>NC_035108.1:41724692-42349692 GCF_002204515.2 Aedes aegypti
ATACTTGACAGCCTAGTTATAGTAGAACTCGAATTCGGACTCAAAACTCTTAGCGAATACTATTTTTACAAACTGGGGCCATTTTTGTAATCTAAGTCAGAAATTTCCATATAGCGTTAAACGCCTAAAGATATGCAACGCCCTACAAATGTTCTATAATTCATTCAATTTTGTTCGAGTGATGCTCCATTATCAAAGTTACCCCAAAACAGAAAACCGACTTCCGATTATATGAAAAATTATATATCCATTAAGAATAAATCTTTTGAAAATCTATCAACTGGAATCGATAGTTAGGATACCAGTACTTGTTTTAAAAATATGAATTAAAATTTTTTGAAACAGCATGCATAAATATTCAAGTTTTCTTCGAAAAAACTATCAAAGTTACCCCGTTTTACGGTAATCCTTTGGACATTGCCTACTTTTAGGCGTTTTTCGCGGTATTCTTCAAATTTAATTATTGATTATTTCCATGAATATTGTCTCGTTAAGAATTTGGCAAGCATATTTGGATTCAGGAGGCCCAAATTAAGTACTTAAAGTTTATTTCAAAACTAACAATAATCACATTGACAAGTGATCAATTTCACCCCGAAATGGGATTCCTCGATTTTTAATTTTATAGCTGATTTTTAGCACTAACATGACATTTGTAAGAAAATTTCGGTGCATGAGCCAATGAAGTTCACCGTCGTACTTGTTTTACTATATTAGGTTGTATGGTATTGATAACATTTTAGGAAGCATACCAAGAAAGCAGTGAAAAATAATCAATTCCACCCGAAATTACGGTAACTAAAAACTGAAAGCACGCTTCACCAGATTCGTGCATGCATTCCAGCGAAAAAGAAACATTCAAACAAAGAAGAAATCAACAATTAACCCCTCTACCGGCAGCTTCATTTTTTCACCACAAAAAAAATATTCAAACAATATTCAAATATTCAATAACTTTTTTGTTTTTAGATATTTTTGCACCATTTTTTCACAAGCCCTCAAAAATTTCTTCTATTTTAAGAGTCTGTATCAATATTGATCATTGGTCGTATCGTTTTGAAGATATTCAGAAGTTCCTTGGGGGACCGACATTTCCGATACAAAAATTCTTTGGCGCCATTTTGTTTTTAATCTATTTATCAAAAAACTAAAATGAGGGCTATACAATATCAGGTTATAAGGAGCTTCACTGAAAAAATCATACAAATCGGTTGAGTAGACTTCAAGAAATCTGAAAATTACAAAAAGATGTTTTTTGAAGTTTTTAAGATCTTCATACGGCCAGATTGGTACCAGACACATAAATGTTCATTACTCCAAAACGGTTGCCCCAATTTGCTTCATTTTTTCACAACAAACTCCCATTCAAGTATTGTTTCGAACAGCGAATGACCGAACATGACAAAAAATCTGTAGCCTGAGATATTTACGTAGATTATAGAAAAAAGTCGGTCCCCCAAGGAATTTCGGAATATCTCAGGATCTAGATGACTTATGATCAATATCGACACATATTCTCAATAAAGAAGAGTTTTTTGAGTGCTTGAGAAATGGTGCAAAAGCATTGAAAAACGAAAAAGGTATCGCTGTTTGAATATTTTTTGTGGTGAAAAAATGAAGCTGCCGGTAGAGGGGTTAAGGGTCATACTGAGGGTCAGCGTTATATTGAAATATGCAGACACTGCCCAGAAGCGCGATATAAAAAAAAACTCACCCATACATACAGCCATATGCAAACAACCACAACTTTACAATCAGTTTTTAACTTTCTGTAGGTAGGCCTTTTTTATGACCATGACAAGAACCGTTTTCTTCTCATTCTTATTCCATAAACAATGTTTTCATGCCGAAAGTTAGTCATTCAGATGTACTCTTCGAGGTCACATTAATCTTGAACATTCGCCTATTCGGCTTTTATGACCAAAAAATCAAAACTATGCCCATACAGAACTCTCCTCTACATTTATGCAACAGACCTCTGCCCTACATTTATACAACGATGCTTTTCGAGTTGAATAACTTTGACGAGTGCTGTAAAAATGAGTTCTGCGACGAATTGCATAAAACATAGATATTTTTTATTTTCTTTTAAGTCCAATTGAAAGTATCAGAAACTTTATCGAGATGCATTTACCATTATCTCGTAATTTTAAAAACAATTGTGTTAGGACTAATTACGCAATTCAAAACAGTTGCATAAAGGAAAAGCGGTCTGTAATGATCGTTTCATTGTGATTCTGACGACACTGCATAATTTAGAGCAGGAAAGTACAGTCGACTCTCCACATCTCGATGTTCTACATCTCGATATCTCTCCCTATGTCGATGATTTTTTCGGTCCCTTCACTCTGCATACATTTTCACTCTCCATATCTCGATATCCTCCTTATCTCGATATCTCCATATCTCGATGTGATTTTCGTTCCTAATTTTCTCTCCGTATGTCGATATGCCCATTATCAAAGGTTACTAGACTAGATTTTAGAGATTCAAAACAATTTGCGAAGACGAAATGACATCTTTTTGTTTTTGATTTTCCTGGCAATCACCCCGTTGCAATCTAGTAGAGTAAGGTGGGGCAAAAGTTCGACCTTAGTGGTATAATCAAAGTTTCCAGGAAAACAATAGCAGTTAAAACAGAACAAATACCATACAGTGAACCTTCAACATATTGGCTATAACTTTGCTGAACTAACTTGTGTCAAAATATTTACTCATTTTTAGTTATAACAGTTTCAAAATTGATTCTTATTCGAACTTTTGCCCCACCGGTGGGGCAAGAGTTCGAATCCAGTGCGGGGCAAAAGTTCGCTGGCTAAAACACAAAATATCTATCTTTTTATGACACTTTACACCAGCCGTAAACTTAAGTTTGCCGAAAAATACACACTAAATTTTCATCAAAAAATTGCCCAAAACCGGGTTAATTGTAATATACTCAAAATAGCAGTTTTTCGCAAAACTAAGTGGAAATGTAAAATTTTGGTGACAGTTTTCACACGATCAGACAAATTCAAATAAATTTGAAGATAATATGTGGATTTTAGGTAATTTGAAAATTTTTCCGTGATTGTATACATGGGTCGAACTTTTGCCCCACTATGGGCCAAAAATTGTTTTCAAGCATTTATGCAAAAACTAATACACCTCAAAGCAACCTTATGATAGGCCTAGAAACGCCCTTACATAAAATATTGAAAAATATTTTATCTACAATTGGTTCCATGCAACGAAAGTTTGACCAAAAATTACAACATTCACGTCAAAAAACAACAAAGAGCCATAACTTTTCCAAATCTCAATCGATTTTTATGATATTTGGAGTAAATGTCTCTTACATGAATAGCATTCGAACCGCCATGACATTTATAAGATTTGTTTTGAATTGAGCTAGAAATCTTAAAAAGAAACTCTTACCCCACTCGAACTTTTGCCCCACTTTACTCTATTCGTTAAAAATTTGTTCTATGTCTCGATCTCTCCCTATCTCGATGGTCCCTTCGATATCGAGATGTGGAGAGGCGACTGTACTATAAAAATCACGTGATGCGTATTAGTATTTTTTGCTATTTCTCATTATAATAGGCTGTTTTTCATCACGCCAATCTGTCATGAAACGGCCTACTTCCCTGCACTGAAATATGCAGTGTGAGAATAGTCATTACGCAACTGAAACCAGTGCTGTAATGATTCATTACGCAACGCCTTCACATTACGCAACTGTTTTGAGTTCCGTAATGAATCATAACACAACATTTTTTCAGAAATTGTAAAATAATGGTGAATGCATTCAGATATAATTTCTGATACCCTCAAGTTTGCAAAAAAAATGTTCTACGTAGCTCGTTGCAGAGCTCGATTTTTACAGCACTCGTCGCAATTATCCTACTCGGCAGGCCTCGTAGGATAAATTTACGCTTCGTGCTGTAAAAATCATCATTCTGCAACTTGTTCCGTAAACTACTATTTTGGAATCGTTTTGTAATGAGCCATTACGCAATTCAAATGAGAACTTGCCAATGAATTCACTGTAATGCGGAAGGAAATCTTACGATACACATTATTCGATGCAAGAAATTAATAAGTTTAATAACGGATGGGCGTTATAAAAATTAACCTTTCTTTTTCTTGATATTAACTTCCTCACTGGGACAGAGCCTGCTTCTCAGCTTAGTGTGCTTAAGAGCACTTCTACAGTTGTTAACTGAGAGTTTTCTTTGCCAAAGTTGCCATTTTCGCATTCATATATCATGTTGCAGGATAATTATAATATATAATCATGATTATACTCTATGCTCAGGAAAGTCAAGGAAATTTCCATTACAAAAAGATCCTGGACCGATCGGGAATCGAACCCAGACACCTTCAGCATGACTTTGCTTTGTAGCAGCGGACTCTAACCACTCGGCTAAGGAAGGCCCCATTACGATAAAAATCGGAAAAATACTAATTTCATTTTTTAAGAATAACTTGGCCTATTTTTCGATGAAAACATAGAATTGTGAAAATTCTATACTACTTCATCCACACTAAATTTAAAAAAAAAATGCTATTTGACTTCTATACTTCACCAAAACTTCGAAAAAAAATTGAGGAAGAACCAACAGAAAACATGTTAGTTTTAAAGTAAGTTATCTGCATCCGAAAGCTTGAAATAAGAAAATTTAGTTCATTGGTACACTTTTTTCAATTTAGTGTCTTAAAAACGTGATTAGGGCAGAAGTTGTCAATTGTGAAGGTCATCTTTAGTTTCTGACTTCTGAGATGCTTCATCTTAAAACCGGATAGGCTCAGGTATCTCGAAACATTGTTCTCATTTCTGGAATGGATAAAACCGATCTCCTTTTCTGTCAGTCAACATCTAGATAATATCATTTGTTCATTTACATTTACCCCATATTTTTCCACATTTTGTGCCAAAAACACAGATTCAATCCGGATGCTGTCAATAGAAGGAAGGAAAATCACCAGGGCACAAAAAAATGTCATTGATTTTAGCTTAGTATCAGCAGCATGGTTTATCTTACTTTGTGTTGGCCCTGGCACAGTTCGAAAAGAGATGACGTTCGAAATAGGTTTCAATTCAAACCCACCACAGATAACTAAATTCTAATTAAGCTTAGATTGTAAATGCATTTAAATCATGTGCTGTATGAGAAGGGACACATCAGGATTTGTAAATATTGCATACAAATGATACACCGAATTCAACACCTGTGTCGATTCGGTAATTATTTTTATATTTTAGCCTCCACACAAAATTGTTTGAAGAATTGTAGTGTTTGGATTGTTTTTTGCAAATTGTTTTCTGCAACTTAACAATAATAATATCTCAAAGAAGTTGTTCAAGCGTATAGTTCAATAAGCGCAGTGAAGTGAAATTACCGTAAATACATGTCGTAGAACTACCAGCACAAACTCTCTCGAATATTTCCCATGTTTAGCCGACAGCACCTTAGTTAACCTTTGTGTGTGACGTAGGTTTGCAACAATTTTGCTGCGCACAAAAACTTCAACGGCAAATTCTAGATGTAAAACTTTACGTTGCCCTACAAATGAAATGCGTTCGTTATCCAAATCAGAGCAACAGCAGAGCAGCAGCAGCAGCAGTCGTACAGAAGACGGGAAACTTTCCGGAGAAGAAACTACACATCAAATAATGATGATATACGAGTCAGTGTCAGATGTTAATGAAAATAATATAATTTTACGAGTTATTTGACTATGTGGAGCACACATGTGAGCCCGATTGAGACACAAAGTTGGCCCCGTTGCCTGTGTCTATGTATAATTTATAACTTGCAAAACTATTGCCAGTGGAACCGGCACTGCACGGTAAGGATGTGTGATATTTCGAATGATTTAGTGTATAAGTGAAAATTCTGATTTCGCACAACAGGACCTAAGAGGCTTATGGGGTATATCAATAGTTACCACTGGAGCTTCTAAAGCGTTCACAAGAGGGGACTCCAAGGAATTTTCCAAGATTCCATTATTTTCCAAGATTTTTATTAGGTTTCAGACAGGCTTTGGAAAATGTAACGATCATTGACACACGAGCCATAATTTCAGCTTTTTTATCCGCCTATATTCATACGACACGCATGACATTTATCGTTCGGAGAAGTGATAACGAACCATGAACGAAAACAAGACAGACACACACCACCCACTGTTTGGCGCCGATCACTGTGTGTCAATACTTGTAACATTCGCTGACCCACTCTCATTCTGATCAAGAAACAGAGGCGAATATTTTTTTATTTTTTGTGCTATTTTTACAACCAATGTGTGTTCAATGGACCAATAGATTATAATTAGGTTGTTAGAAGCTGCAATACCAGAAAATATGAGATTTATCACCAATTTTATGCAAAACATAAATCACCCTCAGTCTCTGAGAGTTGCTGCTCTTGAACGCTCTCGTGCCATGTACCAAACGAGAGAGTGAATGTTTACATTCATAGGGTTCTCCGAATGTGATGTGCCGTAAAACGGGGTAACTTTGATAGTTTTTTCGAAGAAAACTTGAATATTTATGCATGCTGTTTCAAAGAATTTTAATTTATATTTTTAAAACAAGTACTGGCATCCTAGCTATCGATTGCAGTTGATAGATTGCCAAAAAAAATGATTTAGATTGGATATATAATTTTTCATATAATCGAAAGTCGGTTCTCCGTTTTGGGGTAACTTTGATAATGGTGCATAAATCGTACAAAATTGAATGAATCACGTAACATTTGTAGGGCATTGCATACCTCTAGGCGTTTAACGTTATATGGAAATTTCTGACTTAGATTACAAAAATGGTCCTAGTTTGTGAAAATGCTTTTCGCTAAGAGATTTGAAACCGTATTCAAGTTCTATGATAACTAGGCTGTCGAGAATAAGTGACGAACTCATTATGCCTTTATCAAATAATGATCGTAGAACAGATTGTTTGTGAGCGTTTCAAAAATGCTAAAATCTTATAAATTTTTCATATTTGCATAGAAATGCTCAAATGTCCTTGTTTCCAATAAAAATAGTTATGCCATGAAGTGTCATACTAATACTCTTTACTTTTGCATTCGTTTTGCTTAACTGATTAACAGAAACTTTGTTATTTCGTTTAGTATGTTGTGGGTCTCGCACTATCAAAGTTATCCGCATTATCAAAGTTACCCCGTTTTACGGTGCCACGAACTGTTATGGTTCGCGAATTGTAACACTCTCCGAATATGGTTCGATCGGCTTATCCTGATCGAAATCCAAACACTGGTTTCAGAAGAGAGTTTTTCAGAAGTTACAAAAAGATTATTGAAAAATGTGCTTTTGAAAGGGCTTTTCATGTTTCCCACAAGTCCATGAAGCGATCACAGTGACTCCAAAAGTGTTTTCCGGAATTACCATGGTTCTTAAGGTGTTTTTAAATGTTGTTAAGAGAACTCCAGATATTTCCAGCGTTCAAAGATGAGTTTGAAAATTTTCCCATTCTAAATATTTATATTTCGTTTCGTCATATTATTCAGTTTCGAATCGACATGGAAAAAACTGCATATCGCATACTCTTTCTGCACGGATGTTCTGAGAGGGAGGTTCTCAGTTTCAGTGTTTTTCGGCCGATTCTCGGTCCGACACAGAAACTTTCGCTAACTAATCTAAGTTCCTTGGAAAATTTATGATTGTATAGCCTCGGGGTCGTTTTCCTATTCCTTCTCTTGCTGCCCATTTGCAGGCGTTCTGCAGGTTCCGTTTGTTTCCATTGAAATGAGCCTGAAATTCCAACTTTCGTTTCACTTCTAGGCTACTATAAGCATTAAATGAGATAATTTCGTCAGAAAGCTGTAGCACTACGTCACATCCACCGGTGGACCGTGACACAACGGACGGTTTACCGTGTGTTTCCTCCACTCCTGATGCATCCCGAAGAGTACTTATTAGGGTGAATCATAAGTCATATCTTTCTTATCATCCTTAGGATAAAAACAGTGTTCTGTAAAATATCTTTTTCGGTGCTGATTCAAGAGTGACCGTAAGACGATGTAGGATTATAAGGAAGTTACCATAACGAAATTTGATAAAGGTTTAAAACATAACTGAAAAAGCTGAAAAAAAATCACGAAACACATTTTTATAGCAGGATGATATGGGAGATTGGTTTTGAACGATTTTTTTTTTTTAATTTTGAACCGCTCTAGTGCTCATATGTTCCGTGCACTTTATCGACTCCTGTGAAGTCGGTGTGTGTATTCATTTGCACACAAGCAAAGGGCCGAGCAGATAGACAGCTCAAATGAAAGCGGAAAGTACATTCATGGCATCTGGCAGCCGTCCGCCTCATAATTTTTTGCAGCTTCCTGCTCCTTTGGTAGCAGCAGCAGCATGATAAATTCCGGCCTAGCCTGCTGGCAGCCAGAGTTCTTCTATCTGCTACTGCTACTGCTGCTCTGACTACTCGCTGGATGTGTATGACAAGTATTTATAGATTAAATAGATTAAATTGTGGCCCCTGGAGATCAACTGAGCAAACTCTCCAGGTTTTTTGGACGTAAAACGGGTGTGAGCCAAAAGTCGGATTGAAAATCAGGTTGATTAAGGTTCGGCAAATTATTGCAAATTTAAATAACTATGTTAATGGTGCCATAGGTTACGTCAGAGTTTTACGGAAATGAATATCACTCAGACAGACATAATTGCATTTATGTTACTTAATTTAACTCTACGTGTTAAAAGCTAAGAAAGATATATACAATTTTCAACCAAATCGTTACTGCTGAACGGAATGGGTACAGCTAATTGCGTTTTCAAATGAGTGTTTGCCTACTTATAGCTGTGAACATATTATTTTGCTGTCAAAACCAGTAACTCTAGTTCCAGACATGACAATGTTGTGTTTGTGGGCCTCGCAATATATTCTTCCAACGTCTTCATTTTACGATTATTTTACTTGCGTACATCATGATACTTCAATGATCAAGTATGGTGGCAACAATGCTGAAGAAGGTTAATTCTTGGTTAAAGTCTTCAGCTATACAGTTAACTTACAGTGTACAGACAGATTTTGAAAGAGAAGCACAAAGCGCAGGCGGTCATGTTGCTGGAACCATGTACTGATAGTGGAACGTTATAGACGATACCGGGAACAACAGACCCACTTCTTTCTTGAGAAAAATAAGCATCGGAATAGACAATTATTAAAAGGTGGCAGTAGCACTTCGATGAACAGATGGATGGCATCGATAGCGCAGTCAATTAAGAATAACACAATGGAGGAAATCTTCTTCTTTCTGGCGTTACGTCCCAGCTGGGACAAAGCCTGCTTCTCAGATTAGTGCTCTTATGAGCACTTCCACAGTTATTAACTGAGAGCTTTCTTTGCCGATTGACCATTTTTGCATGTGTATATCGTGTGGCAGGTACGAAGATACTCTATGCCCTGGGAATCGAGAAAATTTCCTTTACGAAAAGATCTTCGACCAGTGGGATTCGAACCCACGACCCTCAGCATGGTCATGCTGAATAGCTGCGCGTTTACCGCTACGGCTATCTGGGCCCTGGAGGAAATGTCGACTTCAGTTTAACAGACAGTTGAAACAGTTAACTTTGTAACATTGAAATGGTGTCATTCAAATTTGTTGAAAATAAGCTTATAATTTTGGTTCCCATACAATATGTATGGAATGAAAAAAAGGCTGAAAAAAACTTTAAACTCGTTTTTCTCAAAATATTTTTTTACTTACACCCCTTTGCTTCTAACCCCCTCAATATTTATGATATAACGTTCTAAAAATTGATCTAAGTGAATTCATAAACAGTTCAAATTTAAATGCTCATTCACTGATATGAAAGGAAGAAGAGCCATTTAGTTTTTGAACAGTTTATCACGATATTGTACTATTTCTCAAGCATGAATCCAAACTCAAAAGAAATCTAAACTTTTTGGATATCGTTATGCTCGCCAGGGTGGTGTTGTTGCTGTTATTATTGTTAGACGAATAAAAGGTAGCCCAACTTCTTATTCCACAGTAATTACATTCTCCTCTTTTATTTTACTCCAGGCTTGTTAATATTCAATGGTTCCTGAGGAAGTGCATACTTATAAAATCTCTACGAATATGGTAATATTTTGTCGTATTGAAAACCACTGAGGGTCGACAGGATTTCCAAGGTATCACCATATTATTCTTACAGGACTCTTGAAGGTTTCGTACATCGTACATTACCAGTAGGAATCCAACAGGATTCACACAGAATTTTCAAAGATTGTTCACCGGATTCCTATAGAATCTCCATTGGAATTTCCCCAGGATACTAATAAAAAAAACACACGGGATTCTCATAGGATTCTCACAATTCTCGCAGTACTCCAAGTATCTACACTGGACTACCAAGATCCACAGTGAAGTCTTAAGACCCATAAAATAATCCCAAGATTTACACTGCTATCAAAGGGTTCATATTGAAATACCAGAATACCGAATACTGAAATCTCAAGATTAACACTTGAATCCTTCTTCTTCTTCTTTCTGGCGTTACGTCCCAACTGGGACAAAGCCTGCTTCTCAGCTTAGTGTTCTTATGAGCACTTCCACAGTTATTAACTGAGAGCTTTCTATGCCAATTGACCATTTTTGCATGTGTATATCGTGTGGCAGGTACGAAGATACTCTATGCCCTGGGAAGTCGAGAAAATTTCCAACCCGAAAAGATCCTCGACCGGTGGGATTCGAACCCACGACCCTCAGCTTGGTCTTGCTGAATAGCTGCGCGTTTACCGCTACGGCTAACTGGGCCCCTAAGATTTACATTGTCATCAAAGGATCCACACTGAAATGCCAGAATCCAGGCTGGAATCCCAGGATCCAAGCTGTAATCCTAAGAGTTCCACTGGAATCCCAATAATCCTACTGGAATCTAAGGACCCACACTGAAATACCAAGATCCACACTATCACCATACGATCCACATCACAGTACCACGATCCACTCTGAAATCCTACGATCTACACAACAAACCCCGGATTCACAATGTAATGAAGAGATCTACACTGAAATACCAGAAACCACACTGGTCGAATGCCTTTGGAACATCTAGTCAAACCAAATTTTGTCGACTGGACATTTGGTTAAAAAATCATTTCGTAATGGTTTATTAGGAAATAATTTTGTTCAACAGATTTAGAATTAAACTGTTTTCTTTTTACACAGTGCATTAAAATTCGATCTTTAGAAATCACTAAATGATATAACATACGCTAGGTTAGAATGCATGCTACTGTCTATATAGGATTAATTATTTTTGTCAATCATTTTATTCTTTTGCCGTTTTTGGATTTAAAGACGGGACGTTTTATTTTACCAAATTTTGTAGAGCCCTAAAGAAAATGGTGTCGAATGCTATAGAAATAGTTTTCCTAGTCAACTAGAACAATCAGCTGGTATACATTTTCTTTAAACTAGAGTACTTCAAGAATTACTTAAAGAATTTTCTATCTGTGTATTCCTCTAAGGACCCCTTTAGTTAATTCTCCAGGAATCGCATTGGAAATTCGATTCTTTCAGAGTATTATCATTCTTGGAAAAAAATGCCTTTTAAATACTTTCGTCGCTTAGCTAGTAAAGTTTCAAGCTCTACATAATTTATTTTTTATTTTTTTTAATGACAACGTTATTTACACAAAACTGCTGATCTTTATTCAATGACAGCTTTCAGTGTGATTGCTTGTAATATTTTTGAGTTTCAGGTCTTAACGCCCGGTCTTTGAGCTTGAGAATTTCAAATGTGGGAACCAGACATGAAATAGTTGGGCATAGAACTATTTGATCATTCTGTATTGTCATTATTTTACTCATGGTGATTCAGTTTATTGTGACCTATTACATTCCTTTAGGCTTCGATGACGGTGTCCATTGCATCGAGTGATAATAAGTTTATAAATAAATCAATCAAAATCATCAGTAACAGAAGTTGTCTTCTTTCTTATAAGATCGACTCATCGCGATTCATTCGTATGGAAGAATAAGTTTGAATGAGAAAAATGTCAGCAAGAAACGTCAAAAACTCAAGAAGTCAATTGATATTGTGGGAGCGTCTTATTAACTGGATTCCCGAAATATCGCTTGTTGCTAAATGAACGCTTGAAATTCATTCAAAATGTTTCAGTAGTACAACAAAGCTGACTTGTTCTAGCAGTGCCATATACGCACTCCCCGTTTTCAATCACTAAATTACTGAAGTAGTGACCAATTGTAAATCTGTTCAAAAATTCTTTACTAAATGTCCTTTCAACTAAATGCCACTCACTTTTCAAATCAAATAAATACTTTTCGACCAAATGTTCATTCGAACAAATATACTTTCGACCAAACGTCATTTGACCAAACGTCATTCGACCAAATGTCATAGATTCTGTAGTTACATCTACCATATATACTTTCCCCTTTTTCAACGATCAATCACTGTATATTAACGTCAAAATGTCACTCTGACAATTGCTGAAACATCCCTATTTGATTGAATGTCTTTTCGAACAAATGTCAAATGCTTCTTGTTGAAATAGATTCTTTTCGACGAAATGCCCTTTCGACCACACGTCATTCGAGCAAACGTGATGAAAATGATACGAATTTCCAAAGTGGAATTTTGTGTATACCTGCCTAGGTTTCAGTCGTTTTTCAAGAAGTTTCAAAGGGTTGGTCAAAGAGAAAAGTAGGTAACCGAGATATTTTTCGATTCATTTAAAACACGGTAAGTTTCGGTTGGTTAGTTTCTTCGGCAAAGCTGTTCATTTTCGGAAGTTACACAAGCTTACAGAACACAACAAACAATGACAGTTCACAGATTTTTAAATAAAGGGAAAAATCTCTCGGTTACTTACTTTTCTCTTTGACAATGACTCTGAAACTCCTCGAAAAATTTTTAAAATTAAATAAGCTCAGTTTACACAAAACATCAGGTTATTTGTAGTTTGTCATCCAAATTTCAGCCAATTCGGCCTACCAGAAGCTGAGATACAGATCCCCAAACTTGGGCATTTGGTTATTAACTTTTGCCACCGACTGTGCATATAATCAAAGGATCAACACTGAAATAACAGGATTCACACTTAAATGCTACGAACGGTGTCCGGCCGTTTGGCCGAATGCCATTTGGCCGAAAGGGCCGTTTGGCCGAATGCCATTTGACAGAATTACGAACAAAATAATAATCTTTTTTTTTCAACGCTGATGTGTACGATTTACAAGTTTGGCCCAATAACTGATCTGCTAGTTATTTTGTTGATCTTTATGATGTGGTGGGACGTCATTTTTGTCACTATATTCATGCTATGCTATGAATAGTGATTGATCCTTCGGTAGTGTCGCTTGCCCCTGCGGGGCTGGGCAGAAGTAGCAGGATCAATCATGTTACGCATCTTTGTATGGGCAAGCTTAGTCTTGAAGAGACGAGCATCGCTGATTTTAGTGTTTTATTTCTATTGTACAAGTTCTCTTTCAGAAGTGATCAAGTAAATCCAAAATCAATACATATTATTATTTTGATTACCAAAAAAGCTCTAAATTGTCGAATTGAGCTAATCCTTATATACACCCTTTCCTACTAACACAATATCCCTATCCCGTGATGTCTATGAAGATAGTTTGGGTTCCCTGTATCTTCTTAAGTAGACGTTGAACTAACATTCCTTCCCTTCCCCTAGAGTTTGTGAGGATGTGGCCAGGTGTACAATGTGATGCTTCTATTATGTAGAAAAACACGTTTATTCCAAACGTTTTTTGTTTGTGACACTTCATATGGATTTCTCAAAACCAAAAGAGATGAGCATTGTACAGCCACCCACGATTTGTACAGTCGTTAATGCTATGCTATGACATGTTATGCTATATTCATGCTATGCTAAATATATGCTGTGCTCCAACCCTAGCAGCACAGATGTTATAATTGAGGCAGAATAACTCTTATATGACCAAATCTGGTCATATAAGAGCTATTATGCTTCAATTATAACATATGAGTTACTAGGGAAGGGAATAATAAAAACTATCCTTTCATTCAGGACGAAGTTGTGAACCTGCTTCAAGACTCTGAGCTCATGGTTGGTTCATCTTTGGGCTACCAACGGTGTGCTAGTGTTTGAAATGTTTTTGATAATTTCATAAGAAATTTTTCCTTCTTGTACATAGGCTATTCTTTTAACTTGTACTGATTTCATCACTATTGGCAATAATTTAACTTATATTTTAATTATGAATTTTACCTTCTTTAAATCATCGGAAGTTCTTTATAGTTATACTGATATAACAATTATTTGCATTACACTAACAAGCCAAACTTGTGGTTGCTGGAAATTAATTAATTTACTTAGTTCTTGATATCAGAATGATTGAAGCAAATCGAAACTGCAGAAAGACAAATAAGTCGTAAACCGTTTTAGTAACTGTCAGAAGCTGACTACAAACGCAAATCCTCTGATGGCCTGGCAGCTATTACCGCCACCAGAGAAGTGAATAATTGCTTACATTTAGGATGTTCTCCTTTCAGCATTGACTAGTCCTATAGAGCTGTATATCAATGATGATTTATCCTTCTTTAATAATAAACTGTTTAAACTGTTTGTAATTCAGCTTTGAAATTTATTACAGATGCATGCTAACTGTAGATAACTATTGTTTTCAATTCGGCCAAACGGCATTCGGCCAAATGATCCTTTCGGCCAAATGACCCGGAACCGCTACGAACTCCAAAGATCCACAAGATCTAGGTTCCACATTGGAATTCCAGGATTGTTACTTAAATATTGCGATCCACACTACAATCTCAAGGTCCACACTGAAATACTACGATCCACAATACAATCCCAAAATCCACACTGCAAACAAAGGATCTACTATAGAAATATATTGAAAAAAAGCATCCACACTGGATTCCCAGAATCGAGGTATCCCAGGATCCATTCTGAGACTTCTGAATTCACCCTGGAATCCCGGAATCTACACTGGCTTCCAGGATCCAATCTACAATCTTTCAGGAATCCATTTACAATCAAATCAATTTTGTCAAAAAAATAATAACTTATTTATAAAAATGACTGATCTCGAAGTATATCACTGGGCGTTAATGGATTAAATTTTGATTGTAAAATAATGGTAAAAAACTCGTACATTCCAACCAACAATTTAAAAATAATTCCAATACAATAGTATAATACAATAATACAGTACAATAGGTTTTCTAGTGCATTCAAAAACATCCTGGAGTAAACACTTCCAATCTACTAGTTTAATCAGCAATCGTTTGACGGTTTTCCTATATGGTTGAAATCCTTATAAGTAAGTTATAAGTCTTCATGGACTCCATGGAATATAGGCTAAAGTATCTAAAGGCATGAGCAGTCAGAGAACCCTAAGCCCAATCCTTACCATGTCCTTCCTTTAAAATTGTGGCCACTAACCTCGAGTTGCCACGAGTATCCTGGCTCCATCCCATACTAATTTTGGTACTGAAAAAGGCAATACATTGTAAATAACACAAACATGAATTTCGGCTCCGTAAAGCGTCAAATGCGATTGAACCTCAAATAAACGAACTAGTTAAAAAAAAAATCATGAGCAGTCGTATATTGATGGTTGTTTATAATGTCATACACTCTTCATGTAACTAAACAGGAGTGTTTCATTGATTAATACGGATATTTTTAGTCTTGCAAGGACTTCATCGAATATATGCCTCCATTTACTACAGGCCTTGGGATTTACTATCGAAAGCCGTTGTTTAAAGATTGATTTCATTCATGATACAGGCATTAGCTCTACATATTACTGAACGAAGAGCACCCGTTGAACTCAAACATCCATCCAGTTTATCAATATGAGTCAACTGGATGTAAACTACTTATTAAGTTGTAAGTTATTATGCTGGTAGATCTTGTAGATTACCATACCCTTCCGGAAGTTCTTGGATGATTTAGAACTTATAGTGTATTTCATTGCAAATTAGTTCTAGAAATATTTCTGAGTGTGTACTAATTTCTAAATTCTTCAATATGTAACAAATTATGCTCGTAATTTCAACGCACTCTATTTCGATTCAACTAATTAATTCAGCATACTTCTTTGAATTACTAAAGAGCAAGTAATCCATCAATATTAGTTACAATGTAACTTATTAGATATGTAAGGACCATAGATTCTAAGGAGTTCTTGAAAATCTCAGAGCATCTCTTAAGTAAGACTCTTCAATACATCAACAAGAGCGACATATTGTTCTGAACTTCTTTGCATATGCAAAGATTACCAGAGCTTTACATGATTAGATTAAGTTTATTAACATGCATTTTTGTCCTACAGGCAAGTGATTTCAGTTCGCTCGTAAGACGTGTACTGTAGACCTGTAAAACGCTACGGCAAATTAAAGTGATTTATGTTTAGCAAAATGTTGATACAGTACTAACCCATTTTTTCAGCCCCTTTTCCCGCAGAACTGTTTGTTGGCATCGCTTTATAATAGAGTTTTCTTCAAATCTTTTTTGATTCTTTTTAAGTTACTATGAATATGGATAACAAAGGAATGAAAAAGCATTGATAAATTGCTTATACTTTGAGGGGGAGGTACAACAAACGTTTTGGGAAAATTGCTGATAAAATCGGATTTAATGTTTACCTAATGTTACCAATCTACGATAATAGTTACGGATCGAAGTAGCCTTTAAAATACACGCCATTTTCTCAATTGTTTTCGGACCGAATCCCATCCACGAGATAGTCATATATGAAGTTGAAGTATCTTCGGAAATTAATGCAATATTAGAAATGATACTAAAAAATTAAAACAAAGATCAATGCTCCAATATGATAGTAACTATATAGAAATGCATCTATTTCGCTTGAGAACGAACTCATGGAAACGCATGGTTGCTCATTATTGTTCTCCATATACAGTGTTGGCACTGTTCAAGTGTCATCAATGTCACGTGTCTTTGAAATATAAAAATAATTTTAAATGCTATTTAACATTCTTATACAAGTGACAAATAACCTCATACCAAGAAAATCATAATAGAACATTTTCAAAACATACTTAAAACATTCAGGAAACACAATACAATACACTAATAAAAATATAAAAAGCACAATTTTGTTGCATTTTTAAGAAAAAAAATTGGCACCAAACATAGGAATCTAGGACGGAACTTGAGCATAAAATTCAATGTTTTATTTAACATGGAAAATTACCCGAAAAATCTTATAATTTGATCGGTTAAACTGTGTCTCCTCATCTGTTGACTGTCAAATAATGACAATGTTTACGCAACAGCCTCATAAGCACGTGCCTACCGTTTTCCAATTGCGCTCAAACAACGATCTCTGCCGCATAACAATTCAAATTAAATTCAGTACCCTTAGAATCCATCCAATTACCATCCCAATGGGACCTAACGCCCTGCCAAACCAACAAAGAAAAAAAGCTTATCGCCGCAATTTTTCCAGCAACTGTAACAACTTTCACAAGTTCACCGAAATGAAATAAGCACTCGCCCTAATGTGTCTATGGCAGCAACGCTTCCTTCGAAGACCATTATATTTTGACCATCAAGATATCCTAGCGCCCCAACCGGCAACAAAAACGAAAAGAGAAAAAAAATTGGGCAAAACCTCTCCTTCCTGGGATCTGGCTGGCCATTCCCTGTCCGGTATGTGGGGGTGGTCGAAAACAATGATGCAAAAAATGATAAAATTTTAAACGAGCAATTTCCTGCTCCTAGCTTTCAGCTTCATCAACGACTAACGGTTGTTTTCATGTTTCCTATCTTTTCTGTCTCTTTCTCTCCCACAGGACCGGTGGCGGCAGTATGCTAGGGGATGTAAATATTTCGGCCATTCTAGATTCGTTTAGCGTTGGCTATGACAAAAGAGTAAGACCAAACTATGGAGGTAGGTATCGGATTTCGTAACATAGTTTGCCCACCAAAAAAGCAAACCAAGAAAAAAAATCTCTGTCCTGTCTCTCTCTCTCTCTCTCTCTCATACAAACTCGCGCTCCGAACCGAAAAAATAAAACGACGCGAAAGGAAAACAAATCATTCGACAAAGAAAATGCAAACGTGAAATAGAAGAAGATAAAAATGGGAAAAATCACATAACTAAAGAAGATGACGATGACCAGCAGAAAAATATGAATGAAGCTTTTAGGAAGATCGAAGTTTTAGTGTGCCGCATATTGTGCCCCCTCTCGCGTGTGCCATAACGACTTCCACTCGATTCGGTGGCGATTTCCGGTAGGATAGGTTTTAGGATCAGGCTAGGCAAGAAACCGAACCATGCAACGAAAACCGATACTTTCATCTAGAGAGGAAAAAAGGATTACGCGGTGTGTCTGACACCGTTGGTAACGAGAAAATGTCCACCCAATCGGTACTCATTATTCGAAAAATATAGTATTCAAGCAGCTTCTCCTTGAATATGTGATTATGTCAACAGGGCAAACGGAAATTAAAGGACTTGCACTATTTTGATGGAATATTAGTTTGGTTTGAAATATCGTAATGATTAGGATTGCATTTAGCATTCAAAATATATAATCTCCTAGCATATTTTCCATGAAATTGGATGAGAGAATCAGAAGTTAGTGTTTTGTACATTTAGCGAAATCCAACTGGCAATCTTAAGGAAATTTTCATTCATATAATCCAATAATAAAACAAGGCATTTTGATGTATTCTAAATAAAACTTTATGAAAGTAGAGGTAAACGTTGGAATAATTACATATTCACAAGGAAGATGCTTGAATATCATTTAATGCATTTAATGCTGAATGCGAACCTTATGGTTACTTGGTTGAATTACAAATTGATAATGATGCACTGTTAAGAAATATTATTGAGCATGTGAATATTCCTTCAAAATAGCCATCGAAACCACGATATCTTCCGTTCCATATGTTGTTTTTTTTTCATATTCACGGAGTAGATGCTACAAATTACGGGTACCGATTTGGTGGAAAAAAAATTGTTTGGTCATAACGATTCCAGGCACACCGCCATTACAGTAGAATGTAACAAATTAAATTTTCTCCGAATGTCGCAATATTTGCAAGGTACAAATTGAGTTCGCGAGTGTTTGCCCAAACAACACACTCATCGGGGATAACAGACAAAAAAAACTAGGGGTGGAGATGAAAAACAAACAAACTACTGCTGCTGCTGCTACTACTTCTGTTGCTGTCGTCGCCAACTTTCCGTGAACTACCCACGTCAATAAAAATTTACGACTACATAGGGTTTTAATTTTCTCGACCACGGGCGCCACCTCTAGCCACCGCGGCCGTAGCCAAAATTTAATTAAGTGACAATGTTGTTATTCGGGGAGGGTTGACAAAAACGGTGAGAAAAGTTTGCGATCGGAAGCCAAATTACTGTTGTAACTGTGCTTGGTTCGGGATGCGAACAGTCTTGCATTAGCGAATCATGTGTGTAAGCGAATTATCTGTGAGATTCACAACATATATCAACCATTAGCAGTATTTGAAGTACGATTTTAGGTTCAGACTTTTTCCTTGGTTGATCCCTAAAAGGACATTTTAGCAGATTCCTACAACACACTTAGGAATTTCTAAAAATGATATAATCAAATTAAGGGCAATTTCTCACAAAACTTCTTCAAAACAGTAGATCATTAATTGGTTTTTGTTAATAAGATATCTTTCAAAATCTACAATAGATTGTACGTGCCTTCTATAAAATAATCAGAGGTATTTTTTTTAGATGCTGGTTTCCTTACGAGAACCTCTGCTACAGGATCTCAAGCGAATTGCCCATAATATTTTTAATTTTGAAATTCTTTATTCTTGGGGAACTCTCAAAGGGTATCGAGGTGAATTATTTCATGACTGAATGAAAGTTTAGTTTTGTGGAAAGATTCTGGACAAATCACTTTTGAAAAACCAACTAATCTCTACAGGGTACCTGCAAGATCAAAGGATTTCTTGCGAGATCGCAGAGAAGCAACTATTAAACCTTGGAATCCTTGGAGAAACTTTCCTAAACGGCTTCTTCTCAACAAAATAGAAGTCTTTGACAATCTTGACAAAAAAGTTCCAGGTGATGTACAGTTTTCTCCACTAGGCTCGGTCCTGGCCCTCTGTTGAATATTTTCCAAGCTTTTCATTCTTCCGGCATACGGGCACGTGACCGCCCAACGCAACCTGTCGTGTTTTATACGCTTGACAATATTCAACTGGATGCACATGAATCACGAGTTGTACCAAATGTATAAAGATTTGGTATAACTCGTGATTCGTAAGACGCCTTCAGTTGCCATTTTCTAATTTACCGCCGAGTATTCTTCACAGCACTTTACGTTCGAAAACCCCGAAAGCTCTTGGGTCAACTTCCTTCGATGTCCACGATTCATAGCAATTTGTCTTGTATAACGCGAGTTTTGTTTTCGTTTGCAGGCTACATTATTTCAGCTGGTTACGGAGCACGTAGAAAGCCCGACTCGCAGCTGCACAACGTCTTTTCACCTCGTGACTGACATCATTGCCACACGTCACTAGTGTTCCAAGATACACGAATTCTTCTAACACTTCAAACTTTTCACCACTTAGCACCATTTCGCTAGCAATACACGTCCGGACCCACGTTGACCACCAGCAATCATGTACTTCATCCTTGTGGTGTTGATAGTGAGTCCGATCCTCACTGGCTCCCTCTTGAAATCCACGTACGCCTTTTCCATTGCCCGACGATCAATCCCAATATTGTCGATATCGTCCGCAGCGCCAGGGAGCATATGAAAACGTGTGATAATGGTACCGCTTCTCTACACACTGGCTCTTCTGATACCACATTCAAGCGCTATGCTAAACAGCAAGTTTGAAAGGGCGTCATCCTGTTTATATACATCTAAGGTTACAAACGATAACGAAATCTCATCCACCCTCCCACACGTGATTTCGATCCTTCAAGCGTTGCACGAATCAGTCTAATCAGCTTCGCCGGAAAGCCATGTTCGGACATAATTTGGCACAACTCGTTTCTCTTCACTGAATCATACACTGCTTTGGAATCCACAAACAGATGATGAGTCTGCAAGTTTTACTCCCGGAATTTATCTAGGATTTGACGCATGGTGAACATTTGATTCGTCGTTGATCGACCCTCTCGAAAATCAGCTTAATAACTGTCGACAAAGGACTTCTTATATGGTCTCAATCTGATGAACAGAATCTCATGATTTTGTAAGCCGAATCAAGGAATGTTATCCCTTGGTAGTTGGCACACTCCAGTCAATGCCCATGTTCTTCCTCCCATATCCTCGAAATAATACAATGAAGGAGTTCGGCCGGAAGCTCGTCCTTTCCAGCAGCCTTGCTGTTCTTCAGCCCATTAATTGCTTTTTTCACCTAATCTAGCGTTGAAGGTACCACATCCTGTCCATCGTCATCGATTTGAATTCTGCTACCAGATCTACTTTCGTTATCTCTGTTCAACAATGAAGAACTCATTCCACCTGGCGGTCCCCATTGTAGTATCCGTCAGTGAGCTTCCTTCACGATGGTGGGAGACGGCGCTGTTTTTTGACAGACTCGTAGAACCGTCGCATGTCGTACTGTTCTATAGCTTCTTGAGCCTGAGCGCTTACTGCCTCTTCATGCTCCTTTTTCTTTTTGCGATGTATCCGTTCATCAGCTGCCCTTGCTTCATTGTACCGCTCTCTGCTTTGACGGGTACCAGACGCCAACATTCGGCTATCCTAGCGGCAAATCACGTGCTGATGATGGCAGCAAAGTTCACTGAACGTGAACCTACCTCGCCATACAAATGATTGAGTGGAAGAAGTCCTTTCTTCCAACCAGTGCATTAGCGCAGCGTCGCCGATGAAAACTTTCCTGTCCTGTTTTGGACATTCTCTATAAGTCTTGTCGTGAAATTCGTCACCCGCATTTTTCACATCATCGGGTTTGAAGTTTCTCGGTACATAGACGCTGATCAGGCTATAGTTGAAGAACTTGCACCAAATCCCAATACGCAGATCTGTTCGTTGATCGGCTTCCACCTAATAACGCGTTTCATCAGCTCCCGATCACTTTGAAGCTGAATCCGTGTTCAGCTTTATCGCCACCGCTGTGGTAGATGTTATATTTGAATGCTCTATTAGCGACGGAGTACACTCTGAATTCACGTTTCTCCGGATCTCACTCGTCCAGGTTCATTGAAGGTCCTAATATTCCAGGTATCGAGTTCCCTATCATAGTCCTTGTTTCGTTGCCAGGTCAGTTGCCGAAAATAACTAATCTTTCTTCTTCCCTCTCCATTTTTCGTGGTGATTAATGAATTCAGTATACTACCTTACCAGGATCGTGCAACCTTCGTCATGTTGATAGTGCTGCCACCTTAGGTTTAGTTGACGTGATAGATACAACATTTCATACTCAGCCGCTGGATGCCAGTACAGATGCTGTTTCATGCAGCACCTGGTGTACAGACGCTCGGAACGCATCTCCTCACTCTAGCTGATGTCAGAAGGACAACAGTGCCCACACACTTAAAAAAAATCGCAGTATCCTGTGAAATAAATCACCGAAATTAAACTGTAAACAGTAAAAATACAGATTTTCCTGTGAAATCTACTATTCTACCGACAAAATCCGTGAAATCAGCCTTTTTACCGGAGAAAATCGGTGAAATCTACTATTTTACCGGAAAAAAACCGTGAAACAAACCAGTTAACTGTAACCCTGTGAAATACAAACGAACAGTTCGGTAAAAGCATTATTTTCACCAAATTTTTGTGAAATCGTGTAACAGCCGCTCTTGCCTTGAGCTGCCTTTTATTTCAGTTTTTGCACACCACTAACAAGCAGTAAAAGCTGGCTTAGTGATAGCAAGCCTCACGCTATGTCTGAATATAATAAAAATCGAATGTAGGGGGAGATCCCCCAGTACCGGACAGCACCCAATACCGGACAAAGTCAAAAAGTTGAGAAATCATGGTCCAATCAAGATGGTGTATTACAAAAAAGAAAGCTATTATGAAGAGTAATGTTTGCGTAGAATAACACATTCTTGAAATATGCATGCCTCATTAAAAAAGTAGAAATGTTTGAAAATCTTAAAAAAAATTGACGCATTGCCATAATTTTGAGCCTGTTTAGTAATTATTTTGAATATGACAAAATTCTTTGGATCACGCAAGCATGATAGAACATAATCTCAATTTGATAGTATGAATGTATTTTGTACCATAATTAAACTAAATGTGGACAAATTACAATTTTTGTTAAGCACCTCTTATCCCCCAGTTTCGGACAGCTTGATTTGATATATGATATTTTTGTGATTATTTCACCAGTGTCTCAAAATATATAGATTCCGTCAATCATGGTATCAAACATGTATTAAAATTAAGAATAATGAACATTCAGAACAACATCGTAAAATGTGTTATTTTTTCATCATATATGAAAGAGGATATTAATGGACATTTTGCAAAATAAGAAAAACTGTAATTGTGCTTGTAAATGTTGCAAATGCATTGAATTGACAATTATATACTGTTCCTATAAAAAAAAACATTCAATGATGTTCAAATTTACAAAATTCTAGGCATTTCCAGATTGGGTGCCACATTTCATGATCGATCAATTTGGTACTAAAATACATCATCAAAATGCAATGTCAAAATTCATATTTATATTTTCAAATTTATTTTTGTACACTATAAAAATGATAATATTTATCATAAATGAGTAACAGGAACACATAAAACCAATATTTTTTTTAATTTTGAGTTGAAAGGCTTAAGTGTCCGGTACTGGGGGATCTCCCCCTACATCGGGTTTTTTTATCGCTAGAGTTCAGTGTTTGGGTTATGTTTATATAATCGGAAGCTTTTAAAATATTCCATCAGTAAAATTTTGATTTTTCCACTTATTAGCTATTTTTCGTACTAAAACCTATGAAAACTCCATATTTTGACGCATTTCAGCCCATACAAAATGTGTGGAAAAAATGGAAAAAAAATCACCGATAGAATATTTTAAAACATCCCGATTATGAAAATATAGACCGCTTATGCCGACACTTACAGTGGCGAACCATCCAAAGTTTGTTGAATAAAGTGAACCTTTCGCAAGTCTACACTTGTAGTGTCGAACCATTCAAAGTTTTTTTAATTACAAAATTAAAGGTATATAAGAGGTGTTCTGAAAAAAAAAATGTTAAACATAAATAAATCATGAATCAGAGTTTGTGTCGACACTTACAGTGACGAACCATCCATAGTTTGTTGAAAAATCATATTTACATCCCACTTTTGTAACGATTGAATGTGCAGTCATACATATTTTATAGATTAGAAATAGTAGCATGAAACGAGCTCACCAATTGATCCGTTATCCTTGACTGAGCAGCCACAATCCACTTTCGGCTTCACTCGTTTGCTCGGCTATAAAAAAGCACTCAGGAAAAAAAAATAAGCGCGCGACCCAAAAAGAATAAAAAAAAAAAAAAAAAAAAAAACCGTTCGGGCTTTCTTGACGCACTGCCAGGAGCAAGCGTCAAGGTCGAAGGATCAAACAGAACTAACCGATCGCGGCACTTTTTCAGTTACTCCAACCGAACTCACCGATCACGCCACTTTTTCACTTACTAGACCAACGCGCGACATGTTTGATCCTGCCCTCGTCGCTCGCCCCGGCAAAAGCAAGTGTCAAGGTCGAAAGATCAAACAGAACTAACCGATCGCGGCACTTTTTCACTTTCTTCAACCGAACTCACCGATCACGCCACTTTTTCACTTACGAGACCGACGCGCGACATGTTTGATCCCGCCCTCGTCGCTCGCCCCGGGAAAAGCAAGTGTCAAGGTCGAAGTATCAAACAGAACTCTATAGACCGAATACTCATCTCTAGTGAAAAAAATCCGATGTACATTCAATTTTTATAATCGGCTGGTTCAGACATAGCGTGAGCCTGCTTCCTGATCGGCAGGTCGGGAGTTCGAATTTGTTTTTCTCTATGATTTTGTTCAACGATTTTACAGATTGTTCGGTGATTTTTCACCGAACCTTCAGCTGTTGAGATTACGGTAAAATTTCACCGTAATCCGTAATTTTTTTTTAAGTGTGTAGGTATTTTTTCACGAGACCTTTGAAAGGTTATCCTCAAAGATTTGACAATATTCTAAGCACGTGTTTTTTCTTAAACGTTTATTCTCTTCGTCTTAAGATTAGCCAAAAGAGTTACCTTTTTTCACGTTCATTGGAAAAATTCTCGTGAGATGTTTATTGAATTCTTCCCAAACTACTAAGAAAACTCATGCAAAATCACATTCGGATTCCTGACCAAAACATTGGCACTAATACCTATTGTGATTGTTATTGCATTCTTGAAGAGATTTCAAATGAGTCTCGGGCCTGATGATCGATGCTGCGAGGTAGAATTCTTCCTGAGCTCAATGGAACGGCAGATTATTTCCGAACGTTACAATAGTCTAATTAAGAATAAATCTTTGGTAAAGATTCAAATTAGCTTCTTGATGAAATCCTGGTGAAATCTTTGGAAAATACCTGAAAAAAATTAGACAGATTTCTGTGAAAATCTGTTCTGATTTTTCAACAAATGTCCGATAGTTTCTCATCGATATATTTTTGTAAGAATCTCCAGCCATCAAGAACTGTCGTGACTCAACAAATTAACAAGTTTCACGATAGAAATCTTTCAAGATTCTGGCCTTGAATAGTCGGGCAGGTTGAATCTTCGGTTATTCTGCTGTGTACGATTACTGTGGGTAATCACATGAGGCTGGAGGCTTTTAAAAATAGGCTGTTTTTTGAGAGTATTCTTGCCAATACCACAAGAAGCAACATACAAATTTAAGCTTTTACTGGGATAGCCCACAAAACATAGTTCAGAACCTCTACCAAAAAATTCTACAGAAATTTCTCCCGTTAATCTAACCGGATATTCACCACGAACTTTTCCAGGAAAGCTTCAAGACGGGGGGGGGAATCGCTAGAATTTATTATAAAATGGTCCAGGAGACTTCCTGTTAATTATTAAAAAGACAATTTGTTAACATTCACGCGTTTGTATTGTTATTGAACAGCTAATAAAGAATATTTATGAAAAATTTTTCAAAGATATTCGCCACACATTTATACTTTAATTCATATCTTTTAGTGTTTAAATTAGCCAAACATTTTACCAAAACTTTATCGGGAAGTCCCGATAGCCTTTACCTCAAGGAATTCGTCAGTGAGCAAAAGATGGTAAATTGAGCGAAGATTTTACAGAAAAAAGCTTACTTCATGTTTAAAAATTATTCTGGCACAATATGTTTGATTGAAACAATTTTCAAGATTTCTTAGCCGGATTTTTGAATGTTTTTTTTATGCCTGAAAAATGGCAGTTCTTCTATAGACATTCTGCCTACTATTCCCATAAAATTCTTCGGGAGAACTGCTCATCTAAAAACATTTGTTCGTTTAGATATAATATGCCAGAGGATTCTGTGTTCGTCCAGAAACTTCAAATTTCAAAGTTGAGTGTTTCAAAGGCTATATCCCATGAGTTTAGGGGCCCAAATAGCCGTAGCAGTAAACGCGCATCTATTCAGCAAGACCAAGCTGAGGGTCGTGGGTTCGAATCCCACCGGTCGAGGATCTTTTCGGGTTAGAAATTTTCTCGACTTCCCAGGGCATAGAGTATCTTCGTACCTGCCACACGATATACGCATGCAAAAATGGTCATTGGCATAGTAAGCTCTCAGTTAATATCTGTGGAAGTGCTCATAAGAACACTAAGCTGAGAAGCTGGCTCTGTCCCAGTGGGGACGTAACGCCAGAAAAGAAGAAAGAAGAAGAGAAGATCCCATGAGTTTCTTATTTCTACGGAAGCTCTATCAGGAATCATTTAGGAGCAGGGCTTACAATAGTCAGATTCGTCATCAGAATGCCCGACGAACTTCAATCCAAAATCGTCAACTAACAAATTTTTCTTCATTCCATTTTCTCCCCCTTCTCACAAGAAGAAGGTGTTCATTCCATATTCGCTTGCTACGTACCAACGACAAATGCCATCACAGAATTGCTTGTATCGGCAAGTGAACCCGCTCTTCTTATGATATTTCAATAGCTCTGTTGATAAGCGCGAGGATTTGACAATTCAGGAATCGTATGTTTGCTTCCAGATGGGTTTTTTATTTATGTTTTTTTTTTTTTCAGAAAATGCTCATAATCTGTCAAACACACGATCCATATTTATAGTCGGCTCAGAGCTCCTGAACGAAGATTCGACCATAAAGAAGTAAGCTTATTCGTTCGTCATGACGTCAAGCCCGTGACGGATCACTGCGGCAAATAATCATCTAACGCTGAATGAGTAGCGATGACGATTCTTCTTTAAGTTTCGTCATCGACTTTTTCTATTTGACGGTGACGATTGTCCACCCTGATAAGGAGTTTTTTCACAGATATGACCATAGGTTTTCTCTTACTAAAATGTTATTGAGGGTTCATTAATAACTCCTTGAACGATATTTTCAAAAAAAATAATCAATATCGTTTACCGGTTGAATTTCTGAAGGTTTGATCAAGTACAGTAAGTTTTTTATGTTTATTTTTACCTTTAATTGAGGTATGATCTAAATTTGGGCTTACGATTCCTCTCCCTCGTTTTATTTCTAACCATTATTCACTTCGTTTTGGAAGTGATTCTATCGAGACCTTCATGAAAATCTCTGTGAATACCTGCAGTGAATATTTTTTGCACAAATTTATGTAGAAAACCATGTGGAAACTGTGAAGATCTCTGTTAAGACCACTGTGGAGAAATTTGAAAAAAGTACTATGTAGAGCATACTATGTAGAGCTCATAGTAAAGATTTCTATGTATAAATCACGATGGACATAGAAATCTTCACTGTGTTGATCGTGATTTCTGTGTTTGCGTCTATGAAGGCTTATGAAAGATTTATAAGAAAATTTCTTGAGATACTCCTGTTTACACCGCTGTCAAAACTTCAATGGACACTTTTGTGTAGTATTTTATAGAGATTTTATCTTTTCAAAGACACCTCTATGAAAAATTATGTGGAGATTTTGAGACCCCCTTCGAAAACTTAAGTGAAACACTATGAAAAGTTCTGTGAATGCTTTTGTGGAGACTTCCATGGAAATTTCTTTGAAAGTGTCTGTGTAGTTTTTCGTTGAGAGTACTTTTGAGAGATTTGTGGAAATTTATTCGGAGTTCATTTGCACTTTTTTATATTGTGCTTTCCTCATCCAAGCCTACTAAAAAACCGAGAGAATTTATAAATGTTAATCCTAGGTTAATGGGTCGGAACACTACTTTTAGAAGCAAAACAATCACCGTAATTTGTTTCAGCTTATTGAACTCGAATCACTTTCAACGGCTCAACCGCGGCTGGCCGAGGCCCCAAAACGTTCATAAAACATGCTGTAAAGCTCCCCTGGTCCATCTATTGCACTGTCCGGTTGCATGTCCGGGTTCCGGTAAATTCATCAAATTCCGGTGGTGCTGTGCCAAGGTTATCGTCAGTAAGGGAAAAACAGCATTGTAGTTTTTCACGAAACACCCAACCCACGAAAAATGTAACACAACGACTATAATGAACCGGCAAATCGTGTTTCATTTTTTGCTTCCTTGAAAGTTGAACCGATGCAGCTGAGAAGCAGCAGTAACAGCAATAGCAGCAACAGTAGCAGCAAGTATATATAGCTCCACCGTGAGTATGTTTGTTTTAATTAAAACTTTATTTTTGTCGTGTTTTTTAAGAGGTAGCGCGCGTGCAAAGAGATGCAATCGAGAATCGAACAAGACCGATATTTTCGACAAACAAGGGATCCGAACTATCACGGCACCTCGTGGATGCGTGTAGGAACTACTTTTGACCAAGGGTTCCTGGTTTGGTATTAGAAAAGTACCTTCTCGGCGAGTACTATTGCTGATAAATCGATAGGACAACAGAATCAGCCTTCATCGGCACCAGTGGGATTCAGTAAAAAAAAACTCTACTGAGGTGAACCCTGGTATTACATACATTTCATTCGAATTCTTAAAATCATTTATTTTCTCATTTTTAATCAACTATATTTAGATTAAAATTTCTTCTTTTTCATGGTAAACATGGTTTTACTCAATTTCATACCTTTTATGGCTGTCAAAATGAGGCTGACATGGACAGCTTTGTAGTGAATTTCGAAATACTTAGTTAGAAGGCCATACCAACGATACATAATTAAAAAGTGTTTGAACAAATGGAACGAAAATACTGTAAGAATTCGGTTATTTCGAAACTTTTAAAATTTGGGTAACACCAATAATAAAATTAATGAAATAAAAGCAGTTCATACTTTTGAAGCTGGGTAGGAAGTAAATCTACGGTTATTTAAAAAATCCCAATACTTCAACTAATTTGAAACTATAGTTGTAATTTACCATAACACGAATTCCATAGTTAACAACTCATAATCGTCTTCATTGTTCAAACACGTTGTCATCAAGCTGGCTTTTGACTAGCTCGCCTCGCTGTTATCACCCCCTTCAAGACGGAGTAGCAGTCGAGGCCAGCCGAAGCCCAAGAACAGCCCTCTCAGTGTCATTGGGCAAAATACTTCAAATTGTAGAAAACATGGCAAAACGACCTGAAACAGATCTACTCAACACCAAGCCGAGATACATACTTATATTAAATATATGTGTGTCACTTTTCTCTCTGCTAACTTGTTATATGTTTTATTCCATTCTTTCCATTCCGTTTGTCGACAGCTGCCGCATTCAGTGTCATTTTCTTTTGTGTTGATTCCTCTTTTGACATACAATATTTTCATCAAAATTTAGTGCAGCTACATACCTCTATGAGAAGCCAAGTGTGTTTTATGTGTGATAACTTTCTGTATGTAGGCTGCAATGCAGAAGACTAAGGACGGAAAACTGTGAAACGCAGACAAGTGCGCTTTGTGTAGGCAACTTAGAAAGCTTGATATATATATGACTAAAAGGCATGGGAAAGGGTAACAGAAGCACAGAAACTGGACATCGTTGCTTCTGAAACTGGTCGCGTCGTAGTTTCCACCTAATAGATCTAAAGGCTTTAGTGTCAATCGAGTTATCATGTTCAAAAGCAAATAGTTTTCCCTTATCTTTGAAAAGACTTTTCACAATCTAATTGAGTGTACTATAACAACTAGACGAGCAGTTACCAAGTGATCTAAACCGTGAGAGAACATTTTACAAAACAGAGTGAAGAACTTTGACAACGTATCAGCAAGATGAAAGAGATGTTTCTTAATTTAAATCTTCTTTTCCCCCTCTTTTCAACCCCTGTTTGCTGCCTGCCAATAATAATTATAACATGACGCGTATATTTTGCCACGTTATCCGTGTTTCAGGACCGCCGGTTGAAGTGGGAGTCACCATGTATGTGCTGTCTATCAGTTCGCTGTCTGAAGTTAAAATGGTACAACTACTATGACTACGTACCTGTTTTTCTTATTGATTTTTAAACTTTTCGGTTTCCTCTATGAATATATCATCAAAGGCTACTTTAATATGTTTTGTTTTCGATAATTAATTTTTAATATTTGTTATCGTTTCTTAGTGAGCTTTTTAATTTTGCTCTTGTGTTTTGTCCGTATTGATCTACTTAGGATAAGAATTGTTAACATGATAGCTACTAACGATTTGCGATTTCGAACTCTTATGATTTCTGTAAACTATGAACACCAAAATATGCTAAGCCCGTACAATTTATCATACTCATTTGTACTTTTTTAATAACCAACTACCCTGTTTGAGGACTTTCCCTGTGTGAATCAATTACACAACCTGAACAGCATAGCAAGTTAAACTTAGTTACTATGAATGTTTACTTCAATATCATTTGCATCATTCAATTTCGCATCGAAGATTTGTATCCGACTCAATTGAGGCTACAGTCAAGCCTCGTCGTAGAGAGCTTAACAATCATTACAAGCCCCCATATGTGTATTTTGGACATTCCACTGGATTAAATGAGTAAAGTTACAACCAGGAGTTGTCTGAAATATTTAGTCTAGCAAATCTTGTGCACATTTCATTTTCACGACACCTTCACAATCGTTGTTGGTTTATTGATTCTTATAATATGATGGTAGTCATTTGTAACAATTAAAATAACCTAAACTCAACCATTTAAACTTAAGTCTTGGTACAAATGACACCAAATTTATTTCTAAGTAATCCACCCTACAACACGCACTCTATCATTGACCATATTTTCAAGTGCCCAAAAGTACAATTTTTATTGGCTTCCACTTCAAACACATTATCACCAACCAACACATGTGGAAATACACATTGTCCCGGTGCGATTGAAGATGAATGCTTGAGTCTGTTAGAAACCCTATTTTCCACACTGACACTCGCCGTTCTATACAGAATTTCCACGTTTCGATTCGGATTGCGCACCGATTGATTCCTACTGTATTAGAAGGCATCAGAGCTACTGGCAAGTAAAGATTAACGTCGCAAAAAGGTTTAGTTAAATTGAAAATTATGTTCATTATTCTTTGAATATACTGTATTCTGAGATCTGATTGCATCATCTGCAAACAACGCTTTCAAAAGCGAAATGCAGACACATGAGCGTTGAAAGAGTCTGTAGCTCCTTACAGTAACAGGATAAAAACAAGGAAACGTCCACAAGTGTCAGGTTTCTAGGGTCATGTTTTACTTTGAATAGCAAAAGCGCAAAAACTAAACAGTTACATAACAGATTTTGCCATCCCTGGAGGTGGGAATCTGATTGATTCAACGCACATTTCAGGGAACCTTCTACTGTACCTACTGTATCCTAAATATGGAAACAACGACTTTTTCCTTGATGATAATAAATCTCTGGGCTGTTTAGTGGAATAAATGTAACTAAATGAAACCCAAATTTAGCACTATTTTATTTATTTAGTTTAAATCTAAACAGATAACACTGAATCAATAATTTCACGCCACAATACTCGATTCGTAGCCGCGCCTCTCCATCCTCGATTTTGGCCCACAATTCCCAAATCGCTGTGCACTTGCACCCGGTGTTCGAAGACTCCAAGTGCTTGCAAGTCCTCCTCGAGCAGCGTCCACGTTTCAAGCTCGTAGAGGACTACCGGCCTTATGCGGGTTTGAATCTGTTTTGACCGCAGCTTCTTGTGGAGGCCATAGAAAGCCCGTCTTCCACTGATGATGCGCCTCCGTATTTCACGGCTAACGTTCTTGTCAGTCGTCAGCAAGGATCCAAGATAGACGAACTCGTCGACCACCTTGAACGTATCCCCGTCTATCGTCCTTTTATCGTCGCTCTTATCAGTCTAGTAAGCTTCCCGGGAAAGCTGTTCTCGTCCATGATTTTCCATAGCTCTACGCGGTCGATACTATCGTATTCCGCCTTGAAATCGATGAAAAGGTGATTGCGTTGGGACCTGGTATTCACGAAATTTTCGGAGGGTTTGCCGTACAGTAAAGATCTAGTCTGTTGTCGATCAGCCGTCAACGGAGCTGGCTTGATAACTTCCCACGAACTCGTTTACTGGTTCCTGGTTCCCAGATTGTGTCTATCAGCCGGTGCAGACTAATGGCCAGCCTCTCCGGGCCCATCTTTATGAGTTCAGCTCCGATACCATCCTTACCAGCAACTTTATTGTTCTTGAGCTGGTGAATGGCATCCTTAACTTCCATCAAAGTGGGGGCTGGTTGGTTTCCATCCTCCGCAGTACTGACGAAGGCATTTCCTCCGTTGTCCCGTCCTTCTTTGCCTGTGCTTTCATGTGCTCGTTGATTATTCGTCGTTTATCAGGATCTAGTTTATCAGCAGTCTCGTTGCCTGGGATATACGCCTGGCCCGGTACCCAGACGAAGGTTATTTTCGTAAACCGTTGTATTTCTATCAACCACCGATGTACAATCCGCTCATGCTTAATGGCGGAGAGACAGTTAGCGAGCTTACAAGCCTGCAACAGGGCGTAGGCCTCAGTTGAGAAGATACCACTTTGCCGGGTAGCCGGCTGCAGTGTTTTACGGCACTTCCAGACACACCATAGCCAACCTTATCAAGAGCCAACAAGCCATCAGTGCAGAGGAAGGGTCTTCCGATATACTGGGCTGCAACTTCATTATATGCAGCCATGGCTACATTAATATTGGCTTTGGCACAGCACCGCTCCTTCACACTCCAGTCAACCTTCGGAGCTGACTCATCCCAGGCCCTTTGCTACAATCGAGGTCTTGTGCACAAAGCGGGTAAGTCGGTATCAGTTAGCCTGTGCTACCAGGAAGAGGCCCTTTTACCCAAGGGCCCTCCGTCAGGACGGTTACTCCTCTCTTGTAAGTCTCATTGTACTGAGGGGCTAGGATTTTGAGAACTGACGAGTCCCCTCTGCTCCAGAGCTCCGAACCGTATAGAATGCTTGGGACCATTACGCCCTAGTAACCTTATTCAAAGTGCAGCGGGAGACCTCGGATGAACGACCACTAAGGGTCCAGAAAATGTTAAACTTGACGTTGACAGACTCTTAACTGCCTTAGCGTGCCTAACAAACGTGAGTTTCTTATCAATAGTCACGCCCAGCTGTTTCATCTTGTGCACTGCCTTGACTGCCTGTTCACCGATGCTAACGACGGGGAGACTTGGTCGATAGTGATGGTTGAAGCAAACGTGCATGAGCTTAGACTTCTTGGGGGAAATAAAATAAACCTACGCTATCTGTCCATCGGACCACAGATTCCTCAGCTTCTTGCACTTTATGCCTAACTCTCCTAGCCTATTTATCAAACACGAGCAGGGTAATATCATCAGCGTACACAATGATGTGTACTCTTGAGTATGCGTTCAAAACCGCTATTCATCGCAGTGAGGAACAGCTTCACCAAGATGATAGACCTTTGAGGGTTTCCGCTCTCTAGCGTCTTCGTGGATGAAGTCGCGCCTGCGTCCCAAACGTTGAACGTTCGATTCCGAAGAAAATTTTCTACGTAGTTAAACATGCGCCCTTGGAAGTTTCATTTCTTAAGTGTATCGCAGAGAGTAGAGCCTCATACCGGAAATGAGGATTTTACGCCATACCTAATCGCTACCAATATTGCTCTAGTTTCTATTTCTCATAATTTCCAAGTGCTTTTGATTCAAAGCATGTCATCATTCTTAAAAATTTTTTTTAGAGCTGTTGTAGGTTGATAACTGTTTGCGTCCGTAGTCAAACTTTGTTCTTTGGTATAGGTACAACCAGGTTGGGTCTTCAAGTTTCTGGAAGGGTTCGCCAAGCCACTCTATAGGTGTGTCATTTAGTAGCACCAGCTTTCTACTCGGGAAAAGATGCTCGGACATGGCATATCCTATGTCATCCGGTGAACCATATGTTGTAGCTTCTTGCTTGAAACTTTTTGAAAGGTTTTTTTTTTTCGGCTAAGTCATTCGAGCATACTCGTTCGTTAAGATACAATCAGTGCTGCTAAAGACTGGACTTGGAAAAATTGAGACACACAAAAATAATCACCAAAAATTCATTTAAAATCGCGTACTTCTCAAATTTTCAGGGAACTATATATTAGCTATGTTTTGGCATAATTATTTTATTAAATTTCGTCCCCCAAGCTGAATGCTCGTATATTTCTCTTAACACTGTTCATGAGATCATAGGCGAGGCTTTGCCCATCTTTCTCACACAATTTCTCTCAGTTTTTCTACGAAGTTTCATCGGTTTTGAATGTTTTTCCGCTTTTCTTCAACTTCTTCTTCATTATCGCCCAAAACTTTTCGATCGGACTAAGCTCTGGTGTATTTGGCGGGTTCGCCTCCTTCGGGATCACATTGAGAGCGGAAGAAAGGCAGCAAGCACTTTTGCAAACATTCCTTTCGATAGATCTGCCCGTTTATGGTGGTAGCGAACGGCTTGCTGTACCGTCCGCACTCGCAGATCGCCTACTACAACAGGTACTTTTTTGCGAATTTGTTCACCTTTCTCTTCCGGAACTTTTCCGGAACCTCCATGCGGGGCCTACCGACAAAAAACTCGAAGCCAGAGATTTGATTGGAGTCCGCCTTGATGTATTTCTCGTCGTCCATGAAGAGACAGCCTGGCTTGACCAGCCACTGCTACCGCTTCCGCACACGCAATTTGGCCACCGTGTTTTGCTTGTCAGTCCGGTTTGGCACCTTCCTGACCTTAAAACACGTAGCCCAGCCCACTTCATGGTCTGCTGGACGAACCACTTCAACACGGGAAGGTTCGGGTTATTCTAAAGGTACTGTCTTATCTTCCGCGTTTTCTCTGGGTTTTCGGTTTTCGGCCGCTTCCAGCCGCTCGATGGTCTTCGTCTCCTGGAGCATCTTCACAACGCGGGACACGGTGGAATGGTAGATCCATCTGTGTGACTGACCAGAATGATCGATCATCGCGCCCAAAATGTGCTGGCGTAGCTCTTCTTGTTCCGATTGCATCTTGAAAACAACCTGACAGACTTTGCACAAATTTGACAATTTTGCACACATAAACATAACACTCTAAACTAGTATTACCCAATATTTCATCAACTTTTACCCCCGCGATATAAAGTTACACACAAAAAAGTCTCGCATTTTGTTCGAGTCCAATCTTTAAATGGCTGAAGGCCATTTCCAGTCCATCTGTTTCAGAACACCTATCATTAAATTGATGATTGCTTTTGAAGTTGTCCGTCTACCTTGTTTGCCGTGGCTTTCGCCCATCATTCTTCACCAGAGATCATACCCTGTTCTCTTTGTTTACTCGTTTTCCAATTTAATTGCTTGTTGGCTTCACTCATGTTACCACTAGTCCGCTAATTTGCCTTTTTGGACTTATAAAGCTATTATACGGCTGCTCCAAAACAACTTAACAGTTTTCTGATTCCGCCACCAATGTAGTGCCCGGTGACTGGAGTATGCTGGACTGGAGCTTTTTTGTGGCATTTTTTGGGTTTCAGTAGAGCATACCCGATCGGTGAATTCCTCAAGTGAGACAAGATCACTCTTTTTATCGATATCGTTTTGGAAGCTGTAAGAGAGTAATGATATCCATGAACGTAAAAGATGTTAAAGTTTATAAACGAGGCATATATCATTGGAACTGTTAGTGTTCCGACGTGAGAATGTTTGATTACATTTTGATTTGAGTTGTACTTTCCAGATTTTCCTTTACTAGGTAATATTGAACTTTTCAGATCGAAATAAAAACTTCAAAATTTAAAAGGCATAGGAAACATCAAGTATAATTCGAAATCATGTAGGACATGATCCAAGTTACAACTTTGGTTTTTTACGATTTGGATTTACCTCGGTTACAGAGGCCTTACAAATCCAATTGAAGCTTACCCCCCTCACTACAAAGCTTTTGATGCAAATTGGGACAATGAAGATTGAGAAAACGTATAAACTAAAACCGTTGCAACTATTCAGCATCTAACACCACGAATATTTTCGGACGTGTTTAAGATGCAAGCATTCCATGGATTAAGAAGGCGTTTCCAGAAACCAAGATTAAATCAATATGTGCCCAACAGCCAGAATGCAATCAGATCTTGGAATAAGTGTGATGATTAGATGATAACAACATTAGATAAGTAAAAATTAATACCAAACAAAAAAAAAACGTTTTTATTACGTCCTGTGTAAACAAACAGAAACATACCCATAAACACATACAATTATAATACAAAAGCATGGGCACACAGACACACACACTCATGGGTGGACGTTGGAAATGAAATGATATAAGTTTAAAATCTAATGTAAAACATACGACAGAATCAGTATACATCTACCCCTGACTAATCCAATGACCATCGAAAAATTTGCTTACTCATAAAAAGTGTTAGCTTTATGAAGTAGGATGGCCCTTTGGAGTGAATAACAGAACCAACATTTAAAAAAAAAGCCAAAATTCCCTTCAAAAAACACCTTTTTAAATTTCATGAATAACTTTACTGAAATGAATCAATTTATTTCAACTATTTAAAGATTGTAAAATGATAAAAATTTAATGCTTGAATGTTGGCCCTGATTCCTGCTGGTATCTAACGAACAACCAGTCTCTCCAGTGAGCAAGGAAATCTAGCGACTGACGGGGAAATGAATTCCTGTCATCATAAACTTTTCCGTCTCCTTGTCAAACAAACTCTCTATGGTCAGTCGACGACGATGGCGACTGACAAATCCTGTCAGTTTTATATGAAATAACTTTCTGCCGTTGGTGTTGATGTTGATTTGCGTTCGTTCTTTTTTTTCTCTGGTTTGCGGCCACGTATCGTACGGCGGAACACCCCCTCTGCTGCGTGTATCGGTTCGCTGTGAAATCTCAGATCAATCTTAGGGTGGTCTTTATTTGATGTACTGAAATTATGAGATATCAATGGCTAAAAATATGCAATATTTCAAAACAAGCCAACTATCACTTCTAAAACTTTCGAAGTCCAAATAATTGATTTTCAATCAAAAGTGCCTCCACATGGTAATATTGACTGCAAATTTTCCAACATGAATACCCCTACACAACCCGTACAACATCCGAAAAGGTACCCAACTTGACAGCAAGAGCCACCACCCACCCGTTCTTCTTAGACAAACGCCTCTCTTGGTGATTCGATGCACTCGGTGCCTAGCTGCCTGCACCTGATGCCTAGTCGTGCCATCATAAAATCCTATTGGCTTGAGGTGCAAAGCTCGCCATGTGATGATAGCAGTCAGCCAACCGACCTGCCAAGTGGTGAAAACAGTTTTAGTCGTTTCACTTTATATCGACCGAACCAGGCAGGAGAACGTGTCAAACTGTCTGTGGTGCTGCTCGAACGGACCAAAGCATCTGGGTGCCTCCAGGGATGGTGGTAAAATAGTTTTCACACAGTTTGTTATAGTTTTTTTTTTCTGTGAAAAAGCCATTACTAAAGCGAAAACGGAGGGGATTTTAATGGTGATGGACTCGTCCTCTAGTGTATTTTCAGTCAAGCGTTACCGTAAAAACAGCGATGAAGCTTCTGTAACGACAATTGTAGTTTAATTATGCTGTAGCGAGAAAGTTTGAAGTGCTTCGGAAGTTTCGAGTTTGGTGTTTTTCTTTAACTAGTCGGTGTTTCTAAAGGACGGCTACAAACGTAATACACATAGCGACCATAACTCTATGTCGCTTGGCGACCGTTACCAAATCTTCATCAGGATTGAAGTTAAATTTCCTAAGTTTCCAATCTAATAATGGTTTTGTAAAAAATACTAGTGGAAACTTATCACTTCACGATGTATTTTTTAATAATATAATTGTTTAACTTAAAAATTCACATTAGGCTTGTTACCGCCACTATTAAAAGAACGAACGCAACTTTCAACCAGACACGTAGAAAGAAACCAATTGAAGAAGATTATGTATGTACATACCATCAGCATTTGCCCCAATTGCTCTCATACCATATATTCTCCGAACCGCGACAAACTTCATTTGTTTCATCAGATTCTTCTGCATTACACAGTTTTTTATCAGTTACCGTTGTGACTTCCACTCGTTAGTGCACCTCGTCTTCTACCGCTACCTTCCAACGGAGTTCTGTTTTTTCACAGTTTTCGGTTCGGTTTCCGTATCCAACAGTAACAGACTTTTAATTTTTCCGTTGTTTAGTTTGATTTTGATTGCAAGTGCTATAGCGCCGAGTAATGTAACTAATTGAATTGAAACTGGAGCAGGCGATGGGGACACTGAAAATGCGCTTGTACATAGTTTTGATAAAAAATATAGCAAATTGTATTCCATTCACTAATTAATTGCTATCTCTTTCGCAGTTTTTACAGATTGTTGTGCTTCATTCAACTCACGGTACTGTTGATCTACTGACAGTGTATTTGTAGTATAAAATAGTGCACTCGACTCGTTGAGTGGTGTATGTAGTGCTTGCTAAAGACAATCTTAAAATTTCCTTAGATTTGATAACACTGTAGAGAAAGCCAATATCGCGGATAGCAAAATATCTGGACAGTGAAGTACATTCAAATGAAGAAACATAATGGATTAGTTAAAATGAACTTTTTTTGATTTGGTTTTCATTAAGAGAACCCTAGATCTATCCATGAACCCATTACTCTCTTTAGTTCAACTGGTTTACGTTCCATCGTGATCGGAAGTCCCAACAGAAAAAATAGAAGACATTAGTCAGAATCATCTATGAAAGCACTGTAAAACATTTACTATTTAAAATTGAACGATCAGATCCAACCAAACCTAGGCAACATTGTAACAGAAATGCGCATCGTGAGCTATTCGATCTTAAACACCCAACTTTGAAAAAGACGCAGTTGAACTACCCTTTCCATAAAGTCCCCCATTTGAGCCCCAAATCACCAATTCAAAAACAACGCAAATGAAACCGTTATTCATCTCGACTTGCAAACTCTGATTCCAGGTCCCCCGGTGGAAGTTGGTGTTACAATGTATGTGCTGAGTATCAGTTCGGTGTCGGAAGTTCTAATGGTACTTAACAGCCTTCAGATATATTACGTATCGTAATTATCCCCTAAAGCAATGCTCGTACTCAAGAGAATAACTCACACTAACTGCCAGCGGTAGCTGTGGGTCCAGGGTTTCGGTGACCGTCGAACGCAAAAGTCCAAGGCGGAAGCGATTCAGGGGCTGTCACCGGCAACAGAGACTAGATACTGGTACAAATTGGACGACCCGCAAAGGTCCACCCTGGATCGGCTCATCCTTGGTCATGGCGTGCCGCCTAAAACCCAATGCAACCGGGACCCACACTCTGCGTCAAAAGCATTATCTCTCTGTCTGTTGTTTGTGTCGAGTGTATATTATACTAATCGGAAAACTGCATAATGCGATATGCTAATTTTCACATACTGTATTGATATTTACATATATATAACCGAACATGTATACGCTTTGTATATTAGTTTCTGTTTGTTTTACGATAATCAACCTTCAGTTGAAGCCAATCAAACCGACGGAGGACTTCCTGAGTTGTATTTTTCACCAGATTACTATAACTGTTGAATGTTGTTCTGAGACGTTTTCAATTCACTTGACCGAAACGAAGCTATCTTTCGTCACCGGAAGCCCGCGCGTGGAGAGATGACGCAACGCCAATACTTCCACTCATCTCTCCCGTTCCCTTTCTGTCTCTTTCTCTCTGTCTGTCGCGTTACATTACAAGGTATAGTGAGCAAAGCATAAATCTCAATCATCCTTAGACCTTGTGCCATTTAGAATAGATTACTTATCAGAAACAATGCTTCTACGTGGTGCTACAACTAAAACCCAAACCCATCGCAAAACCAGTTCCTTATTTCCGAGCAACGTTTCGATCAGAACGGATGAAAAGTCGTTCCTTTTGGTTCTGTTTATCTATTTTTCGTTTCCGAACCCTCTCTGTCATGATTTCCATTCTCATTCGATTTTAGTTTGCGTCTCACAACCCTGAATACTTCGGTTGTGTGCATGCACGAGAGTACCATTGTATCGATATTATGCCATAAAACTGTTTGTTTTCATTACTTTCTACTCCCCTGCGTCGCTCTGATTCACGTTCAGTATCAGCTCATTTTTTTTATTCGATTGTTTTCCAATCTGTGTCTCTCATTGAACCATTTTTCTTCCTAATCTTAATGTGGCAGTGAAATTTGTTTGTCTGATATATTTTTTTCTTTATTTTGAAAAGATTGAACTTTCAACTTCGATAGTTGAAAAGTCAATTATCTTAACTTTTTCTTAACTACATTCAGAAAATCAGAAGAATATTTTAAAACTTCACCTATTTTGCTAAATTTCTTACAAACCATAACATAGAGCAAATGTTCTATTTTTAATTGGAAGCGTAATCTTATTTTAATTTCTCAATTTATTGTAAAATGTTTATCATGAGCTAATATTTTCCTCATTTTTAAATTGAATAATTTTTTTTCTATTTGGATGGTTATTTACACTCTGTTTCGTATAAATAATTATGCATTTATTTGTTCATAGAATGCCGAAAGAAAGCGATCGTTTGTCATGCGGATTATGAGTAAATGCACAGATAACAGTGGTAAGAAATGTTTTTCAGCTAATCAGGTGGGATGTCTAAGTAGCTATATTCCAGAATGTATATGTAGGGTCTAACTTGCAGCCCAGAACATGGCAGTAAGTTTCACCAAGCACTCTGCTGTAGGAATAGCTAACTCAGGCCAAAAAAAGTTATGCGATCCATAATTGCAAGCGACATCAGCAGCCAACAAATTAATGCCTGAATGTTTGAGTTTCAATTAACATAATTCCTCAAACAGAGGATAACGGAGACAAACAGATAGGGGTTCAAATAGCCCTAGCAATAAACTCGCAGCAAGACCATTTTGTGGTTGTGGATTTGAATCCCACCATCTTCGTCGCACGAACTACACATCCCAAGATGCAAATTTAAGTTTTATAAAATATGTGTTATGAACCAATGACCATGGTCAAGGCACTCTTATCTTCATAGCATGTACCTAAGCCTCGTGCTGAGCGGCCACTCTAGAAAAGACAAAGAAACTCTTTTATGAAAACATTAACAAATGAGTGTCGTTCAGTCAAGAGCAAACAGTTAAAATGTAATTTTAAATGCTGCTACAAAGTCGTTTTTTGAAGCCACACAATTTTGACTTAATCTTTAGTTTTGAAGGCTGAAAGCTGAATTTATGTTATTATCTTTTATGTAAGTTAATGTCGTCTTTAATTATAAAATATAGCAAAGTCGTAACCGTGATAAAGCTTTGATAAATTCAAAATCTAAAATCGGTTTATTTGTTACTTGGGAAGCAAAATGATCAATTGGTATGGTAAGCTCTCAGCTAACAACTATCAAAGTGCTCATAAGAAGCACCCTGTATCTCAACTGGTACATAAAGCATGAAAAAAAAACAATATTTCATTCTGAGAGCTGACACAGTGTAAAGTGGGTAAAACTTTTGAGTTTAAACATCAATGAAATCTCTACAAGAAAAGAACGGTCAGTATAACACACGATACTATTCAATTTACTTTTTTTAAGTAACATAGATTTTTATTGTTCACGCAAAAAATACGTATGTGATCATCCTCTCCTCTTTCTGGCGTTACGTCCCCACTGGGACAGAGCCTGCTTCTCAGCTTAGTGTTCTTATGAGCACTTCCACAGTTATTCACTGAGAGCTTACTATGCCAATGACCATTTTTGCATGTGTATATCGTGTGGCAGGTACGAAGATACTCTATGCCCTGGGAAGTTGAGAAAACTTCCAACCCGAAAAGATCCTCGACCGGTGGGATTCGAACCCACGACCTTCAGCTTGGTCATGCTGAATAGCTGCGCGTTTACCGCTACGGCTATCTGGGCCCGTATGTGATCATGCGCTCGTTAGAAAAATTGCAATCAATTGTGAGATGCTATGAACAAGGGTTGTATTCTGAGAAAATTGAAAATATCTCTCATTTATCGCTCTCAGTAGCAATCATGATCCGCTACACATCATGAGAGTCTGTCTATCGTCCACTGTTAAAGCTCTGATAATATCGAGGGATTAACAGTGCATGATAAAACTCATCTAAGCAAGCTCGAAACCTGGGGTTTTTTATCATGCCACTAGTGTAAAACACTTACCCCCAATGCACATTGGTCCCAAAGCCATATGAAAGAAGGCAAAAATGTTTGCGCCTAAACTTTGAGTTTTAGATATATGGTGTCTTCGGTAAAGTTTTTTCATATTTCTTAGACATTTTTTTTCAGTTATGTGAAATTAAGGTGGCCCGCATGGGATCAGAATACAAACATTTTTGCTAACGCATTTAGGCCTCTACAATGTTTTAGAACAATCGATTTGGAGCAACTTTGCCCAAGAACCCAAATTTCTATCTCATATGGTTCGCGAGTTATGTTTTTTTACAAATAAGTTAGGGTGGACCTGAGAAATGATTTTTTTTCTTGATTACATTTTATACTATAAATTCCCGCAAAAACTTTGTTACGAACACTTTTAGAACTTTTGATTGTGCAACTTTTAGCTGAAAAAAATGTTCTATCTCTTATGGTTGCAGAGTCATCCAAGATTTTCTTCGAAAAAATGATTGTTTTCAAATGTCAATATCTCCGAAAGGCGCAAACTAATATTTTTATATTAATATTTTTTTTAAATGGAAATATTTTTTCTCTAATAATGGTGAAAAACTGTGAGGACGTTTTATATTTAAAGAGATTAACAGTATTTTGAAAATAATATGTTTTTAAGCATAAGCATAAGCATAAGCATAGATGACCGTACAATTCGTAGTTGCTACTCCGTGATTGACCAGAACAATCGAAGTTGCACAGGGAATTAATGAATGGGGCTTGGGATTAGCTTACCATTCTTCAATGTGCACAAATCGAGATGCTCAAATTTAAAAGTCAATAACGGCGCCGGCCACGTCCTTACGGTCATCGGGGAAGGGAAGGAATGTTAGTGTGACCACCGTTGTTACTAGAGACCGAGATCACCTCTGCATCTCCACGGTTGTCATGGAGAGGATATTGGGTTAGTGGGATAAGGTAAAGATCTGGGAGTCACCAATGTTTGGTGATGCGATCCATGATATAATCACGCCTAACCGGATTCGCGAAATAATTCGATAATCGCATTAAACGCCGAACAAGTGTTCGTCACTCGCCCACGCAAGAACAAGCGACGCGATCAATAGATCAAACACTACTAGCGATCCGCGGCGCTTTTTCATTTCTCTTAGCGAACGACGCGCGACAAGTTTGATCCTGCCTCCATCGCCCGCCCCCGCAGGAGCAAGCGTCAAGGTCGAAGGATCAAACACTACTAACGAACCGATCACTTTTTCACCGCTTCACTACCGACGCGCGACATGTTTGATCCTGCCCTCATCACCCGCTCCCGCAGGAGCAAGTGTCAAGGTCAATGGATCAAACACTACTAACGAACCGATCACTTTTTCACCGCTTCACTACCGACGCGCGACATGTTAGATCCTGCCCTCATCACCCGCTCCCGCAGGAGCAAGTGTCAAGGTCGAAGGATCAAACACTACTAACGAACCGATCACTTTTTCACCGCTTCACTACCGACGCGCGACATGTTTGATCCTGCCCTCATCACCCGCTCCCGCAGGAGCAAGTGTCAAGGTCGAGGGATCAAACACTACTAACGAACCGATCACTTTTTCACCGCTTCACTACCGACGCGCGACATGTTTGATCCTGCCCTCATCACCCGCCCCAGCAGGAGCAAGTGTCAAGGTCGAAGGATCAAACACTACTAACGAACCGATCACTTTTTCACCGCTTCACTACCGACGCGCGACATGTTTGATCCTGCCCTCATCACCCGCCCCAGCAGGAGCAAGTGTCAAGGTCGAAGGATCAAACACTACTAACGAACCGATCACTTTTTCACCGCTTCACTACCGACGCGCGACATGTTTGATCCTGCCCTCATCACCCGCCCCAGCAGGAGCAAGTGTCAAGGTCGAGGGATCAAACACTACTAACGAACCGATCACTTTTTCACCGCTTCACTACCGACGCGCGACATGCTTGATCCTGCCCTCATCACCCGCTCCCGCAGGAGCAAGTGTCAATGTCGAAGGATCAAACACTACTAACGAACCGATCACTTTTTCACCGCTTCACTACCGACGCGCGACATGTTTGATCCTGCCCTCATCACCCGCCCCAGCAGGAGCAAGTGTCAAGGTCGAAGGATCAAACACTACTAACGAACCGATCACTTTTTCACCGCTTCACTACCGACGCGCGACATGTTTGATCCTGCCCTCATCACCCGCTCCCGCAGGAGCAAGTGTCAAGGTCGAAGGATCAAACACTACTAACGAACCGATCACTTTTTCACCGCTTCACTACCGACGCGCGACATGTTTGATCCTGCCCTCATCACCCGCTCCCGCAGGAGCAAGTGTCAAGGTCGAGGGATCAAACACTACTAACGAACCGATCACTTTTTCACCGCTTCACTACCGACGCGCGACATGTTTGATCCTGCCCTCATCACCCGCTCCCGCAGGAGCAAGTGTCAAGGTCGAGGGATCAAACACTACTAACGAACCGATCACTTTTTCACCGCTTCACTACCGACGCGCGACATGTTTGATCCTGCCCTCATCACCCGCTCCCGCAGGAGCAAGTGTCAAGGTCGAAGGATCAAACACTACTAACGAATATTTTGAAAATAATATGTTTTTTAACAAAAACTTTCAATTTTCCACATTTTTGCTCAAGCCATCAAAGAGCTATCTCGATTATTTTTTTAATTAAAAGACGTTTTTCGTTTAAAATATATATAAATCTTGAAATTTTGTTAATTTCTTTTTACTATCGTTCTCACAATTTTTTTAACAATATTAGAGAAAAATTATCATAGTAGTTTCTTCGACAAAAAGGCGCAATCAAAAGTTATAAAAGTGTTCGGAACAAAGTTTTTGCGAGAAATTAGAGTATGAAAATTTATCCAGAAATTGATTGTTCAGAACCACCCTAACATATTTGTTAAAAAAAAACAAAACTCAAAATCAAATAAAACTGATAGAAATTGAGTTCCTTGCCAAAGTTACTCCAAATAGATTGTTCTAAAACATTGTAGAACATTGTATTGTTTGTATTCTAATCTCGTAAACCATGCCGGCCACCCTAGTAGGCAAATTTTTGGAATAAATTAAACGAATATTAATGTTCAAATTTAAAATTGTGAATAAAATCCTAAGTTTCCCATTATTTACATATTGGCGGATACTATCAATGTAAGAGACGTCTAGTCAGAGAATTCCCACAACAAATTTTGAAAATCATAGCTAAAATTATAACGTAGAACGAAAAGTATGATATCCAGAGAAAAAAGGATATGTGGATAAAATTTCATTATCTCATGAGTTGAATAAAGTAAAATTTGATAACTTTGCGCAATAAAACTGAGCTATGTCTTTTTAACAAAATTCATGCAAGCATGCTGGAAACCTTCCAAATATTACATTTTCAGGGCGAATTTTTGTAAGGCATTATATTATAGGATTCTATGAATATCACCGATTTTCTTTTTTGACTGTATATTGGAGGGCACAGTGATATCTAACGATGTTCATTCAGTAGAATCCATGCCTAGATTTCAAAGATTAGATGAAATCAATAGCTATTGAACAAAAAATTGGGAACTAGAGCGTAGAGCGATTTCTATCTAGGCTAGATATTCATTGACTAACTCATAAGTTGGAAAAACAACTTCAATACTAAAAGGAAATTGTAATCACCCTTAAGGTTTTCCGCAAACAGACAATTTTACAGTGTAAATTAGTATCAAATGTAATGTAGGTTGGCACAAGTCACTTCGAGCTTTAATTGATTGTAATTGTCTAGTAAACTACAAATCGCAAGATTGCAACCAAATCACTAAATAGTTCCTGTGTTACATTATTATTGGACAGCCCTTTAAATGATTTTACTTTTGGAAGAACTCATAGTACTCTCTCATAGCATCATTGTTGAAAAATAACTGCTTGTAGGTTATTCGAAATATACTGTGGAGACATTGAAAAAAACTTATTTTCAGAACATTTATTGAGTTTTTTTGACTTTAGTTTTCATGATTGTACGGGAATTCCATGATTATAATAGGCTCTTATATTATAATCTAATATTTTAGTGGGATCAGCTTATAATCAGCTGCCCTTATCATAGTTCAAGTTTAAAGTCTTTGAGTACCGTTTTGATTCATATTACGGACACTTAAGGCCTCAGTGAAGTATAACCCAGCTTGGATCATACAAAATAAATCATTCTGTATGATTTTTTAGCGATATCGAGCATTGGAAGCCCTTAACTTTCGGATGGTGGGTAAAGAATACGCGTCCGCAACTTGAATAATTTTAAATAAATCAAAACGTGTGGCCTTTTCATGATTCTTATTCCGGACGCTCCCTCACTTTTGCCTCATATTCCGGACGCATTGATTCGAATTACGGACAGCTCATGATAATCATTAATGGAACAGTCAAATCATCAATTGAAATCGTTTAACCACTTAAGAGACGTCTAAGGTAGTTGGGCATTATAAATTTGCAATGATATTCATGGATAAAACCTAATAAAACAAGCCTCGAAAATGAGAACTTTTGGACGGCGAAAATTGAAACATTTCGTGTGAAATGTTTCCCATACAAACGAGAGTGTCCGTAATATGAAGCTGTCCGTAATATGAATCAAAACGGTAATCACCATTTTGTGATTAAGCGTTTTCACACTTCACAACTTTGTTGCCAGTGGTAAAAAGTAGTAAACGTTCTTATTGAGCATCTCAGAGAAAATTCCCTTATTCGTGATAAACTCATACCGTGGCGAGCCTTGTCTCTCGTTGAACGCGTTCAATACGCCACTTCCAAAAGGCAACCGACTAGATACTGTCTAGATTTATCCCATCGCGAAACAAACAAATTGATTGGATCTCATAAATTCCATACTCCAAATGTCTTTGGGGACGGGCCTGGTGTAGTGGTAAGAACTCACGCCTCTCACGCCAAGAACCTGGGATCGAATCCCAGCCCCGAGATAGTCACTCCATGACGTAAAGGTTATAGTGACGGCTTCCTTCGGAAGGGAAGTTGGTCCAGAGATGTACTAGTCCAGGGCTAAAAATCTCGTTAATGAAGACAAAAAAAATCCCAACTGTCAATCATCGTGGCTTTCCCTATATTACGTTTTCTGGCATAAAGATGAGCACCGAATACGATAATTTACCGGTTAGTCTATGTTGCCAGTAAAATACAAACTTCCGGCGTAATTTAATTTTCTCTTTGTAGGACGCATAATGTTTGCTTGCAACTATTCCTAAGTTGGCTGTCCCATTCTTGATACCCATTTCCTGAGTATAGCTTTTGCAGGTTCATATATATGGTATCAGTTTTGGTTATATCCTTACCATCATTATTGGTAAGGTTATTTGAACGAGTCATTAGCTTTAACGTTCGTAATATTGTTTCATCATTGCTACTACCAGCACGATAGCCTTTGCAGTTCAAGTGCTTATCTTTCAATATCTAGTGGGTACACAATTCCGAATCAGTGGAGTAGCAGACCTTCTACCTTCTAAAATAAGCTTCTTATTTCAAAGAATCTAAATGTCTAATGCGATGAAAACTGTTCACAGTTACAAAAAAACAGCTTTGAACCTTAAAGGTAGAAGCAATAATTTGACACTCTAAATCAGTATCATTGAACCACCTTAGTTGCCGAACCTGAATGAGGAACGCGCTTTTGAGAGATAAATGGACACAAACTGTTTTCTTCAGAAGGTTTAAATAGCGGCATCTATTTCTTAAAAGGCTCTAAGCAAAATGGTAAAGAATAATAATTGCGTTAAAAACGAAAACTTCATTATTTCTCAAAAGTAATGGAGAAGAACGACATGCACTAAACAAAGGACACGGGTATACCACAAAAGATCAAAGAAAACTGGTCGCAATGGTTCATCCCGAACAGATACAGAAAACGGTCAGTTTTTGTGTCGATCTTTATTTAACAGAGAAAAGGAATCACACAAATCAAAACTGTGTAGTGATTCGAGCACAAATATTAAGTCATTGGTTGTTATCGTTCATGATTATTTATTCAGATAAATTTGTAAGCAAGCATATTAGAATACGAGGAAAGCGCACACAAAAACAGATTGACACATCGACAGACTCCTATAAAAGATTCAATTAATTATGTAAGACTCCAAACATGTGCCTGCGTTAGCCGCTTCGAACATTTCTTCCTCCGACCAATTACAGCAGCAGCTTGTTGAATTCGAACATCAATCACTTCACCGCATGACAGACGACCGGCAGCTCCGTTGCATACCACATTAATATTCGTTACTAATCATCACTTCCATCGTCACCATTATTAGTGGAAACCAAATCAAAATATTTTCTATAAATATATATATTAAACATATACTGTATTGAGTTTGTTGTTGGAAGCCAGAACGATAAGTAACACATATCAACTAGTGTACCCAAAACATGCATACTACAGAACCAGTTTGCCGTATTGTCAGTTAACGATATGTAAAGCCACTAGAAGCAACCAGCCAACAGCAAAACAGCATACGTACGCTGAATCAGTGCAATAAGCAATGTATACGTAACTATTGAAGTACCTAATACTAACAAAACTGTCACTACAGGACGTGACCCATTGCCCACCTGCAAAATTTAATTCGTGGTTATTTTATTTTCTGCTCTTGGTTTTATTTTTGGGATTCCTTTTTCTTATTTCTGTTCTGAAGAATAAACGAAGCCATTGTGTTTATATTTGTTTTAATTTGATTGGAAGCCACCGCTGTCAGATTCGTCAGCGAATCTTTCATTCCGAAATTAAATGTGTGTATATTCTTAATCAATTTCGTTCGGATTTAAACTACCATTTAAATATATTTTTATTTCTTCTCTCGATCTGTCACTTTTCCTTGGATATGATAAACTGTCTACCATTTATGAGTTTTTCTGTCCGGAAACCTTGATTGAAATCAGGACAGTTGGATGGAGAAGTCTTATCTCTTAGCATACATTTCCAACTTTTGTTCGTTTTCTGTATCTCTCGCCTTCTTTTCTGTCTCTATCTCTCTGTCTGACGGAAAACTGCAGAAACCAATCACTTTCTTTTATGTTCCTTCCGCATCTTTCCCGTCTTTCGTTTCATGCAATCTGAAATGCCGACCGACTGGCAGAGTCTATTGCTATCGTTCCGCCGTTCACTCCAAGTTCGACTTGTGTATAATTTGAATGAGTTTTCTTTCATCTGCCAGTGGATTCTGCTATCTGAAACTATCTATCTCGAAGCAATTTTTCACATGTCGTTCGGTGAGCAGCGTGCGAATTATGTACCGTCCTGAACGAGAAGAGTCTGTATCGAACGGGGAGAAGACTTTTTGCGCCCGGAAAAACTTTTTACCCATTGCGGTGCTTTTTGATGACTTTCTGTTATTTGACGTCGCCAGACTACAGCTCCGTCAACTTTTGAAACTCGAACTGACTTGACTCTCGGTGCTGAATGTGTTTTTGAGTCATGTTTGATTTTTGATTATCACAACAATGGGACCGAACAGCTCGATAGCAGGGGGGGATGTTTTTGACATAATTCGCACTATTGTTTCCCAAACGCCACCCTAGACGACCGGATTTCCCGTGATGTGCTTTGTGATGTTCTTTTCCGAGTCTCCATTATGCTCTTTCGCTTTGAGTGAATGTCCACAGGGATTATTATTTGATGAACTCTCGTTGCTTCTCATGTGTGTGTATTTTGATTTTCACAACCCCCAAATCGCCTCATACTTCCAAACTTGACCCACATTTTTATTTTGATAACATTCTTACATTTCCATCGCATGGATTTACTCTTAATGCGAAAAATTGGATTCGAAACCAAGATACCTGCAAAGCCCATTTTTCATTCACGCAACCACAATCATCCCGAATGTGGAATTGCGATTTTAAACAAAACAAACCATGCGCAATTTTACAAACGTTGGTGTGCGTGTAAATAGTTATGTATGTGAAATCCAAATATTCCAAATGTTTTCTTTTATATTATCAATCATTCCTACACATATTTTTAAATATTATTGTTACCAATGTTAAGAACGAACCAAACATATGGAATTTGTACGTACTACAACAGCTAAACATATTCTATACAAAAATGCTTAACAACCAGTACTGATTCCGTACCGGTGATGGACACTTTCAACTAATACAATACATTCTAAATCATTTCACACATATATTCACTACAATACAAAAACACAATAGAACGTTAGTTTGTAGAAATTAGAGAGTAGTAAAGCGAAACTGTGCTGATAATGGTCCTAGAAAAGCAACTTTTTTTTAAGTGAGAAAAGATAATGTGCTCCTAAGAAATGTGGGAGTCGTCGTTAGTTTTGCAGATCGCTGATATTTGATATTTAAATATCTAATATTTCAATTAAAATTGATTCGGTATACATGAACGATGAATTTCGATCTGTCATATTAATGCATACAGCTAAGTGAATACTTGAAACGTTTAAGCTTAGTCCAATTTACCAGTAGTAAAAGTGAAGTGATAACTTGAACAATGGGTTAAACACGACCTGAGCTCATCGAAACTGATTATACGCTTGGACTTTTTATGCGTTCATTAAAAAAAAACTGAATACATATTGTTGGAAGGCCCAAACGCAATGATAGCGGCACGGCAACGGAAAGCGGTACCGGTTCACCAGCATGAACTATAATATGATCGTCGACTCAGTGTTGGTTCACTTTCATTCGTTGCCAGCTGAGTCGACAGTCATTGCGTTTGTGCCTTCAGCTGCTAGCAAAAACAGAAGCGAACTGAACAGAGCAAACGGAAAAAAGAGCGGTATCATTCGCTCTCCTTCATCTGCGAAACTCCATCAAATTGTGTGGCGCGCACAGCAAAGCACGTGTCAAGCGTATTAATTATTTTCCCCTATTCTTCCTCATTCGTTTCTCGGCTTTATTATAACTTATAATAAATACGTAAATCTGGTCAAGTTCATTGGTGGCGAACTTCTCAGGTCGATCGAGAAACGTGTAACATAAAAGCATATTCTAAACATCAGCTTTTCAGCATTAAGGATGCTTTATCTCCGAATATAAAAAAGTTTGAAACACGCTCATTATTTGCATTTTATTTCCGTTCAAAATGTGTTTTGGAACATTTGAGAAAAAATAGGTTTAAGTTGTTGAACGGAAGTTATTCTGCAGCTGTGATTACCAACAGGATTATCGAATACAAACGAAGCTGCTAATGGTGAATATCAAGTTTTTTCGGCAACAATTCGGTACCAGGTATCAGAAGGGCGGCTCCAGAGGCACGTTCCCCACCAGTTGGGAGATTTGTGCCAGTATTTAAGCCCATTTCAAAATCTACCTGATGTTAGAGAGAAGGGAAGGAAAAGATGGGAGGATATATGAGTGGGATCCCTTGAAGAGGGAAGATCGCATAAGCGAAATTAAACAATGTAGCTCCATACCACAATGGATTCGAACAGCGACCTAAAAAGAGCACTGCAAAACGCATGAGGCTCAAACGCAATGATGGCGGAACGGCAACGGAAAGCGGAACCGGTTCGCCAGCATGAACTATAACATGCTTGTCGATTCAGTATTGGTTCACTTTCGTTCGTTGACAGCTCAGTCGAGATGGTGTGATTCATACTGGCAAACCGGAACCGCTTTCCGTCGCCGTTCCGCTGTCATTGCATTTGGGCCCTCAAGAGAGTCTACACGGAAAAAATGGAAAACCCATATGTAAGTATGTTTTTTTAAACTTACTTCTGAGTTATTTTTCTCTCCCTATTCCATTCGCTTCTTCTATTGTTGTCAGAGAGCGAAAAGCAAACCAACCCAAAAACCGAACCTAAGTGCGTTACCTCAAATTTGAGTATGTGGCACTTCCAGTACAGATGAGTTATTTGATCTGCCGATTGAGTGAAAATAAGTTAACCAGTATGTATTTTTTCGCATGGCTGCAAATGAAAACAACTTCTACCCCATCAACTCAGAATTAGGTTACCGCACCCCCGGAATTGAGTTGAATGAACTCACTTTTGAGTACATCATTTTCTCCGTGTATAGCTCATTACCACAACTGGTCAAGAATGACAGAATGTTCTGTATATTTAGACTTCTGAATTCAGTTTCACTTAATAATTAAGTGTTCACCAACTAATTGGAATCGCATTTGCGCAATAACTGGACAGTTAAATACCGGGTTCCATAATCGGAATCACAACTATCACACACAAATGAGTCAGCACGTTGAATATTTGCCATGTGATAGTTGAGTCGGCAGTGGCCTGTCAACGCTCTGACCAAAAGACTGCAATTTTGCTTTGACAGATTTGTTAAATACTTCGCCGCCCTTGAAGATGGTTCAGTAATGTACAATTTTATTTGACGACACGACTCCAAACTATTCCAATATTGCTTGTGCTGAGTTGCCGCCCAAGAATTTATCTGAAGCTTCACCCAGCACTTCGGAATTGGAATAGCTGGCTCAGGACCAATGAAGTCATGCGATGCTCCATCGCGAGCTAGCTCATCAGCCAATTCATTTCCAGCGATGGAAGAATGGACAGGTGTCCATACAAGGTTTACAGTGTTGACTGAATTCAGTTCCTCAATTTGAGTTCGACATGCGATAACAAGCTTCGACCTTGAGTTGGCCGAAGCAAGAGCTTTTATAGCAGCCTGACTATTTGAACAGAAGTATAAGAATTCACCCATTACGCGCTATTGGAGTGCTGGTTGCACTCCACACATAAGAGCAAATATTTCCGCCTGAAAAACGGTGCAGTTTCTACTAATTGAGTAAAATTGACTCAGTCTTAGTTCACGAGAATATACACCAGCATCAGCTCTACTTTTAAGAAGGGATCCATCAGTGTAACAAACTAAATTGTTTGATATACTTCTTTCCAAATCGCCAGACGTCCACTCTGCCCGTGAAGGGAATTGTGTGGTAAATGTCCTGTAAAGAAAATGAAATGAAATTGTGAGATCTGTTGGAGCAAGATCAATTTTGTCCCAATTTACCAAAAGTGGAAACAATGAAGTGTGTGTAGATCTACGATTCACTGGATTTATCTTCAGTAGATCCAGTACTCATAAACGGTAAGAGCAGGATAGTGCTTTTTGTTTAAGGTGTATGTGTAATGGCGTAACGTCGAAAAGGACCTCAAGCGCTACTATGGGAGTCGTAGAGAAAGCACCAGATATAGCGGATGTGCTTGATATCCATTGGAGATGACCCAATTTTGATTGGATTGTTCTCACTTCGCCCTTTTGCCACCACACAAGACATCCATATGCCAATATTGGTCGAACAACTGTTGTATAAATCCTTTTGATATACCGTAATCCGGGGTAACATTGATCATTTTTTTTAGTTTTTCTTCAATTTTTCATTTCACAATACAAATGTTACAAGTTTCATATTTTTAAAACAAGTACTGGCACCCACCGCTCCTAGCTATGTACTTTAATTTGTTTTTCGAAAGATTTAAACATGTTTAAATAAATGTTTTAAGTGATTTTTTGATTCAGCTGATATGGGGTAACATTGATCACCCAAGTAAACAACGTTCGCTAATATTGGAAATGTCGTTACTTACTAAAATCAGGGCCCCTGAAGCCGAATATGAAGACCATACTCTTACAAGTCATTTACTTTTTGAGTTATTTCAAAATTAAAAACACCTTGTACCGCGTAATACGCCTAAAAGTAGGCAGTTTTCGCGGGAAATTCTACATTCGTAATAGTATTTAGTTAATGTTGCCTAAATGAATAAACTTATGAAAGATTTGACAACGGAATCGTTTTCGGCGATGCCATTTTTAGTAACACCCGCATTTTCCTTGACCACATCGTCTTCAGAACTCATGTGAGACATGAATTTTCGGTAGTGTCAATGAAAATGATAGAAATCATTGTTTCAAAAAGTTGACAAATTTGCGCATGAACTAAACGCAATTTTGGCAAAAACCTTAATTATCATTAGCTTATGAATATACGAAAGAGAGGCACCATTCATGGTTCGAAAATGCTTTATCAATAAATCTTCATTTGAACGTTTAACAAGATGAGTCATCCCGATCAATGTTACCCCGCTGATCAATGTTACCCCGGATTACGGTACTTGGGTTTGAGGACCCAAGTTTTACCAAAGGTTCGCCGGCATTGACCGAAGGCCATGCAAGCTTTTTTGACTCCAAAATCAATATGAAAGTTTCCTATGTCCATGAAAATTCTAGAAGAGGAATCTAGAATGACTCCGACATACTTTACTAAATCATTCACATTAATCTCAGTGCCAAACATACGTAAATGTCGAATTAATCTTTCCGTAAAAAGAACAATAGATGTTTTATTCGGGTTAACAGAAAGGCCATATTAGGTCGAATAGGATGCCAACTATCAAAGCTAGATAGTCATCGGCATATCCGCACGTTGAAAACCCGCAATTATTGAGTTGTCTACGAGATTCCACAAAAGTGGTGATAAGACTCCCCCTTAGGGGCATCCGCAAACACTCAATTTTCGAATCGCTGCTTGATGCAATGTCGAGAAGAGATGTCGGTTTTTGAGTATTTGATGAATTCAATTGGTAATCATTGTAGGTAGCCCATGGTTTCGTGCAGCTTCCAATATGGCACCGAAAGATACGTTATCAAGGGCACCTCAATATCAAAGAAAAGTCCCAAGCGCTTCTGAGTGAATGCTTTCTCAATATTGTATACAACTTTGTGTAAAAGTGTCACAGTGGACTTTCCAGATTGGTAAGCATGTTGATTCACATGAAGAGGCCTGTTTGCCAAATAAACATCACGGATGTGATGATCGATAATGCGTTCCAGACATTTCAGAAGAAAAGAGGTCAGACTGATTGGTCTAAAACTCTTCGCTTCTTCATACGACGCACGTCCTCCTTTCGGGATAAACTTTACAGTAATATCACGCCAGGATCTGGGAATGTACCCGGTAGCAAAACTGCTTACAAGTAGCTTTTTCAAAACATGTTTGATAAACTCAAATCCCTTTTGGAGCAGAACAGGATAAATCCCATCCGCTCCTGGAGATTTGAAAGGAGCAAAACTATTAAGTGCCCATTGAATCGATTCAGTAGTTACGATACTGCGAGCCGAGGCCAGAGACTCGTAACTACATGAAGAGACATTTGGTTCATCCGTAGATGCTATGTCCACACATCCGGGGAAGTGTGTATTGAATAAACATTCTAAAACTTCTTCATCGGAAGAAGTAAAGTCACCATTAGGTAAGCGAATTTCATTCACTTGGAAATCCTTAGATTTTGCACTTCACTCAAACTGGAAACATTTGTACAAAGGTTTTTCCAGCCGAATCGTTCAGCAGAACGAAGAGCCTTCTTGTAAGCCTTGCGAGCCGACTTGAACGACTCTGATCCAGCTGAACGGCGTCTGATTCAACTCCTTCTACATTGTTTCCTGAGTCTAGTCAGATCGAAATTCCACCATGGGGTCCCTCTTGTAGTCTTTACAGACCGCAGAGGACATGCTTCTTCAAAAGCTTCCGTAATTGTTGTAGTATCAACGACATCATCCAAATCACTTGGATTTTCAATGGACGGGGAATATCCATGAAATTTAGTCGCAACCAATTCAGTGTAGAGTTCCCAGTTTGTTGACCGGGGATTCCTAAAACGCAAAGTCTGCGCAGTTACATTTGAATGTTCAAAGAAGATGTAGCGATGGTTAGATAATGATTCCTCATCTGATACATGCCAATACGTCAACTCGTGACTGATTCTATTCAAGCAGAGCGTTATGTCTAACACTTCTTCTCTAGCAGATACCATAAAGGTTGGGCGATTGCCTATGTTGAGTAATCCAAGATCTGTACTACTTAAGTATACCATTAGACCGGAGCCTCTCAAATTGATATCTGAGCTGCTCCAGATGATGTGATGAGCATTGGCATCACTGTCCACAATTAGCGGAAGGCCTTTTGTTACGTAGTGTACGACAACTCGTTTGAAATCATCCGTTGGGGTTGATTCATCATGTGGTAAATATACCGAAGAATAGACGTTTTTCCTATTGAGGTCACCAACAGAAACATCGATTGTGACAGCACATACATCTCTGGTAGTTAACTCAGAAATGAGTGTAGCAACGATTGCTTTATTAACGAGCTCGCATGCACGAGGCATGACACGCGAGTTCACCATTTCATTTTTACTTAAGGCAGCGAAAACTGAGTCCACAAGGTTTGATCGGTGCTGTTATTTAATGCTGAATATTGATCTGAGCTATCCTAACCGTAGCCACTACCAAAACTAGGCAGGATTAAGCTTTTTGCAATCTCAGCTAGAAAAAGACCAGCAACGAAAAAAAACAAATCTGTATCCGCTGAAAGACGCCAAAGGCGAAAGAGCACAGAATACACTGTGTAAAACACATAATGCGAATCTATATAGGTGATAATTTAAATTAAATAACAACATATTCATTAGTAGATGAAAAACAGAATTTAGTACTATACCCTTTAATCCCACTAGAGTTTGTATACTTTGACAGATACGCGTATTTCGACCTCAACTGTAAGGCCGTCTTCAGTGTCGTGTACTAGACTGAAGTCGAGTCTAGTACACGATACTGAAGACGGCCTTACAGTTGAGGTCGAAATACGCGTATCTGTCAAAGGATACAAACTCTAGTGGAACTAAATGGTACTATACCATTCGTTTTTTCATCTACTAATAGGTATTCTACTAAACAGCTCGAAGATTTATTATTAACATATTCATAATCCCATCTTTGTTAAGCCTCAGGGTAGAGAATGAAGAAGGGCAGCCAATTATCTCGGAGAAACACAAGATCACCAGCACCATTGCTCCGGGTAGCACAGGAAGGGCTCAATACTGTGGGGGGCGCCCTGGTACCCCACAGGCTCCATTTGCGGTTGGGTTTTATTTAGACCTTCCTAACCATTCATTCCTAGGCACGGTACGCATCACACCATAAATTAGGGGTCACTTGTGAGGTGGACTTTCACCACCGGAACAGGCAGTCCGTAGTTTTGATTCTTAGCCAATTGAAACAATCGCTACCGACACTACGCGGCTATCTAGGCTGCTCAGGAAAAGAAGGTTAATATTGATGATTAACTCCTGACGTACCCAAGTAGCCACAAAACATGTAGTACATGGCATATCAAAAACATTAATAGGATCTGTAAGAGTCGAACCAATGTTTGAACTGCTGTTAGATGCCAGGCAAATATTTGACACCGTCTATTGACAGCTTTACTGCCGAAGCTAAGGGCTATCCAATAAAACGTTGTAAAATATTAAAATTATGGTGGCTATCAGTAGGCACAGGACATTTACACAATATCATCCAAAAGATTCGATGCTCTATAAAATGCATTGTTTTTTTTTTTCTCAAATGGGACAAAATAATCAACATTTCGCGGTTTCTGGTGAATGAAGCTAATCAATTTATTGAAGATTTATTTATCAATTTTCGCATAAGATTCAAAAGTCAACGGGTAAACTTAATCGGTGTGTATTGGAATAGTCAGTTCCATATGCGCCTCCACTACAGAATAATTTAGAACTAAATCATGTTAACGTATGGCTGCTCATTTAAGTTCATCAGAAAGCGAATTTTCTCCATTTATTGATTTTGATAGCATATTTAAGCGCCGTGGAAAACAATGCTATCATATTAATTTAACTCAGTGTTTTATAAAAACCTCTATTTCTTGTCCAACAGGCCATTATCAGCACCCAGGCACTTTTCTAAAAGCTTTACTCAAAAATCAACATCAAACTCAAAAATTTCATACAAACTCCTCACTTTATTAAAATCTCACGTAGCGTGGGACTCAAATTAGGAACAAAATCAAACTATCCCCGATAAACACATCCACAAAAACACTCCTCAGGTGAAGATGCATCGAAGCCAAATCTCAAATTTTCAAGAGTACAAATCTAGAAAACCAGACATCCGTTCAAGCTGAAAACTTAATCGAATAGTCACCACCAACGAGTGACCAATCGATTAAATTTTCAGCTTGAATGGATGTCTGGTTCTCTAGATTTGTGCTCTTGAAAATTTGAGATTTGGCTTCGGTTCACCTTCACCATAAGAAAGGGCTACAAATCCCAATCTAAACTACCATCAGTTTTGCATGCCTGCCCTACTGATTTCATATAAAATCATAATATGTTTTTCTGTTTCGCCGGAATGAGATCCGCCCGAAGCAAAGTAATAACAATGAAAAATAATAATTAAACTATCACCTCCTCCAGTAGCTCTTTCCAAAACCCACTACTTCTCCAGACTGCTTTACGATACAAAAGCATATCTTCCGGATTTCTAAAACTTTCGTGTACCTATCTTCACGTACTAGATAGAATAAACCCCTAAAATTCCCTCCTCACCATCTATGGAACCCAACCACCTCAGAAACAGTGCCGAAATAAACTGTTCCGTTTCATTTTCACCCCGTCACTGCTTCTTACAGTAACTATCTGCTACAATCAGTAGTCCCAGCTAAACAGTGTGTGCTTTTTCCATCCTCCGTTTCAATTGAATAATATTTGTGTGTGCTTCGTAGGTATGTGTGCGTGTGCGCTCGCGAGTGTTCATGTTAACCACATGCTACAACACAACACTATGAATGTGTTTCTTTCAGCAAAAAAAAATCATCAAAATCACTATCATCGCCACCAAGCTATAGATAGAGCTAGTTCAATATATCAGTCCACAATTCTCAGAAGGATGTACGATTTTTTTTAAGATGTTCAAAACCGTGATAGAACACGAAGCAGCCAATAGCCTAGCAGATAGCCTAGATTCACTTCGAGCTTTCGACATTGACCTATGACGCATCACCATACTGTTAGAAGGGCTGGTAGAATTATCCGAGAGATAGTTTGGTTTTATTATGGTTTTGAACACCAGAAAACTATAATAAAACCAAGACTTTCAAACGGGTAGTGCATAGTAATAACAGATTGTTTACCAGACATACTAGACTTTCGTCGCCCAAGCCGTCAAAGTCATACATCTTTCTAAGGAGACAGAAACCGAATACTGTAGAGAGTGGTGTTTGCAATTAGAATTGAAACATCTGTGAGAAACACTTAAGTTTAGTCTTGGATGACTCGTGCAGAAATTATGAAAATTTGAGAGATTTGTTTTAATATTCTTCTGTAGATTAAAAACAAAGTAAATGCCTACATACCAATGAATGAAACTTCCATGAAGCAGTGCAGTTAACATTCGACAAACTGTGCGACATTCGTTTCATTGCCATGGCCATCACTCAATTTTTTTTCTGAATTTATCCACTTATGTCACAAAGCTCGAACAATAGTATAAACATCGTGAACCTCAAACCAATGTTAATTGATTGTCATCTGACACGATGACATTTTCATAAATCAACAGTTTTGCATAGATTCTAGATCTGTCTAATCTTGCTGATTATGTCGAATGTGACACTCAAACAGACAGAGCAGCTCTTGTTACGAAAAAAGATAGAAATAAACAAATCCGTACCGTTTCCTAGCGAAGTTATAGTAGTCATAAGCATTCAATTGAGACTTTTCTTTGGTGTATTCGTTTGATAGTTCATGTTGTGAATATTGGAGTGAAGCCGAATGACAACGAAAACGTGTCCACTATCGTGATTGCTATCAACACTGCCAAGAAGCATAATAAGTAGACAGATTGCGTTGCTTTCAAAACAAAAACCTGTTTTAACAAGAAGTTCGAATTTTCGTTATGCTCATAGGCACTCATAAATCGTTATTTAAGAAGAGTACTGCAAACTTCATTCAATGATAAATTTCGTCATCCATTAACAAGCAGTGAAATGAATTGATATCTACTAGTTATTTGCTTTCCATCTATCTTAATTTACGGCTGCTTATGGAAATATTAATCCAACTGCAGTTACCGTTCAGCCGGAAAGAGATCTCCCTACCCAGTTGATTGAAGCGAAGCCAAATCCGAAGCGCTAATGAGCGTAAATCCCTTTGACTTCATCAACCTTTCGAAGGTCGCACGGTGATGATTGTCTCTCTCACAGTATGAACGAATTCCAACATTCGCAGTCTGCTAACGAGTCTGTCAAGAGCCTCTCTCTATCCCCTCGCGATTCTCGCGATGACAGTGATAAATTGATGAAAGCTCTTCGAGTTTTAATTTTAATTATAAACACCACTCTCTCTATCTCCTACACCGCCCACCGCTCGTTTGTGTTGTTATCGGATTTTTCGTTACGTAGTAACATTGTAATAGTGTGTGTTCAATATTGCCTATAATCGATTTGTATTACTGCATTGGTGTTTTCTTTTATTCGATATGTTCAGTTCGTTAAAACAAAGCAGTTACTTAATTTCTTAATTAGTGCCATAAGAAAAACAAACCAAATTACTCTAAATCGCCACCCTGTGAACAGCAAGTGCCCAATTTTGTAACCGTTGATTTTTCTTCTCTTCTTCTCTTTTTCCCCGCGCGTTGTGCAAAACAACCGATACCAATACGAAAACCAAAACGAAAATCCGCAAACACAAATGACGTCGTCCTCGTCCGGAAAAATCATCTCATCTCCACATCGACCGGTTAACGTTCTCGCAAAAACAAAACAATAATCGCAAATCGAAAAACCAAACAACCTTACTGTTAATATAAAACCTAACGCTAAAATCAAACCAAAAACCAAACGAACAACCAACTCGAAAAACGATAGGATTTCACATTGGATTTCTACTTTCGACAATTTTGGTCTGATCCACGTTTAGCTTACAGAAAAAGGCCGGGTGTAGAAACACTATCAGTTGGATCTGAGTTCATTAAGAATATTTGGGTACCCGACACGTTTTTTGTAAATGAGAAACAATCATACTTTCATATAGCGACCACTAGTAATGAATTTATAAGAATACATCATTCTGGATCTATAACTAGAAGTATTCGGTAAGATTTCTGCGTCACTTGCAACGTACAAACCCTATATATGATAGAATTTAAGTTCGAAAGAGGTCGTTCGACTTGGCATCTGCCGAGCTGAACGGCATCAATGTTGTTTTTGCTCTTCAGTTATGTATGTGTTTTTAAAGTGTTTTATGGTTTCCATTTGATGTGAAAACACGATAGGTTTTGTAATTTTTTGTTGTTTTCGTGTGTTACTCCACACTCTCCTCTTCCGTGCTTTGACCCTTTTCTCCAAAATGACTGTCCCAACCATTTGAGACACATTTAGCAAGCCGGTTCGATTGAATGGATAGCTGACTTATAAATTATATATTCAACAAAATTGAATCCACAGGATATGGTAGAATAACTCTCCAGCATTCGTCGGAATCCATTTCCAGGATTCGTCAAAATGCTCCTCCAGGATTCGTCAGAATTCTTTAACTGGATTCGTCAAAATCCTGCAGGACTCATCAGAATCCTTCTCCAGGATTTGTCAGAATCATTCTACAGGATTCGTCGAAATCCTTCTCCAGGATTCGTCGAAATCCTTCTCCAGGATTCGTCAGAATCCTTCTCCAGGATTCATCAGAATCCTTCTTCAGGAATCGTCAGAATCCTTCTCCGGGGTTCGTCAGAATCCTTTTCCAGGATTCGTCAGAATCCTTCACCAGGATTCGTCAGAATCCTTCTCCAGGAATCGTCATAATCCTTCTCTAGGATTCGTCAGAATCCTTCTCTAGGATTCGTTAGAATCCTTCTCCAGGACTCGTCAGAATCCTTCTCCAGGATTCGTCAGAATCCTTCTCCAGGATTCGTCAGTCTCCTTCTCCAGATTCATCAGAATCTTTCTTCAGGATTCGGCAGAATCCTTCTCTAGGATTCGTCAGAATCCTTCTCTAGGATTCGGCAGAATCCTTCTCCATGATTCGGCAGAATTCTTCTTCAAGATTCAGCAGAATATTTCTCTGTTCGGCAGAATCCTTCTCCAGGAATCGTCAGAATCCTTCTCTAGGATTCGTCAGAACCCTTCTCTAGGATTCGTTAGAATCCTTCTCCAGGACTCGTCAGAATCCTTCTCCAGGATTCGTCAGAATCCTTCTCCAGGATTCGTCAGTCTCCTTCTCCAGATTCATCAGAATCTTTCTTCAGGATTCGGCAGAATCCTTCTCTAGGATTCGTCAGAATCCTTCTCTAGGATTCGGCAGAATCCTTCTCCATGATTCGGCAGAATTCTTCTTCAAGATTCAGCAGAATATTTCTCTGTTCGGCAGAATCCTTCTCCAGGATTCAGCAGAATCCTTCTCCAGGATTCGGCAAAATCCTTCTCCAGGATTCGGCAGAATCCTTCTCCAGGATTCGGCAGAATCCTTCTCCAAGATTCGGTAGAATCCTTCTCCAGGATTCTACACAATCCTGAAGAAGGATTTGGCAGAATCCTTCTCCATGATTCGGCAGAATTCTTCTCCACGATTCAGCAGAATATTTCTCTGTTCGGCAGAATCCTTCTCCACGATTCAGCAGAATCCTTCTCCAGGATTCGGCAAAATCCTTCTCCAGGATTCGGCAGAATCCTTCTCCAGAATTCGGCAGAATCCGTCTCCAAGATTCGGTAGAATCCTTCTCCAAGATTCTGCACAATCCTGAAGAAGGATTTGGCAGAATCCTTCTTCAAGATTCGGCAAAATTCTTCTCCGGGATTCAGCAGAATCCTTCTCCAGGATTCGTAAGAATCCTTCTCCAGGATTCGGCAGAATCCTTCTCCAGGATTCGGCAGAATCCTTCTCCAGGATTCGGCAGAATCCTTCTCCAGGATTCGGCAGAATCCTTCTCCAGGATTCGGCAGAATCCTTCTCCAGGATTCGGCAGAATCCTTCTCCAGGATTCGGCAGAATCCTTCTCCAGGATTCGGCAGAATCCTTCTCCAGGATTCGGCAGAATCCTTCTCCAGGATTCGGCAGAATCCTTCTCCAGGATTCGGCAGAATCCTTCTCCAGGATTCGGCAGAATCCTTCTCCAGGATTCGGCAGAATCCTTCTCCAGGATTCGCTAGAATCCTTCTCCGGGATTCGACAGAATCTTTCTCCAGGATTCGCTAGAATCCTTCTCCGGGATTCGTCAAAATCCTTCTTCAGGATTCGTCAAAATCCTTCTAAAGCATTCGTCAGAATCCTTCTCTAGGATTCGCCAGAACCCTTCTCCAGGATTCGTCAGAACCCTGCTCCAGGATTCATCAGAATCCTTCTCCAGGATTTATCAGAATCCTTCTCTAGGATTCTATAAAATCGTTTAACAGGATTCTATAGAACCCTTTTCCTCGACAGAATCCTGCTACAAGATTCGACAAAAGCCTGCTCCAAAATTCGACAGAATCGTGCTACAGAATTCGATAGAATCCTTCCCATGATTCGACAGAATCCTTCTCCGTGATTCAACAGAATCCTTCTCTATGACTCGACAGAATCCTTCTCCAGGATTTGATAGAATCCTTTTCCAGGATGCAATAGAATCCTTTTCCAAGATTCGATAGGACCTTTCTCCAAGATCCGATAGAATCTTTCTCCAGGATTCGTCAGCATACTTCTCTATGGTTCGTCAGAATCTTTTTTCAGTATTCATCAAAATCTTTCTCCAGGATTCAACAGAATCCTGCTACAGGTTTCGATAGAACCCTTCTTCAGGATTCGACAAAATCCTTCTCGTGGATTCATCAGAATCTTTCTCCAGGATTTGTTAGGACCCTAGATTCTTCAGAGTTTCCTCAAGGTCAGAAATGAGTGATTCTTATGAAAAATGTCCGTGCCATTTAAATCTAACTCGAAGTCAGCTTCTATGCTTGCTTTATGTTGCCCAACAATATATCCCTTCAAGATTCCTTTCCCGTGGTTCCCAAAATCCTTCGTGTAAGTGTTTTTCCGTTCAAAACCAGTAGCAAGCCAAACCGAATCAGTGTCACCGAGCAGTATAGTTTTTCTGGTACACACCATCGACGGCACCCGCGTCCTTGCGCAAAGTCCATCCCAAAGCTTTGCCAGCGTGTGCACGTGTGTGTGCTCTTAAAACTAGCCATTGTACAAGAAAGCTGTGTGGTCCGATCTACTTTGATGTGATCTTATCTATTCTAACGAAATGAGTAACAAGTAACAATAATCACTACTAGGGAAGGTGTACCGGTATTCGCCATGTACCAGTTATTCGCCACCCCAGATTATATACCGTTTCACGACACATATGGTTGCAAATTGTTTAGTGTTCGCTAAATTGCTTTAAAATGATACGGAAACGTTCTTGGAAACCGCAAAATTTTCTCAGAAAATAATAGAAAAAAATCATTTTCCTTAAAATTTTTGCTCCCTTGTACCTATTTTTCGCCACCTGTTCCTGATTCGCCACCCTCCATAAGAAGTCAACGTAAGTGGCGAATTCAGGAACCGAAATTAAAATCGTGGCGAATACTGGTGCAAGTCGTCCAGTATTCGCCACCACTATTTTTAATACAAAAACAAAGTTTCTGATTAGTTTTTATATTTTCCCTGCTGAGCATGGATTGAAAGCTTTCGTTTGATGTATTGACAGTAACCAAAGGTCGTTTAATTTATGTATAAACAATATTTTTCCTTAGGGTGGCCAAAACTGGTACACCTACCCTACCATTCACACATTTGTTCGCTCTCACCACACACTGCTAACACACATTTAGTGCAAGCCAGAAAACGTTAGCAGCTGAATAATGGCTGAATTAGTTTTGAGAATCTAGCTTTTTCGGTTGGTATTCAGCGCGAATGTTTGCTGGATTTTTTGTAACATTAATGCATATTACCACTACTCAAATGTGTGAAAATGATATTTCTCTGTAAGGAGGGCATTAAAGTCCTTCGGGGGAAATGAAAATGAAGGCTCAATGACGAAGATCAGAAAAACTATGTTGTTTGCTCCCGATCGATGTACTTATTTGACACCCACCTTTGATTTGGTTTTGTTTTCAATCAGAAGATAAAGATAAAGCATACAAAACAGCGAATTCAGAAAGCATCAAAGCATTGGATTCTATTGTAAGTACACGTTGTCTCATTATGCTATTTACTAATTGCAGATTAACAATCACAGCATCATGTCCAATGAATTTACAATATTTTCCAATGGATAGACAGTTATGTCATATAGAAATAGAAAGCTGTAAGTATCAACCGGAATTGCCATTCATTACCATTATCAACTATTTAATTACTTATTATATAATGCTAAGTGTAAGTTTCCCCAAAAGGTGCAATTCCACTAAAATTCTCTCGATTTTCCAAACATCATAAATGTGCCAAGACTATGCGAATCTCGCAATACCTGTGATGAGAAGCAAACGTACATTACAAAAAAGAAGATTCGCGTCTTAGGTCTCATATGAAATGGAACAAAATATGACATGTTTCACAGAAGTTTTCCCCACATCCCTTCGACGAAGTGCGGCTTGCTGTCGTTTATCGAGACACATTGCGAAAAAACACGCTCAATCTTCTGTATGTTTCGTTTCGTCATAATCTGTTTCTTGTATTATCATTTTTTTTCCTAGCAAACCGCTCAGCAATGACCACCCGGGACGAACCGGTTTCCCTTTAGCTCACTAAACCGCCCACAGTGGGAGGCACAAGGTCACAAAACGACCCTATAAGGGCCCCCCACTGCTGGACCAGATCACACAAGACAGCGTGGGCTAAATTTGGTCCGAAATCGGTTCTCCCGAACTCATTGCTTCACTGCGGTTGGCGAACCTCCATCTCGCTGGGTGATATTTATTTCTGCAAAAATATCCCCCAGCGAATCGTAATTTCTTATATTTTCCTTCTGTCAACATCTCGCCACAACTTTCTCTGTCTCTACCCGTCTTTCCCGTTCTCTTCCATGCGTGTGCCATTGGCCATAAAATACCAGATTCAGATTTCTTCCATCCCAAAACCCCTCTCTAATGCCACGTCCAACCCCCAGCTCAGGGTACGTTTATAATCCCGTGGAGAAAAGTGGAAGATAAATCGCTTTTATTTGTTACACACTTACAGACATATACACACAGAAACACATTCTCATCACTACTAAATCGCATATTTCCCTGCCATCACACAGCTAATGAACAAACAAACGTATCTGCAAAAGATACCCCTTCGCCAAACAGCACACACGATGATGTGCGCCTAAATAGCCTCATCGGATTAGTTATAAGGAAACACACTTCTCACAGAACCAGGGCTCACAGTTTTAAAATCGACCACATAAAATACCACTTCCAATATCGCTTTTCTCCACCCCACTCACCATTCAAATCCGCTTTTCAGACGTTTTCGTGCATTTACTTAGAGGATTTCTTAACCCCTAGAAACCCTCCCTCCCAATCGTGCGTGTTTCTCCGTAGATGTGTGCGTGTGTATGTGTGCTTAGACCGAACATCACCCCCCTCTCCAAGACTGGAATGGATTTGCCACCAACAACGACAACGGTTTCGAGCCAACAGCTAGCTCGAGTATGGGAACGTAAGTCGCCTTTGACTTGTTTGAAATATGATCCGTCGCATTATCTCCGCAATTGAAATGGGAACGTTAAACGGCTCTAGGAGTGGGAGTGACTTGTTAAGCGAATCTCGACCGAGAGGGTCTAAGCCGCTTAATAGATGACGATGATTGATGACGCATTGATGGGCGGGAGAGGCGTGCCGTCAACGTCTGGATGCAGATTTGATCCTTTTTTGAGGAAACACACGTTTTGAATATGTTTTTGCAATCCATAGCTTATATGAGCAATTTGAATAAATAATTGTATTCGGAAGAGTATGGGCTTCCATGGTTCGAAAGAATCCTGCTCAAGTAATTGAAAGAATCCTGCTACAGGATTCAACAGAATCCTGCTCCCATGATTTTAAAGATTCATGCTCCCAAGATTCGAAAGAATCTTGCTCCCAGGATTCGAAAGAATCCTGCTTCCAGGAATCGAAAGAATCCTGCTTCCAGGATTCGAAAGAATCCTGCTTCCAGGATTCGACAGAATCCTGCTTCCAGGATTCGAAAGAATCCTGCTTCCAGGATTCGACAGAATCCTGCTTCCAGGATTCGAAAGAATCCTGCTTCCAGGATTCGAAAGAATCCTGCTTCCAGGATTCGAAAGAATCCTGCTTCCAGGATTCGAAAGAATCCTGCTTCCAGGATTCGAAAGAATCCTGCTTCCAGGATTCGAAAGAATCCTGCTTCCAGGATTCGAAAGAATGCTGCTTCCAGGATTCGAAAGAATCCTGCTTCCAGGATTCAACAGAATCCCGCTCCCGGATTCGACAGAATCCTGCTCCAGGATTCGATAGAATCTTGCTCCAGGATTCGAAAGAATCCTGCTCCAGGATTCGACAGAATCCTGCTCCAGGATCACACAGAATCCTGCTCCAGGATTCGACAGAATCCTGCTCTAGGATTCGACAGAATCCTGCTCCAGGATTCGACAGAATCCTGCTTAAAGGTTCGAAAAAATCCTGCTTAAAGGTTCGAAAGAATCCTACCTCGGGATTCGAAAAAAAACCATTTTCAGGATTCGAAGGAATCTTACTGAAAGATTCGACAGTACACTCTTAAAAACAATGAAAATCACTCCGGACATTATGACTGAATGACACATGATGTAAGTGATGAAATGACGTAAAAATGGGTTCTGAAAGATGTATTGAAAGAAAAATGTAATTTTACATGATGAAGGACATAAAAACGATGCCGCTATGATTGACATTTCCCGAATCAGACACCAAAAATGTAACACAAATTCCCGTCATTTGGCTCGCTTCTTTTATGTGCATCCAAAAGACGTAAAATCGCATGATTTTTTCGGAGTGTGTATTCTCTTTCAGTGTGCGACGTAATTGACCTCCAAAATAAAACAAAACGCTTTTCAAGTCGTTAAGTCAACTCGTGACTCATGTCGTCAATAGCAGTTAGCTCAAACCGCAAACCAACAATATCACAACGCAAAATTCCATTCCAGTCCTCAGTGTACCAAAGCACCATACACAGCTCGATAAAGGATCAACCAGTTGTACAATTACCGTCAATGGGATGCCATCACTATGTACAATCATCCGGCGTCCAGCTGTCCACCGGATTGCCTCTAGAAAGCTTGTGTGTTAAAACATTTCATATTTTGCGCCATTCGTTCAAAGAGTAGATTCGCTGTTACATTCGCGAAATTTTTACCACAATCAGGAAATAGAAAATTAAAAACCCATTTTCACCAAATTTATTTGGCCCAGAGTGTAACTTTTTCAGTGAAAACTAGTGTAGAATAAGATCACTGTCTGTACAGAATAATGAAAATTTGAACAGTGATCACTTTCCGTTCGATTCGTCTCGAGTTGTAAAATGTTCAAAATGATTGAATCGACAGAAAGTGATCAATTTGCTGTTTCAAGCCTTCATTAGGAAAGAACTCACCTACTAGAATTGTACATCAAGGCAAGCTTCAATACAAGAAAAAAAAAACGCATACAACAAAATATTTGTAATAAAAGTGTATACAAGTTGTTCAAAACCTGTCGTTGAAAAAAAAATCAAGGCAATCAAACATACAAGCGCAACGTAGCACTGATAAGCGAACATTCCTGTAAATTTCAGTTTTAGTGTTTTGCTTTCGAGGAACAGAACAAGTTTCATTCTTTCGTTTTTACCAAGTTTGAAGCCTTCGGTTCCCAATCATTTGTGTCAGATGTCTTATGTGATCTATTTTTGTGTTTTTTCATTTTTATTTTTGTTTTCTGTGTTGTGCCTTCATTTGTGAGTGTGTGACGAATTCAGAATACGCCGAAAACCATGAAAAAGTCACCCGATACGGTATATCAATGCCAACAAATTGCCTTTTGTACGACAATTCTGAGCTGAGAGCATTTTTTTTGTGTTCGATTTCATTGGATCTATCTCTTAAAGATATTTTATGACTCGAAATTATGATTTTTTTATGAACAGATGAACCAAAAGAAAATATCTAATTAAATGGCCCCTGTTTGTTATTTTGTTTATGCTACCGAACAATACGATTCTACACTTAACAGAATAGTTTAAGCTTTTTCGAAACTGCATACTGTATTAAATACACACAAGAAAGAAAAACTTCAAATGATCCAGCAAAAAGACAATCACACTTTCAGTTTGTCTTCCTTTCGTTTCGGTTTTCTTCATTTCCATGCCTATTTTTCTTCGTTTGAATCGTTTTCCATCTTTGTTTTCTTCCATATATACTATATAATGGTTAATTATCGGTCGCCTTCTCTACTACAGCAACCGCAGAAGGTTGACTACGGCTAGTCTCAATGTCACCCATGGGTGGAAAACTATCGCACACAACGTGTTCTTCTTTATATATGCTCTAAAAACAACCAACAACAATCAAATCTACCACGGAAAATAATCGCAACAGCAACCAAAATGCCAACTAACCGACAATATTCCCACCCACCGAATTTGCCAAGAAAAGTACCAAACTGCTAACCAACCTCCCTATAAGCGAAAGGAAAAAAACAGCGAAAAGTGTCAATACGTAACCCACTGTCGCTCGCTCCCTCACACACACACACATACACTAACTCTAACACATTGACCAACCGAACGCTCTCTTCCTATGTTCTCACACATTTCTACAATTAAAAGCAATAAGTGCGCTGGATTCACAATTTATAACATCACAACGATCGCCACCGATTGTCAACGCTAAATTCACAATCATCAATATCCTCTGCTACCATCATCCGTCAGTTTGAAAATCGCTTTGTCACCTCGAGTATGATACATCATCCTATCATCTTTTTCCTTGGCTTTACCTGTGTGTTTCTATTCTCATATTACTAGTTTTATCATGTTGAACTTTAAATACGTTGAAATTTGCAAGAAGTCAACAGATACACATCATTTAATATTTTAAAGTAAGAACTAATTCATGAAATGCGAAAATACGTTTATAGTAAAGTGGGGCAAAAGTTCGAGTGGGGTAAGAGTTTTTGAAATTTAGCATTCTATATGTAACTAATTCATTTTGACTACTCTAAACAAAGTTATATACAAGGCACAATGCAACACCTAAACTATCCTTCACAAATACGGACTTGCTTGAAAAAGTATTGCAACACTCAGCTGAATAATGAATCACACTCAAAAGTTTAGCATCACCTCAAATCAGGAACATCCATAGTGCTATATCTCGAGATGCTGATGATCTACAATGAGGCGGGTTTTCAACAAAGTTGTTCAGTAGATCAAGGACATCAGCACGCAAATAGTTTGATTCGCATTTTCAACGCTATGTGGCGCTAGTGATCATATATAAAATTGAGCATTTCATACGTTTGCTGGAATAAGGGCGTAAGTCGTATGATCGATTTCTCTTCATCAATTTCTCTATTCTGTGAATAAAGGTGACAATAATTTTTCAGATTTTTTTTCACATGCATTGCGTCCTGTAGTGACAAAATGCTGACAAACTTGCATCTCGACACTTTTATTCACAGAAGAAAAGGATCTATGAAGAGAAATCGGTCATGTTACTCACGCCCTTATTCTAGCACATGCTTATTTAAGCATACTCTTGTTCGAGTCTTCAGTAAATTTGTTCAGAAAGTCAAAGACAGTCGGAAAAATTTTGCTGCTACGTGGCGCTAGTGAACACGTAAAATTGAACATGTTAAGCAAGCTCTATCTTGTGGTCCAAATGAAATAGGTAGTTCGAGTATTCGGCAAAGTTGTTCAGAAAGCCAAGGACATCAGAAAAGCAAATCGTTTGATTCTCAATTATACAGCTTAATATTAAGCCCGCACTGGACGTCAACATAATCATTCCTATCCATCTGAAGAAGCAAATCTCAAGTATCACTCCACATGTCGAATAATTCACTATAATTCTGAAATGTAGTGCATGTATTAATTAAGTAAAGTAGATAACTAAACATCTCACACATCACAGCCACAGACTTAACATAGTAGTCATGGACTTTAGAGTAGGATAAATGTCAGACTTAGGAAAATTACATCTGAAGCAAACAGTTGACTTGGAAACTTGTGATGATGGAAGATGAATTGACTAAAATGCTTGAAGTAAAAAAATAACGGACTTAAATCCGGAAAGTTTTGCAAAATTCTTCAAATTATTGTCTGGAATTCCTTGAACGATGTACTCGATTAACTCCATTTCTTCAAGTTTCAGTGGTGAGGCTAGAATTATTTTGGCAACATAATAATATTGAAACGACTCATAGTTTTTCCAACTTCGAAGTTCAAGTTTTTCCTTATTTCAAGTGTTACCATGGTTGCAAAAAATGTTGTCTTCAAAATTTTGAGAAATTCCGGCAAATTCATTGTGAAACGATTTTGATAAGAGTTAAGTTTTTGAGCATTTCCATGTAATTGCGAGAAAACTAGTAATTTCACTATTTCTTTTTCAACGTTGAAAGTTTTTCGTGTGTGCTCAACACTGTTGATGAAATCTTCGATTTTTTTTCCTTCTTTCCCCGCAAAATGTGGTAGAAGTATGCGAAGCTCATCCAGTTTTACGGTGTAGCTTGATTTTTGAATCCCCACAGGATGATCTGTTCTTGTGTTTGGAATTGGTTCTCCAGATGTTTTTCCGAGACAAGAATTCATCAAACTGTTTGACTGCGAACTCAGTGAATCGGATTGGTGTCCTCCAACCAGAGAAGGAAGACTTCTTCCGATATCCTCTAGCCATCAAAACTCGAGATTTGCTTCTGCAAATTTTGTATAATAATTGTTAGAGTGAGACAAAAGAAAGGGATAATAACACGGTCCCCCGTGTCAGCTTAATATTTAATCAAACATAAGAAATTCTATCTGGTTAACCAGATGAGATAGAAAGTTCGAGTCTTCGGCGAATTTGCTTAGAAAGTAAAAGGCACCTAAAAGACAGATAGTTTAATTTATATTTTTTTCCGTCAGGTGGCGCTATTGATTATGTTTAAATGTGTACTTTACACTATATCTATTTCATAATTTTGATAAGAAATTGAATGAATGAATGTTTTTGGCCAAATTGTTCAGAAGGTCAAGGAAATCCGATAGGCAAACAGATTAGTACGTAATTTTACCGCTAGGAGGGGGTAGTGAACGTGTGAATGTGAGCATTTTAAGGTGAAGATGAATCGAAGCCAAACCTCAAATTTTCAAGAGCACAAATCTGGAGAACCGAACACCTGTTTAAGCTAAAAACTTAATCGATTGGACACCACCAGCGAGTGACCAATCGATTAAGTTTTCAGCATACACGGATGCTTGGTTCTCCAGATCCGTGCTCTTGAAAATTTGAGGTTTGGCTTCGATTTATCTTCACCTTAAGCTAGTTCTGTATTGCGATCCAAATGAAGAAGCAAGTTCGAGTATTCGGCAAATTTGTTCAGACAGTCAAAGAAATCTGGACGGCAAACAGTTCGATTCGTTACTCTCGCGCTGGGTGGCGCAAGTGAGCATGCGAAATCGAGTATTTTGAACTTAAAATTGAAGGGGTTAACTGTACCTTTAGTTCATGATTTTGATTAGATTAAATGTCCAGAATGTTGTTCAGAAAGCCTTTGTTATTTGGAAGTGGAAGTGATTAAGGTGAGAATCATATCCTTTTCTAATATAACAACTCTGATCCATTGTATATTCAAGTGTTTCAGATCTGATTCATATTCAACTGATTCGATAAGATTGTGTGCGAGTACGGAATCACATTGCGACACACACAAATATTGGGCAAAATTCCACGCATATTCTGGCCGTTCTTCGCGATTAGGCACCTTTGGACTTGTACGTCTTTTTTCCGTGTTTTGCATTTGTATTCAGTTTGAAGTGATTCAATTCTTCGCTCACATCTCGACCTTGAACTGTTGAGATTCCTCTTGAAATTGAACTACCACGTTTGTGGGACCTTGACAATATACGGAGATTATTTTTGGCCCCTTGTTCAATGCGATTCATTGTCAAGACGTTCCGTGGTACGATTAGAACAGAGGCCAGCTTTTGCTGATGGCACGATGAAATAAATCCGCAAAATTGCTCTACACCGCTGCTGTACTTCCGACTCCATCTCCTTAACGATTGCACATCTGCTAGTGAAACTTACACAGCTACACACATATAGAACAAATTACACTCAAAGTTTAATAGCAATTTTAATAGAAAATACCCAACGGGTAAAAAGTTTCCGCCATTTAAAAGTGGTGCAATTTTATTCCATACACCCTTTATCAGGTCTGACTAACATCATATACAAACTATTCAAATCAGAAACACTTCAAATCCAAGTGACTCAGGATTGGTTGACTTTATATTCAAGTGATTCAAGTTTAACTCGCTCAATATCAAAATAAAAATCGTGCCTGATTCACTTTATTTACAAGTGACTGAGGACTGAATCGTTTCATTTTCAAATGGTTCAGGTTTGATTCCCTTCATATTTAAATGATTCATGCTCCATATCTAAGTGATTTTATCTGATTCACTTCTTATTCAACTGTTTCGGGTTTGATTCACTTAATGTTTAAGCGATGTCAAGTGATTCATGTCTGATTTATTTCATATTCAAGTTTTTCAAGTCTGATTCACTTCATATTTTAATGAATCAGGACTGATTCACTTTATATTCAAGTGACTTAGGATTGATTCGCTTCATATTCCCTTGATTTAGGTATGAATTACTTGATATTCAAGTGGTTCCAATTCATTTCTAAATCTCTTCATAAACGGAAACTGATTCGCCTTATATTCAAGTGTTTCATATTCATATGATTTATGTAAGATGATTCACTTCATAATTAAGTGATTCAGGTCTGACTCACATAATGTTGAAAAAAATCTACAGCCTAGTCTCCTATTAGACACTGCCACTCACTTTCCTCCCACCGCAATTTCTCAATGGTTTTCAATGGGATAAAGCTGATTCTTTGATTGTTGTTCACCTGAATCAAATAAACGACAGCTGAGAAATTTTGGTGGACGTAAAGTGGCTGGTATCGTCTAATAAGAGACCTGACTGTATTTCAGAAAATAAAAATCGCTTGAAATGCTCATTTTTTTGCTCACTAGCGACGCCAAGCGGATTTTTTTTTCCAATTAAAAGGTCTGCCTTCCGGATATCCTTGACATTCTGAACAACCTTGCCGAAGACTTGAACTTTCTACCTCATGTGGATCGCAAGATAAAGCTTGTTTAAAATGTTCAATTTACATGCTTACCAGCGCCAACTAACAGCAAAATTTTGAACCAACCTGTCTGTCTTCCGAATGCCCTTGAGTTTCTTCTGTTGATGACTCGAACTTTCTATGTCATGTGGATCACAAGATAGATCATGCTTAACCTTCTAGTCGTCGCGCGGTTTGCCACCGTCAGAACCACCGCGCTACTGTAGTGAACGAATAGCGAGGTTTTTTCAACTGTGTTGTACAAAATACAACAGCGTGACAATTGAAGTGTTAAAATGCTCAATTTTGCATGCTTGTTAGGCACCGTCCACATATTACGTAACGCTCTAGGGGGAGGGACGAGTAGGCTCAAGCGTTACGGTTCATACAAATTTTTCACACAGATGAGATGAGGGGGTTGAATTTTGATAATTTTAGCGTTACGTAATAAATGGATGCTGCCTTGACACCTAGTGGCGAATCACACTGTTTTCCTCCAGATGTCCTTGAACGGAATCTATGATATTTGGTCGAATGAAATTTAGTCGAATGACATTTGATCGAAAGTACGTTTGGTCAAAAGTACGTTTGGTCAAAAGTACGTTTGGTCGAACGGACATTTTGTCGAATGGACATTTGGTTGAAAAGGTTCAATAGAATCAGGAAGCATATGACATTTGGTCGAACCGACATTTCCTGGGAAAAACATGTGGAAACAAGAGTTTACGTGCAGTCCGTTTATCTTCGGAAGTGCCATTTTATCGCTAATACAAGAGTAATTGAATAATTTAAAAAGTATCAGCCCTTTTACCAACAATCTATATGCAGCTAGCCAATTTGATGCACGGTACTCACCTAACTGTGTTTTTACGTTTCATGCCCACGTCCATAAGTTAAAGGACCCGGAATCCAAAGAAAAATTACATTCACTCTCTTTCTCTGAATGTTTTCATCAGATGAAGAACAGCAGTTCATTGCGAAGAGAGATGACATCTCAAAAGAAAAATAAATTTAAAAAATCATAATTTTCACAACTTTGAGTACTGAAATAACTTGTTGAACAGTTTTTCAACGAATGATGATATTTTAAAAGAATAATAAATTCACTAGAGATAAATATTTCAGTCAATGTACAAAAATAACTACTTCTAAAGAGTTTATTTGAATAACCAACGAAATCCTGCATAACTTCAAACCACAAACGAATAGATGTATTAAATTTGAAATGACTACATAAAATAACCCATTGTTCATTCAATAAATGAATGATTTAAATGAACACGCTATTTTACCAACTTCGCAAAACTTAGAAACAATAATCTTGTTTTTTCCAAATGATCTTTCAATAAACCATTTCAAAATAAGCTTTCAACAAAATTTTATTCAACTTTATGTCATTCAACCAAATGTCATGCAATAAAATGTTCTAAACCTATTCGACCAAATGTACTTTTGACCAAATGTCATTCGACGAAATATCCTAAAGCCCCTTGAACAACAGGATAACTTTTCTGAAAATCCCTTCTGTGCAAATCATAATGATCTCAAAATAAAGCTATGTGAATCTACCTGTTTTGAGTTGATGTTTAACTTTTTAGAGGGGTGATTCAATATTCAGCAGAGTGTTGCAATACTTTTTAGTGAGTCCGTAGTTATGACGTGTGGTGTGAGAAGTGTCAACAAAGCTTTAGTCACAATGTAACAGTAGGGCGGTTCATAATTTTAAAAAATTCCAATCTCCCATATCCTGCGTACCATTCATACCATAAAAACAGTGTTCTGTGTAATTTTAAGCTTTCTGGGTGGTGGTTTCAAGGTGGCCCAAAGACGATGTAGATTTGTATGAAGTTACTATGGAGATATTTTGAAAAAGATTTCGGACACGTTAGAACAGAAATCTTAGAACAAAATTCTCATCCATAGTGAAAAATCATTCTTCAAAACATTAAAAAGAAATTGCTGAAGAGAGCAATTTCAATCCGAAGATATTAGCACGAAGAGACATCCATTTAAGAAGTGATGCTATTCCTCTAATTGAATCAATTCCAACCATTTTGCTTCCGATGACTATCGGTATAGATTATTGTCAAAGTCACAATGACACACAGTCTCAGACATTCGAATCCCGAACAAAATTAGCTCAAAGGAATTTCATTCTTCAGCAACAACCTTCATTAAGGTTTGAAGAATGAGTTTTCACTGCGCGATTGTAATTTTGTACTTACATTACAGTACTAAGTGTTTGGAACATTTTTCAAAATTTCTCCAATTTTCCATATTAACCTACATTTTATTTGGCACCCTTAAATCACCACAAAAAACCTGAAAATTTAACAGAACATTATTTTATGCTAAGGATTGTAAGAAAGATATGGGAAACATTTTAAATTTTAAACTGCCCTAATGTAACAGCTTAGTAACCCAAATTGATAATTGCTTATAACATATATTACAAACTATCTAGAATGCAATGACAATGTAATTTGATTTATTTTTCTAAAATATAGCATTGTTTTACCAGTGCTACTTGGCTCTATGCTCTATGCCAGTATTATAAACCATCAATATACAATTGCTTCAGCTTGTAAATCCTTAAGTCTATGTTCCATGGAGTCCTTGGTGGACCTTGAACATCGATTCCTTTCAATACTGCAATACTCCGTTTATTTATACGACTGGTTAAGGGTCAGTGCCATTTAAAAAAATAAAAAAAAAATGCATGTTACACTTGCATTACTTGTTCATTACGAGAACACCTGTTGTACTCACTTAATTACCAAACAGGGGATCTTGGTGAGATAAACGCTACTTCAACATATAAAAATCTTATAACGTCAAGAATTGTGAGATATTCTTAAGCTCCATTTACTCATGTGGAATCATATGCCCAAAATTTAAGAAATTGTTGGGAAACTTAAACTTTCACACATTTTAGCGTAATTAAGAACCAACTCAATCAATAATATTCATACTCATTTGCTTGACTTTGCATTTCGATCCATAGGCGATGTAAGTTTCTTTGGAACTACACTGAGAGGCAAAATAAAGTGCCCACCTCACCAGTTTTCGAATTTCTCTCATTGATTTGGTTCAAATTAAAGTTAACACACTTAAATCTTTTTTGATATTTTATTTTTGATATTCTTTTAAAGTTGCACTTACGAAATTTTGATAAAAAAAAGAATTTTACTCAAAGAAAAAGAAAATCAATTTATATTGAAAAATAAATAGTGACAAAATAAAGTGCCCACTTCCTTCTTGGCCCCAGAAAAGATGATTTAAGAAAAATAAAAAGCAATTTAATAGTTAATGTGTCCTCCTTTGGCCTTAAGGACTTGCTGGAGGCGCTTCGGCATGCTTTTCACCAGGTTTTGTAGGTGTTGTGGTTCTAGTTCTTCCCAGGCGCGCTCCATGGCTTCAAAATAATTATTTTTGTTGGTAACACCAGTTTGTCAACCCTGACATTGAGAATCGCCCACAAATTCTCGATGGGGTTGAGGTCTGGGGTTTGTGGAGGCCATTCCAGCGGCTTAATCCGATAAGACCGGAAGAAAGACTTGGTCTTCTTGGCAGTATGCTTCAGGTCGTTGTTCTAGAGAAATATGAATTTCTCTTCAAGGCCCGTCTGGATCAGTGAAACCTCCAGATTTTCCCGCAAGATGTTGATGTAGGAATCTGCCGTCATTATTCCATCGATTTTCACGAGGCTTCCTACTCCACTCCATGAAAAACACCCCCGTCGGATTAAACCGCTGGAATGGCCTCCACAAAGCCCAGACCTCAACCCCATCGAGAATTTGTGGGTGATTCTCGATACCAGGGTTGACAAAACTAGTGTTACCAACAAACATAATTATTTTGAGGCCTTGAAGCGCGCCTGGGAAGAACTAGAACCACAACACCTACAAAACCTGGTGAAAAGCATGCCGAAGCGCCTCCAGCAAGTCCTTAAGGCCAAAGGAGAACACATTAACTATTAAATTGCTTTTTATTTTTCATAAATCATCTTTTCTGGGGCATATCTTATTGTTGATTTTTTTTCAATAACAAAACTGTTTTTGATTCTTTGAGATAAATTCTATTTTAAACATTAAAAACTTATAGATTATAAAATATTATCAAAAAAACTTTAAGTGTGTAAACTTTTATTTGAACCATTTTAGAGAATTCGAAACTGAGCTTGAATTTATTGCCTTCAGTCTATAGATGAAATAACAAAAACGTTTGAAAAGGTTATAGAGCTTATATTTATCATTATCAAATTGCCAAAAGTGTTGTGATTCAAGAGCTAATTGTTCAAATCTCAATTTATGAATTTTAATCGAGAATCGGTAACGAATCAACAGAGTTGTTGAGTAACAAAGCACTATGTACTGATACTTGACATGGATTTCCTGAGATTCAATGAAATTTGTAATACGTGCACTACGCGACTGTGTGTGTTTTTTAATATATTCTTAACAATATTTTTTTAAATTAAGGCCAACATATGCTGATGTTGGAGGGTTCCAATAAATTTAATTTAGTACTATACCATATCTATATCGACTTTCATCACCTTCGGGCCACATCTATAAACTCATCATAATGGCAGACATTTTAACGGTACACTTATTACACACTAGAAAAGTAAATAATTTTACAAGAGTTGCGATTTAAAAATAATTAACAAAATTTGTTATAAAGTACAAGGTTAATCACAATATTTTGTATTTACTTTTTTAGAAGTTGATATATCAAAAACAGTTTTCTTTTAGATCAGAAATACATAAGTTCTAATTTTTGAGTCTCCAATGGAAAACTTGAAGTTTCAACATAAAGCTCAAGCCACAGCTCTCCTTTCCAAGCATGATGTCAAGTCAACCGCAAACAATATAATTTGAAACAATTGATTACATGATTTGAAACAACTTTTTAAAACTATATCTAAACAGTATATCACAAAACATATAAACAGAATAACCTCTGTTGGTCTCTCTCGAAAAAACATGCACATAAGTTTTGAACAGCCGACAAAACTTCGTTATATCCGTTACAATTAATCGAAATGTATTTGACCCATTTCGTCGACAATTGAAGCAAAAACAAAATATTTCTCGTGAAGAAAAAAAAAACTTTCTTCCGAACTGACAGTAAGTGTGCCCAAGTTCCTTTCTCAACTTTTATATTGTTTATTTCGATTCGTGTTGTACTGGACTAAGTTTTCCCCTCGGGAGAGCCCTTTCCCAAAAGGCTCCAAAGGCTGCTGTGAGAGCATTTCGATAAAGATAGCAATGCTTTTGCAATTTTTCTGCTCGCTTGGCTATATTATTTTCCGCTTGCATCACACCTCCGCACCGTTGCTTTCGGAAATCTTCTTTTTCAGTTCGATAGTGTACTTTGGGCCTCAAGTGATTTTGATCGGTATAGATCACAATGAATTTAATGAATATATGTTTCTGATATCATCCACAATTGGTAATTATCGATTAGTTTCGTATTTTTCGAACAATATTCGGTACAGCAATTAATGAATAATGTAAGTTATTCGGTAGGAAGTATGTTACACAATATATATGTTTTTGAAACCGAAAGCATTCTGTAAAACAAAATTTGATCATCTTTCAAATATTTACTTCCCATTTGGTTTCCCCAGGCGAATAACCGTTACGTCACCTGCTTCCATACCAAAGAGTCCCATGGCCCGATGGAGAATTACTTCTCCCGAAATAACAAATTGCGAGCAGCTTGCGGTAAAGTCATTTGTCATCGTGCTACTTCAAAGTCGGGCAGAGTTGTGCGCCTTTCGCGTCCTCATAACTGTGCTGTGAGGAGCAACAGCAGAAATTTACTTCGCCGTCCGAAGTTTTTACCCTGGGTGCCAATCTCGCAATGATGGAGTGCCCCATTTAAGGTGCACTCTCCATAAACGGACGCGTTCGTTTCGCAACTGCCGACTACGGCTTCCGATTGCTGTGCCATGATGGGAGATTTCAAATTATGAAAAATGGCAGTCATTAATCCTAATCTCCGATTGTTTTTGGAGTGAATGAGTTGATGATGAGCTGCTGCTCGAAAATTCAATAATTTGAAATAGCGCAAAGATAACAATAAGTAAGTATTGAGTAATGTTGTATCTATGGATATCAATCATGATGAAAGATAAAAAGCAGGAAAGTAAAAACGAAATTGTAGGGAAAACAATTAAAAAGAGAAAAGTTAAGAAGACAGAAATATAAATAGAAACCAACCAAGATAATGAGACAAAAATAGTTAAAAGTAAGTGTCTTAAACGAGAAGATAAATTAAAGGAATCCAAACCTCCGTTATTACGCATTCTTAAAGCTCAATGCGATAGGAAGCCCTATAAGCCTTTCGCTGGTATCAGGATGAAAAGGAAATTAGTGCTCATTGATACATCAAATTCTTACACCCGACCGCTATCTGTGTACCAACCAAACCATCCAGCCCAAATATGCATTAGATTCTCGTTCGTTTAGCTCTCTACACGCTCTAAGGCAATGCTTCCCAACAGGTGGTTCACGGCCTCCTAACGAAGCACTTCAGGAAGGCGTGAAGCCGTTTTTTAAGAATTTTTAAAAAATACTGGACGAGAGCGACGTTAGCGATTTTTTCTGCAGATATTTTGTTGAATTTCTGTGGAAATTCTCAGCATATCCTGAATATATAATATATATATATATTATTTTTTGAACAATGTTTTTTGTGATGGATGATTTTAGATGAAAAAAAAGTATTCTGAATAATTTATTTTTCGCTCTCTAAATATCTAATTGGTAATGTGGTGTACACTACATCACAAACATATTTAACACTATCAATTAGTACATATAACTCTGATAAGTCTTTCAAGTGGCCGCTGAACGTTTGTAAAATCTCAAAGGGAGCCGCAATTCTGAAAAGTTTGGGAACCACTGCTCTAAAGCAATCGTACATTCAGTCACAAGCTTCTGTCCCAAGTAGAACGACCTCGATAAAGGAACGCAGGAAGGAAGCTGTAATGCTGCACCTCATCTCTGCCGTAGAGAACGATCGGATGCCATCCAATTTCCAGCTCTGTTTACCCTGTGGAAATAAATTGGGACCTATCTCCACATGTGAGTCAGTGTTCTATCCTTCTCGGGGCGGCTCGGCCCCAGATGCTCCTCATCGGGGATATCTCCGCTCTGCAAGTTTAAAAATCACCGGCACCGGAGACGTAATGGTTCATAGCTGTGTTACATATTGCTAGCCATAGAGCCAACGACGCTATCTAGCTCGGGTCTGCAACTTCACCAAAGGAGATTTCTCTTCTTTTGCTCGCTTCCGTGCTTCTACCGGCATCATTTCGACTGGAAAATGGCTTTATGATTTATGTTGTCGAAAGCATAAGGTGAGGTGAAACTCTCCGCTACCACACACCGGTGCACCTTTTTTCGTTTCTAGCTCTGACAGTTTCGAACCGGTAAGGTACTTTAAATCTTTCGCAAGAGGCCCAAAAACGAGCTCGATGCAGTTTAGGAACAGGATGTGTTGATAAAGTGTTCGCAGTAATTGGATGTTTTAAACATACTGACACCATTGACAAACATTGCTGTGTCAATGTTCGTACAATATATCATAGTTTTCTTGAATATGACTCCTTAACTTCGTGGATTTCATCAAGTCACAAACTAAAAAAAAATCATCAAAATAAGAAATATCCACTTGTAGAATCCATATCTAGGAAGGTTGACAAGTCACTTCAGGGTGATAAAAAGTTGAATTTTTAAAGACTATGCAAAAAGTGTCACGTTGATAAATGTACTAAAAATTTACAATTTTTCACATTTAAATTACTACACAATTTAAATGTATTATTTTGAATGTACTTTGCGAAATAATCAAAATTTCAAAAATTGAAAAAAATGTGTTCTGTATACCTTCCTAACTCGATGGTCCCTTCAATATCGAGTAAGCGAGAGATGACTGTATATCGCTATTCACGTCAGTGATAGAGTGTAAATGTCTTCAAAAGAAATGTCAAAAATGCCTCAAAAAACAATTTTGCAGAAGGAAGTTTTTTGCTAGGACGCTCCTATCAAAAGATAAAACTGATCTAGATCAGTTTTCACTTATCCGGATCAAATCTGAATAAGTCAAAATGTAGTACAAATTATTACAAAATACTTAGTCAAGGATACCAAATCTCTAGGATGCACATCCAAAGTACTAGAGGTTTTGGCCGTCGAAAACAGCGTTCCACCCCAGTGTGTGTCGGCCATCTTTGGATGCCGAAAATGTTTCACAATTGTTTTTTTTTTATTATTAATTTATCTATTTTGCAGTTTTATTGAATATAACGACCATTTGCTTATATCTATAGAAACTAATCGCGTTTAAGAGATGTAGTAGTGTCTCCGACATCATTATTTTATACACGCCCATGGTAAAAGCAAATAAAGTTTATATCAGTAACCTTTAAAGGCGTGGACGACTTTGTTGTACTCTTTTGCTTATATCTTTTGACTCAATTGAACAATTCTAAGTTTTATTTTGGGGATTGGTTGCATCTTCGAATACATCCACAAAGATTTGAATACCAGTGGCCAATCCAGATACACGGCCGGAAATCTAGTGTACACATCCTATTCCACCAGTTATTCTTGATAAAATTTCAATATATTTCCATGTTTATGTGAAAGTCCATGTATATAGTAAGTATTAAGTCATGCGAGGTCATGTGGAACATTTTTCGACCAATTGACATGTTCAGATACAGGAAACCGAAAGTCTAAGCATGCGATTCCGGAAAACCAACGCTAATTAAATGTAAACTTACACGCTGTGGCATTGAAAATTATACTTACTTGGCATTCTATTTTCAAGAATATATGAATTGGCACATAAATGAACACTTCATGAAAATTATCATCTAGAGAATTCAGTTCTGGGTCATTTTTCCGAATGCCATTTGGCCGAAAGGGTCATTTGGTCGTATGCCGTTTGGCCGAAATTGTAAACCAATAGTGAAAATGCTGTATTTGTAATGTATTTTCAAGATGAATTTCAAAGAAATGATTCAGCTTATTCTCATAGATTGATACATCATCATTGACAAACTTTAAATTAACTGGCTTTTAATTGTTAGTTCAAGAAACAGTCAGTGCTGAAAAAAGAACATTTTAAATGTAAGCAATTATTCACTTCTCTAGCGATAATTGCTGCCAACAGAGGTTTTCGCAAAACGGTTTACGATTTCTCTTGAAAGAACAGCCAATTATCGAACGAAGAAAAAATCTCTTGAAAAAAAATTAAGCAAGTGTAATACAATTACTCATAATATCAGTATAACCAAAAAGAACTACCGATGATTTAAAGAAGGTAAAATTCCCAATTAAAATACAAGCTGAATTATTTTTAACAGTTATGGAACCAGTACAACTCGAAAGAATAGCCTATTTGGAAAGAAGGAAACAAATCTGATGAAAACATTATAAAAATACTTGAAACCCTAGCACACCGTTGACAATTCAGAGACGAATCAACCATAAGCTCAGAATCGTGACGTTATGTGTGGACTCCACACTGTAGAGTTTACAAACTCTTTCTGAATTCACGGGTTGATTTTATCATTCTTTTGGAGCACTTATATAGCGACAAACATGGCGTCCCGTAACATAAAAAAATAAACAATTAAATTATCTGATCAGTTATTGAGCAACATTCATGAACCCTTAACATCAGTGTTGTAGCAATTTGAATATTTTTTTTTTGTTCGTAATTAAGCCAAACGACATTCGGCCGAATGACCCGTTCGGACAGAGAGCATTCGGCCAAATGGTCTGACACCATAAAATCCAACGGTTTCGTAAAGGTAAAACTATCGGAAGCCAGGTTCGAATTTTTTGAATATAATCGATCATTGTGCTTAAACTCAGGTTAAGTCACAAAGTTCTAAGTAAGGTTCGTATCAGGAATTCTTGCAAATTCTCGTCAAAATCATCGCAGGATTCACATCAAATTCCTCACAGCATTCTCAACAAAATCCTCTCAGGATTCTCATCAGAATCCTCTAAGAATTCTGAGCATATTTTTTTAAGATTCATACCAGGATTCTTTTCAGATTTGTATCGAAATCTTCTTAGAATTCACATCAGACTACCTAGGCTCTAGTTTTTCATTAGAATTCTCATCAGAATCTTCTAGTGATTCTAATGATGAGAATCTTCTCAAGATGCTTGTCAGAATCCTCGTAGGATTTGCATCAGAAATCTTCCCATGATTTTCATCAAAATCATAACCGGATTCACATTAGATTTCTCGCAGGATTCTCATCAATATTCTTTCAGGTTTCTCATCAAAATCCTTTCAGAATTCTCCTGAAAACTGTCGAAATTCCCATCAGAATCCTCTTAAGGTTCACATCAGACTACTTAATCTCTAATTTTTCATCAGAATTCTTCAAAAATTCTCTTTAAAATTTGAGGTTTCTCATCAGAATTGTCTCATGATTCTAATAAGAATTGTATCAAGATTCTCATCAGTATCCTTTCAGGATTGTCATCAGAATCATCTCAAGACGCTTGTCAGAATCCTCGTAGCATTAGCATCAGAAATATTGCTATGATTCTCAACCGAATTCCATCAAAGTTCTCATCAGAACCCGCTCACGATTCTCATCAGAATCCTTTCAGGATTCTCATCGGAATAATCTCAAGATGCTTGTCAGAATCCTCGTAGGATTGGCATCAGAAACCTTCCCATGATTTTCATCAAAAACATCTCCGGATTCACATCAGATTTCTCGCAGCATTCTCATCAACACTCAATCAGGATTCTCATCAAAATCCTTTCAAAATTCTGCTCAGAATTTCATAAGTATCCTCATGAGAACCTTATTTAGATCCATATATCTTGAGATTCGCATCAGAATCCTCTTAAGGTTCACATTAGACTACTTTGTCTCTAGTTTATCATCAGGATTCTTCAAAAATTCTCTTAGAAATTTAAGGATTCTCATCAGAATTATCTCATGATTCTAATCAGAATTATGTCAAGATTATCATCAGTATCCTTTCAGGATTGTCATCAGAATCATCTCAAGATGCTTTGTCAGAATCCTCGTAGCATTAGCATCAGAAATATTCCTATGATTCTCAACCGGTTTCTATAAATGTTCTCACCAAAACCCGCTCACGATTCTCATCAGAATCCATTCAGGATCTCATTAGCATCGATGCCCAAATTCTCACCAGAATCGTGCCAGGAATCTTATCAGAACGGTTCCAGGATTCCCGTCAGAATCCATGCAGCAATCCTTTTAGAATACTCACCAGAATCGTTCCAGGATTAGAATCATTAGAGTCTCTACAGGTTCTCATATGAATATTTTCATGATTCTCATCAAAACTCTTCCAATTGTTTCTAGAGAATACTTCCATGTTTCTCATCAGGGTCTTTCCAGGATACATATTCACAACACATTCTTTCCAGGATTTAATACAAGTCCCTCCAGGATTTTATCCAAATCCTTTCAGGATTTGAAACAGAATCCTTCGAGATTTATAACCGAAATCAGGAATCTCACAGAATTTCCATCTTTATTCTGATTAGAATCTTTCGTGGATTCTTTTCCAAATTTTGTAGGATTCACATTAGAAACATATTTCCAGGATTCTCAAAGAGATTCTTCCAGGATTTTCATTAGAATATGTCCAAAATTGTAATCAGAATCCTCTCGGGCTCTTATTAGAAACCTTACAGTAATTTATGACTATTTTCTTTCATCCTGCAGGGAATTTTATTCTTATTTGTCAATTCGCCTGGGTTGAAGCATCGCTAAGCTTCCACCCAGTCGAAATGACAGTTAGTGTGAAAATTCACAGCAGAATGAAGGAGAGGCAGATAGAAAATAGTGATTAATGCATAAACTTTAGTAATTCTGTGACTATTTTTATTTCTCAGTGTATCTGACACTTCGAAAGAAACACGGAAAACAAAATACATCCAAAATATGAGTTTAAACTAAAGGGTTTGACTCAAAAAATTTTTTTTGAACTTAAACCAACGTAAACGAAAAACATGTATTATTGGCCTTAATTTAATGTTTTATATTGAAATTGGGACAAAGCGTTAGGGCCCTATTGATCAACTTTCAAAGTTTCAACAGTTTTGTGTAAGGGATTGGTTGTACCTCCAAATTCATCAACAAAGATTTGGATGCCGGTGGCCATTCCAGATACATGGTTGGACATGTAGTGTATACCTTCCATTCTTCAGTGATTCTAGATAAATTTCAATATATTTCCAATATTTTTTGTGAAAGTATTTGCGTATAGTATCTATTATGTGTTCCTGTATCCTAGAAGGCTGCTAAAGCCAGTGTTAAACTAACTCTCTATTTGGAATGCAACCAAGTGTTTAATTGCTTTTAAAGCATCATTTTTCTAAGAATAAACTTTTATTACTCCAAATTTAGGACAACATTCCATTTTCGCACATTTTTCCAACCCCAACCGTACCGAAAGCTACCGCAGTACTTTTGTGGCCGGTTGGTTCGTGTATCAAACATTAAACGTCGACGACACCCGTCGCCCTACTGGCACGTCTCTTCCTCCCCATATGTGGGCCTGCCCAAAAAGCCGAGGAAGCGTCTCTGCAGATAACCAGCTAAAGTAGCACTGCTGCAAGGATTTACGATTAGTATGGTGGGGATTTTTCGAGGTTCGTTCTACCAATTTACGTACTCTACCCACATGTATGTATGTTTATATACGACCCCAGCCAGCAGTGCCGCAGCCAAGGCATGGAGAAGGATTTCACAATTTTATGAACTGGAAAAACAAATAGTTGAAAGTTGATAGCAACGACGGAGGCAGCGAGAGATTGAGTTTCTTGAACTGGAACAAGCTTTATGATGGGGGGAATTTTTCCGAAATGGGCATTTAAGCGAAGAATATTGAAGATTGGAGGTAACACGTGATAGGCTGCCTCATTTTTTTAAATGAAAATTAACTACATTATTTAGAAGAAAATCCTTCTATAACCTTTCTATGATCGGCACAAGCTGTCAATTAAATTTATTTCATTTTATTCCTGTAAATTGCAACTGCATTATTCATAGATTCATAGGTATTAAGAGTACTATGGAATAATTCACTGTTCACCATTCATCTGTAACCTCTTCTATTCCAGTTTCAATGAAAACTTGAACAATTGAAAAACGCCACAGTAAACTAATGTCAGCTTGTAATTTTTGATGATTCTGAATATGGACAAGAGACCAAAACGTACAAGCTCTTACCACACCGCACATCGATATTCAAACTGACATGCATGATCCAAAGCCCAAAAAAAATCAAGACCCCAATCATTCTATTGCAAATGATCCCCCCAAAGCCAATCGATGACATCCCACAACGAACGAACATAAAATCATCATCATCATCGAGTCCAGTTTTGATTTCCCGTGACGTGTTTGTGCATGCCAACCTTTAGCATCATTATTCTAATTCTTGCATACGATTGATATTTTCCAGGACAGTGAAGCAAACTGTTTTCGGTTGTTCCGTTTTCCCGGGTGACATTTTACCTTCCGAGTTTTGTTTCAATGGATGTTCTTTTTTCTCGGCTTTGCTTTGTTCTAATTTTCCCATCGTTTGTGTAAATAAAATTATTGAACGCTGATTCATCCATTTTTGCGTTGATGTTTTAGTTCAGTGTGCGTGTGAGTTCATTCATTACTGATAATTTCTTACTATTTTTGTCCTCTAAAAATATCAAACAGGAGCGTTTTAATTACGTATATTTCAAGCGAAAGTGAGATTAAGTTGGTAACAAAATTCCTTATAAAAGATACCTTGCCGATTTTGATTGAGTTCCTTAACCGATCACATTGATCCTATTTTTTGTTTGGAAAAGTATTTCTTCGATAATGTGGTTTAAAAATGAATTTGCTGATATCATATCGAACTTTGCATGGTTTTACTAAAATATATTTAAGCTTTCAATCATTATTCTCTTGTTGTCTTATGTTCTAATTCTGTTTTGAATTTTGGTTTTAGTGTTTTTAATTTCTTAATCATTTGCAATTTTTTTTCTTGGTTTTGATTTTATACATTTCAACTCAAACACATTGACGATCAAAATGTGACAAATTTTGAAAATTCATACTTTTTGGGGCATACGTTTTGATTAATCAATTACTAATTTGTTTTTTTATTACATATAAGCTTTTCGCAAGATAATATGTCTGTGTTCAATTTGTTTACAATATTATAATTATATATTTATGTTTCCTACGATTTTCAGTCTTTTTCTTGTTATGTGTGTATTTACTTTTGATCTTTAATCAGGCATTTACAAATTTACAGTCATGAAATAAAAAATCGAAATATTTTTCCACCAAAGGCAAACACTGAAAACAAGCTTTGATAACCTTCATAAAACTACACCCAGCATCTGAGTATGTGATATTATGTTTTTTAGATAAATAATAATACCCTCTGCATAACCGATTACCGAGTATTCAAACTAATGAATGTATGCTAAGCTTAATCTCTTGCGAATAGTTTATTTTACGAATGTTACCAATAGTCGGACTTAACCTACATATATCTTTGCATTTACTTACAAATCTATGCCAGAACAACCATTTTTAATGATTTTCATTTTCTTCCATTCTCTCATTCGAATCAAATCACACATTGCCAAAAATCAATCGCAAAAAATGAACCGTAATCAACATCGAATCCAACATCAATTATATGTATATGTGTATACCGTGGTACTCATTCGAACACCCAAAAACATTGAAACGGCCATTAATGTTTGAATTCAAAACAAAAAAAAACTGCGAACTCTACACGAATTCTAATCCAATCGAATTAAATCATACCCAAATCTGCGATATGCCACCCAAATCGTTGAATCGGATCCACTAACAAACCATATAAAACTTTTAAAAAAAACTTAACTCGAAATCAACCTCAATAACATTACCGATTTTGCAAACCCTGGAGTCGGTTACACGATGCGAGATATCCGGTACTTCTGGAAAGACGGCCTAAGTAGTGTCGGAATGAGCAGCGAAGTAGAACTACCACAATTTAGAGTACTAGGTCACAGGCAGAGGGCGACCGAAATTAACCTTACCACAGGTACCCCATCATTGAAAAAACAATAATTTCTTTTATTTTCCTTTTTCGATGAAAAACACATTTGTAACTGTATCTCCAAACTACATTTCTTTCACATTCTGTCGCTGTCGCTCTCAATATCTGTCTCTCAATCATCCTGTCTTCCATTGTATTTTCAGTTTTTCTTACAAAAAACATTCCAACTTTCCTTTCTTATTGATCATTTGTCTACCGTCATTTGTTTTCTTATTATTTCAGGGAATTCACTTCCCAAGTACAATCAGTTTTAGCACACTCGATGAATTGTCATGCAATTTGTCAATGATTCAGCAAAATTATCAACCTTTTAAAACCGTTAAAACTGAAATCTGATTGGTTGGATTTCCTTCTCAAAGTTTTAAATAGGCTGATAAAAGCTATAATCCATTCACTGAATAACTACAACCACACATCTATCTTTCTAAATGAATATATTTCTCAAATTGTCACCGAAATCTGCACATTTTATCAGTGCAAATATCTTCCCAATTACACCTTCCCAATAAATGGAAAATTTTCCTCACACACACATACACCAACACCTCTGTGTAATTACCATCCCTATTTTTGTTACAATACTTCTCTAAGTGTGCCACAACCCAACGGCTACCACCCCACCACCCACCACTATCAAATTAACACACTAACATTCACCACACTGAAGAAAAAAAGAAAGATAATTCTCTCTGTTGTTTAATACCTGAAGCAGATGAAATCTCAAGCCGAATCGTTTTACTCTTGTGTTGTGAATTTTGAGTTTCACCGAATCTTGTAATTAAAGTACAGAAACATGAGAAACCAAGCGTACGCAAATCAAATGACTGCACGTAAGTTTTGTTTTGATTGATTTTATGTTTGTACTTAATACTTTTTTTAATGCGAATTCAGTTCAACTTTTTCGTTCAGTGTTTGAAAATCAAGTATAAGGACATTATTTCGTTCGTTTCCTCCAGGAAAGAAGACTACAGTTGAAGTAATTTAGAGCATTGAGCTATACTAACTAGTAACAGACTACAAAACATATATTGTTGTGTGCAAATATGCAATATTTAGCAGAAACCGATAACTTCGGTGCACAATGGTTGTAATTAATCGGACTATTACGGTTAGAAGATTTTGCAGCGAAGTTTGATCAACTACTTGAACTACGATACCGAAGTTCTTCAATGCATCAGTTAATTCAAAACTTTCTCTAATTATTTCCTTAAATTTGATTACTTCGTACATGAGTTTGTTGAATCCAATTTGGATACGGTTATTCAGAAAACTGCTGTGGGTTCTCAAGGTGCCTTAGTTTATAACAACTTGCATAGCTATCTATTTTTAGCTATATGTTGTTAATAAAAAAGAGATTTCGAGCTGGAAATCTTCCAGGGGTTCCGACTGGAATCCTTCTAGAGATTGCTCCCGGAATCCCACCAGGGATTTCTTCCAGTATTTCTTCAGGGATTTTTTCTGGAACATCTGTATGGGTTTCTCCTGGAATCCCTCCAGGGATGTTTCCTGGAACATCTATATGGGTTTCTCCTGGAATCCCTCCAAGGATTCCACCAGGAATATCTCCAGGGATTTCTCCAAGAACCTCTACAGGGATTTTTCCTGGAATTCCTCCAGGGGTTTCTACTGATATCCCTCCAGGGATTTCTCCTGGAATCCCTACAGGGATTTTACCAGGAATCTCTAGGAATATCACCTGGGATTCCCCCAGAGATTTCTCCTGGAATTCCTCCAGGAACTTCTCCTGGAATCCCTTTAGCAATTTCTCCAAGAATCCCTCCAGGAATTTCGGTTCAGGAATCCCTCCAGGGATTTCTCATGGAATCCTTCCAAGGATTTCTCCGGGAACAACTTCAGGAATTCCTACTGAAATCCTCTCAGGAATTCTTACTGGAATCCCTCTAGGTATTTCTACTGGAATCCTTCAAGGATTTCTCCTGGAATCCTTCCACGGATTTCTCCTACAGAGATTTCTTTCGGAATCCCTCCAGGGATTTCTCCTGGAATTTCTCCAGGGATATCTACTACAATCTCTCCAGGGATTTCTCCTGGAACTCCTCCAGGGATTTTTCCTGCAATCCCTCCAGGGATTTCTCCTGGAATCTGTCCAGGGTTTTCTCCCGGAATTCCTCTAGAGATTTCTCCTGGAATCCCTCCAGGGATTTCCCCTTAAATCCCTCCAGGGATTTCCCCTTGAATCCCTTCAGGGATTTCTACTGGAATCCTACAGGGATTTCTTCTGGAATTCCTCCAGTGGTTTCTCCTGGTTCCTTCGAGGGATTTCTCTTGGAACCCTTCCATGGATTTCTCTTGGAACCCCTCCAGGGATTTCTCCTGAAATCCCTACAGGGATTTCTCTTGGAATCCTTACAGGGATTTCTCCTGGAATCCCTGCAGGGATTTCTCCTGGAATCCCTACAGGGATTTCTCCTGGAATCCCTACAGGGATTTCTCCTGGAATCCCTACAGGGTTTTCTCCTGGAATCCCTACAGGGATTTCTCCAGGAGTGCCTCCAGGGTTGTCTCCTGGAATCCATCCAGAGATTTTTCCTGAAATCCAGAGATCTTCTAATGAACCGTTCCTAAGAATTCTGCTGGAATCCGTCCAGCGATTTCTTCTGGAATTTCTCCTAGAGCTCCTTCAGAAATTGCTTTCCTAGAATTTCTTTAGTAACCCCTCCAACCATTTCTCTAGGTATTTAAAAAGCTCAGAAATTTCCTGAGAATATTCGGTTACTGTATCAATAAATCTCTCACTGCAACAAAAGTTAGGAAAACTTTTTATGTTGAAACAAAAATATTTAAACACCGTTCATTTATTTGGCATCAAATATTACAAGAAACTTTAAGCAGTTGAACCACCTCAGCAGTTTTCTCGATCACCAATAACAATCATCACACGATGCTATTTCATCAATTAAAAATTACCAACAATCACAAAAACGCCGACACTGACAGAGTCAAATTTGAAAATCAGCTTCAGCAAAACCAAAATCAAGTTTCGTCCAGTTCGTTTCCATTAAAATTTTTGTTGATTCAAACCATTTCCTCGGTGCAGCCAGGACAGCATCCAAACTAGGGTTACCCGCTGCAAATGACAAAAACGCCGCAGAAAAAAAGCCAAACCTATGCGGCCGGATCTTGCGCACTTTTCGACAATGCGACAAGAACTCGCTAAAACCTTCCGATACATCGCCCATTGCTCCCTTTTGCCAAGTACAACTACTAGGTCCCCTAATCATACATTTATACAAACATGAATTGATCGCGCAAGAAAACTAGGGTTTTGTAACTTATAGCTGGTTTTAATTTTAGCTCCCCGCTACCAACATCAAGTACTTATACATAAATCTTTACTAAAATAGTGAATGACATTTTCATTTTTTTTAATCATCCTGTAAAAATTTTATTATCTTAATCCTACTTAGATAAGACACGGTGACAATTGGGGCACTTTCAATCCAACCGGAAGCCCAATTGGCACTTTTGCGACGAACTTGCGTCTCTCCGTGTTCAGAAATAGTCTTTTCAATTCCAGCACATGCAATTCTAGGGCTGTAAGGTTAAACCATTGTAAGATAAGGAGTTAACAAATTGTCTGAGAAAGAACAAACAAGGAATCGCAATTACACTTGAAAATTATATCGAAGAGAATTGTTAGAGAATAGCAAGAGTTTTAGAACGTCACAGGTGTTAGGAAATGTTTGTAGAAGTGCAAATAACTACATTAGCATAAAGCAGTGACTAGCGGATCTTGTACCTTTAACCACCACTGAAAAATAAGTGTAATCTCAATTGTTGTATATCTCTTGTACCATTCGTTATGTTGTGTCTAATTTTTTGCATATTTTCTCAACCCTCGTTTTTTCTTAACGCACATGTCAAAACCAAAAACCAATCAAACCAAACAAAAATTGTGCCGCAAAACTCTATTCCTCTCGCTCCTCCTAGTCGGATACACGATGCGAGATATCCGATATAAATGGAATGAAGGCCCCAATTCAGTCGGAGTCTCGAGTGAAGTATCTTTGCCTCAGTTTAAGGTTTTGGGACACCGTCAGCGTGCTATGGAAATCAGTCTCACAACAGGTACCTGTAGACGGTCACCGATATTTTGATTTCTTGCTCATTCAGTTTTCCTCATTTTTCTCTCAATATACTTCCCACCCCACCCTTTCGCCTTTCTCAATCAACCAACAAACGACAAATCAACCAAACCAAAAAAAAACAATCCATACCTTACTATCGTTCTTTCGTTCACTCTTCTGTACGTAAAATCTTTCTATATATCTCTCTCTCGCTCATCTCTACTGTTATGCCGCTCAAATCAACCAATCAATCAGAACCCTAATAACTCAAAGTATACCTCTATATAGTTATCAACTTATCAGAACCTAGAGTCAAAATCGCCAAACAACCAAATCAACACAAACGATAGTCAAAATTATCTCAGTTTCACCTTTTCCTCCATTTTCCACCACTGCAACCACCAAACCGACTCTCGCAGTATCGAGAATCTAACGAAAAATTCACGTGTTCCGTTGTGTTTTTCCCCTGTTCGATCAGTCAGTATACACTCATAGCGCTGAGAATCTCAAAACTGTACTTACCCCGCTCTAGTCTGGCTTTTCACCAATCTTCCCAACCATCACCGAAGTCCATTTTTCATCGGAATGCACTTTTCACATACATTACCACCCATTGCATGGATAGCGAAAATCTTTGGGAAATTGTCGATATCTGACACTTCGATGTCAGTGTACAATTCCCTCCGTGCACGGTGCCAAATTTTCTTTCCACCCACAGACCCTTATGTGGAAAGCAAAAGGCCGGGCCGTTTCTAATTGATTATATTGCTGTGTAGGGTGAAGGTCTCGGAGTCGATCTCAAATTACAATCCGTAATGCAAATGAAACGTTCACCCTATCACCGCTATCGATGTCATTATTATAAATATCATTTTCATATTGATGGCAGGCAGCGAGGCAGAAACCGAACACGAAATAGAGCCGTTATGTTAATTCTCGCAAAGCTTACCCCGTGCATGATGCCACTCGGCAACCGAAATGTATGCCCTCCGGTAATGTGATCATCTGTGACGATGTGTGGCAAACAAACAGGAAGAAGCACTGGGGCATGAATTGCCGACTGACATCCGAATGTCGGCCTCATCCACGAGGGGCTGGGTATAAATATTCATTTTGTTTTCCGATACATCAAATGATACTGCATTACCGCTAGCCCTCTGCTCCGGTATTGGTATCCGTATTGTTTTTTTTATGGGGTGGTTTACGATAACAGGTTATTTTATTTAAAGAGTAGGTGACTCAGTTTCACTTTTTCTTTCGAATATGCACATTTCATTTAAGAAACAATTGCATAACACCAAATTGATAGATAACGAACATTTGCCCAACGTTACCGAAAAGTTCGAATAAAATGTTGTTACTGTTTGGTCCATTGACGAAATCAGTTTCAACCGAGGATATGACTATCATGTTATGTCACGGTCGCCATGTCATATGTCATTCTCATGTCCTTGCAATTCAAAAAACGACCTTTGACATCCCTGAGGTAACTTAGGTGAGTCAGATGTGAAAATATTGTATACCCAAAATGCTGCCTTGAGGAACACCAGCTCTTACAGGAAGTCTTTTAGACTTGGAGTTCTGATAATAAACCACAAGTGTACGATTTGACAGATAACTTTAGATTATTCTAACTACACTGTCGAATGCTTTTTCCTATATCTAGCAGCAAGACCATTAGAATAGCCTTCAGATTTGTTGGAACGAATCATATTTATTACACGTAAAAGTTGATGAGTGGTCGAATGTCCATGTCGGAATCCGAACTGTTCATTGGCAAAAATTGAATTATCGTTGATATGGGCCATCATTCTGTTCAAAATGACCCTTTCAAAAAGTTTACTGATTTTTGAATTTACGTATTTTTGTTCAGTTTTAAAATTGTTGCCACCTTGGCATTTTTCCATTTGTCAGGAAAATATGCCAACTGAAAATATCTGTTAAATATATCAACCAAGAACGATAAGCTACTCTCTGGAAGTTTCTTGATGAGGATGTAAATAATTCTTTCATCGCCAGGGACATTCATTAATTCGTAGTTTTTAATAATAGTTCTCAGTTCTTGCAAATCAATCTTCCAGGAATTTTCAAAAACGTTCTCTTGATTGATAATGCTTTCAAAGTCCTGAGTAACATTATTTTCAATTGGACTACTGAGTCCTACATTTAAATTATGCACGCTTTCAAATTACAGCGCCAGTTTTTGAGCTTTTTCGCAATTAGTTAATAATAATTTGTTTTCCTCTTTCAAAATTTTAGATAATTTCCAAAAGGGCTTTTAGCCAGGGTTCAATTGAGAAATTTCATTTTCAATTTTTTTGTATCTCAATTGAGAAACCGTTTTTTAATTTATTTGTTTGAAAGATTGCGAGTGCGTTGAAATTGCCTTCTCCTCAAGTTTCAAGACGGATCTAGAGTTTAAGATCATCGTCTATAATCACGGAATCGAATTTTCCCTCACATTTTGGTATTGCAATGTCTCTTGATTCAACAAAGGAATTAGTTAAAGTTTCAAGAGCGTTGTCAATATCGAGTTTTTTGGAAAGAAATCTTAACATCAAGATTACTATCGATGTTTGTTTCATCATTCCAGTCGGGCAAAACACAGTAATTTGTACTGCGTTGCACAAGTTAACCTTAAATGGCACCGCCAAAACTACGATTGCGTCTACCGATTTTCAGTAAATACCGTAATAAAATTGCCATTAAGACGCTCACATTCAATTTGTCGCAATAATCAAACATCGTGCTAAACCATAACGCAGGACGACGGGCGTTCACAACACAACTTCGGTATTCGTTTTATTTCCTCCCGGTGCTAATGCCAAGAAGTAATGCCCATAAAATCAACCGAACATATCATGAGCTCACGTGCGCAGTTCCCGGACTCGGACCCGGAAGGCCTCGTAGGAGCAAAACATCGGAAATTGATTCTAATCTTCAGCTCAGGCTTTTCTCTCGTCCAAAAGCGCACGCCACGCCACCGAGGTTGCAACCGGAAAAGCGTTGCCAATAAAACAAGATTAAGTAGTAAGGTTCGCACGCAGTTGGTCGTCTTCGGGCCGCGGCAGTGATGCCACATACACAGATTTATCTGTAATAACACAGATTATTGCCTATTCTTGTCTACAGATATCTGTGACCACAGATCACAGAATGTTTAGAATGTTTTCCTAAAATGATATTACGCGAGTTGAGGAACATTTTGTCACACATAAAAACAGAAATGTTGATGATCTGTTCAGTTAAAAATAAATGAAATTTCAAGACGATCTATCATTCCTTTATTTAGATAAATTTTTGAAAATTTTAGCACTACACAGATTTTATTAAAAATTTTGATGGTTGACTTAAGATGAAAAATAAAATGTTTCAACCATAAAAACACAGATGAAAGTCGAACAATATTTGGCAACACTGGGCCGGCAGCGACGCACTCGCTCTTACTGCAACCGTTGTTCCGACGACGGTTCTGCTGGGCGGGTTGTTATCAGCAATCATACATTTAGATTTAGGTACCGCTCGTTATCGCCACCGCCACCGACTGCCGTCGTCTAGCAGTAAACAGGAGACGATCGTAAAAGTAAGAACCTCACTAACGCCTGCCAAAGTGTTCGCGCAGATATCGAAATTGATGGCATGGATGCTCGATAACTCTTGTTCGTAAGTTTTTTTTTTCTTGAAGTGAAGACTTTTCAAGACCGGAGAAATTTCAAATTTTATGTTACTAAAATTTGTATTTTACCGCAATAAAAGGAAATTAAAAAAAACTGTTTTCTAGAACATGTTACTTCACGCAACAGCCCACAGATCAAAACTTTGTAAATTACTGAATATTTTCAACACTTCACGATCGTCGAATCGGTCCAGAAGTTTGTTTCTGTAGGAATCTGTATACTTTCCGACGATAGCTCCAATCTCCCCAGATCCCCAAATCCCCAGGGATCGACTACCTCTTCTTCTACCGTTTAAAATCCTCCAACGGAGCTACCTTGTACTTAGCCAACACTAATCGGACTGCGACTTCTTCCCTATGTGTTACGCATCGAAGATACATTACTGCTCCGTAAGCCTTTTCTGGAGCATCACAGAATCCGTGTAACTCGCATGATACCACATTATCGCTGAATGCGAATCAGCGGGGTACGGAAACTGCATCATTCGGATCCAAATTCGTCCTGAATTCCAGCCACTGTGATTGCAGGTCTGCGCTCAACGATTCATCCCAAGAATACTTCTGCTTCCAAAGCTCTTGGAGAAACATCTTGGCCTGCACGATTACTGGCCCCACTAGTCCATACGGATCGAATAAACGAGCGAAATCAGACAGCACGACGCGCTGAGTAACGGGTGACTCCACATTCCAACGTGGAGCTTCGAACCAGAACATGTCCAACGCCGGTTCCCAGGTCAAACCTAGAGTTTTCACACTCGATGCTGTATCGATGTCCAAAAGATCTCGCTCATCGTGTAACTGGTTGGGAATGCGCTTCAGAATCGCTGGCTGATTTGAATGTCACATCCGGAGATTGAAGCCAAAGGAATCGAGAAGCGACAGAACATCCATGCACAACTTTGCTTCCTTCAGACTTCGGTCCAGCTAACATGTCGTCCACGTAAAAGTCGTGCTTGATGATGTTGACTGCTACTGGATACATTCGTTCTCCCTCTTCTGCGCACTTCTTTATGCTATGACTTATCAAATACGGCACCGACGGAGTACCTTCAGTCTCAATCGACAGCTGAAACGTTCGAAGTGGCTCATCAACGGACTCTCGCCAAAGAATCCTTCGAAACTCCTGTATCTGTCACACATGTTGCGTCAAACACTAATCTCAGCTTCGTCGTGGTGCTATCAGGCTTCATCACAGCATGATGTGGCAAATAGTAGGTGGGCATCGGTTCTTCCTCGTCGTTTCTGACTTCTCTCATGTGTCCCATCAGCTCATCATACTCATGTATAAATGCTGTCTAGAGAGCCTTCGTTTCTGGGTTTGCATTCAAGCGACGTTCCAAAGCCATGAATCGCTTGGTGGCTATCTCCTTGGATTTGCCTAACTGCTCCAGTACATACTCCTTCCTAGGTATGACTACTCAATACTTGTCATTCGGGTCCCTTGTTGTAGTCTGCTCGAAGACAGACTCACACGAAGACTCTTCGATGGAGATGCAGCTTTTCATGCAGCATGACTCTAACTCCCAGAAGCGTGCGAGCTGCTCATGAACTTCTTCGTAGGTAACATGAGCGACGACTGCACTGATGGTGGAGATGGAATCCTATCCAACCTAGTTCTGTGTTGCGCAAAATCGGAGCAGCAGCGGATAGCTTCATCTGCTCACTTAACAGCAAGTCGTAGAAGATTTCCACACCCAGAATAGCATCTACGGCCGAAGACTTGTGGAAACTTGGATCGGCGAGTTCCAGGAACTGATGTCGATGTTCTGCTGCGGCAGGTTTAACGCTATCCGGGGTAGCACATAAAACTTCACTTCTGCAGTTTTAAATGAGAAGTAGCGTGACAGAATCCTAGCTAACACTGATTGTTTGGACACCGCCTACACCATTCAACGGTAAATTCTCGTGGAACCGCTTGAAGTTCGGCCGCTGCGACAGGTTTTCCGTGATCATACTAATTTGCGCACCATTGTCCGAAGCGATCGGCGAGTTTCACGAGCGCGGTTGACAGAAGAGTGGTGTTTCGCTGATTTCGCAATTCAATCAGCCATAAAATGTCCGGATGATAAACAATTGCGAAACGACGACACTGCTTGATACTTTGCAGATTGGACAACTGCTGGTAACTGGCACTAAAGTGTGAACTTTTGAAGAGTCGTTTTGGTTCGACTGAACCAAAAAAACAAATAGACTGAAGAATGGCCCAATGCTTCTCAAGAAAACGCCAAAATAGTGCTCCAGTCTTTGGTGTTCTCTCCCAGTTCCTTCAGTTGCTGTGTAGATTGACCTTGAACGTTGTAAGAACGATGTTCAACGCCTCAAAGGTCTCCGACTTCATACGCAAACAACGCTTTCAAGTGCTCGTGTTCTATTAGCTTGTGGTTTTCATCAGTGTAGTTAGCATCAGCGAAAATTATTAGTCTCAGGCCGTTATCATTGGTGACAAAGTGAACAAAATATCAGAAAAATAAACAAAGATTTTTTTATCTTTATTAACGAGATTTTAACCCAAGGTTAATTTCATCCCGAACCAACGACTTTTCTTTCCTTCCGAAGAAGGTCGTCACTTTAACCTTAATATCATAAGTGACTATCTATGAAATGGGATTCAATTCCAAGTCCTCGACGTGAGAGGCATATATTCTAACCCCTTTACAGGGTTTTTTTTTGACTACCCCTGTGGGATAACTTGCAACAGTCTTTCAATCTTAATTTTTCAATTTTTCTACACCTTCATCAAACTAAAGCGCTAATAAGAACATTTCGTAACCACGTTAAGCAATCATTTTTGTATCCCACTGTTCATAACACTTTGTGGTACAGAACAATGAAAAAATATGAATAACTGTCCTTACAATAAATTGAATGTCTTCCATTACTTTTTTATAGTTTAAGAAAACTGCACCAAAGTTGTAAAAAATATCTTGTTTCACTTAAATTAAGATGGTCATGTGGGAAATGCCAAATTTGACGGCCGAGACAACGTACAAGAGATGTGGTGTTTCGATTCTAGTTTGAGCAATAAATCAATGTGTTTGCAGAAGGAATTGAATGAACTACGATTTTCATCAATTTACGTGATTATAAAAAAGTGAGCAACTAATTTTGCTGGTGACTGTATGTGAATAATATAGACTCTTCAGTTTTCCTGCTGTATTTTTACTGCTGCATTTTTACTGCTGCACAAAGATGTAAACTTTTCAGTACACCTTATTTTCACGATACAAATATATACAGCCTTGAAATTTAAGTGAATAACTTGCAAATCTGTTTGATTAAATGTGATTAAGAACATATTAAAATACTAACTTCAATTAAAGTGCTATATTTATTGAGTGAGCATATTAGTATGCATTCTACTCTGTTCAATACTAGTTCCTAGATAACACAAAAAACTTTAATATGTGCAATAAAGGATAGATATGTATTTTGTTCGAATTGTTAGATGATAAAATCTACTTCATAATTCATAACCTTACTATTAATATCTAACAGGAACATGTAAAATATTTCTGTTTCTATATTCTTGCGATAACTATTGATCCAATAAACGGTAAGGGAGTTAAACACAAGACGACTTATTTGAACATGTTTGTCGAAGGGCATGTACCTCTGTGTAGTCCATTTTCCAGAATCAAGCCATTTCAGTGAACTAACTTCATATTCTGTCGCAGTCGGTCACTGCTCAGCCTCTAAATGATCACATTACCGCTCATACATCGGTGCGGAGACGTACAAGCAAAAAAAAACGATTCGAACAAAGCACCCAATTTACGACCTGTGTCGTTCTGCCCGAAACGGCCCCAATTCGGAAATTGCCACCGCTCAACTGCCATCACAACACGACCGACTCGTTCAAGATTAGATTAGTGCTCTACCACCGCAGTGACATTCAAAGCGAATCCATAATCATCCTGTGCCACTGTAATTAATTCACCCCCACACCTTCATGCTTCATTGCATTCACATCTGGATCGGTTAGCCCCATTCCCTAACATCAGCAGTATGTAGTAGCAATCACTCAACCGATCGTAGAACCCCCACCCATAAAACCGTCGACCAAAAACCGTTTTCCGAAAAATCCTTCCCAACCGCCGCCCCACTATCATATGGCTCTATTTGGGGTACCGTACTCCCTCGCACTGTGTACGTGTTCGTCTCGCGTCGCACCCCGGGGGCTCACATGGTCCGCACCCATCCGAGGTGGGTCCCTTTGTGGTTCGTGTGACGTGAGGGGGGAGTATACCCCAATGGAAAAGAGTCCCCCAAAAACCCTGAACCCCCTCATAAAAAAAACTACCGATACGACCAACCTTTTACTAACCGCCATCGTCTCGTAGCCTAATCTGTGTGCCTGTGTGATCACAGGGCGCTTACTGTGGGGTGTCTCCCAATTTCTCAGATTTGACGTATCGGTTGGAATTTCAGTTCGATATATATTGTATAATTGTATTGTATTGTATATTCTTCGGTTTATGTTGTTGTTGTGACTCACTCACTCTCACTCTACGTTTGTTTGGACCAGATTTTGCTTAAATCCCTATTTTTCCTTCAAACTGCCACCCAACCACTAAACCACCACCGCCACCATCACCAAAAATCCCGAATAATTGTTGTACTCCCCCCCATTCCACGTTCATCGAAACGGCCCCTCGAAAGATGAAAGCAAGCTAAAGTCGATTTTGGCAATTACCCAGTTGCCATTCGACACCGAATTCGTTCGGCAGGATCTCGATGATTATGTTATTCAATCTTTAATGGGACTCCTAACGATTGCGGGCTACGCCACCTTCTCTAGTTTTAAGTAATAGTACTACCCATCCATTTACTGGTCATTGGCTAATTGGTACGTCGACGAAAAAGGGATTCCAACTATGTAATTTCGCTCTATGGAGTATCGGTTCCGGGTAAGTTAAGTTGTGCGCGTTATTTCGAATTAGTTTAACTTCGCAAACGGCCTTAGAATGTAAGCAGTTTTTGTCGGGAAATCCTACACAGCTTGAATGTGTCGCTAGATTTAAGCATGATATCGGTTTTCGTTCAGATGGGACGCATGGTGTTTTGTACGATGGGGAGAGAAATGCATTGGCTCATTCCTTGTTTAATTGTAAACATCATAGCAAATTGTGTACATTTGTAAATCAAGAATTTGACATTTATTGTTCCAAGAGAGACCAAATTCCGAATATTACGTAAGTTTCTAAAAATATTACTATCAGGTATATACTAAACTGTAGTGAAATCAATTAGGTATCAGAAGGCCGGCTCCAAAGGCACGTTTCCCGCCAGTTGGGAGATTTGTGCCATTGCCATATTTGGAGCCTATTTCATCATCTACCCGATGAGAGAGGAAATGGAAGGGAAGATGAGTGGGGACCCTTGAAGAGGCAAATTCGCATAAGCGAAATGAGAGCATGTAGTTCCATACCACAATGGGTTCAAGCAGCGCCCTTAGAAGGGCACTGCAAAACGCATGAGCGTAAAAAGAGCCTATAGCTCATTAGCACAGCGGATTGAGAATGACAGAATGTCCTGAAGATTCAGGCTTCTGAAATCAGTTACACTTAATAAGTGATTACCAAGTAATTGAAATCGCATTTGCGTGAAAACTGGACAGTTACATATCAGATAATACGAAGTTCCATAATCGGAATCACAACTATCGCACACAAATGAGTCAGCACGTTGAATATTTGTCATGTGATAGTTGAGTCGACAGTAGCCAGTCAACGCTCCGACCAAGACACTGCAATTCTGCTTTGACGAATTTGTTAAATACTTCGCCACCTGTGGGGATGGCCAGTGAAGTCATGCGATGCTCCATTGCGTGCTAGCTCATCAGTCAATTCATTCCATTGATGGAAGAATGGACAGATACCCATACAAGGCTTACATAGTTTACTGAATCTAGCTTCTCAATTTGAGTTCGAACTGTGATAACAAGCTTCGACCTTGAGTTAGCCGATGCAAGAGCATCGCCTGACTATCTGACATACTTTACAAACAGCCAGACGTCCACTTCTCCTGTGAAGGGAGTTGTGTGGAAAATTTCCTATAAGAAAAGTGACAAGCAATTATGAGAACACTCGGAGCAATAACAATTTTGAGATCAGAAGACAGGATTTCTAATGGACGGAGAGAATCCATGAAATTTAGTCATAACCAATTCCCAGTTTGTGGAATATTAAAAAATGCAAAGTGTGCAATTCTCTTCGAGCAGAGCGTTATGTCTAACACTTCTTCTCTAGCAGATACCATGAAGATTGCCTATAATAAGTAATCCAAGAGCAGTACTACTTAAGTATTCGATCAGACTGGAGCCGCTCAAATTGATATCTGAGCTGCCCCAGATGATGTGTGAGTATCAGCATCACTGCTCACAATCAGCAGAAGTTACACGGTGTACGAAACTCGGTTGAAATCATCCGTTGGGGATGGTTCATCATATGGTAAATACACCGAACAATAGACTTATTTCCTATTGAGGTCACCAACAGAAAAATCAATTGAGACAGCACATGCATCTCTGGTTGTTAGCTCAGAAATGAGTGTAGCAACGATTGCTTTATGAACGAGCACGCATGTACGAGGCATGGTACGCAAGTTCGCCATTTCATGTTTAATGAAAGTAGCAAAAACTGGGTCCCAAGGTTACCAAGATAGAAATCCCCCTACGAAAGTAAAGTTCTTGAATAAATGCCATTTGGGCTGTAGCATTTTGCATGGGTCTGCAAAAATTAATTGATGCTGTTCCTTCATGCTGAAGATAGATACAAACTATCTTAACCGTAGCCACTACCCAAACTAGGCAGGATTAAGCTTTCACAATCTCAGCACGAAAAAGATCTGTAGCGAAAAACCAGATTGGTATGTATTGGAAGTCGCCAAAGGCGAAAAGCACAGAATATACTGTGTAAAACGCATAATGCGAAACCATAAATGTGAAAATTTAAACTAAATAACATCTTTATAATCCCACCCTTATTTCCCAGACAACCAGAAGTCGCATAAAAGTTAACGTAATAACTCGTTTATTCATACAAATTACATCAAACACGCAACACACAGTGATCAAAATCGTCAGATTGATGAGTTTCCTCCTATTTTTCTGAGTTCATTTGTACATTTTGCTTCGTCCCGTACACTCGTACAAAGTAAGTCGAATCAATCCCTAGCAGCTGTCAATTCAACATTTGTTATCATAAGTTAAGTCGCACAAAATCACAGGTTAGTTCGGTAGAAAATTAATACACTCGCATTATTTGATACTATTCACCACATAATATATGTACCTATATCGCCTCCACTTTTGTACGTAGAAGGCCTTTTCGTGACATCTTATAAGTAAAATTTTGCACATGCAAAGCCTCCAGGTGATTTCGTTACACGTACATTTTGGTTGTCTGGGTTAGCCTCAGGATTGAGACTGAAGAAAGGCAGCCAATTATCTCAGAGAAACACAAGGTCGCCTGTTGTACATTGTTGGCATTGAAGACGTGAGCGAGCGTAATGAGCATGAACTTTGCACAATCAAAGCGACCATGTTTCCCGAGCGAACTGTGCCACTCAGTTTGACTCCAATTAGTAATCATGATCGATCACTGTTGGGATAAACAATGAGCTCGGATTTTCACCTAGCACCACCAAAGTGAAACACTACCCGAGCCACGATTGCTACGAGCTGGCTGAAAACAAAGCAAACCAAATTGAACCTAAATGTCACTGAATTTGCAAAAAAAAGGTTTTATGGGAACTTCAATCTTCAGCTTTCTGCAATGACATTTCAATATAACACACTTGTCATGGACCCGAATAGAATGGACTGAATTTTGCCATTCACAATCACAAGCTATTTCCATATAATTGATGGTATCGACTCATTTATCAAGCGTAAGGCTTGTTGGTCGAGAGTGTCTTACTTGCGGATTATAGAATTACGCATTCCCAAACAAAAACAGCCCAATCTTAAATCATCAATTTTCTATGGTAGTCAGGTGCAAGACTAGCGGGAATCGGAATCCGAATTTTCCGATACCTAGTTGAAAATAATCACTAGTTTTACTATCAGGATGACTGAAGTGAATCACTCAATACAAAACACCCAATACACGATATAAAACTACAAAACATGGTGGACTGCCATTTTCATTCTTAAAATCTCCCGCCAACCGACTTCGATAGCAGTCTCAAGCTAACTCCATTTGTCCGTCGCCTTTAGCCGTTCAGATCTGATTCATTGGTACTGAAAATTGAAATCAAACTCAAAACAGCTTAATATAAACACTCCGTATCCCTATAGAATTCTCGAAAGGGGGAAAATTGTCTGCTAAAACTACAATTGCTTCAAATTCGTCGATGGGCTATCGTGATCACTTGGTTTCTAATTCCTGATCTGCTCTGATCACGTAGGAACGTACTGATGAGTGTCAATCCTCAACGAGCTCGCCAACTCACCGCATACCCCTTAGCTGAGCATCAACGATGCCTAAAATCGACTGATTTTTGCTCATGAGCTGAGCATTTTCAGGCCCTGTACCATTGCTCCACTATGGCTTATCAGGTGACCAATAATCAAAAAAGTGATGTGCCCCAAATTTCAATTCTTGTTCGCCATTTCATTGTTAACATGTCTGCTAAGAAATCCCCAAAATATTAGGGCATGATTTGCATTGCACACTCAGATATGAGGTGCCAAAGTTGAGCCTATGGAGAAAAACTTGTTTTTATTAACTAAAACTATGGTTTACTCAAATGAATATAACTTTTTTTCTATTATACTTACGTAAAATGTTTTTACACCATTTGAAAGCTTACAAAAAAAGCTTCCTAGAAACCATAAAAAAATTAAAAAAGCTCGAAAATAGTGGGAGATTAAAAAATCGAATATGCTTATAGTTAACACATCGAGTACTTTTTTGTCCCAAGTTGTCCCAGGCTTAAATTCAGTTCCAAGGGTACTTTGGGATGTAAACTAAAGGATCGTGAAGAATTTAGCTGCACAAATTTGCACTTTTTTAATTGAAGGCTTTTTGAATTTTTCCAATGTTTTTAACCATTTTCTATTGAAAACTGCTAAAAACTAATTCAGAAAATAACTGAATTTCGCTAAATCATTCATATCATCATTTCTATGTAAGTTTTAATATTTATAATGGTTTGCACAACGTTAATCGCATAAATGGCTTATATGCATTATAAGTAACAAAGTTTAAAATTTCGCTATAGGCCCTATTCAAAAGTTAGCCTCGAAAACTTGTTTTTGAAAATAAAACATCAAATTTGTATCATAAAACTCATAAATACGACATGAGATGGAAAAAATATTTTTGGCCGCCAGTCTGTATGGAAACCGCCCATAGTGTGCTCCGGGTAGCGCAGGAAGGGCACAATACTATGGAGGGAGTCCTGGTACTCCACAGGCTCCGTTTGGGGTTAGGTTTTATTTAGACTCTCCTAACCATTCATTCTTAGACACGGTAAGCTTGGAGCCGCATTACCCTTAACCTGGGAGGAAGGCACCGATACTACACACGAAATATAGAACAATGTTTGTTTGAACTGCAAGATAACTCCAACTTGCCAACAACAATCAAGGCAGGCTTGGGGAAAATCGCTAGTTTTCTTTTGTTGTGTACTTTCGATTTTTCCTGACAAACATGGAAAAAGGGCCACAGTTTTCTTTGCACTAAATATTCATTTTTATTGAAAAAAGTAAAACGATGCGTTTTTTCAATGCTTTATATTCAATCCGATTGAAAGGTGCTCACTTGACATTACTTGCATTGTGTGCATGATTTAATTTTCATTCGATTCTTGTCACTTTTGATGAAATGCAAAAATGTGTTTTAATCAGTTACGCGCTTTTTCCATGTTAGTCCAATGTTTGAGATCTGGGCTCACAGTGACAATTTGTGACAGCGGAATCTCGGCTCACTATGACGTACAGAAATTTTGTATTGGTTTCTCCCTCCCAGCCCTTAACCTGTTAGGTGGACTTTTACCACCGGAACAGGCAGTTCGTAGTGTTAATTCTTAGCCAATTGAAACAATCGCTACCAAAACTACACGGCTATCTAGGCTAATCGAAAAAAGGAAGTTAACATTGATGATTAACTCTTGACGTGTCCAACCAGCCCCCAGGTATATACTAAACTGTAGTGAAATCTAACTAAGAAGATATTTTGCATTGAATTTTGACTGCTAAGATTGAGTTCTCTATGCTTCTTATTTGAATTTACTCCTCGAACTCGATATTTTTAATATCGATAAGTGAGATAATTGTTGACCAAAATCTAATGTTCAACTAACTTGAATTCATTTATCTTCTCAAAGTATGATAGGTAAAATCAGTCTATTCTACTTAAACTAAAGTAATAAACATTTGTCGAAATTCATTTTTCCTATATTACTTCTACTGTAAGAGTTGAGTCGTTTTAAAATTGAAGCATATATGCTAAACACTAGACAATATCTCTCGATATCCGTTGCTCAGAAAAATGTTCAATTGGGAGCAAACCAAGCAAAATTGAAACAACATTGTCTGAAGTTTTTTAGCGAACCTTTCATTGTTCAATAAAATAACAAAATTAACTAAAAATCAAAGTCCTAGAATACTTTACACAACAATAATTCAAAACTTTATACCGTATTCATTGTGTATAACGATTTCAATATTTATAAATTTGTTTGATTAAGTATAGTCATCAATATTATTGAAAAAGATTGAAAAAGTCTAAGAAGTTCGAAATATTTTGAGATATTGATCTTATCTAAGAGGGATTTATATTTTGATCTAAGGAAGATTAATTTTTAAATCCGAAAACGTAATACCTCTCTAAACTTAGAAAAAAAGCATTTCACGCCAAATCATTTTTCAAGCTTGACAGCAACCTCTCAGATTCCATTTTTTTATGTGACCTTGACAAAATAACCTATCTTGCATAATTATTTTTTTCAAAATTTATCTGAACTATCGTTTGAAAAGGTACAAACTTTTACATCCGATTTTTTTCCAAATCAATGTAATTGAAAAACGGCAACCAATACAACAAAATTTATAGATGGCTTGTATAAAATTGTATATTTTTTTTATTAAAAACAATGAAAAATCTTATTTGTAACCTACACTGTAAAAACGATTTTCATAATTTAAAGACGATTTAAAAGAAATGCCACAGGATAGGTAATTATGCTTATCGAACCGTGAAATTTTGCCTCAAGATAGGTAATTATGTTTACCATCAACTGTCCTGGTGCAGGTCGTTAAGCCAAATGTCGTTAGGCCGAATGTCGTCAGGCTGAATATCGTTAGGCCGAAAGAGTCGTTGTCCGAAAGGGTCGTTAGGCCGAAATAACATTTGATCATTTACTACTATTTCAAAGGCTTTATTCTAGTAATATTTCACAGTGGTTATTGAAGGCTTCTAGGTAATGAAAATTATCCAGATCTAACAACTAACAATCCATTCGACCTGAAAAATTATCCTGCGGCTTCTAGGTGATACAAATTATCCTAACTCTATCTCTGTTAATTACCCATTCGACCTTATGGTTCATTATATCTATCTATCGGCACTATCGGCCATTTTCGGCGTAATGACCCTTTTGGCCTAACGACCCTTTCGGCCTAACGGCACTCGGCATGATGAATTTCGGCCTAACGATATTCGGTCTAACGGCACTAGGCCTAACAGGATAGACTGTCCAGTTTAGTCTAGTTTAGTAAAAAAGTTTGACCCGTTTTAGTTTGTTCACTTTTCCATAAAATATTATGACGAAGAGATAGAGGGCTGAACACAAAAGATTAGCGTTTTCCATAGTAATCTCCATATCCAGTATCGGACATATAAAATGCACCAAAGCCGTTTCCCCATACAAAAAGGTCAACTTCAGAGAGCTAAAGGATCAAACACTACTACCTGCTTCGCGATCGACGCGCAACACGATTGATCCTGCTCACATTTTGTATGGGAAAACGGCTTTGGCATTTTATATGCCCTATACTGTAAACTTCAAATGGCTTGTACTCAGTCAAATTTCTTCCGAAATATTTCAAAATTTGTAAGGATGGTATTTACCATGATATAAATTATGTTAAAACAAAGCCAAATTTTCAAAACCAAACCCATTTAAACAATTATTTAGCGCCTTTCACTTGACATGTCTGAGTCGTCTGAGCCTTTTAAAATACAAAAAGTGCTTACAAGGCCTCCTTTCGAACATGTTTTATTCTCAAAGCGAACTGCTGTTCTTAAATGTATTTTCTACATCGTATATTTGGTACGGGAATGATTTTTTAACCACAGCATCTTCTGTATTTTAAAGCTAACATTGTTGTTATCAACCGTCAGCTAGGATCCAAAATAGACGAACTTATAGGCTTTATCTAAAGTTTTAGTGTGTCATCTCCAAAACGATCCTGTTGTATTCAATTCTGATTATCAGCATGTACTTCGTGTTTGATAAATTCACCACCACCTCACGTTTATGGCGGATGTACAGGTCTTCCACCTAATCAAATATTCGACCAACAATATCCATATCGAAGTAAACCAATTGATATGAACTGATTCGGTTTTTAGCACCTTCAACCACTATGTTAAGGCACGAAGCTTCATCTCACAGCCGTAGCCCTCGGCGGGATTCAAATGAACTGGAGCTTTCACCTACGCTTCCTTACCTTTGATTGACACTTGATACTACGTTGAAATTGATACTTCCCTCAAAGTAGAGGCTGGCTTGTTTTCATCGTTCACTGAGCTAACGTAGACGCTTGTTTCGCTGTCTACACTCTTACTGTCGCCGTTCAGGTGTTCTTCAAAGTGCTGTTTCCACCATAGATAATCTCACGTTCGTTCGTCAAAAAACTCCCATTCTTATCCCTGCACATCTCGCCTCATAAATTTTTTTCTGAAATTCATTTCAGAAATAACTTTATTATTCCAAAAATTCTGTGAAGAAAATCCACTTTATATTCTGCTAGAAGTACCTCACAAATCGTCACACATTCCAATCTCTTTCTCCGAAAATTTCATTGACAACTTATTGTTTCCTGTATTGCTTTCATTATTCGTGTCTGTGCCTCCAGATCCGTCCATTTTTTTGTTCTAAATGGCTTCCTCCTTCCGGTACTTTTACGTGCATTCCAAACACCGTTTACTGATAAAAATATGGCAGGTTCGCACTTTAGTTATCCATTTTTTAAACGTAAAAATAAAACTCAATACAATTTTAAAGCACTTGTTTGAAGAATACTGGATTTTACGACTTGAACCTCGGTTGTTCTATGCAAAAGATTGATTGAATTTCAATTATTGTCATCAATGTCTTCTTAAAAAATTGCTTCTTTAGTTCAAACGAAGCCAATACTGTTGAAGTATTTTGGTTATTTTTTTTGAATTAGCATTTGCAAAGACGAGTTCAAACAATTGAAAACGGGGATAATAAGTTTACTCTATGATAGATAGGGTTTTATGAGTTGTCTTACAAATGTTGAAGCGGGAATCTCAAATTGATTGTCACTGAAACTATGGTGGCTTTTCTGGGCATAATTCTTGCACTTGAAAACGGGGTTCTCCATTAACACAATATTTAATACTTTTCTTAACTAATATAACCATACCCTCTGTGATAACAGACAGAACTTTAAAAAATAATTATGTTCTAAACCTAAAACATCATAAACGTCTGCTTTCCGAAATCACGATTATTCTATTGGAACACCATACAGCATAAGCTTAATTATTTAAGAAGAGCAAAGCATTACCTTCTCGGATACCATGCGTCTCCATCTGAATACACCCTTCAACAAAAATAAAAGTAAATTACCCCAATCTAAAAAAAACTACCAACCCTCCGAAATAACATCATCAACACAGTATTCCCACAAATACCTACTTCCCCATCAAAAAACGATTGGCAAAGATCACTTTCTTTCTCTCTATCTCTCTCTCTCTCGCCACCAACCACAACCAATATAGACAGCATTATCTTAGAGACATTGAATCCAAAAAAAAAATAATCACAGTAGGATCCAATCCAAACAACGCGCTCCAACGATATGCCAAATCTAATCAATTGAGATACACCCTAGTGTCCCGGGTGCAGAAACAACCTAATAAGAGAACCACCACATCGAAACTCTTCCATAGATAACCTTCGATTCATCAGGAGACGGAGACCATTTCTTGGGCGTTCTTCCGGGAACCATTGATCCCGGTCAGAGAACGAACTTTTACGTCTAGGGGTGTTTTTTTTTTGTTTGTGTTCTACACCTCGTTTGACCAATAATTAAGGTCACAGATCCCGGACTTAGTGGGAGGGATTAATTCGAAGATGTTGATGCGTATGCCTAATTGCTGACCGCAAACGGTTTTTCCTCCTCGTCGAAAAGAGAGACTATTTGGACAACGTATATGGAAAAGCTGGTAACACGCAACTTTTTTTTGTTTTGGGCAAATACAGCCCCACGCAAGCACAAATAGGGGGTTTGTGTTCGTGGTTAAACCGGTGATGAATTAAATATGATGTGAATAGTTTAGTCACAGACAAATAGATGTAGCACTTGGAGCAAATTAGAATTAAATCCATCATTCAGTTCACACCATCGACATCTGGTGAGCATGTGACACGTTATACTGTTTTGCGCCACAAGATATACAGATGGTGGTATGTGAAACGTCAAAAATGCATAAAAAGATACGCGCGCCTCTGGTTGTGAGGTTTCAAACAAAGCAAAGAAATGATCGAAATTTCTTCAGTGTTACGTCTATTTGTCCTTGGTTGTAGTGTAGTAAGGTAGGGGCGTCTTCGGGCTGAAATTAAGACGTAGAAGCGAATTACAAAATCTAGCGAAAAGAATTCTTACGAATGTCGAACGCACGCCCCGATGAGATTCAAATTAGACTAGGGAAAATGTTGCCATGAGCTAAGACAGGCTAAACCGAAGCAGACGGGAGAGATTTCTAAAGGTTAGGTCTTGTCACGCAGAGGATAATTTTTGCCGTTAATAATGATGAATAAATTTCAGTGCCGGTAGTTTATAAGTGAAGGAACCCATAAGGAACTGTTAGCGAAAAAACAGCACAGCGAACCATTGCGTTTTTGAACGTAGTTTCTCGTGTAAAACACCCTCTCTAGGAGGTACGTTTTCCAAATAGGCCCTGTCATCTCCGTAGAATGGAAAGCGACGTTCGAACGTGACAGAAATTAATCGCTCAACTTAGCCTAGAGTTATTTTACTGTCACGCGTGCGGTTTTAATAGACCATTAATAACACAAAATCCATAGTAGAGCAAAAAGCGTGTTTAGAAAGCGGTTCTTTAGAAAATTAATACTGAAAATGCTCAATTAAACACCAACCCACCAGCACACGAAACCACAGAAAAGAGAGAGGCAGCGCCTGATTCTAGTAGACCTAGTTCTAGCAAATCCCAGATCATACAGCGTGCCAACATAGTGTATTTGGCACGATTGAACGCATCGAGAGTGAAATTTATTTGCTCACGTGACTATGCTCAATTTACCTCGACATTTTCATACTGTTGGCGTGTGTACAATAAATACAAACATTTTCACTAAATGTATATATTTACAACAAAATAAATTACCAGGTAAGTGATCTATTTTCATTCCTTTACCCTATTATCAAACTCAATTTTTATGCTACTTTATATACATATTACAATATACCGAGAACAAAGTGTACATTAACCTCCCGGTGAACAGCCATTACAGTAGCGCGAGTGAGCAGCTAAATGTCCAATTGACGTGCGTACTCTCACTCAAAATGAAATAAACCCCGCAACAGGGACAACGGTTTTTCGCAAACCACGCTTGTTGTCAAGGTCCCTTCCGAAAGAAATTCACCAGCATATGTTACGTATCCGACGATAGCGAAAAAAAACCGAAACCATTAGAGTGTAGATAACAAACAGAGCCAGTTTTATGTGTAACAGTAGCACGCGCAATGGAAGAGTAACTAACACAAGTCCTAGATGATTTACTCTTGCCAAAGTGTCCTAGAGCAGCGCGTCCTGTAGACAACCCGACCCACAACAGAGTATTTGCGTTGAAAAGTCGGTCAAAAGCATTGAGATAACGTCTGGTCTTTTCATACGAACATGGTTTCTTAGAGCAAGAAGAAGAAATTTTTTTATGTTCTAAACTTTTTCATAAAAAAGTTGCTCACAAAAAATACACATTAGTCCTTGATTTTAGTAGAAATTTTAGTCCTATTGAACATGTTTCACAAACTAAGTATCAAACCTTGTAATTGATCTATTTGTTAAAAGCACTAATGAAAATTTTCTCATCATTTGGAGTAAATATTTGATAGACGTACCTTTCAAAAATGAACGTATTTTGAAACCGGACTATTTAGTACCAAAAATATGGTGTTTAACGACTTTAGGTATTGTTTTTCAGTGTCAACAATATTTCGGTAAATCCATGTTAAAGATGGAAATCTAAAACACTCATTTATCGTAATTGTAGTCATTTTTTGACATGTACAATGTTTAACAACATGGATGTAAACAATTAATGAATTGAACAAAATTAAAAATCTTTAATTCTCCTAATTTTGACCATTTTTTTCAACGCAAATACTCCAATGTATGGTCGGCACATAAAAAATCCAAACAAACAAACAAACCTTATCATAAACGCCACAACATATCATATTCATTTATCGAGCAAAAAAACAACGAAAAATATATACATGGAACCCATGTAGAACCCCGGAGTGAGCAAGCCAATGACAGTAACAATGAAACAACAAACGAGTAGGGAATCGTCGCGGAACTAGGAATTCACATCATCATATATGCATAAAAAAATCTAAGCAAACATGTCCGACCAGGTATCAATGGATGTGGGGATATATAGATGCATATGAATATGCATATTAGTGACACCATGATCGTTAGAAAGCAGTCGAACGGATCGACGAATCCGGAAGATTTCACGGAACGAAGAAAATAAATTTTATGAACTAGTCACTGAATGCGACATATCCATTAAGTGACGAGGAGAAATTTTACCCAGCAAAATCTAATTAGTTTGTAATCACAAGTTAGGTTTGGTCTTGTGATTAATTCGTAAAATGTAATTGTAAACTGTTCGCTGTTCTCGTGCGCTGTACACCAAATTTTCCAAACAAATCTGATTAAAATTTCAAAATTAAGACCATCACCAGTAACATTCTAAATACAGCTTGAAGTTCTATGACAGCTTTAAGTATTGCTTGTGAGAAAATATTTTAACGATGTAACACATAAACAATCACTGCTATACAAAACAGTAATTTTAACATTACAGAAAAGTAAAAAACGGAAAATTTGCTGTGATTTCTAATGGAAATCCTGGTGGGAATTGTGTTAGACCTACGTTTGAAATCTTATCCTTAGAAGCTTAGAAATCTTCTCCTTAGAATCTTAAAAAACTTTTCCTCTGAAGCATGGAAAGCTTCTCCTAAAAACTTCAAAAGCTTCTCCAAGAAGCTAGAAAGGCTCCTCCTAAAAACTCGAAATGCCTGTAATCAAATGCTTGAAAAGTATGTCCTGAAATGCTTCAAAAGCTACTCCTCAGGACTTGAAAAGCTTCTCCTCAGCAAATTCCTCCTTCTCGTACTCCATAAAACTACAAAACCTTCTCCCGAGAAGTTAGGGAACCTTCTTCAAAGAAGCTTAAAAAGCTTCACCTCAGAAGCTTGCAAAGCATCTCTCAGAAGCTTGAAAAGCTTCTCCTCAGAAACTTGAATAACTTCTCAGGAGCATGAAGAGCTTGTCGTCAGAAGCTTAAAGAGCTTCTCGTCAGAAGCTTGAAAAGCTTCTCCTCCAAAACTTCTGAGGGAAGCTTCTCCGCAGAAGCTTCAAAGGTTCCTCAGAAACTTCAAAAGCTTCTCCTCAGAAGCTTCAAAAGCTTCTCCTCAGAAGCTTTAAAAGCTTCTCCTCAGAAGCTTCAAAAATTTATCCTCAGAAGCTTCAAAACCTTCTCCTAAGAAGCTTGAAAAGATTCTCCTCAGAAACTTCAAAAACTTGTTCTCTCTTAAAAGTTTCAAAAGCTTCTCCTCAGAAGCTTGAAAAACTTCTCTTCAGAACCTTGAAAAGCTTCTCCGCCGAAGCTTCAAAAGCTTCTCATCAGAAGCTTCAAAAGCATATTCTCAGAAGCTTGAAAAGCTTCTGCTCAGCAGCTTGAAATCCTTTTCCTTGGAGGCTTGGAAATCTTCTCCTCAGAAGCTTCAAAAGCTTGGAAAACTTCTTTTCTGAAGCTTCAAAAGCTTCTCCTTAGAAGTTCGAAATACTTCTCCTCATAACCTTGAAAAGCTTCTCCTCAGAAGCTTCAAAAACTTCTCCTAAGAAGCATCAAAAGCTTCTGAGGAGAAGCTTTAAAAATTTCTCCTCAGAAGCATCAAAAGCTTCTCCTCATAAACTTCAAAAGCTTCTTCTCAGAAGATTCGCAAACTGCTCCTCAGAAGCTTCACCAGCTTCTCCTCAGAAGCTTCAAAAGCTACACTAGAAGCTTGAAAAACTTCTCCTCAGAACCTTGAAAAACTTCTCATCAGAAGCTTCAGTAGCTTCTCCTTAGAAGCTTCAGAAGCTACACTAGTTTCTCTTCAGAAACTTGAAGCTTATCCTCAGAAGCTTCAAAAGCTTATCCTCAGAAACTTCAAAAGCTTTTCCTCAGAAGCTTCAAAAGCTTCTCCTCAGAAGCTTGAAAAGTTTCTCCTCAGAAACTTCAAAAGCTTCTCCTCAGAAGCTTCAAAGGCTTCTCCTCAGAAGCTTCACAAGCTGCTCCTCAGAAGCTTTACAAACTTCTTCTCAGAAGCTTCAAAAGCTTCTCCTATGAAGCTTTAAAAGCTTCTCCTCAGAACCTTGAACAGCTTCTCCTCAGAAGCTTGAAAAGCTTCTCCTAAGAAGCTTTAAAAGCTTCTCCTCAGAAGCTTGAAAAACTTCTCCTCAAAAGCTTCACAAGCTTCTCCTCAGAAGCTTTTAAAGCTTTTCCTCAGAAGCTTCAAAAGCTTGCTTTTCCTACGAAACTTCAAAAGCTTCGTCTCAGAAGCTTCACAAGCTTCTCCTCAAAAGCTTCACAAGCTTCTCCTCAGAAGCTTCACAAGCTTCTCCTCAGAAGCTTCACAAGCTTCTCCTCAGAAGCTTCACAAGGCTCTCCTTAGAAGCTTTAAAAACTTTTCCTCAGAAGCTTTAAAAGCTTTTCCTCCGAAGCTTCAAAAGCTTCTCCTCAGAAATTTGAAAAGCATCTCCTCAGAAGCTTGAAAAGCTTCTCCTCTGTAGCTTGAAATCCTTTTTCTTAGAGACTTATAAATCATCTACTCAGAAGCTTTAAAAGCTTGGAAAGCTTATTTTCAGAAGCTTGAAAAGCTTCGTCTCAGAGGCCTCACAAGCGTTTGCTTCTTCTTCTTCTTCCCTCTGGCGATACGTCCCAACTGGGACAAATCCTGCTTCTCAGATTAGTGTTCTTATGAGCACTTCCACAGTTATTAACTGAGAGCTTTCTTTGCCGATTGACCAGTTTTGCTTGTGTATATCGTAAGGCAGGTACGAAGATACTTCTATGCCCTGGGAATCGAGAAAATTTCCTTTACGAAAAGATCCTCGACCAGTGGGATTCGAACCCACGACCCTCAGCATTAGACTGGCCCTTAAACAAAAAAGTAGTAAAACTCAACGGGGCACCCCCTAGAAATGTGCCTTAGGTTAAGAAAAAAGCTCTCTCAGAATTTCAACTCATTTGGTTGCTCCCCCAGCTGGCGCATTCAATTCAAAGTTTGTATGGAATATTCGTCTCAAATATATTGAAAATTGACCCTATTTCACTGTTTCGTCTCGTACACTAGTTAATCACGTTCAATTGAGCCCAGAATGACAAATTCACTAGTTGATACGCTAATGAACATAGTTGCCGAAGGTTGTATCTGGATTTAAGCTCATTTTCATTAAGCTTTCAGTTGTTGAAAGTTGGGCTTAGATCAGCACTCCCGTACAATCACACATGTGCATGCACCTTGTGCCGCAGCTCGCCCAGCGTCATAGGTGGCTATGATGCGCTTAGTGGCTATCACCCAGCTAAGTTGAAGGAATACTATGCAATATTGCAAATCTACTTCAGATAGTTAAAACACCAACTTTATCAATTTTAATCATCATAAAACCTTCTACAATATTGTTTGCTATAGTATCAAGTAGTGTTTTTGACATTCTGGGTTCAATTGAACGCGATCAACAATTTTCCTGACTCAAACAGGAGATGATGTGCTATTTCCTATATGTTGAAGCTGAAAATCCCATATTAACTTCAATTCAATTGCGCCAGCTCATGGAACGACAAAATGAGCTGAAATTTTCAGGAAGTCTTCCTCTAACCCTAAAGAATAATCCTGGCGGGTGCCCCGTGGAATTATACAACTTTATTTTTCTCCCATACTAAAGTGGGCCAGTCTACTCAGCATGGTCATGCTGAATAGCTGCGCGTTTACCGCTACGGCTATCTGGCCCCCAAGTCACAAGCTTCTGCTAAGATCTTTCAAAAGTTTCTCTTCAGAAGCTTCAAAAGCTTTTCATCAGAAGCTTCAAAAGCTTCATAAGCTTCTCCTCAGAAACTTAAAAATCTTTCCTTAGAAGCTTCACAAGCTTCTCCTCAGAAGCTTCAAAAGCTTCTCCTACGAAACATCAAAAGCTTCTTCTCAGAAGTTTCAAAATCTTCTCATCAGAAGCTTGAAAAGCATCTCCTCAGAAGCTTGAAAAGCTTTTCCTCTGAAGCTTGAAAAGCTTCTCCTCAGGAGCTTTCAACCCTCTTCCTTAGAGGCTTGGTAATCTTCTACTCAAAAACCTCAAAAGCTTGGAAAGCTTTTTTTTTCAGAAGCTCGAAAAGTTTCTCCTCAGAAGCTTGAAATACTTCTCCTCAGAACCTTGAAAAGCTTCTCCTCAGAAGCTTCAAAATCTTCTAATCAGAAGCTTCATAAATTTCTCCTCAGAACCTTCAAAAGCTTATCCTCAGAAGCTTCAAAAGCTTTTTCTCAGAAGCTTCAAGAGCTTCTCCTTAAATGCGTTAAGAGCTAATCCTCAAAAGGTTCAAAAACTCCTTCTCAGAAGCTTCAAAACTTTCTCCTCAGAAGCTCGAAAATTTTCTAAGAAGCTTGAAAAGCTCCTCCTTATAAGCTTTTAAAGCTTATTCTCAGAAGCTTCCAGAGTACTCCTCAGTCGCTTGATAAGCTTCTCCTCTGAAGCTTGAAAAGCTTATTCTTGGAAGCTCGCAAAGCTCCTCCTCAGAAGCTTGAAAAAATAACTACTGTGTCCTAGCTTTCCAACAGTTTTAGGGTTTTTTCATCTGTTGAAATGTATCTTATATGTTTTGAAGCATTTTCTTCCTAGAATCTCCATGAACTCTTGAGTAAATTGTTCGTTTCATTAATCAATATGTAGAATTCAAGGAATCCCAAACAGGGTAAAACAAAATTTTCACCAGAATTTAAACGAGATTATGATGCAGAGAATTGAAATTTTATAGAAATTCGATGATAATGCCAAGATATTGAGAGAGGTGGCAAAGATTAAATAAGTCAATCTGAGATGTCTTAATACATAAAATAAGTAAAAATATAAAAATGTAAAATTCAAAAGTTCTAAATTAAATGTCTGAAAATTTGGTGTTTCGCTTAAGAAAAGAGAACATATATTACAACATGCAATTGTGACCGCCACATTTGCATATTGCTGGTTTTCCCCCAGCGTAGAAAAATTTCACAATATCCAGCTCAACTATTCGTCGTTTCTGCGTACACCGATAGCCGCGAAGAATGATCTCAATGCCTGGGTGTGTATCAATGAGAATAACCCACAAATCCCATAAGTTTTTTTTTATTACCCATCAAATCCGAGAACGAACCACTATCAATCGAACCGATGATCACAAGGCATTCAAATTATAGGTTGATTTATCATTTACAACAAGGGAAATCGTAAAGCAATAAAAAAAAACTATATATGTATACGCCATTAGCCAAACCACACAAATCAGCAATCTTCCAATGCGAGACAAATCATCATCCTTCTGTTTCTATAAACCCACGGATCTCAAATCTCCCAGTGACATCCCAGTGTAGAAACTCATACCCCCGATTCATCCCACCCCCATTTCGAGGGGGTTCTTCAGAGGAAAGAAAAAGGATACAATTTGAATAAGGGACCATTTTGCGTTATTCGCTTACACCTACTCGAAAGAAATTCTTTTCATCCATTCGCCAGAGCTCCAGTTATCTGCGAACCAGAAATCCTAAAATTCCGTTGACAGTTTTTTTCCGAATTGTATCCTTGCATCATTGCTGTCCTTTTATCATTCTCCATATATCTTCATCCTTGTCATCATCGTCATCCGAAAAACTGCAGGAGGAATCCACCCCCAAATCAATTCAACGCCGACGGTCTTCTGAATTGGCAATCGAAAACTTCGAATCAAATCGAATTACCTCCCCATACAGAATGGACAACGCTTTCGGTTGGATCCTTTCGGACCAAACCCTGTATATCGTTTTTGTGAAAATCACGCCAAAGCGGAAAATCCTCACCCGCAGTGTTCCTTCGGTTTCTTAGGCTTCTCTTTTCTGTCGTCTTCTTGACTAGGAAACAGTTTTGATTTAGCTGTTCTGATCCCTACCTCCCCGGTTTTCAAGCTATACCAGAAAAGTGCGACTCTTTTGACGAAAATGTAGCGCATTTGTTTTACATATGCGTAATCACAATGAATAGAAAACCCCTTGAACTCATTTTTCAAGATTAATTCACAGCAGTTCCTCAAATCAAAATTCAAAACGAACCAAACTCCTGCTCCAAAATTACTAACACGATTCCATCTCCATCATCCATACTCTATATGTGCGTCTCATAAGATAACCATCCATTCCATCAATTCCGAAAATATCACCATTCTCAGTGTTACCGTTGTATACTTTGTATTTCTTAATATTACATAAATTTAGATTTTGCTCTCTATCTCTCGTTCGTTAGTTCGTTCGTTAATTCAAGTTGCTAAATTAATTTAGAACCTGTGCGTGGCGAGAGCTTTCAAGCTTTTTCTGACAAACCCCGGAATCAAAATCAACCCTTACTAAAGAATGAAGTTTATCCATCAGCCATTAGTAGCAAATTTTAATTGGATTTTACGAGTATGGAATTCGTAAAACTGAGATAGCCGCTAGAACTCCGAATCGCTCTCCTCCTCCATAGGTTTTGCTTTGGATTTCCATCCTTTCCGATAGTCTGATTTATCCCTTCACCCAGAGTCTAGTATTTCCCTTTTCGGTTTTTTGCGCAATGCTCAATAGAATAGGAAAGCAGCCTGTTACTCCTTCTCTCAGTTTTACAGTTATACCGACTGAACTAGCTTTAGAAAATGTGCATTACTTTAGCTTATCTTTTTCCCCTGTATTTATAGTTTTTCAAATATTGTACAGATTTCAAACTCTTTTATATTCTCGAGCAAACCCAAAACCATTCGGATTGAATGACGTGATGCATGGACTTAAAATAATATCAATTAGCCTACACACAACTCGCATTTACCAATCATTCAAAGTTTAGAACGATTTCATTTTTATTTTCAAAGTTTTGTTTTCCTTGCTAAAGCAATTTTCAAACAATTGAAAAAATAACAGTTGACAAACCAGAGAACTCCAAATACAATAAATAAATCAATCAAATTTTATTGGATTTCATCAGCATATAAACAAATCCGGAACTAAAGACAAGATTCAATTATAACAACCGACTCATAAAACTTTTATTTTGCATGAAACACGTGCTATATCCTTTTCCATATTGAAATTACAATAAATGAGTTTCTTTATTAACAAAAGACAAGAAGCGAAAAATGATTTTTAAACAATTCTGCTCTTACATTGAATCAAACATTCTTAATTTTCATATTATTTCCTAGTTTGCTGTGTCGACAGATGCTTTTTCACATCTTATTAAAAAAGTCTTAATTTTAAGTTTGATCTACAATAGCTACGTTTACTCATCATATTTCGATTCATTTCACTTGTTACCAGTTAATTCAATATACTTATAATCAAACTTATTCATCAGATTGCGTGCGCCTTCTTTTTCTCTCCCATTTCGGCGACGAAGGTCTACAGTTTAACAATTTTGATTATTTTATAATTAAACTTTGTCTCCTGAATATCTTGAGTCTCTTGAGTATCTTGAGTCTTTTGAAACTCTTGATTCTCTTGAGTCTCTTGAGTCTCTTGAGTCTCTTGAGTCTCTTGAATCTCTTGAATCTCTTGAGTCTCTTGAGTCTCTTGCGTCTCTTGGGTCTCTTGAGTCTCTTGAGTCTCTTGAGTCTCTTGAGTCTCTTGAGTCTCTTGAGTCTCTTGAGTCTCTTGAGTCTCTTGAGTCTCTTGAGTCTCTTGAGTCTCTTGAGTCTCTTGAGTCTCTTGAGTCTCTTGAGTCTCTTGAGTCTCTTGAGTCTCTTGAGTCTCTTGAGTCTCTTGAGACTCTTGAGTCTCTTGAGTCTCTTGAGTCTCTTGAGTCTCTTGAGTCTCTTGAGTCTCTTGAGTCTCTTGAGTCTCTTGAGTCTCTTGAGTCTCTTGAGTCTCTTGAGTCTCTTGAGTCTCTTGAATCTCTTAAGTGTTTTGAGTCTCTTGAGTCTCTTGAGTCTCTTGAATCTCTTGAATCTCTTGAGTCACTCGAGTCTCTTGAGTCTCTTGCGTCTCTTGGGTCTCTTGAGTCTGTTAAGTTTTGAGCTTTGAAAGTTCTATCGATTTTTTAATTATAAATGTCGTCAATCATAAACCTTCGTCTCGAAATTGAAATATGCATTTCCCTTCGATTCCTTCGATCTTATCGTTCAATAAATCACATTTCAATATTTTTTACGACTTTTATCACATACAATCTACGACACAACCACTCACCAACCTAATCTATTGTTCTTACACCCTAGTTACTTGCCACTCATACTCTCATCACCACTATAACTTCAGCATCCATAGTTGCAATTTCGCTTCATACCCTCCTCAACTAGTTCCTATCAGTTTCTCTCCTTCTGGTTGCCTCTCACACAAGTCACACCTCTTTCGTTATCATATCTTAACCCTTCATACTATCTCGTTCACCTTATCACTCTATCTGCCAATCTCCATCTTGATTTCTCAACATACAATCCCCCCTGCTCCCCAACCGATGTATCTTCTTCTAATTTCTCTCATCACTACATATTTCTCAAAAATGAAATTATATTTACCAAATATATGCCAACTAACTAAGACATTATTCGTAATAAAACCCCTTTTCTGTTCTTATAGGAAATTATTCACGTTTAGCATGTGAAATACAGTTTGTACGTTCGATGGGTTATTATCTCATTCAGATTTACATACCATCCGGATTAATTGTAATCATATCGTGGGTATCATTTTGGCTAAATAGAAATGCTACACCAGCACGTGTTGCATTAGGTGTAACCACTGTCTTGACAATGACAACACTGATGTCGTCAACGAATGCTGCCTTACCGAAAATATCTTATGTAAAATCGATTGACGTATATTTAGGCACATGCTTCGTCATGGTATTTGCCAGTCTGCTGGGTACATAACAATTTTTACTTACTTATATATACATATTTTTATATCTATATATATTCACTATTTGCTACTTGTACAAATAACCAGTCTCTTTCGTGTTTGTGTTACTCCATGTACTTAGAAGTTTGTTGAGGCACCAAAAAAAAAGAAGAAGATCTTGGGAATTTTCACGCTACTGATGCCGCTTCTCGCAGTCCTCGGGTGCACAAGGGGTCCCAACGCTTGTCGAGCCTTAGAAGAGTGCCAGAGAAAGCTGTTCCAAAAATTAGTCTTGCATGATTTAATTTTTGATCAGCTTTCCGCTTTTACAAGAATGCATCACGCTTGCCGCCACCAACAAAACAAGTGTTGAGACCCTTGTCCGGGGTCCGAGAGTGTCCATGATAGTAAAAAACATGAATATTGTTCAACAGCAGCGTAGCTTGAAAATTCCTAACGCTAATCAAAAGAAAGTCTGAACGATACGAAAAAACAAACCGGAAGACCCAAGCTTTTTCAAAGTCAGACGAAACACATAGGCAATAAGAACCCGAGTTAAAAGCGAATCAGAACTCACCCATCACCCTCATAGAAAAGGAGTTGAGATTTAATTGTACAGCATTCGCGAGTTCAGAATCGAGCTTTCCACCCACACACTCACACTTTCGATTCACTGTCACACTAAATTCTAGAGCTATAAAAGCAAAGTAAACGGTTCAATACTTCACGATACATAATCAGCACTATGACCTGATGATAGCAAAAGAATCGTATTTAAATCGTAGAGACGAAAAGGAACAGCTCGATGGGTCTCACCTTTGACTGAGATTACCTCACACATACTCACACTCGCTCTGATACGTACTGTGAGCTTAGGTCAGAATAACGCGCTCGGAAATCATATTATGCCATGTATCAGCAACAACAAACTAACAAATGTAACTGTCACCCCTTTTCCTCACACCTTCTCTTTCTCTGTCACTTTCGAGATCAACTTTGTCCAGAAAAAAATGTTGGAAACAAAGAACAAAATGTCGCAAAACACTCACACATAGCAAGAGAAGTTGGCTCGAACAGACACAGACTCCCAAACCCGAAGAGAAAAAATTCGATAAATTCATCTCAACCTAACACTTTGGTTTCCCTTGTGTGAACCAAAGCGCAAAACCCCACTCCAAAAACGCTACCGTTGCAAAGAATTCCAAAACAAAAAATGCGCGCCAACATTTCGCTTGTTTTACAATCAGTCGTATAGTTTCGATATTTCACAGTCACTTTCTTTCTCTTGCTTTTCCTTTTACTCACATTTCTTCATCTTTCCGGTTTTCTGTTTAAACTTGCTATGAAAGTACCGAATTTCCTAAAAAAAAGTGAGACAAAATGCAGGTTTTTCGAGCGCTCTTGGAAGAACCGCCATTAGGTCGCACTTTTGTATCGCATCTTATCGCCTTAATCCGTTTTCTTCCAGATATGCAACGAAGTACCATCGAAGATTAGAGTTGATTTTCTACAAAATTACTGATTTTACACTGTTATTATTGCATTTTTGTTATAGATTTCGAAAGTTCAAAAAGAAGAACAATATTTCTGAACAGGCCAACTATCCGATTTCTTCTATTTATGTTATATGTACATGAATGATGCTAAAACAAAAAGACAAAATGTTGAATTAATATAAAAACGGTGCGAAATTTTCCCGTTTTTGAAAAATGAAATTCGCCCTTTTGTCCACTCTTTTTTCCACTTGGATCTTTTGTCCTTACGACGTTTTGTCCTACACGGAGCCACAAATCGACCTAAATTTGACTTCGTTTCACTTAAACGGCTTTTCCGTGGGATCATTTTTAATATGCAGAATAAATTTTGACTTACAGATGGTAAATTTTCATTTACAACATTGTCAGATCTTTGACCCGCCCTAGTGAACATATTTTCATGAAAATCGATTTACCTTTAAATGGAAAATATCCAATTGAATATTTGACAACTAAAGATAGATACCTACTGCCTCTTTAATACAAACAAAGAGCGCAACCACTATAAATAAGATGAAATAAACGTGAAAAATAGAATCGATAGTCGTTTTCGCTGCTTCATAGACTGTTACAGCCCAAAAAAACGAATGAAAGATAGTTAAACAAATAGTGGTTGAAGATCATTGAGCGCTTTGATTAACTCAATTCTTCAAGTACAAATACATGGTTCTTATTTCGCATTATGTGATACCTAAATCCATACCCTCTCCCCGAAATAGCCTGGACAAAGCACCTAACACTTTGCATAAAAGTCTTATTTTGGATTTGTATCATTCATCATGTCTAGCGTTTGAAGAATCAGAAATCACTTTTAAATCACAAACAAACGTCGATGGTACTTCGCTGCATCTAGCATAACTCCAATCGGATGAATTTATTGAATAACTTCCAGATAGAAAAAACAGCAATCAAAATCCCAAAATCGAAGGCAAAGAAGAACACAAACGACACACGTTATAACCCATTTCACCAGCAATTAGCTCTAAAAAGCACCCGAAAAGTAAAATCATATTCAGACAGTAATGGGAAATAAACTCTATTCTTTTCTAACAATCCCAAGGAACAGATTGCAATCTACTTTTCTTCCCTTCTTACTGTTTTCCCTCCAAGTAATTAAAGTACTATCATTTTCCCCTTCGACCAACTTACAAGCACTTTCGGCTGCAAATGCGCCCAATTAAGTCCAATATCTTCCCAGCACAAGAAAACACTTTCGTTCATCTTTGATAAGCAGCAAACTAATCGAAACACTCTAGCCTAGCAGCAAATAGCCTTAGCAAGAGAGCCCTCTACCGACGACACCATCGTAGTCCGAAAGAGAATCGTAGAGATAGGAACTACTAAGCGCTGACGAGAGCAATATGTGCAAGAAAAGTGGAAAACATTTCGATAAACCAAAAAAAAAATAAGTAAAAGGAACTAAATGAGAAATAACATAAGCAATACGGCACGTGGTGGTGAACAATAGCGTTACTTTTAGTTGATTTGATGAATTTATCGAATTTCTCATCACTCTCATCGTATCAGACACACACAACTGCAGCACCTCCATCCATTGCCACCCATTAATCAGAGCTAGTCCCCCCAGGCCTTCGTTGCGGCTAAGATGAGGGGGGTGGTCGATGCAGAGCGGAAAACGAGAAACGAAATTTTCCGGGATTTCGCCTCCCAAGCCATGCCAAAACCCCCACAAAACTCGCACGCTGTCAACCGTGGGCAGGATCTCGTTCAAAACGGAACCGAAACTTGTGAACCTCCCACTAGGACGGGGGATCGAAGAGTTTTTCGGTTCCTGATTTTGGGCGAGACGGAAATGGCGGAAAATTTCTGCATCCTTCTCGTAACATACATTCACATCTCGTGTCACTAACTCATCATCGCATCGCTCACTCAAGCTCTCTCAGTAGTTAGATCGTTGACTGGAAGAAAGCAAAAATCCAAACTAACCAAGCAAACGACCAGTTCAGTAGAAAAGCTATTGTGTGAAAACGATCGATCCACTCATCAAACGCTCGAACTCAAACTACCACCTAATATACCTATGATTAACACTCTATTATAATATCTTGGTGTAATTGTAATTTGTGTGTGCGTGTGCTTACTTAAACCTAGGTGTTTGTTTGAACCACAATTCTCGTTTTTGGTATTGTTTCGCTGTTAAACTCGACCAGCTGCCATTTCCTGATACTGATCTGAATCTTTTCTATCACCCCACCCCCTTGAAAAATACCAAATAATTCCAAACAACCTTAGAATACGCCACCGTCGGTTATATGGCGAAGCGGATACAGATGCGCAAGCAGCGCTTCATGGCAATCCAGAAGATCGCTGAACAGAAGAAGCAACAGGCGGCGGACGCCAATCATCCGCCTCCACCGCCACCTGTCAGCGATCACAGCCATGGCCACGGTCACGGACACAGCCATGGCCACCAGCACACGCCGAAGCAGCAGATGGGCAGCCGTAGCGGTACTATGTCCAATGTGCCCCCCCATAATATCGCGGGATCACGAGGTTGTTCTATTGTAGGTCCACTGTTCCAAGAGGTCCGCTTTAAGGTGCACGACCCGAAGGCGCACTCGAAGGGCGGAACGCTGGAGAACACGATCAACGGTGGACGGGGCGGGGGTGGCCCACCGGGTGGCGGCGGTGGACCACCTGGCGGAGGCGGCGGCGGGCCGGACGAGGAATCGGGTGCACCGCAGCATCTGATACACCCGGGCAAGGTAAGTCTGGGGGTCCTGAGGTCGTCAAAAGGAATCCCAATCCCAATATTCCAATCACAATATCCCAAAGCCAATAATCCAATCTCAATATCCGAGTCCCAGTATCCCAATATCAATATCGCTAACTCAGTATACAAGTCCCAATACCCCAATCCCAATATCCGAATTCCAGTATCCCAATCCCAATACCAATATCCCAAATTCAGTATACCAAACCCAATCAGGCTTGATAATACTGCTCAACATCGCGAGAGTGCGCTAGCATGCTCTAGAGTGGTTGTAGGACAAAAAGTCGAAGGACAGAAGGTCGAATGACAAAAGGTCGAAGGACCAAAGGTCGAATGGACAAAAGGTCGAATGGACAATAGGTCGAATGGAAAAAAGGTCGAATGGACAAAAGGTCTAAATTGTTCCGTTGAAAAGAATATCGTACACTCAGTAGCTAAAATGTTGACCACAAATTTCTCCCTTCTGAAGTTTTTCCATCTTTTATATGAAAGCTGTTCTTTATAACTACCGTTCGAAGCAATAATTTATATTAAGGCGATTATTTTCGAAACAAAATATTCATTTTCTAAACGTCAATAGTTATCTTTTCGATACTCCAAAACAAAGAGTAATTATTTTTAGCTCTTTATTTGATACATTTTCAATAGAGATTTGTCCTTCTTTTAAACATTGGCTGTTCTTTTGGAGTTATACATTATTATGATTTTAAACTATTGTAGACACTTGTATCGACGATTATTCCTTCTTTTAAACATCGGTTGTTATAGATGTCCCAGTTACATCTTACCTGTTATTTTTTGTTTTTCATATGAATTGTTGCCTTCTTATAAAGTTTGCTGTTCTTCATGATTCAGAGTGTTTATGGACATTTCAATTGTATTTTTAACAAAACATTTGCCTTCTTTATAAGTTTTGCTGTCTGTAGGGCTATGCATTAGAGTTTTATCTGACTGTTGGTATAAACTGATTTCAATAAGCATCGAGAACTGATAATGATCCTTTTTTCTGGAATTACGTTTCATCCAACTAGGGTAGAGTCTGCTTCTCAGCTACTCAAGCATTTACTGAGAGCTTTTCTGATAATTTAATCATCATGTTTTTATTAGGAGATGATCTGCTACTCGAACCGTGAGAAGATAATTCAAGGAATGTGGGTGTGATGTCGCGCCAATCTACCCATGCTCTGAATTGAGATTTACAGAAAACACATACATTACTCTGGAACTAAGACTCATTTCTTTTAGGAACCACCTGATGGTATTACTTCGAGGAGAGGCTATTGCATATAAAAGAAAAAAAAAAAGACAAACCGCCTTTCAATGCATAAGAATCGTAGTGTGCTGCGCTAGCCGGAGGTTCACGAACATTCTGAAAGGGTGCGCTAGGGAAGATTTAACACATGCGCTGCTCGGTGCTACGCTCGCCATTGGTATACAAGTTGTAAAACAACTGCTTGAGATGCACTGAGAAATATCTCAAGAAAAACGAGGAACAACAACAAAGGTCTCAAAATGTACAGTGCACGGGTGAGCATGAAAGGAATGTGGCTCTTGCACATAAGGCTACAGCTCTGGATGCACTTCGACCTGAAAAGTCTAACAAAATTTCATCCCAAATAGATCGTTGATCGGCTGAAGTTGAATCTCGCTCAGCACAGTCTTACTGAAACTATGCGCGTTTTTGCCACGCCTATTTTAGCTGTGGCACTTGTGATTGATTTTGTGACAACATGCTTTTTTGTTTACAGAGTAAAGCCTTTGAAATTTGTCTGAAATTTTTGTCCATTCGACCTTTTTTGCCATTCGACCTTTTGTCCATTCGACCTTTTGTCCATTCGACCTTTTGTCCATTCGACCTTTTGTCCATTAGACCTTTTGTCCTTTCCACCTTTTGTCCATTCGGCCTTTTGTCCATTCGACCTTTTGTCCATTCGACCTTTTGTCCATTAGACCTTTTGTCATAGATTCAGAAGATGCGATACAAAACACACGGAGGAGAAATCTTAAAAAAAAGGGGGCTATCACAACTCCGTGAGGTCTGTTTTGTACGGCTGGGTCACTCAAAAATTCTTTCAAAATATGAATAAGAGCACAGAGAACAGACGTTCATCTTTAATCGTCAGCGTGTGTAAAGCTTTGTACGGGGCATTTCAAAGTATGTCGTTATGCTCCTGTTACGCGGCTCTGTCATCAGAATATAGGAGCTTCAATTTTGCCGCTTTTTACACTTTGGCGCTAGTGTCAGCATCAAAAATTGCCACTTGTCGCTAGCGTTGCTTTCTGTGCCAATGTATGTTGACGTTCACTAGTGCCATCATGTGGTCAAAACGAGTTTGTATGTCGCGCTGTCTGCGTTGGCGGCGCTGACGATTGACTCTTACCCTTACACATGATTTTGATGGAATTTTGTTCGAGCCTCCATGTCTGTTCTCTGTGATAAGAGTGAGAATAGAATCAAGAGAGAAAGAGCACCAGAAAGAGTCCTCGCATTTCGATGCTCTTTCACTCGAAACGTTTGACGATTTCTCAGAAAAACCTCGAAATCGCCTCATTTTTGTCAAGCCTGATCCCAATATGTCAATTCCAATATCTCAATCCCAATCCTAATATCCCAATCCTAATATCCCAATCCCAATACCCCAATCCCAAACTCAATATTCCAATCGCAATATCCCAAGCTCAATAAAAATCCCAAAATTCCAATTGCACCATTTATATACAAATATCCCATTCCCAGCATCTCAATCCCAATCTCTACCCGATCCCTATATCTCAATCCCAATATTCCAATCCCAATACCCAATACCCAATATTAATATCCCAATTCCAATATCCCATTCCTAATTCCAATATGCCAATCCCAATTCCAATATTCCAATCCCAATATCCGAATACCAATCCGAATATCCCAATATCTCAATCCCAATCTTAAACCACATATCCTAATCCGAAAATTACAATCCCAATATCCCACTACCAATCTCAATTCCAAAACGAAGTCCGAATCCAAGTTCAACTCCTGGTCCAAATCCAAGTCCAAATCCAAGTCCAAATCCAAGTCCAAATCCAAGTTCAAATCCAAGTCCAAATCCAAGCCCAAATCCAAGTCCAAATCGAAGTCCAAATCCAAATTCTCAAGACCAAATCTGAATTCGAGTCAAAATTAAAATCCAAATCCAAATTCAAGTCCGAATCCAAATCCAAGTCCAAATCCAAGTCAAAAACGAAGTCCGAAACCAAGTCATAATCTAAGTTCAAATCCAAGTCCCAATCCAAATCCAAATCCAAGACCAAATCCAAATCCGAGTCCAAATTCAAATTCAAATCCAAGTCCAAATCCAAGTCAAAATTAAAGTCCAAGTACAAATTGTAATCCAAATCAAAATCCAAGTCCAAATCGAAGTCCAAATCCAAATCCAAGTCCAAATCAAATCCAAGTCCAAATTGAAGACCAAATTCAAGTCCCAATTCAAGTACAAATCAAGATCCACGATCAATAACAAATCCAATTAAAAACCCAAAACGAAGTCCGAATCCAAGTCAAAGTACAAAACCAAGTCATAATACAAATCCAAATCCAAGTCCAAATCCAAATCCAAGTCCAAATCCAAATCCAAGACCAAATCCAAATCCTAGTCCATATCCAAGTCCAAATCCAAATTCTCAAGACCACCAAGTCGAAAACGAAGTCCGAATCCAAGTCTAAGTCCAAATCCAAGTTCAAATTCAAATTCACATCCATCTTCTTCTTCTTTCTGGCGTTACATCCCCACTGGGACAGAGCTTGCTTTTCAGATTCGTGTTCTTATGAGCACTTCCACAGTTATTAACTGAGAGCTTACTATGCCAATGACCATTTTTGCATGCGTATATCGTGTGGCAGGTACGAAGATACTCTATGCCCTGGGATGTCGAGAAAAATTCCAACCCGAAAAGATCCTCGACTGGTGGGACTCGAACCCACGACCTTCAGCTTGGTCTTGCTGAATAGCTGCGCGTTTACCGCTACGGCTATCTGAGCCCCACCACATCCATATTCTTTTTAAAATCCTAGTCCAAATTCAAGTCATAATTCAAATCCAAATCTAAGTTCCAATCCAAATCCAAATCCAAGTCCAAATTCAAATCCATGTCCAAATCTAAGTCCAAATCAAAATTCTTCTTCTTCTTCTCTCTGGCGTAACGTCCTCACTGGGACAGAGCCTGCTTCTCAGAGTAGTGCATTTCCACAGTAATTAACTGAGAGCTTAGTATGCCAAAGACCATTTTTGCATGTGTATATCGTGTGGCAGGTACGAAGATACTCTATGCCCTGGGAAGTCGAGAAAATTTCCATCCCGAAAAGATCCTCGACCGGTGGGATTCGAACCCACGACCCTCAGCTTGGTCTTGCTGAATAGCTGAGCATTTACCGCTACGGCTATCTGAGCCATCCAAATTCTTGAATCCAAATTTAAATCCAAATCCAAATGCAAATCCAAATCCAAGTCCAAGTCCAAAACAAAGTCCGAATCCAAGTCTAAGTTCAAATCCAAGTCAAAGTTCAAATTCACATCCAAATCCTTTTCAAAATCCTAGTCCAAATCCAAGTCATAATTCAAACCCAAATTTAAGACCAAATCAAAATCCAAATCCAAATTCAAGACCAAATTCTAGTCCGAATCCAAGTCCAAATCCAAATCCAAATTCAAGTCCAAATCCAAGCCCAAAACGAAGTCCGAATCCAAGTCTAAGTCCAAAACCAAGTCATTATCCAAGTCCTAATCCATACCCAAGTCCAAAGCCAAATACTCAAGACAAAATTCAAATCCAAATCCAAGTACAAATTCAAGTCCAAATCCAAGTCCAAAACGAAGTCCGAATCCAAGTCAAGTCCTAAGTCTAAATCCTTTTTAAAATACTAGTCCAAAACCAAGCCATAATCCAAGTCCAAATCCAAGTCCAAATCCAAGACCAAATCCAAATTCGAGTCCAAATCCAAAGCCGAGTCCACATCCAAATCCTAGTCCATTTCCAAGTCCAAATCAAAATTCTCAAAACCACCAAGTCCAAAACGAAGTCCAACTCCAAGTCCAAGTTCAAATTCACATCCAAATTCTTTTAAAATCCTAGTCCAAATTTAAATTCATAATTCAAATCTAAGTCCCAACCCAAATCCAAATCCAAGTCCAAATCCAAGGCCAAATCCAAGTCTAAATCCAAGACCAAAACCAAATCCGAGTACAAATTCAAATTCAAATCGAAGTCCAAATCCAAATTCAAGTCCAAATTCTAGTCCAAATTCAAGTCCAAATACAAGTCCAAATCCATGTCCAAATCCAAATCTAAGTCCAAATCGTAATCCAAATCGAAGTCCAAATCCAAGTCCAAGTTCAAATCCAAGTCCAAACACAAGTTCAAATCAAAGTCCAAATACAAGCCTAAATCCAAGTCCAGTAATTTCTCTATCTCCAGTTAACTCAAGAGATTGTTTTAGAAATTCCTCTAGAAATTTCTCCTGAGATTCTTTTTCCAAGAATTCATTGGATGTATCTTTTATGAACTTTATAAGAAATTCTTTAAAGATATCCATAGAAGATTTCTTCAATTTTCATACCGGGAGCTTCATTATTCATACCTCTGGAAATTACTCCACAAATTCATCTAGAGCTTCCATCAAAAATGTGTCAAGAGAGTCGTCGAAGAATTCTTCCAGGAATTTATCCAAAGTCTCCTTCAAGGAATTGCCAAATATTAGAATAAGAAATCGTTCCATCAAAATACGGAGAAGGTATTCCCAAAGGAAATATAAAGGTCTCTAACGATACTTCTGGAGAAATACGTGAACGACTTTTGCAAGAGAAAACACGAACAAGGATCTATGGAAGAGTCTTGAAATCCACGATGAAGCTTTAGAAGATTCTCTTTAAAAAATTCTGGAATAATTATAGTGAAGATTACCAAACGAAACCCTGGGAATTCAGTTGGAATTACAGGAAAACCTCAGGTCGAACGTTTAGGAAGAAATGTGTAGGAATAATCAAACAAACTATTGGAAAAGTTGCTGTAATACCATGTATAATACCTGAGTGGAAAACCCCATGTAAATAGTCATGAGAAGGTGCATGAGGAATCCATGGGGAAATTTTGGAATAATTTTAGAATCCTCTTAGAAATGGATTGAATAATTACGGAATACGAATAGCATATAAATTTCTTGAGGAGTTCGTGTAGAGTTTACTTAAAAAAACCCTAGAATGTTTTTTTTTAACCTTCGAAGATTTTCCTAGAATATTTCTTCTAGGAAACATTTGAAGATTCTCTGGACAAAGGAATTACTAGGAGAACCAGGATTAAATCCCGTGAATCCTGTGGAAGGTACTCGACGTTACAAATTAGTGATTAAGTACAAATTACGTCACGCTCCAAGGGGGGGAGGGGGTCGAGCCAAGCGCGACAAGCCTTACAAAATTTTCGGATGACTCATACAAAAAGTGTGACAATCTAAAAACGTAAAGAAACGAGATGCCTGTTTCTGTTACGTTTCAAACACAATTCAATATTTACATGTAAAAAAGGCTTTATTTGCATAGACATGCATTAAAATAGTGACAAAGTCTTTGAAAAGAGACTTCCCCAGCAAAGATTGATAACAAAATGATAAGAAATTTTGTTACCTGGTTATAAACATTTGATAATTGATTTTGTTCTCATCTTGGCTGAATTAACAGCCAACATAACAAAATTGAGAACTCAAATTTGTTCGTCGAATAACAAAGTAACAGCTAATTATGTTATCACTCAGTACAAGTTGATAATTAAAGGCATATTAACATTCTTTTTTTATTGACACTCTGTTTATTGACACATGTTTTATAAAAATGTTATGGGAAAGATGTGTGATAACATATTTTGTTATCAACCTGTTATCAAACGTATCTTCCATGGATACAATTATAACAGATTTTGTTATCATATGGTTATCATTGATAACAGAATATCAAAATGATAACAGCGATAATAAAATTTGTTATCAATTTGATATCATCCAGTTATCCGCCTTTGCTCGGGTTACCAGTTCTGAAACCTGATTCAAACCCAAATCTTAATCATAACAAAAAAAATGCTGTCCATTCTATGTGTTTTCTGTCTGTACATAATATCCTTCTATTCCTTCCCTTGCAGGATATCAACAAACTGTTAGGAATTACGCCCTCGGACATCGACAAGTACTCGCGTATTGTCTTTCCGGTGTGCTTCGTATGCTTCAACCTGATGTACTGGATCATCTATCTGCACGTGAGCGACGTCGTGGCCGATGATCTGGTCCTACTCGGCGAGGAGAAGTAATGCGATTTAGGGAAACAAACGAAAAAAAAAAACGAACAGGCAACAACCTAGAACAGACATACGTTAGTCAGACAAGTAGGAAACCTAAACAAACACACACATTCACATGCATGTGCGCGTGCTGCAGACAGACTGGCAAACATACACATCTACACTCGCGCTCGTTTAGGTCGTACAGTTAGTAGAGATCGAGGTATATGTGTTTGTGTGTACGTGCTAGACAGCGCAGGACAGAGGACGCGGACAGGTAAGAGTCCTTGAGGAATGCAAATATAACAACAAAAGTATAAGAAATTTTTAGGATTTATTTTTACCTATTTACAGTTTCGGTTCTTTTTTATACATATACAAGAGACAAAAATGGAATAAAAAAAAACTAGATTTTATCGTTATTGATGATTAACATTGTAGGAAAGGAGGTAACGCGAAATATTCCTAATTGAAAAAAAACACACACATACAAAAAGAGAATGAAGTGTATGAGCAGGAGTCAACTTAGAGTTATACACGTGCGGCTACGTATGTGTTAGAAAAATTTAAATTAAATGCAGAAAAAAGACGCAAAGAACTAAAAAGCAAGGAGGAGAATTTATAACTAGCCTGTAAGCAGTGGAGAAAGCTAACTAAGAAAGCAAAAAAACGATAATTTCAGAAACAAAAAGAAAATACTGGCGAATTGAACGAGTCTAGGAACGAATTAAATTCTGAACTTAAATAGCAGCAAAACAAGCAAGCAACAAACAAAATAACTACACTAAACACATTCTCACACCGAGCATACCAGTTAATGTAAAGTTGCGTAGGAAATCAAAATAAAAAAAGAAGTTTTTGAATTGCAAAAACGTTTACCCAAAATATCGGAAGTTTAGAATCCGATCGGAGCAAAGAAGTTTGCCGCGAGTCAGAATATTTTATATAAGCAAACCCGTAGTAGCGTTTTTGGTTTTTCAAAACTACAAACTAAACAGAAGAAAACCTAATTAAGTATCCCAAACAGACTTAACCCGTGAGGAAGTTGGTGTAGCCCTTTAGGCGTTCTCTATGGGAACGAATCGAGGTGTGAGTATAGAATGAGGCAAAATTTCAATGAGAACGCGTGTGTGAGCTATTGGAATTCGAGCAGATTCGCTTTTTAGTTTTCGCGTCAAAGTCACCCCTTTGGAGAATGAAGCGCGCTCAATGGCTACGAAGGCAGTCACACTCGGCTTTGCCGGTTATTGCATCCAATAAGGGGATAGACTTCTGTTCGGAGAGGTTTATGACCAATCGAAATCCACAGACTCGCTGTGCCGGACTGAAAATAGGTGAACCTTTTTCGGAGAATTCGATTAGCCTCCGGGGAGTCAGTAAAACGGTACCGAGGTTCGAGGCAATGATGGAGGTCATAAACTGTGTCAGAAATCATCTTCGAGATGAGGAGAGTGGTTGGTCGTGTCCGGAGGAAAGAGTCAGACGGAAAGGGTCGTGTTCAGTGGGAATTCTAATCAGGAAAACCCGGACCGAAAAAATCCACTCAATTTGAAACGACTCGTACCAGCATGAGTGATTTTGGTTGCACTCTTTGAAAAAACGGGAAAATGTAATCAAGGCAGACCTTTCTCACTCACCAAAGAAGGACGACTCCCGAAGGATCCCACAACGGAACGACAACAGCCTGGCAGGGTGGCGAGAGGCCTTTGCCGTACGAAATTGTGGTTGCCGTAAAATTTGGGCCCCAAATAGAAGGCGTGTAAGCAGATTAATCTCGACGCTGGATGATGCTCCCATAGTAGTGAAGATTCTAGGCTCCGAGGGCGGTGACGAAGGAGTAGAATAAGTTAATACGATATTAATTATTAATTATTAGATTAAAAATTAATTCTCTAAATGCTTCCAACGTATTTGCCAAACAACTAGGACGGAACAGATGCGACCGAAGGAAGTGACGGCAGATTGCTGGTTTTATGAAGTTTGCAACGAATATCGATTTTTGAATTTTACTGCTCGGTGTTTCGCTTGCAGTGAACCGCAAGCATGGATGAATTTTGAACAGCTTTTGAGCTAGGTAGCAACATTTGGGCCACTGCCTATTTTCAAATACTTCACTAGGTTTAAATTGATGTCGGCCTTCGTTGTCTGGAATTGTAGAAATTGGCATAGATTTTTTTTTTCTAACATTAGTGTTTCTTAGTGGGAGACCACTAAGAAAGTGTGCACGTGCACGTGTATTTCATAACTATTGGCTCCATTTTGTATGTTAGTTGTGAGACATTATTTCAATAATTTGGACAAATGCCGTCTTTTCCTTCGGAAACAGCAAAACTGCACCCATTGCAAATCATAATTTCACGTTATCTCATAGGCTAAGTATTTCGCTATTGACATCAAATGAAACTGTCGCAAAAGTGTGTTCATTCTCATGTTTCCCATGTCTTCGATGAATTCATGAGTTGTAGATCCAAAAACAGATGTACGCAAAACTAGTATTAACTTGCGCTTTTGACGCACTTTCAAGAAACACTAAGTGAATTAGGAGTAAATTTTCTTCCATAACAGTCGACTCTCAATAAAATGTAGGAGTAAATCTAAAAATGGTCGTCTAAATGGCCAACTTACAGCCTACATGCTTTTCAAAAATCAGTAAGCGCTAAACGCGCACTAAAAGTATAACTTTGATGATTGACGAAGTATCTGCATTTGAATAGGCGAGTGATAATATTCCGCATTTTCTCCAATACCATCCTTACCAGCTGCCTTATTGTTCTTGAGCAGTTTGATGGCATCCTTAACTTCTCTCAATGTGGGAACATGTTGGTTTCCTTCATTCGCCGTGCTGACGTAGCCACTTCCTCCAATGTCGTGACCCTTTGCGCCTATGTTCTCCGTGCCATTCAGGTGTTCGTCGTAGTGCTGCTTCCACCTTTCGATCACCTTACGTCCGTCCGTCAAGATGCTTCCATCCTTATCCCTACACATTTCGGCTCGAAGCCTTTTCGGGATGCGATAAGCTTCTCGTAGAGTAGAACTTTCGATGCACTCGGCTGCGTTGTTGATGGCTGCTTGTATGGCACTCTAACAGTCCTCAAGAGAGTCTTCGTCAAACTCGCCTTCTTCCGGCAACGCTACCTCGAGATGTTGCGCGTATGCGGTGGCAACGTTCGGTTGTGTCAGTCGCACTAGGTTATATGAATGCAGGCGTCGATACCGTACATTGTTGATGACGGATAGTTTTGGGCACAGTTTCACCATCACTAGATAGTGATCAGAGTCAATGTTAGCGACGAAAGGTTCTGACGTCGGTTATATCGGAGAAGTGCCGCCCATCGATCATAACGTGGTCGATTTGTGATTCGGTCTGCAGTTGTGATCTCCATGTGTACCGATACGGGAGGTTGTGTTAAAAGTATGCTACGAATCGCGGCATAATATATCAGTCGTAGGCCGTTCTCGTTCGCAAGCCGGTGGGCGCTGAACTTTCCAGTCGACGGTCAAATCTATGATGTGGTGAGCAGGAACAATATCTCAATATTTGATCCAAATCGAACGTCAATCCACAAATCTGATATAACACTTGGTAGATCATTTTGAGAATAGTGATTGATCGATGCTCCAACTCAGATTTCCTAGCCGTATTCTAAGGCTTGAACTGTTCGATACCCATCCTTAACTACTCTAAATGTGCGAGTTGGCAAACCTACCTTCGTCGTACCAATTTAGCCATATCTCTTACTGCTACCGTTCAGGTTTTCAACGCAGTGCTGTTTCCACCATTCAATGGTATCATACTCACCCAAAAAAAAAATCTACTCGCAGCACAGAGCCTACACGAGATGCGTCGAATTTCTTGTTAAATGCTCTCGTTTCCTGAGTTTTCTGCTGCTCTATTTCTTCACACTGCAATTCTTTGTAAACTGTGAAGACACATGTTCAAAGCCTGCTTTGATTTTGCACTTCGACAGTACCACCAAACGTCACGCGTATCATTATAATCTAAAGGAAATGGCGTCTCTTCTTGGTATGGGAACCCACATCCAAACAATTTAATGTTTTGTTCTTCTTTCGCACTCATTTCTGTTACCAAACGAACGACAGTATCATCACTCGAATGTCAACGAAGTGGCGTGACATAAAGGCGCACGGACGTACTTCAAGAGCACTGACTTGAAATGGATTCAACAGTACTATAGCGTTAAGATGAATCCAAACATTAAACAAAAACTACACTAGCTAATAACACACGCGAAAAGAAGGGGAAAATAATCGGCGTAAATTTAAGATATTTACTCGTCAAATATCTGTAGATTATGTGTCTTTTCGCTCGTTTCAATTGAAACAGACAAGATGAATGAAAAAATGAAAACAGAACTGCTCAATTATTTTTCACGAAGAAAAAAGACAAAAATTGTGAATAAGTAATTTTTAATAAAAAAAAACAAGATTAACAGAAATTGCATATTTATACTTTTAATTTGTAGTCTACGAGGTGATTGTCATTTAAGAAAAACCTAGGAAGTTGCGATAAACTGATAAAATCGATCGTTAGGTAATGTTTGTAATAAGTGACAGTTATTATTAAACACCTGAAGCAAAGAACGCAATACCACTAAGTTTCTTACCTTACTGAGCAAATAAATCGACAGGTGTAGGTCGCTAAACAATATCAACAGGCTCTGCACTCCGGCGAAGAGCAAGTCGCGTTAAAGTTTAAAATTACCAAACGTCAACCACTATGATATGAGAGGAAGCAAAACAAAACATCACCTAATACAAGTAGTTGTTCACACGAAAAAAAAGACAAGTAAAACGCGTTTATTCAATTCAAAACAAGTATAAACAAATAATGGAACAAACATCAAACTATGGAAATGACGTACGATACCAGTACTATCAACCATAAATAATGGCACCACATTTTTCTCCAACGTTTTTAGTTTGACAGTTGTGATCGAAGGTCAGAACACTCACGGTGATTTTTTCACCCACACTCGCCTTGCACTGTGATACGTTGTCATCGTTACTGGCTGCACTGCTGTAGCTTGCATACCATGGCCCACTTGATGAACCACGTTGGTTGATGGCGTACAACAGCAGCGTTGCCAGAAATTCCTGGTGTTCATATAGTTTTATCGAAAACAATAACAGAAACGAAAACGATCCCCTATCTTCCAAACAATCATTCTCATTTATTTCGATTCTCTCAATTACGTCATCAAGAAAGCCTAGAGTGTTAAATTCGAGCAAAAAAGTAAAATAAAACTTACGCACCTTTTAGAAAAGTTGACTAAAGAGTAGAAATACATGAATATTGGTCCACGGTCCAAGACGTTTCTGTATTAGTACCGTTTTTCGCTTCAGTAGGTAAGCTCTTCCAATAGGCACATTTTTTTCCTTGCGGCAAAAGAACACGATGTTAGTAAAATAGAAATTTCACTCAATGAACGCGTAGACCAATTCTACTTAAGTCTTTTTCCAACATTCCCTTTTCTATTTGTCCTCATCGAGCACCCCTATTTTTCGTTTGACTGTAAATACTTCTCCCAAAAGTCAAATCTACGTTACCGTTAAAAATCGGACAAAATCAACCCAAGATGCAACGCAACTGGAATTCGATACACCCTCTAACACTGCATTCGAACTTCAACACAACCGCATACAACCACACATACATACACACGAAATGTTTTCTCTTTCAATGACAAACAACGTGTAGTACGACTAAAATCAAAAATTGGACGTGTAAAGAAAGGATGTGATTGATTTTACTGAAAGGAAAACAAAGTTAAGTTAAATAACGAGCAACCAAAAAAACAGTAGTGAAAATTCAAAAACAGATGTATAAGTAAGTGTTAAATACTCACTGTACTTAACTATAAGAATTTAAGGGAAAAAACAGAAAAATACAAAAAAGAGCAAAAGTAAATAAAATATATACACAATATATGAATATATGAGGAAAAATAAAAAAGTATATATATCGCAACACAAGAAAAATTCTAAATAAATATAAATTTTTTATATAGGAATGTAATATGCAACAAAAAAATTCAATAAAGAATGCAAAATATCGTTCATATTATATTTGTAAATATTTTAGTTCGACAAATGACTCACCCTAATGTACATTCAACTTCAATGCACAAACAAAAGGATAAAAGAAATTTCAGATTAGTATAAAAGAATTATATAAAAAATAACTTCAAGAAGCAAGCAAAACAAAACACACTCACACACGAAAGCATAAACGATATTCAAACAAAAGAACGCTCCAGATTCTTTTCAAATTCGAAACCTACTCACTCAAAAAAAAACAATGCGCAGACGCCACCAGCCAGATCAAATCGAAACCCAGAAAGAGACAGTAAGCTCTTCCTACACAAAAGGCGCCCTGCAGTCACTACCCGATGGTTGACGGCGTTAATTGCTCACCATGTTCCATGCTAAAGATCATTCTGAGCGTTAAACAGTGCCCTATCGATCATCGAGTGGAACAAGAATTAAATCGTCGCCTTGGAAACAAACGCAGCCATTAGTTCAATAAAAAAAAAAGAAATTACCAGCATTACCGGACAGCAAAGCAAAATACTAGCAGAAAACAAATCAGAAGTTTATTCAAACAAAAAATAGGCTCGATAACCCAGTAACTAAGAATTAACAAGTACACAAACACATATGCTCTGAAATTATTAAAAACAGACGAAGCAACCAGTGCAGTAAAAGAATCTTGCAAGCGAAGAAAATACACTCACACTCACACACGTACTAGTATATTTATTGTTATGATAAATAAAAAACGATGAAACAAAAAAACAAAAGCAGAATATAATTTGTTTTGTTTAGGTAAAACCAATATATCCGTTTTAATTTATTGTTCCGTTGAGTACTTTTAAAGAAGAAAATAGAGAAAACAATGCCGAAAAGCGTGGATGGCAATAAAAAGCAACCGAAACGAGAGAAAGAGTAGAAAACTAAAAACAGAAGCAGTTGTAAGCGATAGGCACAAAAAGGAAAATGTCGAAACAACAGACCACCATCTACAGAAATGGAAAGATCAATTCAGCGGAAAGCAAAAAAAAACATGTAAAGTTTCGAACAAAAAAAAGTTATAAGAAAAAAATGGAAAATAAACAATTTAAATAAAAAAAATAAATCCAAATTGCATTTTGATGTAGCTTATCCGAAAACTTGTTACGTGTGACCACAATGAATAGAGATAGAAAACTATAGAGGACGAATGTCGCTGCTGTTCCCTTTGTTCTCGCTCAGAAACATGTCGGGTACATAAGTGTCAAACTGCATACTTTTTCGCGTTGACATTTATAGCCCCGCCTATCTTCGCCAGCAAAAGATGTTTCTGCAGCGACGCCAGCGACATTCTTCCTCTATAGTTTATTACCTCTATTCCACAATGACATAATCGAAATTGTTGTTATGCCTATTCACAAGACGTTCCAAACCAGCTGATCGGGAAGCCCTTTGACAGTTCTTCTATGTAAATGACAGCCTGGTGTTTGCACCGGTCTTCCAGCGATGTGAACAAATACATAAACGGACTTGTCACATGGAAGGCCTATACGCAAAAGTTGCTTAAGATGCACCTCGCAACTAGATTGAAACTTTTAAGTTCGGAATCTTAATGAATCTAATGTTCCGCATGAGCATTCTTCAGTGTCTCAAACAGCTTAAAAGATTATCCTAATGTTCTGGCAGTGTCGAATAGGCGTTTATTGAGTTGGCTGGTTCGGACTTAATAGGAGTAGAATTATAATTTTTGGCACTGACAATGAATTAGATACTACAATAAACTGAATAAAAAATGTTTTACAATTCTTATGATTGTTATCTATTCCAGACTTGTTTCTGGCGACGAATTCATTATGCAATTGTTTCACATCCGTATTTCAGATTACATGAGTGTTTGTAAATTTCAACAAATTACACGATGTTGTCAAATTTTATTAACATATTTTGTTATTGTCCTTATTTTTACTAATTAACAAAATCATTAGAAATGCAAGTTGACATCAATGTGCATTTCATTCTACTCATTCATTCAAGTTTCCCAAATTCAATTTGCACCTCTATAATATGTTAACCGGTATAGGCCTAAGTGAAAGCAAAAATACTGAAACCCTAGCCGCTCAGTGAATTCTTAACGGATTCAAATGATTTTTTGTCAGTTCACTGGCCCACATATCTAGTATCTGGAAGTGGCCAGAGGAACTCGGAACTATTCCTGTGGCCGGAGTTATTCCGGTGGGTCACTGGGTCAAGTCGGGTAAAAAAGGGCTATTTTTTGGGACATACCAAGTTACCTTTGTTTATTTACAATGACAATAATTTTAATTTGCATAAATCATTAAGATCTGATGTTCAACAGTATAAATGAAGAGTTTTGCACCGTTTAAAATATACCTGATGAGGCCATTCGGACGTAATGCCCGGAAGAACCGGCTGTAGATTTGTTGGATACTAAACCGTTTCAACTCTCGAAAAGTAGAAATCAAACATAATTGTGCACTAAAATGCATTCCCATAAGCTAGGCACAGATGTTCAGATACAAATTGGCCACTTTATAATAAGTTTGAGGCGTCCCGGGACCCGAAAATGGTAAATTGTAGGATTAATGAAATGCAAAACTCATAGTTTTCCAATTCAATCGTTTTTCAAAAGGTTTACTCTGATGCAATTTTCTTTAAATTCTGTCATGTAGTGACCCCATTATAGCCGATTCTGGAAATTATCTGTGACTTGAAATTTGCCTACCTTCAGGGGCACAAATGCACAGTACCCTTCTCACCCGACCTGACCCAGTGATCCACCGGAATAACTTCGGTCACAAGAATATTTCCGTGTTCCTCTGTCCACTTCTAGAAACTAGATATGAGTGCCAGTATACTGGCAAAAATCATTTGAATCCGTTAAGAATTCGCTGAGCGGTGAGGGTTTTAGAATTTTTGCTTTCACTCAGGCCTATACGGGTTAAAGTGCCAAAAAATGCATAACTCAGTTATACATTTGTACCAAAAGAAAAAGTTAGAATATATTAGACACACTATTCAAATAATACAATGATTCATGGCGTCTATCCCAAAAATAATATTATTTATGAACTTATCAATTTCAACATACTAAAGGCATGAAAATAACACTCTTCAAACAACTATGGCAGGTTAATTCAGCATCATATTTAACTACAATTTAATTGATGCACAACTTTTGTTCATGCGTAGGTCACATAAATATGGAGAAGTCGTAAAGTGTGTAGTTGAACTCATTAACTCCATTTTACAACTTTAGATTTTTTTTTTCTTGAGCACTAAGTTGAACTTGGATTTACTAATAAATAACACCAATTATTCATTTTACTTCTCACTTAAAATGCAGTGTGTAGCGACAGGCGGGGCATAATGAACATAACATTTATAGTGGTAAGCTCCATCGAAGTTAATACGCCAATCGCATATATTATTATAATACGCGATTGGCGTCGTAACTTCGATGGAGCTTACCACCATTAGTCTCGAATAGCTTAACTGCTATATTAATGTCACAGACAAACAGACGTAACTCTTAGAACAAATCTCGAAAGTGGCGGATTGGCCACATACAGGGGATAGGCAAAATGATTGAGATAGGCAAAATTTTGCCCAAATTCAAATGCTTATAACTTTATGAAAAATGGATGAAATTGGATGCATCTGGAAGCAGTCGACGGCAAATTTGGTCCAGTTTTAGGAACTTCCTTGGCCATGCATATTGGCCACTGGACACCGGAGATGTTCCGGATTTTCTGAGGTCATGTCCAAATGTCATTTTTTCTGTCGCTTGTATTTTTGTGTGGTGTAAAGTTAGATAGATGTTTGCAATTTTCCTAGAAACTAGAACTAATAGGAAGTTGAATGCCACCGGACGCATTAAGATTGGTTGGAAATCTTCAGAAATATGACCATTTCCGTAAAACTGGTTCCGGAAAGCATGGTCAGTCATGTTTGTATTTCCAATCATGTAAATATTATCCGGAGCTATATCCAAGCGGACACCAACCTTAAAAATGATGTTTCCTGCAGCGTATTCAGAACCATTAGATGCACAGACCACTCTATAGAACGTTCCAGGTGCCCTGGGGAAAGTGGTCAATTAGGAACATATCCGGAACCATATCAATATGGGCATCAAACTTCATTATTTTAAAAGGTTATGCTTTCCGAAGCATTTCCAGCATCACCGGCTGCCATAACCACTTTATAGTAGGTTCCAGGTGCCCAGGGGGATGTGGCCAATTCGGTACTGAACAGCAGCAGAAGTAATGCGCTTATTCAGTTGTTGATCAGCATAGCACGTGTTGATTAGTTATTGTTGCTCAAGCATGATCAATAATCAGCTACAAGAGGTTTATATTGGGCACTGGAAGGCTGATATATGAATTCAAGGATGGCGCAGATGGCATGGTATACCGCTGACGATGGGAACTTCTCGAGTTTGAATCCAGTATTCAGGTAATTATTAAAAGTGTGGTTATTAATTCATGGTAAAGGTTATACACTGCATTTGTTAGCTATTTTTAGTCATTGATTTGTTTTCAATCAATTTTGTGGCAGTTGAATAAAAGCTGAGATAAGCATTCTGAAGCGATTTTGAAGTTGTAGAATAAAGTCAGTATACAACGACACGCTTTATAACTTCTCCAAATTTGTGTGAACAACGCCTGAACAAAGGCTTCACTTAGAAATAATTAAAATGTTGTTAAAGATGATGCTGAATTAAACTTCAATAATGTAGTTTGTTAAACTAGAGTTGTTAAATCATCAATCATTATTAAGCTAAGTGAAACCACAATAAACATCATTACAATATATGATTACAGTCACTAAATGATAAGAAGCTTAATAATTTCGCCAGATTTGCTTGAACAATGTGTGCGTAGCAGCTGCAAAGTAATATAATTATTATTATTATGCTTTATTAGAGACACTTTACCACATATCTGAGTGGCATTCGTGTCTGTTTAATACTAATTTCGTACAAATTTTATCAGATTAACCTTTGTTAAATTTTATCAAACAATTCACAATCTTTGAGAAATTGTATCACTGCTTTTTCATTTTCAGCGTTATACGCGAGTATTTCAGCCATCGATCCATTTATACCACATTTTTTCCTACTTCCTTCGAGTCCTCTGCATTCCGTTATTATGTGCTGCACTGTAACTCGATCTCCACAATACGTGCATACAGGAGGATTGCTGTTGTTCATCAGGTGTGCATGGGTGAGGCGAGTGTGCCCTATTCGTATGCGAGTTAGCACGCGTTGTTCAGATGGGCATTTACGATCCAAGTATTTTCCAGCTGTGGGTTTGATGGCTCTTAGGTGACATCGGCTCTGGTTCCATTCTGCTTCCCAATATGACCAAATTTTTTCTTTTACCGCTCGTACAGCATCCTGGGCAGGTGTTGGTATATCCACCGATGGTTGATTACAACCTTGTTTCGCCAGCTCATCAGCTTTCTCATTCCCGACTATGCCAGAATGCCCAGGTATCCAGCAGAATGTCACATTTCGTCCCTCTATATTCTTTTCGATGGATTGTATCCAGGGGTGTTTAGATCGTCCTTCGCGTAGCGCGTCAAGACAGCTGGCAGAATCTGTTAGGATGATAACATTTGTGTGTCCTTGTGACATTGAAACAGCGTTCATCAAGGCGAAAGCTTCGGCGGAGAATACGCTGCATATGCCGGGTAAACGAAAACTATAGTTTCTATCATCAATTGTTAGTCCAGCTCCAATTTGGTCGCGATCTTTTGAGCCATCCGTGTATATTTGATCGTGGATTTTGTAGCGACTTGTGATAAGTTCCTTAAACCTTGGTACCACGATGGCCCGGTTTGTACCTGCTTTGATGTTGTTCCTCAGTGCATTTTCAAATATTGGGACTGGCGCATACCACTCTCTGTTTGACAACCTTAACACATTACACACATTTGGCAACGTCCATCCCGTCGTTTCCAACATAAGTGTTTTAGCTCTCTGGACAACTGGATAGGCAACTGCATCCTCATTTTTCTCAATGAGGCCAACAACCAGTATACACAGACGCTGAATCAAAGCTAAGCGAAAGTTCAGCCAACCACTTTCCGCCATTATAGAAATTGTTGGGCTAGTTTTGAATGCTCCTGATGCTTGACGAACGACATCGTTGTAGATAGGTTCCAGAGTTTGTTGCAATGCTTCAAAATTTATGCTGGTGAGTCCGATTCCAAAATAGACTTTCGAAAGAATAAGAGCTGATCCTATCCTTAACAAACTAGTTCTGCTACTTCTTTTCAGACGATATCCTAATATACGTAGAATATGCATTCTTTTACGACAGTTTTGCTTGACGGACGCTAGGTGTTTTGAAAGTTTGAGTTTAGAATCGATTATGATTCCGAGAACTTTTAAATGCCTTATTTGAGGGATTGGAATGCTGTCAATCTTGATCGCTCTACCTCGTTTACGGTGTGTTAGGTTACAGACATGCAGTAGCTTAGATTTCGTAGGGGCTATAGTGAACCCAACACTAGCGGCCCAATCGACTGCAGCTTTAACCGCTCTTCTAAGCTTTCTACGTATTGTGACGTGGTTCTTACCCTTCACTATTAGAATGACGTCATCTGCATATATTAGGATTTCTGCATCACTAGGTATAACATCGAACATGGGTTGAATTGCTACAAGGAACAATGTGACAGATAGGATTGATCCTTGTGGAACTCCATTATCTGCTCTTCTAAGGGTTGAGAGGGCTCCATTAACTGCCACTTGAAAGAATCTGTCACACAGAAAACTAGATAGCATGATCATCATCCTCCCTGTTATTCTCCAATTCATCAGAGTACGAAGGGTACCAGGTCTGTATGTAGTATCGTAGGCTCTTGATATGTCAAGAGATACGATTTCTGCATGTTCGTCCTCATGGAGGGTGATAAGCGATTCTAATTTGGCAAGGTGAGAGTCAACTCCCTTGCCTGACCGGAAAGCGTACTGTCGTGGGTCTAATTTTCTCGTGGACTCTGATTCTGTTACAAGCCGACGGTTGATTATTCTTTCGAACAACTTTCCTAAGCAACTCAATAAAGTTATTGGCCGGTATCCTTCTGGTCGGCTGCGATCAGCTTCAGGTTTAGGAATTGGAATTACTATTCCTATTTTCCATTCTTCAGGAAAGGTGCCACTGTGCCATATTTGATTGAATAACTCCAAAAGAGCAACCTTCCCAGAAAATGGTAACCTTTGAAGCAATTGATAGTTTACGTTATCCGCTCCCGTTGAAGAACCCGTCCGTCTATCAAGAGCCCACATCAGTTCGCTCATGGTAAGGTCTACGTTGTATCGCTTATGTAGGTTGGGACGTTGGTTTTTTCGTATTGACCGTTGCTCGGTTTTGTGTTTCCGACGGAATTTTTCGGGATAGTTTGCGTCCGAAGATTTCAGTTGGTACTCATCAGCTAGGTCGTTTGCTACTTCTTCCCCGTTATTCGTATGCCCTGTTGGAAGGTTTAGGGTTATTACATTCCGTTGTCGCTTTCCCTGGAGCCTATTGATGTTGTTCCAAACTTGACTAGCAGGTGAATCAGGGTTTATGCCCTCAACAACTGTATCCCAGCTTTTTTGTTTAGCATCGGCTATAATTTTGCGGCAGTGTGATCGTGCTTCTTGAAATAATTTAAGAGCTTCGACTTTTCTAGAGTCACCTTCTTTCAAGCGACGAAGAGCTCGTAGTCGTTTTCGTCTGGCCTTTACTGCTAATTCTACATCTTGATTCCACCATACAACAGATTTTGGTCCTACCCTCCCTGAAGTTTTGGGGATGCTTGCCTCTGCAGCAGCGATTATTCTGTTTGTAAATTCGTCTACCGTAAACTGAAAACCTGGTTTGATCGAATTGTTTGTTAGCTGCTCGTAGAGTGGCCAATCTGCATTTTCAAAAATCCATCGGGTTCGGTGTGTGGGTTGGTTCTGCTTGCAAAGTGTGTCAACCAATATCGGTAGATGGTCGCTACCTGAAAAATCGAGTAACGTTTTCCAGGAAAATTTTGCTGCATGTGAGGTGCTGCACATCGTTACGTCTAAGGCTTGAGAGGTCCCTGTTGCTGGGTCGATGCGGGTGTGAGATCCATTATTAAGAACAATCATATCATTTTGCACAACTAGTTCTAATATTGCTTCACCTCTCTGTTTGGCTCCAGATGATGATTGAACTGTTCTACTACCCCATGCGTCGTGATGCGCATTCAAGTCACCTAACACGATGATAGGTCTTGGAAGTTCTTCCAAAAGCTCACCCAAATGTTTCGCGGCTTCCTTGTCTTTAGGTGGAAGATAAACCGAAACTGCTGTTATTGCGATTGGAGCGCCTAATTGAACTGCAACGGCCTGTATTTTGGTTTGAAACCATATTCTTTGGAAGGGGGTGCCGTTTTTAATTGCAATTCCAGTACCTTGCCTTCCATGAGCAGAGCACTGGCCAAGTAGAAGCTGGTAATCCTTCCCCAGACAGCTAGGGCTTAGCTTTCGGTAGTCTCCATTGGTTTCCTGTAAGCACACTATTACAGGCTGGTATTTTGCTAAAAGGATCTGTAGTTCGCTTAGATGGGAGCGGAGCCCACATATGTTCCACTGAATTGCGAACGTTGGGCTGTTTTCGTTCGTTTCGGTAACACAGGAATCCGAATCGGTTGATGTTTGTAACGGTGACTGCAAGTCGGCGATGTGGTTGTTGAATTCGGTCCCGATTGGATTCCAGTACGATGAGTAGTCCAATTCCGCTGGAGAATCTTCAACCGATGTTTGCAGGGGAACGGTTGTGGCTGTAGTGACCTCCCTTGAATTTACTTCTATGTTGAGGTCTGTGTTGGTAGGAAGAGAAGTGGCAGTTGACTGATCTTTGGGCGAAAAAGAAGCTATACTTGCCGAGAGTTGCAGGCAAGCCACGTCGACTGCCGCCAGGGGCTCTTCGGATGGATCCGGCACTAGGGTGGGGCTTATTTCCAAAAATCTTTCGTAGTCAGGATTTACAAAGTGGAAAATGATCATCGGTCCCAAAATAACATCCTGTGAAAAAATGAGAATTGTTGGTGAAGGTTTAGAGGTGGCGCAAAGGGCGTATGTGCAGTTTTCCCATTTTAGTGAACTCTGAAAAATTTTGGTATGCTTTTCAGCTTGTTTTGGTGATTTTAAGACCCTTAAGGGCAAAAAATCACCTCAAAATTGCGATATCTCCACTCCTTTAGATGATATTTGACGAAATATATTTTATGCATGAGATTTTTGGCCCTCGAATAGGTTACAATGACTGATTACTATGAACCCGAATAAGAATAGCTGGGGAGGATTCCTATGCTAGTAGAATGGAACAAAGAGCAAAGAAGAATGATAGAAAGAACAAAGAACACAGAAGAATGTAAGGTGGGGTGGGTAAAACAAGGGGGAGGGTGTAACTTCTGATATTATATTAGAATCAACTATGGAGCCGTGAAAATAACTCGGTTGGATGTATGAGATGTGATTATATGCAAGTTTAACACTCATCTAGTATTTTAGAACGTCCGTTTGATATAACTCCAGCAATTGCTTTTATAATCTGAAAGAAATTACAGAGGGGCTTAAACCCATACAGGCTCAAAATCCGTACACTTCATACAAATAGAAGAAGTTTTATATGAAGTGGAAGGGTTTAGATTCATTTCTTAGGTGTTCGGATTTTGATCCCACACAATATATCCTTATTAGGTAAATCCATAAACGATTTTTGCTTTCCAGCAAAAAAACTTCTTGTTAGAATTTCCACAGGAAATTCTGGATTATGATGCCATTTCAGCAATAAATTGCGTTTGGGGTTCCAATACTTCACTTTCGCCACAACACCTTCAACATAACTTCGGACAAACGAAAATGCAGATGATGTTCAATACATCGTTCTACATCTGTATTTGAAATCGATGTGTATAAACAACAGCAGAAAGAAAAAAAAATCGGTAGTCAAAATTCTAATTAGTGCTTCTATAGGGTGCAAGAGATAAAGCACTTCAGGTTGAAAACCTCTCAAATAAAACCAAAATTAAGTCGTCACAGTTCTGAAACATATTTTTTAGGACAGAGCTACATGAAGAAATTTTCACAGGATGGCCTATTTATATATAAATAATTATATAAATTAGTTATGAATTTAATAGATACTGCGTGAGGCTGAATTTCCAGGATGTAAATTTTGCAACGGTCCCTTTCGATATATTGCTATCATCATTCAGAAAAAAAAACCAAACGATTATTGAACTAAAGCAGTAAAGTGACGTGCATTTATCTATATCTACCAGGAGAATAATGATGAAACTTAGCATGGAATTAAGGCCATTTTAGCCGTTATTGAAATTTTTCCATAAAGTCCAATAAAGTTGCAATAAGTTCCAATAAAATCGTATACAATGGGTCGAAAACTAGAGATGGTTAAAAAATTGGTGCTCTTCCCCTACTTGAAGAAAAATTGCTCGAAATATTTCTGAAGTAGGTAATATTAAATAGAAGTCAAGGGGTCAGACCTGGTGTAGTGGTTAAAACACACACCTTTCACGCTGAGGATCTGGGATCAAATCCCATCCCCGAGAATAAAAATGAAAAAAATGAAGTCAATAAATATAATCATCGTTTTCTAGATTCCTCAGTCATCCTCCCACCTGTTTAACCCACCCCACCTTACATTCTTCTGTGTTCTTTGTTCTTTCTCTCATTCTTCTTTGCTCTTTGTTCCATTCTACTAGCATAGGAATTCTCCCCAGCTATTCATATGCTTATTCGGGTTCATAATTATCAGCCAGCGTAACCTATTCAAGGGCCAAAAATCGCATGCATAAAATATATTTCGTCAAATATCATCTAAAGGAGTGGAGATATCGCAATTTTGAGGTGATTTTTTGCCCTTAAGGGTCTTAAAATCACCAAAACAAGCTGAAAAGCATACCAAAATTTTTCAGAGTTCACTAAAATGGGAAAACTGCACATACGCCCTTTGCGCCACCTCTAAACCTTCACCAAAAATTCTCATTTTTTCACAGGATGTTATTTTGGGACAGATGATCATTTTCCACTTTGTAAATCTTGACTACGGAAGATTTTTGGAAATAAGCCCCACCCTAATCCGGCACCTCCCTGGTCAGGGTCGACGTGGAAGGCCTCGCGCTTGGCGAATCAAAGATGGCTGCAGGTTGATGAACATTGCCGTGGCTATGTTGAAGTACCGTTTTGATTCATATTACGGACAGCTTCAAATTCCGGACACTCTCGTTTGTATGGGAAACATTTCACACGAAATGTTTCAATTTTCGCCGTCCAAAAGTTTTCATTTTCGAGGCTCGTTTTATTAGGTTTTTTCCATAAACATCATTGCAAATTTATAATGCCCAACTAACTTAGACGTCTCTTAAGTGGTTGAACGATTTCAATTGATGATTTGACTGTTCCATTAATGATTATCATGAGCTGTCCGTAATTCGAATCAAAGCGTCCGGAATATGAGGCAAAAGTGAGGGAGCGTCCGGAATAAGAATCATGAAAAGGCCACACGTTTTGATTTATTTAAAATTATTCAAGTTGCGGACGCGTATTCTTTACCCACCATCCGAAAGTTAAGGGCTTCCGACGCTCGATAACGCTAAAAAATCATACAGAATGATTTATTTTGTATGGTCTATGCTGGGTTATACTTCACTGAGGCCTTAAGTGTCCGTAATATGAATCAAAACGGTACGCTGGTAGGTGATGTACTGTTGCTCTCCATTGATCTCGATCTAGCATCAAAGCCTGGGATAATTGGAACAGATGCAGTATTGGGTTCTTCGAATATAAAATTTGAAGTAATACTTGCCCATGGGTGTGGGCAGACCACGCTGACTGCCGCCGGAGGCTCTTCGGATTGCTCCGGAACATCCCCGGTCAGGGTCAGCGTGGTAGGCCTCGCGCTTGGCGAATCGATTGTTGCTGTGAGTCTTGTGCATCTAGCTGGTAGGTCTGTCTTGTGTTGATGAATGGAGCCATGGTGGAAATTTGAGTTCGAAGAGGATCGGAATATGCCGCTATTTCGTTTAGTTCCATACGATATCTTTCGTGAGTCCACTTTCGCTGATGACTCGGAGCTTTTTGCGTGTAATGGCGTAGGCCATACACTGTACGTTGTCGAATTGAGTGTAGTATCGAAGCCTGTGTTGATTGGGATAAAAGTGGGATTGGGCTGTTTCACAGATATAGGATGTATAGGAATACTTGCCCTGAGATGTGGGCAAACCACGCCAACTGCCGCCGAGGGCTCTTCGGAATACTCCGGGACTTCCTCGGTCAGGGTTGGCGTGGTGAGCCTCGCACTTGGCGAATCATTTGTTGTAATATAGCTGCTCGTTCTGCTCGTTGATGGTACGACGATGAGATTATGCATTCTGTCGTATTCTTCAGACGTGATGGTTTGAAATTTCAACTTGGTAACGACGGTATTAGAAGATGTGTTCGTAGTAGTTGTGGGTCGTTTATCGGAGTCCATGGAATTGCGGGAGTCATCAAACGTGTTTGGTCGGTTTCGTTCTTCCTTCTTCATGTCCATAATCGTAGCGGAGTCGTAATCGTAAGGGACGGTGCGTATTTTGTTATGAAGGCCCTGGTCCATTGTTCATCTCGATATCAACAAATGTAGTATTGGTATCGAGTTGCGAAGGCATTCGTTTACCCCGGCTGTGGGCGGCTTCAGTAGGCGAAACTTCCATATGCCTTTTACCACTTCTGCTACGTGTTTGAGTTCCACCACTAGATTTGTTGGTCTTGCGATCTTCTTGTCGAGGCGCTTTCGGTGATGTGGTGGGCTGATCTTTTCGGGACGGGCGGTCAGAGGAGTGTTGGGTAGAGTTTTGTGTAGGTGGTGCCATTAGCGAAGACGATTTTTGGTTGTATAATGACGGTCGCCGATCGCGTGGAGCTGGTGATTGACTTTGTGTGGCAGGTCTTAGCATTTTCTTCAAGGCGGAGAGTTCCTTAGTTAATACCGCAACTTGTTTTTGTAGAGTAGCGATTAGTTGATCCTTAGCTGCCAGCTCTTGTTGAATTTGCTCTTGAACAATACCAGAGAACGTTTGACTTTTTGCCTCTTGGGCACACAGGCGCCTTGCTTCGGAGAAAGAGATCCCTTGATCGGTTTTGAGGCGAACAATTTTTTCTTCCTCTCTGTACTTGGGGCACTCCCGTGACGTGACCTGGTGTTCTGTTCTGCAGTGAAGACAATTAGGTGGGTTAGTGCACTGCTCTCCCTCGGATACGTGGTGCGGTGCCGAGCATCGCAGACAGATAGCAGATTGTTGGCAGAACTTTCTCGAATGCCCATAGCAGCCACAGTTGAAACAGAGCATGGGTGTGGGGTAATAAATTCGCACTTGAATTCGCAGCAACCCGAAATATACGTGCTCTGGGAGAATTGTGCCACGGAATGATAGGACCAGTAGAGGGGTATTTTTTAATGTGCCATTAATACGTTTTTGGATCCTCCGCACAGCATGTACGCCTTGGGAATCCAAGTACTCCAAAATGGACTTCTCGTCTTTGTTAATGGTGTCAGGGTCGTACACGATCCCTTGGACCGTATTAAGTGTGGGGTGGGGCACTATTTCAATTTTTGTACCATCAGTTAGCTCGGTCATCTTTGTCAGCTTTTCAATGATTTCAGTAGAGCTGGTACGAAGCAGATAGCGCGTCCCACGACCCTCACGGGTTGCTTTGAGTGCCCTTGCTGCCTTCTTACCGATGATGATCTCAATCGATGTTCCTACTATGATCGAATCAGGTAGGGATTCATCTTGTACTCGTTGCCCGTCAGCTGCGTCCGTTTTTCGACGGAGGATTAACACCATTACTTGTCCGAGGTCGTTTGGATCCATCATCCAATCTGGTTTGTTCCTTCTCAGTCCTGCTGCACCCCCGAAGGGGCCAGCGGAACTATCCGTCATTGGTCCTAGACTACTGTTCACCACTTAGAATTCAGATCCAGGATTCCAAAAAAATATCCACTACCGATTTTGTTTTTGCTTTAACACAACCTACCGATCGGGACAAGTCTTTCGGTACCTACTATCGCGACGATCTATGTGTGGGTATAGCCACAAGCGGTGGTTGCACCGCGTGATATTTACGCTATCGGTAAGTTGTCTAATTTATCACTTTTATGGTAAATTTCCCAACGAATTCACTTTACCGACGGACAATGCGCGTGAAACCACCATGTAACGGCCAAAACGAAGGATTTCGCACAGTATGTATTCGGAAATTGGTAGATTTGGAGAGAGCAAATGCGCGCTTGATAATGTAATACAGTATCCCGAGCACGATGATGAAAGTAATATAATATAGCAACTATTCAGTATGTAATTTTGAAAAATTGCCTAATAAATGATTATAAAATAGGCAAATGTTTCTTGGGTTTATGTATTTACACCGCTTATAACAAAGCTTTAGACAATCCCTTCGAAAAAAAAACATGCCAAATTGAATTAAAAAAAGTGCCCGTGTACTCGTGTAGTGCTTTACCCTATTTCAATTTATTTTTTTGCTGTGTTATTTACAGGGCAGGTCAGGCAGCAAAATAATAGTGACTTTAGTGACCAAAATGATCAAAAAAGTGACCAAATAGTGACCAAAAAGTGACTTGAAAACTACAAGTCATTGTAGTGACTAGAAATGACAATATGGTCAATGTGAATATTAACCATTCTACATATTAGGCGAGTTTAGAATGTAGAGAACTGCAGTAATTTCAAATCTTTCGTAACAGTTATCTGTCCGAGATTAGACTTGATTGTCATAAATGGTCAAAAAGATAACCTTTTTCGAGATTTAATTTATCATTATTTACGAGACGAACATTAGCTTAAAATAAGGTTGCTAGGTTATATTTCTGATTTAAGTTAAAAATAGAAAATTTAATACATGAACTTTGGTAAACAAACTCGTGATAGAATTCTTAACAAAACTTCTGTACATGATGAACTTACTGGCAAGATTTTGAAGTAGAGATGCAAAATGATTTACTTGAAGCATTTCTTAACAAAGCTGTGGAATAAATCGAGGAAAAAGGTTTGGTTGTGGCAAAAATTGTGAGTAAATTTCAGAACATTAAAAAAAAATCTTGACCGAATTCAAAGTTCAAAAACAAACGAAAAATAGAAACGCATGCTAAATTTGTGGCAGAACGTCTGTAAAATAAAGAATCCAAATAAACAATAACTCCAGAACACTATTGATTATTAACGAATTAGAGAATAAATTAGTTGAATGTCGTGCATAAAAAATTAAAATTTCATTAGCATTTCAATAAATGAATTATTGAAAATAATTAGTGGCGACTCGTAACCTCACGTTTCATCTGATCTACGACCCTGAAATGACTAATTTTGCAAATTTAAATTATAAAGTAAACAGTAAACGATAGAAAGCACATATTTGTTGCTGAAATTCATGAACAGGTGGATTTTGGGTTAGAGAATAGCCACTGATAACACTATTGATTAATTATTATCGTCCAACAATGTTCTATCATTCATTATAGAAACATGTTTTTTTTTGTTTGGAAATAGTTGACCAAAGTCGTGTAAAAAACCAGTGTCAAGGGTTGATCAATGGAAACATGTTTAAAAAAAAGACACCGACACATTTTTTTTTTTTTTAATTTCTTTATTAGTATCATTCCAAACATTACATTCATTTCTTATATCTAGGTGTTCTGTGTTATTTGACAACACTATCATCCTAATTTGGTAAAACAACTTTAAGATTTAATTAACATTTTGTTAACAACATATTACATTTCATTTGCCGTAGCAGTTTAGTTTTTTTACAGGTGAGTTGATTTCACCTGCTTATAAGAGAAAAAAAAAACCTTTTTAATATACTTAACCTAACTTAACCTAAACATATAACGCATTAATCGTGGCAATAGAAGATTGTAACGATTTTTGCCTGAAATTATTAATGATTGTATTTGACATTTGTTCCAATGTTTCAACATTGGATATTCTATGTAACTCATTGGTACTATACCAGGGAGGAAGCCTCAGAATCATTTTCAAAATTTTATTTTGAATTCTCTGCAGAGCTTTCTTTCTGGTATTACAACAGCTAGTCCATATTGGTACAGCATACAACATGGCTGGCCTGAAAATTTGTTTGAATATCAACAGCTTGTTCTTAAGACAAAGTTTTGATTTTCTATTAATAAGGGGATAGAGACATTTTACATATTTATTACATTTGGCTTGAATGCCCTCAATGTGATTTTTGAAAGTTAAATTCTTATCTAGCATGAGCCCTAGATACTTAACTTCATCTGACCAATTTATTGGAACCCCTCTCATCGTGACAACATGTCTACTTGAAGGTTTCAAATAATGAGCTTTTGGTTTATGTGGGAATATTATTAGTTGAGTTTTGGAAGCATTAGGAGAAATCTTCCATTTTTGCAAGTATGAAGAAAAAATATCCAAACTTTTTTGCAATCGACTACAGATGACACGCAGGCTTCGACCTTTGGCGGAGAGGCCTGTGTCATCCGCAAACAAAGATTTTTGACATCCCTGAGGTAGCTCAGGTAAGTCAGATGTGAAAATATTGTATAATATTGGTCCCAAAATGCTGCCTTGAGGAACACCAGCTCTTACAGGAAGTCTTTCAGATCTGGAGTTCTGATAATTAACCTGAAGTGTACGATTTGACAGATAACTTTGAATTATTCTAACAATGTATGTTGGAAAATTAAAGTTTTTTAATTTTACAATCAAAACTTCATGCCAAACACTGTCGAATGCTTTTTCTATGTCTAGAAGAGCAAGACCAGTAGAATAGCCTTCAGATTTGTTGGATCGGATCAAATTTGTTACACGTAAAAGTTGATGAGTGGTCGAATGTCCATGGCGGAATCCGAACTGTTCATTGGCAAAAATTGAATTTTCGTTGATGTGGGCCATCATTCTGTTCAAAATAACCTTTTCAAAAAGTTTACTGATGGAGGAAAGCAAACTGATTGGACGATAGCTAGAAGCTTCTGCAGGATTTTTGTCTGGTTTTAAAATTGGAACAACCTTAGCATTTTTCCATTTGTCAGGAAAATATGCTAATTGAAAACATTTGTTAAATATATCAACTAAAAATGATAAGCTACTTTCTGGAAGTTTCTTGATGAGGATGTAGAAAATTCCATCATCGCCAGGAGCTTTCATGTTTTTGATTTTTTTAATAATAGTTCTCACTTATTCCAAATCAGTCTCCCAGGCATTTTCGAAAACTTTCTCTTGATTGAGAATATTTTCGAACTCCTGAGTAACTTCATTTTCAATTGGACTAGTAAGTCCTAAATTAAAATTGTGCGCACTTTCAAACTGCATAGCAAGTTTTTGAGCTTTTTCGCAATTAGTTAGTAATAATTTGTTTTCCTCTTTCAATGCCGGTATTGGCTTCTGAGGTTTTTTCAAGATTTTCGATAATTTCCAAAAGGGCTTAGAGCCAGGGTCCAATTGAGAAATTTTATTTTCAAAATTTTTGTTTCTTAATTGAGCAAAACGTTTCTTGATTTCTTTCTGCAAATCCTGCCATATAATTTTCATAGCAGGATCGCGAGTGCGTTGAAATTGCCTTCTCCTCACGTTTTTAAGACGGATCAAGAGTTTAAGATCATCGTCTATAATCACGGATTCAAATTTTACTTCGCATTTTGGAATTGCAATGCTCCGGGCTTCAACAATGGAATTTGTTAAAGTTTCAAGAGCATTGTCAATATCAAGTTTAGTTTCTAAAGAAATGTTAACATCAAGATTGGAATCAACATACGTTTTATATATATTCCAGTCGGCTCGTAAATAATTGAAAGTGGAGCTGATAGGATTGAGAATCGCTTCTTGGGATATTTGAAATGTAACAGGGACATGATCAGAATCAAAATCAGCATGAGTAATCAGTTGGCTACAAAGATGACTAGAGTCGGTTAAGGCCAAATCAATCGTAGATGGATTTCTAGAAGAGGAAAAACATGTGGGGCTATCAGGGTATTGAATTGAGAAATATCCTGAAGAGCACTCATCAAATAAAATTCTGCCGTTGGAATTACTTTGAGAATTATTCCATGACCGATGTTTGGCATTAAAGTCACCAATGACAAAAAAATTTGACTTATTGCGAGTCAATTTACGCAAGTCAGTTTGGAGCAAATTAACTTGCTGCCCAGAGCATTGAAAAGGCAAATAGGCAGCTATGAAAGTATATTTACCAAACTGTGTTTCAACAGAAACACCTAAAGTTTCAAAAACTTTAGTTTCAAATGATGAAAACAGTTGATGTTTTATAAGCCTATGAATGATGATTGCAACTCCCCCACATGCCCCATCAAGTCGATCATTACGATAAACAAAAAAGTTAGGATCTTTTTTGAGTTTAGATCCAGGTTTTAAATACGTTTCGGTAATAACTGCTATATGCACGTTATTGACCGTAAGAAAATTAAACAGCTCGTCCTCTTTACCATTCAGAGAACGAGCATTCCAATTTAAAATATTTAAATTATTATTTGGATCCATTAGAAAAACGTAATCCAATAACAATTTGATTTGTAAATTTTACACCTACTTGGACTGCTTCAGTCATAGTGGTGGCTTTGAACATTGCATCAATCATTAGATTCAATTGTTCAGTTAGAAAATTTAAATCAGAGGCAGACATGTCATGTGATTTCCCATTGGAATTTCCGGTAGACGAAGAAGCGGAGTTACCTGTGGCGGTAGGGTTTTTTCCATTTGATTTGAAACAAGTAGAATGGATCGAACAGGGGAGGAGTTCGAATTTCCTGCTACGATATCGGCAAAGGATTTACCGTGGGTAGATACATTCGAAATTGAAAGATTCGAACGGCTACCCGACGGATTAAAATTAGTTTGTGAATGAGCATGATTATGATCTTCCTGATGGGTAGATCGTTAACTGAAAAATGAGCATTGTTCGATACTCTACCAGGCAAATTCCGGAAACGACCGTTATCGTAACGGATATTATCTTTCATCTGCCTGGCACGAGCCTCAATGACCTTTTTGCGTGAAGGACAATTCCAAAAATTGGACTTATGGTTAGCCCCGCAATTACAACATATGAATTTGGTGGTATCTTCCTTCACTGGACAGACGTCTTTGGCGTGAGAAGAACCTCCGCAAATCATGCATTTAGCATCCATGCGACAATTTTTTGTACCATGACCCCACTTTTGGCACCGACGGCACTGAGTGGGGTTCTGGTAATTTCCTCCAGGTTTCTGGAAATGTTCCCATGTCACACGGACATCAAACAAAAGTTTTGCTTTTTCTAAAGCTTTAATATTATTTAGTTCTTTTTTGTTAAAGTGAACTAAATAAAATTCTTGAGAAAGCCCTTTCCGAACAATGCCAGATTGGGTTCTCTTTTTCATAATGATTACTTGGACTGGGGAAAATCCAAGTAAATCATTTATTCCATTTTTGATCTCTTCAGGTGATTTATAGTCACTTGAGAGACCTTTCAAGACAACTTTGAACAAACGTTCAGTTTTGTCGTCATAAGTAAAAAATTTGTGCTTCTTCTCTTCAAGATGTTTGAGAAGAAGCTCACGATCTTTAAGAGTTTCCGGCAAAACGCGACAGTCTCCTTTCTTTGCGATTTGGAAGGAAACCTTGATTCCCCTAATGGAGTTCAAGATCTCCTGCCTAAATCCCCCAAATTCGGAACAACTGACCACGATAGGCGGCACTCTTTGCTTCCTCACTTGAATCAAAGAGCCTGGTCTAGAGGCTGCTTCGATTTTGGTGTTCGGAAAATTTGTCTAGAGCATCGAACTGATTTCTCATTTCGATACAATTATTCATTTCACCCTTGGAAGAAACTTCGCATTCTGGGGAAGCGTCCTTTCTTCCATTCTTGCCACGTGTAGTGACAGTTTTAAAACCCACTTTTTTGGAAGGAAGTAGTGAATTCAGAGATTCACCCTTCCTTTTGTTTGTTGTTGATACCATGTTTAATTAATAAACGAAAGAAGACGTGACCTTCGAAAGGTTTTTTCCCAAGACGGTGTCCAAGAAGGATTACCACCGCTAGCTTTCGCCAACGGGTCCAACGAAAAATCGAAGGCACGGGTCCAAACAAGGATCGTAAAGGGATCAATAGTAGAAAAAATAGTACTGAAAAGTACTGTTTTAGTAGCACTGAAAAGTACCGTTTTTAATTTTAGCACTGAAAAGTACTGTTTTTGTAGCACTGAAAAGTACTGTTTTATTGCTTTAGGTAGTTTTTAAGAAAACTTCCAAGAGCAGAGAGAATTCGTGTACGCACAGCACGAAGGTACGATGCGCACTGACACCGACACATTAATACTTCCAGTGGACGATTAGCCCTTTGAAGGAAGCACCATATTAGACAACGGACTAGCCTGCAACGCCCAGTGGCACAATCGAAATACGTTCCTGATGAAAAGTTTTCCAGACTGAAGCGGGAATCAAACCCACACTCCTTGACTCGATGCGGTTAAATGCTTGGTTACACTAACCGCACGACCACGTTGGAATTTCTGATGTGATATCTGAAATGATTTCCAGCAAAAATAGTACTTGCTGTTGAAGTCCTGGGCGAGTTTCTGACAAACTTTTATAATTTATTTTGTCATTTTGAATATTTATAGTGACTAAAAGTAGGAATCATTCCTGTGACCCGGAGTGGTGCGGGTGTGTATATGCGAAACTAGATGTTGTAATCTGGGTCGGTACGGAACAGGAAGCAAGTGAATGCCAAGGATGGAAAGCCACTCGGCAGGATCGCAAAGTTTTTCCCGACAAACAAAACCAACAACGACGGGAACAAGTTCAATGCTGTGAAATTGTCTCACCGGTACAGTGTACTGTCAACGTTCATCAAGGGAAAATACAGGCAGGATTTGATAGCAGCGGGTTGAGCGATCCGAAGCTTGTGGTTTTGATGGGAAACTACAAAATGGCAACGTCGGTAGGTATTTATGGTGTCGATGGTAAACGGATGTGATGTATCTACCCAGGAGATGCAGAGGTGATCACGGTATCTAGTAACAACGGTAGTCACACTAACATTATTTCTATCATTTTACGGTAAGATACTTTATTAACACTATATATGATATATTACTATATATTGGGTGTTGGGGAGGGGTAGCCTAAGGGAGTTAATTGAACTGTTGACTGGATGAAAGTGCGTGGGGTCGCCAGCCTTTTGTCATGAGAAAACAGCCTTAGTGTTGTCTTGCTCCGGGCTTCAACAATGGAATTTGTTAAAGTTTCAAGAGCATTGTCAATATCAAGTTTAGTTTCTAAAGAAATGTTAACATCAAGATTGGAATCAACATACGTTTTATATATATTCCAGTCGGCTCGTAAATAATTGAAAGTGGAGCTGATAGGATTGAGAATCGCTTCTTGGGATATTTGAAATGTAACAGGGACATGATCAGAATCAAAATCAGCATGAGTAATCAGTTGGCTACAAAGATGACTAGAGTCGGTTAAGGCCAAATCAATCGTAGATGGATTTCTAGAAGAGGAAAAACATGTGGGGCTATCAGGGTAGCCTATGAATGATGATTGCAACTCCCCCACATGCCCCATCAAGTCGATCATTACGATAAACAAAAAAGTTAGGATCTTTTTTGAGTTTAGATCCAGGTTTTAAATACGTTTCGGTAATAACTGCTATATGCACGTTATTGACCGTAAGAAAATTAAACAGCTCGTCCTCTTTACCATTCAGAGAACGAGCATTCCAATTTAAAATATTTAAATTATTATTTGGATCCATTAGAAAAACGTAATCCAATAACAATTTGATTTGTAAATTTTACACCTACTTGGACTGCTTCAGTCATAGTGGTGGCTTTGAACATTGCATCAATCATTAGATTCAATTGTTCAGTTAGAAAATTTAAATCAGAGGCAGACATGTCATGTGATTTCCCATTGGAATTTCCGGTAGACGAAGAAGCGGAGTTACCTGTGGCGGTAGGGTTTTTTCCATTTGATTTGAAACAAGTAGAATGGATCGAACAGGGGAGGAGTTCGAATTTCCTGCTACGATATCGGCAAAGGATTTACCGTGGGTAGATACATTCGAAATTGAAAGATTCGAACGGCTACCCGACGGATTAAAATTAGTTTGTGAATGAGCATGATTATGATCTTCCTGATGGGTAGATCGTTAACTGAAAAATGAGCATTGTTCGATACTCTACCAGGCAAATTCCGGAAACGACCGTTATCGTAACGGATATTATCTTTCATCTGCCTGGCACGAGCCTCAATGACCTTTTTGCGTGAAGGACAATTCCAAAAATTGGACTTATGGTTAGCCCCGCAATTACAACATATGAATTTGGTGGTATCTTCCTTCACTGGACAGACGTCTTTGGCGTGAGAAGAACCTCCGCAAATCATGCATTTAGCATCCATGCGACAATTTTTTGTACCATGACCCCACTTTTGGCACCGACGGCACTGAGTGGGGTTCTGGTAATTTCCTCCAGGTTTCTGGAAATGTTCCCATGTCACACGGACATCAAACAAAAGTTTTGCTTTTTCTAAAGCTTTAATATTATTTAGTTCTTTTTTGTTAAAGTGAACTAAATAAAATTCTTGAGAAAGCCCTTTCCGAACAATGCCAGATTGGGTTCTCTTTTTCATAATGATTACTTGGACTGGGGAAAATCCAAGTAAATCATTTATTCCATTTTTGATCTCTTCAGGTGATTTATAGTCACTTGAGAGACCTTTCAAGACAACTTTGAACAAACGTTCAGTTTTGTCGTCATAAGTAAAAAATTTGTGCTTCTTCTCTTCAAGATGTTTGAGAAGAAGCTCACGATCTTTAAGAGTTTCCGGCAAAACGCGACAGTCTCCTTTCTTTGCGATTTGGAAGGAAACCTTGATTCCCCTAATGGAGTTCAAGATCTCCTGCCTAAATCCCCCAAATTCGGAACAACTGACCACGATAGGCGGCACTCTTTGCTTCCTCACTTGAATCAAAGAGCCTGGTCTAGAGGCTGCTTCGATTTTGGTGTTCGGAAAATTTGTCTAGAGCATCGAACTGATTTCTCATTTCGATACAATTATTCATTTCACCCTTGGAAGAAACTTCGCATTCTGGGGAAGCGTCCTTTCTTCCATTCTTGCCACGTGTAGTGACAGTTTTAAAACCCACTTTTTTGGAAGGAAGTAGTGAATTCAGAGATTCACCCTTCCTTTTGTTTGTTGTTGATACCATGTTTAATTAATAAACGAAAGAAGACGTGACCTTCGAAAGGTTTTTTCCCAAGACGGTGTCCAAGAAGGATTACCACCGCTAGCTTTCGCCAACGGGTCCAACGAAAAATCGAAGGCACGGGTCCAAACAAGGATCGTAAAGGGATCAATAGTAGAAAAAATAGTACTGAAAAGTACTGTTTTAGTAGCACTGAAAAGTACCGTTTTTAATTTTAGCACTGAAAAGTACTGTTTTTGTAGCACTGAAAAGTACTGTTTTATTGCTTTAGGTAGTTTTTAAGAAAACTTCCAAGAGCAGAGAGAATTCGTGTACGCACAGCACGAAGGTACGATGCGCACTGACACCGACACATTAATACTTCCAGTGGACGATTAGCCCTTTGAAGGAAGCACCATATTAGACAACGGACTAGCCTGCAACGCCCAGTGGCACAATCGAAATACGTTCCTGATGAAAAGTTTTCCAGACTGAAGCGGGAATCAAACCCACACTCCTTGACTCGATGCGGTTAAATGCTTGGTTACACTAACCGCACGACCACGTTGGAATTTCTGATGTGATATCTGAAATGATTTCCAGCAAAAATAGTACTTGCTGTTGAAGTCCTGGGCGAGTTTCTGACAAACTTTTATAATTTATTTTGTCATTTTGAATATTTATAGTGACTAAAAGTAGGAATCATTCCTGTGACCCGGAGTGGTGCGGGTGTGTATATGCGAAACTAGATGTTGTAATCTGGGTCGGTACGGAACAGGAAGCAAGTGAATGCCAAGGATGGAAAGCCACTCGGCAGGATCGCAAAGTTTTTCCCGACAAACAAAACCAACAACGACGGGAACAAGTTCAATGCTGTGAAATTGTCTCACCGGTACAGTGTACTGTCAACGTTCATCAAGGGAAAATACAGGCAGGATTTGATAGCAGCGGGTTGAGCGATCCGAAGCTTGTGGTTTTGATGGGAAACTACAAAATGGCAACGTCGGTAGGTATTTATGGTGTCGATGGTAAACGGATGTGATGTATCTACCCAGGAGATGCAGAGGTGATCACGGTATCTAGTAACAACGGTAGTCACACTAACATTATTTCTATCATTTTACGGTAAGATACTTTATTAACACTATATATGATATATTACTATATATTGGGTGTTGGGGAGGGGTAGCCTAAGGGAGTTAATTGAACTGTTGACTGGATGAAAGTGCGTGGGGTCGCCAGCCTTTTGTCATGAGAAAACAGCCTTAGTGTTGTCTTCCAAAGGTCTTCAAAGATATTAACTAGCCCTGCTACAACAAACCATCAGGTAGATCATACCATCCCGGTATGATTCTGCAGCCATAGGTAATCCTTGCGCTGATGGTGGCTAAATAATCATCATCATCATCATCATCAACTTTTATAATTTATTTTGGTTGTTATTCCTAGCCGTCTCTGGCTTATCTTCCGGAGGAGTTTTAATGATGTTTATTTTCAGAAACCTGGTTTTGGATTTCATGTATAGCCGTAGATTACTCATATCAGATATTGGTTCTGGTTTTCGCCAAAATTTAATAAAATAATTTAAGTTTTGCCAAAATGTTCTCCAAAGTTTTTCCCAGGAAATTTTTAAATTTTCTATCGAAAATGTCTACGGAATATTCACTTGAATTCTTCCAAAAAGTTAGCTGGAAGGGCGTCGATGAACCAGTCTCGGGCTGAACTTCCCCATAATAAGGATTCAATAATAATATAGTTAGCCAGAAGGCTCTACTTTTCTTGAGTCAAGAATCTTGACGCTTTGATTTCAAAATCACACTATTCCTGTCTTTATAATAACAAATATCTATTTGCTGTTGTTTTAGTTTGAAAAGCTAACCCAGGCTTAAATTTCATTATCATCAGATCACGAAAAAAATTGACTTTTCCTGAAAAAAGTGACTTTAGTGACTTTTTGTTGGAAATAATGACTTTTTAGTGACCAGGTCGAAAAAAGTGACCAAATCACTAAAAAGTGACTTGCTACCAGCCCTGTATTTATACGATGTAGACGTTTCAACGATAAACGCCAAACGGTATGCTTTCATCGAAGCTTCGTACATCTTTTTGCACTCTAAAACATTTCTACTCAGAGTTTGAGTTGTTTACTAAAAAAACTGTAATGCTCTTATTCTTACTCAGAATTTACAGGAAAGTTCCCCTTTCTTTTGTTTTGAAAATTTATGAGAAGAATAAATTGACAACGCTAGACTTAATGATTATTCCAAGTAAATATTTTGGACAGTGACACACAGATACACTTCAAAAGATTTCCTCTCAAAGCTTCTTGATTGAAACCTTTAGAAATCTGTGTTTATTTTTCCTCTATCTTAAAAATGAGGAAAGCTCAAGGATTATTTCAAATACCTAAAAACTAAGTATGAAAGAGTAGCCTATTGTTTTACGCATAAGGCAAAACTTAAAAAAAATTCTTCATAGTTTAGTAGAAATCTTATCCGGTGTATGTGTGCTACTTGTTTAGTCTACTTGCAGGCACAAGGTTTCGAAGTAACTAACGCTAGATAGGGTAATGGATGTTTTTGGCCTCAAGGATTCATCTCACAAATCCTAATGACATGATCAAAAATCGATGTTCTTAATAATATTGGAAAAATGCATCCATTTCCGGTAGTTCTAAATTTTCCTAGGTCACGCTTTTTCAATTACTCAATACAAGTACTACAATGCATAAACAGCAGTGGCTCAACCAGGGGGGGTTAAACCCCGGAGAGCAGCAACAAGTGTACACGGTGTCTCTGGTAGAAAACAATAATATAAAAAAATCAGTATCGATGAAACACCCACCAAATGAAAGCTTAGGCTTTCCTCTTATTTGAGACCAGTTTGAAAATGTTCTATCGGGGGGTCCTGAACATTTTTTTTTATTTTAGTAAGAGTTACGTACCATAGGAGATCTTCTTCCACCAATAGTATGATACAATGAATCGCTTGTACCATATGATGACAACTCAATAGAACCGTAGAAGGCCATGACAAATATTTCTGGACAAACATTTGAAAAGGGCTGGAGAGGTCTTGAGCCTTTTTTCAGAAACGTTGCTGTTGAGCCCTTTTTGCTCGCCCATGCAAACTAACACCACTATCAGAAAGATTAGTGTTAGCTCTTCCTGATAGTAGTATTATAATACCAATTGGTAAGCGTGATCGAGTTGAATTGGGCTCAACAGCGTCTTACAAAGACATTGTTTACCTATGTCGATGTGCCCTTTTTAAATGTTTGTTCAGATTTCCATAAAACAAGCTTGTTTTTGTTTTGGCAGTGTTGCTGTTCAGTTGATTATAAATTCAGTAAATAGTAAAATTGTATATCTTTAATCAAAATTTATTCATTTATACAAAACTACAATGGTTGTAAATAGTATTTAAAATTTTGAATAAAAAAATGTTTAGAGATTTGAAAGATTTTCAATAAATAACCATTGTTTAGATTCAGTTGTATGCTATTAGCTTAAAATTCAATTATATTTTCATAAGATATTGATTTTTACGATTAGTAATAACCAAAGCGTTTGAAAACATTTACTCATGGATCATTACATTACCAAGGGTTTTACAGATTACAAAAAACAACTAAATTGGCATCAATGGTAGGGAAATCGGCGCTGCGTTATAACGCTTCATTGCTTAAGTTGTCGCGTTCTAAGGTGGTATAGCGAAAAATTGGTGCTTGTGTCACGTGATAAGTTTATAAATTCATTGTTTTGGGTCAACATTTTGGTTTGCTGATTAGAGGTATGCCTGTTAATAATTACAATAAATATATCCCAATTTCACACCTAATAATAAATATATATATTTACACTACACTCTGTCAGGAGACCTGAAACATGAAACCGAAAAGCCATGAAGACAATCGTTCGAAGATTTGCGTATTGTGTTTAAAGAATTTGTGTCTGCAACCGTTATCAGCAATAGTGGTTGATATTATTGAACAGTACATTCTTCACGACATCAGGATTACAGTCTGGTATTGTCCTACAAAAATATGTCGAGCATGCACGTTTATTCGTTCAGTAACGAGTTCAAACTTTTGTATATAGCACTGTATAAATATAAATACAATTTAAAACCTACCACTCGAAGCATGTAATGATGTGAGAACAACAATCTCACCAAAACTAAAGGGAAAACGTGGTAGACACAGTAATGCAAAAAGTAAGTGCCAATTGAATTGGTTGGTTGTCGAATCTACACGGTTTACCACCCAACTGAGAATCTTATTCAACATCTGTGCAACCTAAAAAAACCCATTTGTTCGCTGATGACTTGTTTTTGATAAAAAAAAAATTGATTTGAGCACCAGATGAGCGTTGCAGTTGAGCAGCTGTCTAAGGGGTTTGGATGTTGCAATCGCCCCAAACATCGCTTTCAAAATCAGCAGACCTAACCAATCAGTTCAGGGGTTTTTAGAGGTAACACATTTGCACTTTGATTTGAATGATAATGCAGAAACTGTAATAACGTAAATGTAAATGCATATAAATGCGTTCAGGGGCCTTCCTTAGCCGAGTGGTTAGAGTCCGCGGCTACAAAGCAAAGCCATGCTGAAGGTGTCTGGGTTCGATTCCCGGTCGGTCCAGAATCTTTTCGTAAAGGAAAGTTCCTTGACTTCCCTGGGCATAGAGTATCATCGTACCTGCCACACGAGATACGAATGCGAAAATGGCAACATTGGCAACGAAAGCTCTCAGTTAATAACTGTGGAAGTGCTCATAAGAACACTAAGCTGTGAAACAGGCTCTGTCCCAGTGAGGACGTTAATGCCAAGAAGAAGAACGTTCAGGGGTTAGTTGATTATGTGACGTCCTAAAAGGGGGGTTGGCCTGGGCAGAAGGGTCCTTTAATCATTTACCCTGTCGATTATCGAGCATAATTCCGACGTCATCGGGACTCAAGGCCGATGTAAGGATACTGGCGAAAAAAAAAAACTGTTGCTGTTTGCTGTTGCTTCTGGCGTTCCAGAAAAATATGGCATTATTGAGAAAATGTGGAAGACACTGTTGCTTTTGAATAATTTTAGGTGCTCCATTGCTGGAGACTTGAAAATCGTCAATCTGTTTTTCGTAATAATGGGAGGTAGTTCAACATTTCCTTGCCCATACTGTACCAGATTTATCCAATTTAGATGATCATCCACGAATACTTCGTCACATACGCGTCCGCGGAATGGGAAAGTCTCGGCTCGGACCATAAACTGGCGATGCAGTTCTTCAATTGTATTTCATATCCACTGCTCCAAATTGATCCAAATAATGTCGAGGAATGGGTAAGCATCAGCAGTTTGATTGTGTGATTCATAAAGATGACCTTAAAATAATTCTTTTATCACAGGTGAGGATCATCAGTTGCCAACGCCACAACAAAAGTGGATTCACCAGATGAAACTGTCAGAAGCTTTTGAAAAATCGGCATGTTTTGGAAGTGCAATGGGATCTTAGTTTGCTAGCAATTGTAATTTATCGTACTGTTCTGTAAATTATCTCTTTTAAATGAAAAAATGTATTTCAGGCGCTTGATCATTCTGATCAGGTACATCAAAGTTGTTTTCGAACGAGTCTGGATGATGATTTTGCAGAAAAGTTGAGAACTTTTCAAAAACGTGGATTGCTTACCCAATAGCTCGAAGTTCCATATTTCTGCTATCATATCCCGGAGTTTTGTGAAATCACAGGAAGTGGTTTGAGCAAATACGGGAAACAAGCCAGTCAAACCGTGCATTTCGATTTTCAAGTTGCTTGGAATCATGTTAAGGTTCCGGAGAACTCTTCTTTGAGTTGTAGTAATGTACAATAGTGAGCATTTGTAAGCCGTATTATCCGTATTTACTTTATCGATATGTCGTATACATAATTGGTTTGAATAGAAAGGTATAATGCTAAATCTAAATCCTTTTTATTAATTGGTTAACTATTCGTAGTACAATTTCTCATGGTTACCTAGATAAGCATGAAAGAAAATGACTGTGTGAACCATAATAAAGAAATCAGTACTGATAAAACGGCATTGCACTGTTTTGAAAAAAATGTTCAGGACCCCCCGATAGAACATTTCCAAACAGGTCTCAAATGAAAGGGGAAAGCCTAAGCTTTCAATTGGTGGATGTTTTAGCGATACTGATTTTTTTATATTAATGTTGTTCTACCAGAGACACCGTGGTAAGGCACTTGGTGATCAAAATTCATGATTACACATCCTACATATATTATTAGGATCATATTACACACATATAAGAACCAGAAGTTAAGATAAGACCAGAAGTCCTCTAGAAATCTGTGACGAAATTCAGGAGGGAGCTATTGGAATAGTCTCTGGAGTTTTTTTTTTCTAGAACCTGTACTGCCCTCTACGCATATTTTCTCACGGTCCGTAAGGTTTACGTAGAACATGGGACTAGTAGGCGTAGAAGGGCAGTGTAGAATTTCCAAACATGATTTACTGTACTACGGTGGGGGAAAAGGACCAATTTTCGACCCAGCACTAATTTTCGACTCATTCATTCGATTTTGGCCAAAATTGGAACAGTATTCTTGTGGGTCGAAAATTACTATTTTTCCTCTAGTCAGAATAAAAAAAAAAACATTTTGCTTATAATAGACTTCAGAGACCTTCCATTAGAGACTTGCAACGAAAGTAGAAACATTCGTGCCTATTCTGCGCGGCGTGTGAGGTGACACGAGTCGAATGAGGTGACAATTGTCGACTCGCTCCCATTTGATTAACATTAGTCGTCTCACGTCACTCGAGGTGAGAGTGGCTCGTCTCGACTCACACGCCGCGCAGAATAAGCACAATTATTCCATCCAAGATGGAAGAGGAAAAGGATTAATTTGAAGACCATTTCTCGCCCAAAAAGCTATTGGTAGTCGAGTGTGTGGCTCGTTATTCTTGAGAAAATGAACGGACCAACATAAAAAACATCATCACTGGGATATAGAGAAAAAATGTCTCTTCATCGTACCAATGTGGAATACACCCGATTCTGTTTTTGCACGGATTTTTTTTACACGGCAGCGCAAAAAAAGTTTTCATACTTTTTTTTTCGCCAATACCTTTTTTTTGCATGAAACGTCGAGGAACGGTGTTATTTTTTTGGCACGGTACGTCTCCCCCGTGCAAAAACAGAATCGGGTGTAACGTGTAGATCCATTCTTTTACTTGGTAACAATGGATTTTAGGGTGCCTTTATAAAATGTCGCATAACTTGTGATCTCGCCATAAAAGCCATTGGTAACCGAGTGTATAGCTTGTTGCCACAGGGTGTCGACCCAATTTTGAAAATAAAATTCCCTGACTCTCCCTGACCTTCCAGTCGTTTTCCAGAAAAATTCCAGAGCATGTTGATTTGTTTGTTTGGTAGAGTTTATGTTTTAGGTCGTATGAATGAACTAAGCAATAGTTTTACGATAATTTTCTTCAAGTTGATATGATAAAATTGAGCACTTGGGTGTGTACTTTTCAAACTTGATAACTCGTATTAATAAAGCGGTAAAAGCTGAATAGAAGCTTAGTAAATCTGTAATTCTTAGTAATACTGATCATATTGAAACCTTCAATAGCAAAAGTTACTTTAAAAATTGTAGAAAACGATTGTACTCGGATATTAAATTACCTTAGATGTAATGTCCCAAGTTTAGGCATAAAGGACAATTTTGGACACCTTCCGCAATTATACCATGATTACTATGCTTTTTTATTGGAAGGACTTTCTATTATCTTTATTGTTTCCAGAAAAGACATGATAAACAATTCAGGAAATATCCTGTCTTGCAGATTTGTGCTCTTGAAATTTTGAGATACGGTTTTAATCTTTACCTAAATATGAGATTCTTCATTGGTTGTATCTCTATTTTTGGCAAACTTGTAAAAATTGACATGATTTGATGAAGTGGGTTTCATTTTTTCCACAAGATTTTGAAAAGAAGCGTGGGCTTCGTAGCCGTGCGGTTAGTGTCAGCGAGGCATTTAGCCGCATCGTGCTAAGGAGTGTAGGTTCGATTTCCGCCTCAGGCCGAAAAACTTTTCGAGAGGAATGTTTTCCGACTGTGCCACTGGGCGTTGCATGCTAGTCCGTTGTCTAGTGTGGTGCTTCCTTCAAAGGGCAACTAGCCCACTGGAAGCATTAACGTGTAGTGAAAAAAAAAGAAGACAATGATCTAGGAAACTTTAGAACTAAATATCAATAAAGCAAACTACGCCAACTTTGAAGAAATTGTTCAGAGAGCACTGTTGATGCTTTTCAATTCAGAAAATTTTGGATTCTAAGAATAAGTGTAGGTAGTAAAGTACATCTTACATTCATATGCATAAAAGCGTTTTCTCAATCAACTTGTTTGATGTTGTAGTATTGAATATTTTTCCCTGACCTCTAGTGAAATTCCCTGACTTTCCCTGACTTTCCAGGTCAATAATCGAATTCCCTGACATTCCCTGACTTTCCAGGTTTTTCCAGGTAGTCGACACCCTGTGCCAGTGCTGTAAAATGTCGAAAATTTGTAAAATTTCAAATGTTTATTGCAGTTTTCCATGTGAAATATAGAATCAGCAAATATTACCAACCGATAGTAATATGGAAAAGGTCACCGAGAAAAATATTTTCCGATGACTTTTTCCACGGCAAACGATGATATTGGCAATATTCAATTGTCAAAGTCACGTGATATTCATGACATTTAACAGCTCTGCTTGTTGCTACTGGGCAAACAAATGGATTTACACGTTATTCAACAATGCTACGATGAAGTGGAAATCCTCCTCTATCTCCCAGTGGTGATAATCTTCATCCTGGTCCATTCGTTTGCTTAGAAACAAGGAGCTACACACTTGATTACCATTGGCTTTTAGGGCAAGATCACAAGTTATGCGAGAAATAAACTAGATTCCAATTAGACATTCCAATAAAAAAAGCCTTGCTAGAGACTTGCATTGAAATAGTGCCAGAGAGACCAACTACCAGTCCTGTATTAACTCTCGCATAACTTCTGATCTCGCCCTAAAAGCCATTGGTAACCATGTGTGTAGCTCGTTGTTTCTGAGCATTTGAATGGATTTTCATGTTATTTAACAACGCTATGGTAAAGAAAGAATCATTATCTAACTGCCAGTGATGTTGATTTGGATGGTTATCTTTAGCTCAGAAACAACGAGCTACACACGTGGCTACCAATGGCTTTTAGGGCGTTATCTCAGAGTATGCGAGAACTGTATAAATGCATCGCAGACAAAAAAAAGATTCGGCGTATTACAGAGCCACAATCACACTTTGGGGTAGGAATTTCAGTACGATTTAATGCCTTACAGCATAGCTTCCCAAACTCGATTTGAGCGGCGCACCAGCCGTTCGTCGGATCGCTTTTTCGTTCATCTTCAAGCGAGCTCGCAACAAGCTGGTGCGCCGCGAAAAGCTAGTTTGGGAAGCGCGGCTTTAGGTATACCTTTCGAGATCGAGATGCATCGTTTGGTAAAGTTGTTACAAGAAGCACAAACCTCTCTTCTGGTTATCGGATAACAATATTAAAGCTCAATAATTACCAAAGCACATTCACAGCATCAAATCATGTTTTGTATTTTCCTGTTATCGTTGCACTCATAGAGACAACGATAACTATTCCTATTTTCCGTAAATACAACGAGGGATGTCAATGTTGTTTTCCTTCAATACTCCATCCGCTTGCTTATTCGGCCTTCTTGGGGGCAGCAGCAGCGGCAGCAGTAGTTCCAGTACTGGTGGCAGCCTTGCCCTTCTTGGCCGAAGCAGGTCGCTGCGATCGCAGGATGGCGCTGGCACGACGAAGAGCAGCCTGTCGCAGATCCCGACGGTAACGGTTCTTGTTGACGATGTTCTTCAGCTTCTTCAGGGTGCGACGTGGGCGATGCTTCAGCGTAACCTTAACCGTGGCCTTGGCTGGCTTGGTCTATTGAAGAACCGGGAACGAAAAATGAAACGAATGCTTTCATTAATAATGCGTCACTTCTTCGGAAGGATTGTAAGATGCGTTTTGATACGGCATCAGTATTGGGTAGTGGACGTAGTCAATTCACGAGACTTTCAGTAAGCCTTTTTCCTCACGGAGATTTTAAACATTACCGTAAACCGGGGTCGAACTGGTCACTTTGGCAAATTTGATCAAGTCGGTACTGAACGTTTCCTTCCTAAAATAGAGCTCAAACATTCTGTTTTCTAGTTGATAGATATTTAATGAAGACTTTAAACAACTAAATGTTTTAGTGTAAGCTCAAGTGAACTATATTTTTGAATCCTAAGGCATTACATATTCTTTCATTAAACAATATATAAACTTTTTAGGATAACATAACAAGATATTGTAAAACAGTGATCAATTTGCTCCAGGTTTACGGTACGGGAGTTTGCGTTAAAAAAAAGTCGATGTAAACATACCTGGAACTTTGGTCGCTTGTACACGACCTGGATTCCCTTATCGGCCGGAACGACACCCAGCGATTTCTTGTGGACCAGTCCGCTGTAACGGTACGAGCTCAGGTTGGTCAGGTTGTTGGGCTCCTATAAAGAAGTGTTCGTATCTATGAGAATGAGGAAAAGCTGTTATCGCGTTATCTTCTTTTAGGTAAACAGCGATCAGAATTGTGTCCATATTAGCGAGTAGTTGGAAGCACGTGTAAGCATCAGAAGTAGCAAATGGTATCAACAGAACCGTTCCGAGGAACGTTCAGAGATCTTGGTGGTAAATGTATCATCATAAAAGTGCTTCCAAAGAAAGTGGAACAGGACAACACAATTCCGGATCACGTTGAGGGCTAGGAGACAGGAGGAACTTACCGTGCTGAACGGCTTCTTGATGTTGCGGCGCTTCAGCAGGAAAGCGTTGTGATCACGGATGATCAACCAGCTCAGGTGGGATGATGTATCGGCCATTTTTATTGATTACCTGGAGAATAAAGAGAATTTGATTAGTCAACTTTTCAAAGCGGTATCAAGTGAGTTATAACTCCCAATATCACATCTGAAAACATTGAAAGAGCCAGAATGAATATGGCGACCTAAGCATCACAAACACGTTTTTGAATTGCGCAAAACACAATTAAATTAACACTCACTTAATTGCACCAACTTAAAACTTCTACAAAATTAATCGAAAAAATTAAACTACAACACATTGCAATTGCAAAGTTCAACACAATATTCACTATTTCTCCCACAATTTCAAGTTTTCAGCACAAGAGATCGAGCTCGACTCACCTACTTTCGTTGGCTGACAAGATGGAAAAGACTCGTTCGCTGACAGCTACCGACAACATTTACACCGAAACGAAACCGAAAGCGGAAGTGGAAAGAAGAAGAAAACTGAGCAAATTTCTTATGAGGAAAGGATTTTCAAGCAAGCTGTCTGAAAACGTAAACATTCTATGGGCGCGATGTTTTTGCTTTGCATACACGGTAAAAAATAAATAAAAAATAACCGCACAAAATTATTTTGTTGTACACATATATACACTCAAGAAAACCACCCCCTGAAAAACAGGTGCATTTGCACATACGTTGCTTAATTTTGCGGTTTCATTGATTTCATGTGTACTATATACTTATCACATGTTTAACAAATACATTTAATTTGTGTAATGCATGCATGTCATTTGAGTCACATTTATAGTATGTGCAGACTTTGAACTCGTTCACATCTCGAACCACACAGTGAAAACAAAGATGGCTACCGAAAAAAGTTTCCGCGAAATCATGCTATACGAATTACAGCTGCCTGCCGAAATTTCATTTGAAGGTAATTGCCTTTAGATTGAAAAATAAACATGGTTTTACATGAAATTTCAACGTTATGTATGTTTTTTAAGGTGCAAACATAGATTTTGATTGTCTTTCGCGAACTTCAAGAGACGAACTGGAAGACGCATTGGTGGGTGCCGGATCAGCAGCCAGCGAAAACATTGCTTGGAACATCGATGAAATTTTCCGGCGAATAGGGTCCTAAAGCCCTGTCCCAATTTTAGTGCCAAACGCTTAAGTTAGGGCCAAAAACACATGTTTACTCAATTTTCTAATGTTTTCCGTTGGTTTAAGCCCAAAAAACATTTTTTTAGATTTTGTCACATCTTTTGGCTTAAACTCAAATTTTGGGTGTATTTTGTTTTCCGTGTCCCTTACGAAATGTCAGATAGGAACAACCCCAGTGGTCGATCTAAAACCCCTGTGGTGTTTTTGTCGACTAAGTGAACGTCAAACATGATCAAAAGTGTCAAGGTTCATTTATGGACCAAATTTTTAAATTAAAGTTTAAACATGATATAGCCATTATTTGAGCGGGAAAAATTGCTAAAGTAGTTACAGTAACATGCCTTTTCGTGTTATTTAATAAAAACAAGATTTCATTAAAAATTTTAGGACCCAATTGTCGAGTGGTGCCAGGAATCTGTAAGTAACCAGTGTCATGCTCTGTACAATACTTATTATTTATGTGTATAAGAAACAAATTTGAATCTGATACGCGTTTGTAATAAATTTACATAGATCTGTATAATAAACATGTTGCATCTAACTATTCACCATTGGATTTCCCTTGGAACACCTGGTAAACAATATTTTGTTTTCTGGATCAGTGATGTTTCATTAAATTCATAAACTGTTTCCATCCTTAGCTAATACTCCATTGCTGACTGGTTTGGAAATTGTTCGTGAACTTAATCGAAATATTTCTGATTCAGAATACAAAAATGAATACCGTGTACTTTCAAAGAAAAGAAAAGTTTAAAACCACATCCTGAATTGATGTGAAACGTCAATAAGTACGATTGATGCGACCCTTAAAAAGTATGTGCGTGAAGTATGGAGTCTATTTGAATTCATCATGATCTTAATGAAAACAGTGATTGGAGGTAATCCATTGAGTTCGCACATACTATGCATATGCGAACCCCCATTGCAAAAATCCATGTGGATTTGCACATGGATCAAATGAGGACTTTATCTTGAGTGTAGGCATATATATGGTGCACCACCATAATAGAGGTCGCAGGGGAAGGAGAGAAATGTCATTGAAAATGTTTGTTTTCGTCCTAAATTCAATTTTTCAACCCAAAAATTAAGTCATAATCAATTCATTATTGAACTTTTATCCATTGGCATAATCATTTTGACCCTATTCTTGCGATATGCGTGATTTTACAACAAATTTAACCACCAACAAAGAATCCGGAAGTTTATAACCTATGTTGCCAAACATCAATTCTCGCAAAACTTGTGGTCTCGCCCTAAAAGCCATTGGTAACTGAGTGAGAAGCTTGTTGTTACCGAGCAAACGAATGGATTTAAACGTTATTCAACTATGCTACGATGAAGATAAGATCTTCCTCTATCTCCCAGTGGTGATAGTTTTCATCCAGGTCCATCCATTTCCTTAGAAATAAGGAGTTACACACTCGGTTATCAATGGCTTTTATGGCCAGTGATGCATTTCAAACTGAACGCGAGCCAAAAGTGAACTGAACGCGTTCCAATTTTGCACGAGAACGCAGCAAACATTGAACTCTCGAGCAAGATTCTGCCACTGCTCATGAACGGCCCGTTCAATTCAAAATGCACAATGAAGCATAAAACTCGAATAAGCTACATCGATCTGTATGGAACTCAACTCATTCAAAATGTATGGAACTCAAAACGTTCCATAATATCTTTCGCAAATCTTTCGCATTGAAATATGTTGTGCATCTGTCATAATATCAATGTTCATTGCGCGTTCAATTTTCAGCTCCCACGGGTTCAAATTTTTTAACTGATCAATGTGCAAGCCTACTTGATCTCTTGTTCAAAAACTTGAACTGGAACGCAAACTGAACGCGTTCAAATGCAACACTGTTTATGGCGAGATCACAGGTTATGCGAGAATTTTCCATTTTTATCCCACTAATTGCACATGAGGATTGACTGAATCTGTAAATTTCCGAAGGAAAAAAGTTTACCATGTTTTTCAATGCTCTCGGATCGTCTACAAAATATCTATTACGAAAAAAAAGTGTGAATAATCCATTTTACGAAACAACAATAAGCAATCAGCTGTTCAAAAACGTCTCGTAAAATGGACTATTGTGTGCTTCTTCCTAGGCTGCACCGTTTCTCAACCCAACCTCTTTTTTGACGGTTCTTCTACTAGCCACCAGATGTCGAAGCGATCGTTTAGCTTTAGCCTATTACAAGAAACTTATGTTTAATTTTACTATGGCTGCATACATTGGATATGACTGATATGCATTCCATGCAAAGCGTGTGCAAGTTTCTTTGAGGAAAACAAAAACAAACTGTGTATGACGAGCGTATGCTAGCCTTCGTGCGTTCAAATGTCACTGAGCTCTATGAGGAGAGATTCAACAAATCTCGCATGACAAATGATCTCGCCCTTTAGGGGACTTCTTGTTTAAAATTGAGAAAATTTACAGGAAAATGTGTTCAATGTATTCCTGGATGCTGCGAACTGAACCCCCTCATATTTTCAAGCAAATCTTGAAATATGTTTCTTGTGACGAATTGTATTTGTCGTAATCGTCCCTGAAACGTCATTCAAAGTTCTCTCTCTCAAAATTTTGCTCTCCGATCTCTCTTTGAAGAGCTTAAATGTGTTCAAACATCCATGACATTCTCAAAGTTTGTTTACATTTGGACTCTATCGGCTTCATATGAAATATGGATATGCTCATATGAAAACTTTCGGGAAGTTGATTATTATCTATCTATTCTGTTTTCCCCCGTAATTAACTTGTTGATTACAATACGATGCTCGGTTAAAGGTTGTCGAAGGAACAACAGAAAGGATCGTGTGAGTTTTTATCGTTTCTCGACGGATTTTATTCTCCGCTCAAAGTGGCTAAAACATTGTGCTAATAACTAGACAAAAACGAAGACATTGAATCACAGTTTATGCTCGTCTTCTTTTGTACGGAGGATTGATACCATTGAACATGAATCTTTGGAGCATTTCAATTCGATAAAAACACGCAATTCAAAATTCGACAGCCGAAGCATGGTGCCGAACGTGATAAACATGAATTATAAAGACAAATCAATTTTTAAACTATGTTTGTAAAATAATTAGACCATAAATACAAACTTTTTTGGGTTTAATTTTGGATAGAATGCAATACTCCTTAGCTCTCTTTAGTAATTCATTTAAAACAAACATAACCTCAATTTCAAATGTTTGGCTCCGGCAATCAGGCTCCCGCTTGACAAGCATATTGAGTCTGTCCGCGGCACCCAGCTGTATTCTATTCTCCAACCGAAATACAGTGAACACATTTTCATCGAATACTTTTTAGTTTTGAACAGAAAAACTGCTATTTAAGTTTCAATGATGACGATGATTACGATGGTGGTGCGTTGAACGTTAAAGCCATTGGTAACCGAGTATGTAGCTTGTTGTTGCTGAGCAAAGGGATAGTTTTACACGTTATTTAACAGTGCTACGATGAAATGAAAATCCTCCTCTATCTCCCAGTGGTGACAGCTTTTATGTTGGTCAAATCATTTGCTTACAAACAACGAGCTACACACTCGGTTACCGACGACTTTTGTGGCGAGATCATATGTTATGCGAGAAATGACGCTCAACGTTTCACGGAATTTGAAGGCCCCGTTTCCCTCCTCTGTCACGCTTATTTCATGACGAATACGTGGATCTGATTCTGTTACATTCTTCCGAAAAACATTTCCCAGAATTCAGTTCTCCAGAATGAAAATCATTGCATCTCTGGCATTGCGATTTTTTATACCACTTATAACAGGGGGTGGGAAACTCGGCTCACCTAAAATTGTGCCGATTTGTGCCAACTGTGCCGAAGAGAGCGACCGTATCGATATGTCGTATTTGTCTGGTTGCACTGCAATAACTGGCAACTCTGTTTGTTCTATGGCAGATTGTTTTTGTTTATTTTCAATATCACCGATTGAACAGCATCAAATCTAAAATTTTTGAATGACGGAGGCCGCTATTAAGATTTATGAGCTTAATTATGGTAAGTTTTAAGTGAAATTAGCCTTTAATAAATATTACATTCATATGATTTTGCAGTCCAGCCGCAAAGAAATCAAACGGATAATGATCGTAATATTGGATGCCCACCAGGGCGTTAAGGATCCGATGAATGATAGCGGAGTTTTCTAAACAGTTTCCGAAATGTAGTGGATGACCGTGATGGTAAAAATGCGAACTTCGAGGGGCGTTTGTTGTGCTGCTGGTAGTGTTGTTAGGATCAGATAATGGTAAGTCTCTTTCGGCTTATCCTCCAGGAGAGAAACTGGAATGACTCCAATTCCTCATCCATACTTGCAGTGCATTCTCAACGACTCAAGGCCAACATGTTACTTTGTACACCCCGATCAGCGGCGATTGAACGGAACGCACGTAATCGGGTGCAGTTTCAAGCTGGGCGAATCCGTGGGTGTTCTGCAATTTATTTGTTTGGAGGTGGACATTGATTTTGTAGTGCGAAAGCATCCCGCTTCTCATTACGCTCCAGCTCTGGCGCCGCTCCTGTCCACGTGGGAGAATATATTCCAACTGCGCAGCCAAGGTGGTCTTCACATTTCCGCTGTGGTTCTGTTCAACAATGCCAAGGAGTTGGGGCAGTTTAGCCAGGAATCGTGCTGCCAGAACCAATTTAGCAGACTTTCCGGAGAGGGAGAAGATACGTGCGATGTGCAGCGACCGGAAAGCATTTGGAATCCCTGGGAGACGGGGCTGATGATGCTTCTCACTGGAAACTACCTTCAGTACAGTGTCAATGCAGACTCATATTATCGATGTGTACGCCAATGACTTGCTATCGGTGGCAAAGTAATAAAGAAGCTATATTGGAAGCAAACCAAGACACATAGTTTATAAATTATTCATCTTTATTTTAAGTATTTTCTTCATCATTGAACTCCTTCACAGGTTCCTCTTCATTTTGTTCAGCTGTCTTACCTTGATCGGCATCTCTGCCAAGGGTTATCAATTTACCTTCCCGCTTCAGTCTCGAAGAGTTGATGTCAACGATCTATCTTTAATCTTTTTGATGTTTGCCTTTTACGGCCATGTACTGGATTCTATGCGATCAGGTATTTCCCACCCCCTGGATAAAGCCGATTTACTCATTAAAGAGTATTCGACAGGAACTTCAAAACATGGGTATTTATAACTCTTGATAGATTTTGAAAAAATGGGTACTAAAACCACAGACAAACAGACGTAACACTGACAAAATTTCCATCGACCACTCATTTAACGATCATTTCAAATTCGCTATGTTACAAATCTCACAACCAGAGGCGCGCGTATCGTTTCTCTTCGTGTTTGACGTTTCACACTCTCGCCATCTACAGGTCTTGTTGCACGAAAAGGGATTTAGTGCAACATGCTTACCAGATGGTGATGGTGTAAACTGGGCGATGGATTTTAAAGAAATTTGTTCTAAGTGTTACGTCTGTTTGTCTGTGCAAAAACCTTATTTTTAGATCAATATCGCTCTGGATTCAGGTTGAGACATACACAAAACTAAAACAAATGATATAAATGAAACAATACATGTTTGTTGTGTTAATATGACTTAACATTGCATACACTATCGGCATACATTATCCTCACAATAGCATATATCTTTTTTAATTACAAGACGCCGATCGTAGATGCTCCACTGAACCACTGGGCCACTGTCAACCACTTCCGGGATGCTTAATCTTGGTATTCCAGCGCAGCGTATTGGAATCGGCTCTATAGAGTATATCACATCCGTCACATCCACATCCGGATTCTGTAAAATGAAAACCGTGAAAATAATGATCCCATAACGCAAACATAAAACTGCTTTCAAAACTACTTACCGTAAAAGATATTTTGAACATGATTGCCAGTCAGGTTGCTTTTGGCTTTGCAAACATCATGATACACTCCAAACAACTAAATTTTTAATTAAAAATAGATTTTTATTTCACTAAAATCAAACAAGACCGCAACATCTAGAAGATGGCGGTGCTGATCTGTGGAATAGCATGTGTATTATTTACCCATTATTGTTATTCCATTGGAAGCTTTGTTATGGGGATTAAGTACCCTTTTTATGACATTTAAAAAATACTCTTTTTCTGACAACCCAGTACTGTTCATAAAAATGGGTAAATGGAACCCATTTAATGGGTACTTCTAAGTTAGCGTGTTGGTACAATCAGGCATTGCAGAATTCGATCTCATTTGAGTATGAAGCACGATCAAAGCAAGCAAAGAAAAACATCCCATGGGCCCATTCACAAATTTCATAACAGGGGACGGACCTGGTGTTGTGGTTAGAACACACGCCTCTCACGCCGAGGACCTGGGATCGAATCCCATCCCCGAGATAGTCACTAAAAATTTCAGTGACGACTTCCTTCGGAAGGGAAGTAAAGCTGTTGGTCCCGAGATGAACTAGCCCAGGGCTAAAAATCTCGTTAATAAAGATAAAAAAAAATTCATAAGGATTTATTCACAAATTTCATAACGCCAAAAATGGCCATTTTCGACACCCACCCACCCCCTCGTAACGATTTTTGTATGAATATTTTACAAATTTTGTATGAGCCGTAACACCACTAGGACACCCACCCACCCCCTTTAGCGTTATGAAATTTGTGAATGGGGTGGGTGGGTTTTTCTCGCTTATTTACCGTTGGGGATAGGTGTTTTTCTTTACTGGCACGATGAACAATCCACGAATTTTCAATAGCAATAGCACAGACAAACAGACGTCACACTCTTATCGCTGTCCATCGACCAACTTTTTAACGATCGATTCAAATATTGGGTAGGTGGTCAATCGACCACCCGCAGCGCTCGCGTCGTTTTTATTCGCGTTTGACGTTTACACACTACCGCCATCTGTTGGTCCATCGGCCAACTACAGTGTTTTTAGCATTGGGCGAACATGATTTCGCGACTATGATTTTGATCGAGATTTGTTCTAAGTGTTACGTCTGTTTCTCTGTGGCAATAGTGTACCCCAGGCTTGGAGCATGTTTAGAGGGGTTTTATCATGCACTACTATCCCCCCAATCTTGATCAAAGCTGTAGCAGTATACGATAAACAGTCTCTCATAATGTGCAGCATGTTATGATAGTTACAGAGAGCGATACGTGAGAGATTCTCTCAATTTTCTCAGGATTCAATCCCTGGGTACAATATAAAAACTTATTTTTTGGGTAGTCTGATTTCTCCGTGTAAATGAGTTTTTTTTTTTAATCTTTAAGGCCCAAACGCAATGATAGCGGAACGGCAACGGAAAGCGGAACCGGTTCGCCAGCATGAACTACAACAAGCTTATCGACTCAGTGTTGGTTCGATTTCATTCGTTGTCAGCTCAGTCGAGATGGTGTGATTCATGTTGGCGAACCGGTTCCGCATTCCGTTGCCGTTCCGCTATCATTGCGTTTGGGCCTTTAGTTTTATGATTTTTCTGAGTGTAAAAAACATCGCATCACTCGAATCTGCGGCTCACGATTGTCAATCTGACAATCAAACTGTCACAACATCGCCCCTCGTCAAAACTTTGAACCCGAACGTCCACATTCCTCCTCAAACCGTCGTTCTGAGCGGACCACAAGAGCCAATCAAAAAACCAGTCGAGTGTAGTGAAGCATTTTCAAACCGCGTGCGCGAAAACTTTTTTCCAAATTTAAATCTCTATCTCCATTTTATATTTCCTTTAATTAATAGTTTTATTTTTCCACAAATTTGATAATAAGTACATAGAAGAGAGAAAAATCGGCCAATAAGTGTTAGTTTATAAGTTGTGAATAGAAATAAAAAAGAGAAAAACTCGGTAGTGATTAGTGTAAGCTAGGTTAAGAAAAAAAAAAGTGAAAGGGAGGAACGCCAGCTGTATGTTGGCTGAATCCTAACATGGACACCACACGAACAGACGACCCAAAACTACCACCAGACAAAGGTAAGGAATGGATGGAGACCAATTTACCCAACACAGACGATGAAGACCTATTTGCCGGATTTTCCGAAAAAGAACAGACACCAACACAACAAGAAAACCACCAACGGAAACGACGAGACAACGACACACACCTAGACAAACAAACAAAGCAGTTAAAAAAATCACAACCACACACACAACTCAGCACCAGATCACAAACACAAAAACAAATAAAAAATTCAACAGATAACCTAACCTCAAACACCACAAACGCAAAATCAAACAACCAACACATTAACAATGACCGAACAATCTGGATTCAAAACAACCAACATGATGTACTATTCATCGAACCTATTTCAATCAAGGAAGGAGAAAAATTACTCGAACCAATGGAAGTGGGGAAATTTCTCCACGACACGGGACTAGACCAATTCACAGAACTCAAAAGAGCAGGGCAATACCGATACAAACTAATTTACAAAAAACCAAAAGACGCTGAAAAGCTACTAAACGCGACACAACTACTCAAAAACAACAATTACAGAGCATTCATTCCAAGAATGCTACTGGAAACAACAGGCATAATCAAAAATGTACCGATATCACTCACAGAAAAAGAAATCTATCAAAACACAATCTCTGACAAAAAAATCACAAAAATCGAAAGAATCAAAAGACGAAAAGACCCGAAAGACCAAAAATCAGAATTAATTAACACTCGATCCATCAAAGTTACTTTTGAAGGACCAGAACTGCCGCGAACTGTTTCGATCTACGGTGTCATTGAAAAACCCGAAATTTACATTTACCCGGTAAGAATATGCACAAAATGCTGGCGACTAGGGCACAAAGACACGGCTTGTAAGGGGAAAAAAACCTGCATCAAGTGTGGTCAACAAGAAACTGACAAACACACAGAATGCGACAAGACTCAAAAGCGAATCTGTAGGAATTGTGGTGGGAATCACCTTCCTACCAACAAAGAATGTCCCGAAAGGGTTAGGATGGAACACATAAATGTAGCAATGACCATAAATAAAATGACCTTCCAAGAAGCCCAACAGCTTTACCCCAAACACACCCTACAAACCTCCAACAGATTCGCTTTGTTAGAGTCTACCGTTGAATTCCCACAGTTGGAACAACCCAGTATGACAAACACAAAGTTCAGACAAATCAACCAAACAACATCTAAAAAACTTGACTACAGAGGAATCATTCGCAATATCACAAACAATGACACAGAAAGTAAACCCAAAACCAAAACAGAAACACACAAAAACACCTTTCCGACTGTTGACACTTATCCCGAACAAGTACACGTAATTGAGAACAATCCACATAAAGTAACTGAACCAGAAAAACTTCAAACAGAACAAGAAAACCTAACAAAACAACTCCAAAACATCATCGAGAAAATTACAAACAAAACTAATGACAACAAACTGGATTCAGACTTACTCCTTATTGAAATAGCTTCAATGATACAGAACCTAATACATTTGACGAAATCACGTAAAACCAGTAACACCTAAAATTTAATCATGGATAATTGCTTTTTAAACGATCTAAATATATCTCAACTAAATATACATAGTATAAGACCTCTTCATAAAAGAGAAGCAATAAAAACCTACCTTAATACTAATGACATACATATATTCTTACTTCAAGAGACTTGGCTTAAGCCAGATGAGAAATACAAATTTCTCAACTATCAATTCATTAAAAACTGTAGGCCAGACGGCTATGGTGGCACCGGAATTTTAGTACACTCTACGTTGATATACGAAGAAATAACAATCCCAGATATAAAACTTGAAATGACAATAGTAAAAATTAAAAACCTTAAGCAACCAATAATATTCATCTCGCTATATCTACCCCCAGACACACCAATAACAGAAATCAAAGAACCACTCGAAAAACTTTTTAACTACATCGAAAACAGTACCGTTCCAGTATTTTTAGGAGGAGATTTGAATGCTCATCACTCAACATGGGATAAAATTTCAAACAAAACTGACAGAAGAGGAGAGCTAATAAGTGAATTACTAGGAAATCATGACGTCATATTCTTGAACACTGGAGTCGCAACCAGGTGGGAAGACCTAAATAACAATTCTTCAGCAATAGATTTAACAATCACAACACCAGACCTAGGACCAATAACAAGTTGGGAGACCAGTTCACAAGATTTAGGAACAGACCATAAACTTATAGAATGCCACATTATACAATATAACAAATTCAACAACCATGCACAAAAGACAATTATTAGCAAAAATAAAGCAATAGAAAACCTTAACCAAATTGACCCTAACACTCTCACAAATGTTGAAGACCTTAACAAAGAAATAAACAACGCAATGAAAAAAGCAACATATGATATATACCCAAATAGTAAGAAAAAAATAAAACCTTACTGGAACGAAAACATTAAAAAGCTATACGAAATAAAAAACAAGAAACACATAGAATTCAGGAACAATTTAACTCTAGCTAACAAACACGAATTCAAAAAAGCAGAATTAAACTTCAAAAAGGCTTTGAAGAAAGAAGTATTTGAATACAGAGATAAAATGTTAAATGAAATAAATGAACAGACCAATGTAAACCAAATGTGGAAAATTGTCAGGTGTGTAAGTGGCAATTTCAAACATAAAGAAAACTCTGAGATAATTAACAATAAGGAACTTGCAACAAAATTCATTGAACTCAACTTCAAGGAAGAGGCAATGACAAACCATTGTCATTCAAACACTAACTACGACGTAGAAGAAGAAATTTACGTTGAACCATTAAAAATAGAAAATATGATTAAAACAATCCGAGAAAGAAAAGACACTTCGGCCGCAGGAGCAAATAGGTTATCGTATTATTTCTTGAAAAACATCAATTTAAAGCTTTTAACTAAAATATTAGAATTAACCAGTCAAGTTTGGATGAATGAAAAAATACCAGAAGAATGGTTATTAATCAAAATAATTCCAATATTAAAACAAGGTAAAGATAAACTTAAAGAATCATCGTATAGACCAATCGCTTTGATAAACATAAACTTGAAACTAATAAACTGTGAAATTAAAAAACGATTAAACAAATACTTAGAGATTGAAAATCTAATACCCAGCTTATCATACGGATTTAGAAAAGGATACTCGGCAATTAATTGTATCAACCATATAAACTCAATTATAACAGAAGCAAAGAGACAGAAACAAATTGTAGCAACTATTTTCTTAGACCTCACAAAGGCATTTGACTCAGTAGACATAAACATCTTATTAAATAAATTAGATAACCTACGAATTCCTAGGAAAATCACAACTTGGTTAGATCTGTACCTAAAAAACAGGAAAATAATAATACAAACAACACAAGGAGACATAATTCAAAATACCAACAAAGGGTTACCACAAGGTTGCCCCCTATCACCACTATTGTTTAATGTTTATACAAGAGAACTACATGATATAAATACAGACAAAGTAATTTTCATACAATTTGCAGACGATTTTTCTATTACAATAATTGGAGAATCAATAAAAGAAGTAGAAACAACATCAAACATAATTTTAGAACAAATCAAGAGTAAACTGGCATCAATCAAAATAGATATCAACCCGGAGAAATCCGCTGTCATTTTATTCAACTCAAAACTAAATGACAAAATAAATATTAGAATAAACAACGTACAAATAGTACAAAAAGAAATACATAAATATCTAGGATACATTCTGGATTACAAACTTTCACACAAAGCACACATAAATTATGTAAATGATAAAGTCAAAAAAAGATTGAATGTAATTAAAATGATATGTAAGAAAAACAAAGGTGCTCACCCTAAAACAGCACTAAAAATCAACAAAGCAATTATAAGATCACAAATTGACTACGGATTAACATTATATGGTGGAACAGCGAAAACCAACTTAGCTAAACTAAACTCTTCGTTTAATACTTCATTAAGGACGTGCCTTAGATTGTTGAAATCAACACCCATAAATGTACTATACGCTGAAGCAGGAGAATTACCAATCAAATATAGAGCTAGATGGCTAGCCAAAAAAGAAGCAATCAATACCTTTTTCCATGATAAACCAATTGTACAAATAATTTCAAAATTCTTGGAACTAGATGATTTACCTAAATGCTATACATTCTTGGAGTGCATAATTTTCGAAAACAACTATTTAATAATAATAACCAACAACAAAACTGAAAGTACAAATACTATTGAACTAAATGAATTAATAAAGACCGAAATTCCTGGGGTAAAAAGCCAAGATATGAACAACACTGCCATAAAAATGATAACAATAAACTATCTAAATCAAAAATACGATCAATTTCACAAAATATATACAGACGGTTCTAAAACAGCGAATGCTTGCGGAATAGGTATATGGTACGAACAAAAAAATGAAAAAATCAAATGTAAAGTCAATAACGCGATGTCAATTATGAACGTAGAACTAATGGCTATAAGTACAGCTATAGACATAATTAATACCAAAGATACAAACAATTTTGTGATTTGCTCAGATTCAAAATCTGCACTGATAAGTATAAAAAATAAAAACACTGATGATAACTTCATTATAACGGATATTAGAAATAAAATAAACAAAACTAGGAAAACTATAAACTTTCAATGGGTACCGGCTCATAAAGGTATAATAGGAAATGAAATAGCAGACACCCTCTCTAAAGAAGGATGTACTAACGAACAGATGATTCACACAAGAATACCACTCAAGGACACAATTAATTTAGCGAAAATAGAAACACTAGAAGAATGGACACAAGAATACATCACAACTTCGACAGAAAAAGGAGTTAAACATTACAATCTTATGCCAAAACCTACCTTCAAACCGTGGTTTGATAAACTTGAACTGGATACAATACAAATAGTTACAATAGGGAGATTAAGAACATTCCATACCTTATCAAAAGAAAAACTGTATTTATGGAAATTAACACAAGACGACAAATGCGATATCTGTGGGGTTAAAGAGGACTCCAGCCATGTCTTACTACACTGCACAAAATATTCACAATCAAGAATGCAATACAAAACACTAACTGAACACGATAACATAGAAACATTACTTAACCAAGCCGGCGCTAATAACTATCGAGAAATTTCAAAATTCGTTCAAACAAATAACATAACAATATAATAACTAACACCAAACAGAGCGATTTTTCTCTTTGACAGTACAACTACAGTAGTTTACCGACTAATGGTTGGTATCCACTTCGTAAGTACTGTGCAAAAGGATAGGACAAGTAATGGTCAAGAAATACTTCAGCTGTTCAAATTACTTGAGCTGTATCCAGTTGACAAGTAGAGCTGATTTCGTAACATTGGTAACGCCTGCTGTACAAATCAAATGGAGCTGTCACTATTCCGTACGGAAAAATGTGCCGCTCAATTATTCCGCAAGTAAAAGTGACAGTTCGCTCATTCTGGATCAGCTGTCAAAATTACTTTGGTAATTAGCAACAAATTGTACTTGACCGCGCTACTTAGGATGTGGATACTAGGCTTAAATTGGATCGGTACAATCTATTAATTAACCGAAAAAAAAAGATTGATAGAGATTTCGATCGCATTAAGTAAATTTAAGGGACGATGGAGATGCCCTAATCATATGCTTCATGATTTGACAACACTTGGCAGTATAGACTCACAAAAGTCTCGCCATCAGAGGAGAAGAAGAAGAAGAACCCGAACGTCACTGGTGGATTTGTGTGCGCGGTTTTGTTCCCGTTTGCTCATCGGTGTTGGTGCGATTTCGTGTCCGTCTTGGAGCGAGTGTTTTGAACAAGCCGTCCCGTCGTCCATTCAATTCGCCAGTCGGTCAGGTTTTTCAGTCAGGTTTCGGTCTTTCTCCCCGTTGCGTCGTAAAGTGTTTTCTTTTTGCGTTCACGGTTGGTGAAAATAAAAGTTTGTGTTGATTAGTTGAATTTGGAAGTGGAAAAAAGTGCAAAGTTGAGTGGGTTTCACTGGCTGGTTCATCCATTCGTCGGGTTTTCCGGAGGTTTTCGGTGCAAGATAAACCAAAAAAGGGGAAAAAGAAGTTTTTCGTCACAGCACAGGGGGGTGGTGAATTTTTCTCTGTGAAAAATCTAGTTACCTATTGCTCCTTTTAGTGCAATTTCTCAGTGATTTCGGAAAGTTGTGAAGTAGAATAATGCTGAAATTAGGATAAAAATCAAATAAAAGTAAACTCTTTGCTCGAAGCAAACGCTGGGAGTTGCATTGGATAAATTTCATCGGTGGAAGAAAAGAGTTCCATTTTGTCTTCGGTTTTTCCGAGGCGGAGGAATAAAAGTGCCAGGTTGCTGCCGAAAAGTGGAAAATAGTGACGACGGAACTGACTGGTGATTGAGGAGCAGAGAAGGAAAAACTTCCAAGCGACGACGTCTGCAGAGGCAAACCAAAAAGTAGCAAAAGCGGAAAACGAAGACCAGCAGATAGCCAGCAAAATGGGTGAGTGAAAATTCGTGTCTCGTCATCTTGCCATGTCCAGGTTGGGAAGAAGAGATTGGTGCAAAAACACGGAAGGGAAACACCAAGGAAGGGGAGATGAAAAATTCGATGTATGCGGAAAAGCCGGTCGATAGAAGAAAATCCAAAATGTCGCACATTGAGAATACCTATATTTTAGATTAGAATGAAGGTTTGAAAATTGAACGTGCTTATTTCGAGCAGGAAAGATCAATTCCCTGGTTTATTCGAAGAAAATTTCTTTTTAATCATCCAATAATCAGTCATTTTTGCAGTAAGATGCTTCCCACCAAATGGAAAGGAAAAATTCCTGTTGGATGTTTTCGCTTTCCGTCGGCTCATTTTTGGGCGTTGTCCCCTTCTCTCGTATCCATTCCGTAGTTCATGTTTCTAATTTTATAAATAAATATATTAAAAGGCAGCCGTCGTCGAAGAAAGAAGCATGTGACGGACCGGCCGGGAACTAGAAGAAGACGACGGCGATCGAATGGGCGGTGGGTGGAATTGTTGCAGCAGTGGCACAGAGTCGCCTTGCCTTGCCTGCAGCAGCAGCAGCAGCAGTAGTGTGCAAAAGGGGGAGGGAAGAGAATCCATGTACAATCTGTGTGAGTGTTTTCCCTCCCCCTGGCCGAGGTGTGTGTGCAGTAGCCAGGGCTGGTAGTAGGTCGCTTATTAGAGATTTAGTCTCTATTTTAAGTCTTTATTTTTATTGGAAGGTCTCTAAAGTCTTATTTGTAATCACAATTCACACAAATTCCTAATCAAAATTATTTACTTTAAAAATGTGAATAAAAGCTGATTCAGGAGCTTTTTCTACCAATTCCCATTTTCGATCGATTTTCCAGTAGTAATTAATTTAGCGTTCTAGTTTCTCTTAAAGCGGTGCTTGAAACGCAATGGACGGAACTAAGAAACTTGGCGTAGATTCCGTCCATAGTATTCCAGATGTTCTTCTCTATTTTCTTCTCCCGGTTACCATCCAAAAAGTCGTCGTGGATAAATGAAATTGTCAGGTTCACAGCCTTCCCGTCCATTTCTTGAAATTTCGGAAGCTTAGCTTCGAGGGTTGGCGCATCCTTCTTGACAGATAACCGGCCTAATTCAGTAACTTGTCGACTCTAAATTTCCAGTTCTCGTATCCAGCACCGCTGAACTGCGTAATCCCATGTGCCAATGAATCATTAAAATAATCAAAACGGTCGCTATGGAAAGCATAGATTGTGCCACCGTAGCCTTGTGTGTTTGACAAACATTGCGTTTCAATCACCACTTCAAGAGGATATGGATCCGCCGCGCAGAAAATGGATCATTGAAGATAGTTTTTGTTAGTGCTCACCGCATCAAAACAAAGGCGCCACTGTATATGGGATTTAACATTGTGACAGCATTGCTGTTCTGTCAAACACACAAGGCTACGGTGGCACTATCTATGCTTTCCATAGTGACCGTTTTGGTTATTTTTATGATCCATTAGGTAACTAGGAAGAGGTGTTGATCGGGTAACTAGCGTAAACTCAACAGGATGACTACTTCGATCTTAATCCGTTTCCAAAGATTCTTGCAGAAGTTTTTCCAACTAAAGGCCGGTTTGCTACTGACAAGAAAAGGAATCGCCTATCTCGATGCGTGGAAAATTTCTCCCAATAAATGGTCAAGAAAATCACTTTTTCAGATCGCAGTACGCAGTTGAGAAGGAATGTCACTTCAAAGGGGGCTCTCTGTAGGAAATTTGTTGACCCTTTCAGTCAAGGAATTTCTTTACTTTTCTTGAGCGAAACAGCATACTTAGCATAAATCCCAAAAGGTTCATTCAAGAATTTTCTTTGAATTTCGTTAAAGGTGCTTCCAGAAAAAAAACATGCTACAACAATTTCTCCTACAGATTTTTGTAGTTATTTCTCCAACCATTTTGATATGAATTCCTTCGTGAATTTAACTACGATTTATCTCAGGAGTTGCTCCAAAATTCTTCCAGGGATTATTCTTAGAAATCTATCACGCACGGTTCCAGGAATTGCTTGAACAATTCGACCTATGGTTCAATATTGAATTCCTCCACAATTTTCTCCAACATCTCATGCACAAGTTACTCCTGAAGTCCTTCCAAATAATTCTCGTGTAGTAATGTTTCCATGGATTTTTCAAGGTTTAATTTAAGGTTTCACACAAGCAAATATTAGCATTAGCATTAACATTAAGCAATTCGCACAAATTCCAATAATCCTCGACTCCTATACAAAATTGACGCTTCCTCCAACGATCGAGAGCTGTCCTGGCCACTTCCTTGCGAATGCTGAGGAATGTGAAGGAATGATTTATTGAACACCTACTTAAGAAAGATGCAGAGAACTCTACGACCTCCCATAGGCGTTACGGGATATTGTGGAATTAACGGGACGGGAAAGGCCATAGGATACGTTTGGTAGACGTTTTGGTGACTGTATAGATATTTGGGCATGCCCAATAGTTTTGAACAAACTCACTCCGCTTTCGACACTCCTCAGCAAATCATGGTTTATGCCACCGGAGAATAAAAACTTCTGTGAACTGCCAGAACACCGCGTAAACCGAAAAAAAACTCACTCTGAGCCGTTTTTGCGAGCACGCTGGCTTGGTTCACCCCATCACAAAGTACTGTTCCGAAACAGAAAAAAAAATCAGCGCGTGGAGACGCGAAAACGAAAAAATGAACGTTGCACCTGTTACTTCCAAGCAAGCTGCATACTGCATGTTTATCCAAACCAATAATCGATCAACAACATTTGGTAATACAAAACACATCGGGAACCTTTGCTGGTATTGGTGTCACACTCACACTTGCACTTATATTGGTGGAATGGTCACGCAAGGCAATCATTAGCTTAAGGTTGGTTTGCTACTGACAAGAAAAGGAATCGCCTATCTCGATGCGTGGGAAATTTCTTCCAAGAAATGGTTCAGAAAATCACATTTTTTTGATTGCAGTATGCAGTTGAGAAGAAATGTCATTTCAAATGACTCTCTGTAGGAAATTTCTTGACCCATTCAATCAAGAAATTTATTTACTTTTCTTGAGCGAAACAGCATACTTAGCTTCAACCAGAAAAATTACAACAAGAAGGCTGCATCCACTGCTGCTGCTATGGCAACCGAGCTAACAGAGAAGCCACTCCGGAAAAAAAGATTTAATCAACAATTCACGGTTGACCGTTTCCAAAAACGCGTATCTTCCGCCTCATCACCGGCCCAATGTGCAAATTTTGTCGCGATCATTGTTCAACTTCTGTATAGAGATAATTTACCAAAGAATGCACAAAAAACATCTTCATGTCGAAAACGAGTACACAATTTGGCTCAAAACATTCATCACTGAAACATTCTTCGAATCCATCCAAACCACCTACCAAAATCGCAAAATTGTAACTTGAAAAAACTTGAAAATCATCCTTACATTAACACAAGACACTACCGATCACATAACTTATTGAATAATCTTGATCCCACATTTTAGGTGCCCCCACAAGTCTTGCCAAATATATTTGTAGTTAAAATTTGACGAATAATTAAAATCAATGCAATAGTACATACTTTTTTGAATCGCATCATATGATTTAAAAGCTTCAATTTATTTTAAGAAATCCCCTATGATGGGCGAAATTTATGTAAATAACCTGAAATGAATTTCCAAAACATAATATTAGAATATAAAGAATGATATGTTGTAGACTTCATGATAAACTGGAAGATTAAGAAAGATTCAAAAAAGATTTAGATCAACAAATTGAGTGTAATCGTTCTGCTTAAATACCTAATGATTTTTAACGTGACTTTTCCAAATGTTACGAAAACATTATCAACAAAGCTTAAGACTAGGATCGAATGGAATTTATAGATCAGCAGATTAAGTAATAGAACCTAATGACTTAGTATTAATTTTGAAAATGACTAACGATCACGCTACAAGGCTGGTAATGTTTAAGTGTCTTGAATATAGGAACTTTTGAGACCTTTAGCTGGGAGAAAGAGACCAGACAGGAAACAGAAAGAGACCGAAAATGGACCGAAACAAAATGCAACCCAATAGGAACCAGAAGATAAGAATTTAATTCTCCATCATAGAATCAGGCGAGTCATTCATTACTCTTTTTTTTTGTGATTCCTCATGCCTTTCCGACAGTATAACTGTTCGTATTTTTCATGCTTTTCTCTAGGAATTTCGTGAGAATTCAGGTATTTTCCGAAAGATTCACTGCCGTGAATCGCAAGTCAGTCCCATCTGTAAAAAGTAGGCATTGAGAAAATGGGCTGTGAAGTTTTCAAACTCGTTTTCCATACGAATATTCGAAAAAATCCAGAGGTTTGGAATATGTTCCAATCTTAATGAAACATTCACAACTTGCTTATGACTACAATATCTTTCCGAGAAAAATATAAAGATAATCAAAACAAGTTGGATTTTTGTGTTCTACGGTGCGAAAGTCTGTAGTAGGACTGATATGCGGTTACTTTTCAACTTCTAGTATAGTCTTTGGAAATAAGTTTGGATAATCCCTGAGGAAATTACTAGCGTATCGTTAGAATGATCAGGGATTTCCTGGAAAAAAATCTCTAATCATTTTCTAAAAAATCGCTAGAGGGATTTTTGGGAGAATTGGAAGATAAATCTCTAGAAGTATTTCTAGAGGGATCCCTGTATGAGTCTCTGAAAGTATTCCACACAACTCACTAGAAGATGTCTTGATGTTTTCCCTCCAGACATATAAGACGAAAAACTTGAATAACCTGTTGAATAGCCGCGTTCAAGTCTTTGAATTTTTCTCTGGAATCTGTAGAATTTTTCATCTGGATTCACTGCAATCCAAATCAGAAAGAACAGAGCAACATTTTGATTAAACTAGAGACCTTAGAGACCTTCCTTGAAAAATAGAGACCAAGTTTCTAGATAAAAACTTGCTACCAGCCCTACACCAATTTCTTCAACTCAAATCTGTTAAATGAATCTGTATGTTTAACAACTTGAATATAAAAACAGAAATAGAATAAGCATAATCTGAATTAAGGTACCAATAAATAAGGAATCATCAAGTGAATTTTGTGTTGCAAATTGTGATTTCTCTGTAAAATGAAAAATGTATTTCTGGGAAAAGGGCCTCCACAAGACAATGGCCCCCGGGCCCCCACATTTGTAGAAATGTGTATATGTGTGAATTACTAGAATCTAAGGAACATGACCCGAAACGCTGGAATGTACGGATAGGATCCACACGGCTTCTAAGAAATCGAGACAAAGCCTTGTTCATCTCCTATGATCACCTTATCTCATTCGTGTTGGGGGATTAATTGCCTAAATACAGTCCACTTCAAGGAAATGCCAACCCAATGGCTTTCCTCCAACACATTGAAAATTATTTTCATTGTTGTACGGTGTTATCACGATTGTTTTTGTAGTTGTTGTGCTAGAAATAGTTTTTAAAAATATTGATTGAATAAATTGTGTGATCAAAGAATTTGTCTGAAACGTCAGAAAATGTTTCCCAATTATCTCGTGAACTTTTATTAACTAATTCATAAAATATTATAAGAACCTGTTAGTGAGTGATTTTTTATAGCTATTCATGGAGGCATTTCAGTGAAAATTAGAAAAACTTTGTGTATAATGGATCATTGAAATAGCCAAAACGGCCGCTATGGAAAGCATAGATAGCGCCACCGTAGCCTTGTGTGTTTGACAGAACAGCAATGCTGTCACAATGCTAAATCCCATATACAGTGGCACCTTTGTTTTGATGCGGTGAGCACTGACAAAAACTACCTTGATCCATTCCAGATGACAGTTTCAATAAAAGTAAAAAGTTTTGGTTTGACATTGCTTTTTGAACACAGACACAGATTGTTGATTTGTCATGTAGTTCAGCAATGAATTCCACAGAACAACGCCTCTAACAAAAAATGTTTTGCCATAAGCGGAGGAAAAGTGCGTATGAATAATAAATTGTTTATTGAGGATTTTGCCCTCCAATAGACTGACATCAAAATATTTTCGCACCATGTTTGCCATACATTGGATGGCGTCGTAGCTAACGAAAACAACATGTAACGTACATGTAACGCACACAGTTAGATTGTGCATTGAATGCAAGGTGCGTGCTTCCACTAAACTGCCATATAAACTGACGTGTGAGTATTTATTTTCACACACTAAAACATTTAACGAGAATCTATTTGCCAACTAAACGGACAATACCGATTTTACTAAAAAATTCTTATGAAAACATTAATCTCCTGATTCATGTTTTGGTTTGTTTTTGTTCTGTCACTTTTTGGTATTTGTTTTTCAAGCATAAGATCTCTACAGATCTTATTTTAAAAGCACTCAGTCGCTACCAGCCCTGGCTATTGCTCAGCAGCGTGTCGGGAGGAAAATGCATTTGTGGAAGCTTTTGAACTGTTCATCTCTCGCTGGTTTGGCGATTATATCTGTGCGGCCTTTTGTACCGCAGCGCTGGACGATTCCGCACGACTGCTGCAGCAGCCTATCCCCCTCCCCTCCACTACCCAGGACCGTTATCCAGACCCAGGGTAGAGTATATTTTTTCAACGGTAGTCACTGGTTCTGGATGAGTGGCCGGGGGCTGCTGGTGGTTACCCATCTATTCGAGAGGATTACACTTCAGTCTCGGCATTAGTAATGGGGCAACGTCGATGTGGTGGTGTTTTTCTAATCTTATCTACACGTTTCCACGTTTCGGCGCGGAACGGACGGATGACGGCAGCAGCGCAGCAAATTCCATGTGCGGTTCTCGTCTCGAACGGTGTCTGTGTTTAGGTCAAAAATGTACCGAACTATATAATTCGTACATATCAGGTTAATTATCAGAACTCCAAGTATGATAGACTTCCTGTAAGAACTAGTGTTCTTCAAGGCAGAATTCTGAAACCAATATGCTCGTTCTAAATTCACGTGGAAATTTTAAAAAAACTTTCGGTGGGCGAAAATATTCATCGAAGGTGATCGAAAAAAGTGTCAAGATTTCCATTTCAAAACATTTAGTTAACTTCACATTACTTAGAACAATAGAACTTTCTACGTAGAACTACAACATGTTTATATTGTCATTAAAGAAATACCAACAAATGGGCACTTAGTCTGCAGCGTCTTTGCTGTTTATCAACCTGTGACATTCTTCAAACATTACTTCCATACCCAACTCATTTATCAGCCAAGTTGCTGTTCCAAAAGGTACACTACGTAATCATTTTGCACTCAATTTTGGTAAAAGAGGAAGTCATAACCGGTGTCACGCTACCACTCCGTGTATCTGGTAAGACCCTCCGATATTGTATGGTTTTACCCATGGCACGGGTCGATGTAGGTCTGTCTGTTGAACGAACGAAAAAGGAAAACAACAAACAACCATCAACAGAACCCAAAAGGGGGAAGTTCGACGCTCAACGATTGCACACTGCGAAAGAAAAACTATGCCTCGAGCTAACGGATGTTTTGTCAGTGCTGAGGTGTTTTTCGCATTATTCCGCTTTATGCAGTACCTTCTGTGATTAATTCACCCAGAGGGGTTGCCCTGATTCTTCTTCTTCATCCGACTTTGATATTTCACGCAGTAATCGATCCTAATTAAATGCAATTGGGCCTTTTAGATTATTTTCTGCTTATACCTATCTTGTTGCCGTTGACATTGTCCATTCTACTGAAAAATGCATTCTTGAAGTAAAGGTTGACTAATGACAGTTTCTAATGGGCTTCTTTCACACATGTAGCCCTCATTGCCAATGCATTTCCATTGCCATTGGCATTTTATTACCTAAAGAGTGTTCCATTCTGATGCGGAAGGAAACTAATAGCATTTAGAGTGCATTCGAGTACTTGTTCGGCACGGATTTCTGTTGCAGGTCTGGTGGCGACCAAGTGGCTAAAAAATAGGAACTGTAGAGATCTTATGCTTGAAAGAAGAAACAAAAAAGAACAGTGACCAAAAAGAGACCATGAGACACTCACTCGAGTTTCGATAAAGATTCCTCAGGGAATCCGAAAGAGATTCGTTTATGAATTCCTTTTAAAATTGTGCCGCAGATATCTCACCTCTCCCGGAATACATCCTAGGATTGTTTCCAGATTTTCGTTAAAGACTTCTTCACGAGTTTAACCAGTACTTTCTCTAATTACTCCAGGGAAATTTATTGAAGTTTCTAATAGATTTCATGAAAAAATCCCCGGAGGAATTCAGTAAGCAAATCCTGGATAAATACGTGCAAAATATTTGAAGGTAACGCAATGAAAATTTTAGACAGAATTATCGTAGTAACTTCTTGAGAAATGCCTATGCAGCTTCCAGGAATAATTTCTTAACGAATTCCTTCAAACCTAGCATAATATTTTGTGGATTTTCCAAGAAGAATTTCTTTAGGAGTATTTACAAAATATCCTAGGTTCAGAACTGGAGAGTTCTATAGCATTACTGGAAGAACCTCTGATGAAAACCCTGTGATAATTTTTGGAGTAACCCTTGTGGAAGAATTTTCTGAAGCGAATTCTAAAGGAACTCATTTAAGTATCCCTTGCAAAATCACTGGAAGAATTTCAAGACAAATTGCTGGGAGAATTGATGAGGAAATCTACAAAAGAATTTCTGTAGGCATCTCTAAAGGAGTTTCTTAATGTATTCTTGAACAAACTTCTAGAGGATCCTTGAATCCTTGAAACTTTGGGAGACTTAATAGATGAGATCATTTTGCGTAAAAAAGATTCTTTAGTAACATTCAATTACAAATAGAGACTTTTTCAAGACTTGCATTAAATAGTGATCAGATCTGAATAAAAATTGCTACCAGCCCTGCCGCTGGTGTTGTATTTCTTCAAACACACTTCAAACGAGATGCACAGAAGGTACAGGTTGTTCCCCAGCAAATTCGCTTCATTGCGATTGATTTTCAACCAAAGAAGAATGCAGAGAAAAAGAAGGGATTAGAAACTAGCACTGCACGAGTTTCTCTCTAGGTTAATGGCAAAAGCCAAAAAAAGGGGGAAACAAAAGTCAAACTCAGATTGTGTGCGCAAATTACGGTGAATGGGCTGCGAGAAAGCATTTCGCGGAATCAACCAAACCGAGTGCGTTATTGCGAGTGGTAGTGTATGTGTGGGCTTTGCGGCGGTTCGCGAATGAAATGATGCATCATCGGGAGAAATGGGCAATCTCATGACGTTCACTTTTTATCCTCGACGAAGAATTCTCGAAAAATTATTCAAACAGCCGTGTCCCAGAAAGTTAAACAAACTTAGATTATCGATTCTACCTGTTCCGCAGACGGAATTCTATAAGTTCAACTCACTTTCTTTTTTGAGACAAAAAGAATTACAGAAGTCACTTTCGGAATTACAAAACGACGTAAGTAAGATTTTCATCTTTCGAACCCTAACCACTACACACAGAGAGGAGAGACAAATTTAATGTAATCATGAATCAAAACAAAACACTCCTCACGTCAATCTTACATTGTTACGTCGTTTGTAATTGAATTAAGGTGAAGATGAATCGAAGCCAAACCTCAAATTTTCAAGAGCACAAATCTGGAGAATCAAACATCCGTTTAAGCTGAAAACTTAATCGATTGGACACTAGCTGGATGTGATCAATCGATTAAGTTTTCAACTCAAACTCCAGATTTGTGCTCTTGAAAATTTGAATTTTGGCTTCGATTCATCTTCACCTTAATATGGTGTATTACTTAGTCATTGACTTTTTGTGAAAATGGCAGAAAATTGGAATTTTTTCTAGCAAGTAATGTTTTAGGAAAAAAAAAAAACGCGAAGTAGAAAATGTTAAAAAGTGGAGTTTTTAAAAATAGTTTTAAAAATTAATTGCAAAGCTATTTACGTCAATTTGAAAAAGTAATCGAGAACTATTGACGGTCGTGAATAGGCGAAATAACCGTGAGCGACGGCCGCAGCCTTACTTTGCCGCCACAGGTCACAAATGAAAGATCAACGATCGATCGATCTGAATTGGGTGCGGGTGCGCGTTCGGACGATCTTTCCTAGCTGACCTGTCTCGATGTTTCGGACGTGAAAGCCGATTCAAAGTTCACCCCCGGTTTGGTAGATGATGATGAGTGACGTTTGATCGAGCGCTATTTTTGGACCGGCAATTTGTTAGGGGCGATCGCGCTACAGATCAAAGACTGCGTTGATTGACTGTCTTCGGGGCGGAGGTATTTTCATATTGTATGTGCTAATTTTCTGTTCAAGTGTGATCAGTACTAACGAATAGTTACAGCATAGTAGAATTGACAGTATGACAAGTATGAAGCATTTGACCAAGATAATTAACTCAATCTTCGATGCAAGTAATAATTTTTGGATTGTTGTTCTTCATTTGTCAAAAAGTTTCTAGTTTTAATTTCTCTGAAAGTGGTGAATATTAGTATTATAATTATTTTTTATGCATTGTTTTGTCCTTTGTCCAATTTATTTTTATATAATTCAAAGAAGTGTCTCTCCAAACGTTCATTACAAACTGATTTCATGGTAATATCAAATAGAATTTTCATCTATGAAAACTCAGCTCAACCAAAGATAGATTAAGGTCGACAAACTTAATGTGTACAGCCAGTAAAAGCATATACCACATTTGCTCCCGAGCAGGCGAAAAAAGCTTGGTAGTAGTTTTAATATGGACATCTAATATTATATTAACTTGATAGATATAAGAGATTTTAATATATTCTTATTACCGTTTCAGTTTGGACTTTAAAATAAAACACGTCTACTCTGCTTCACAGTCTACGATAAAAGAGACCGACTTCGTTCTTTATTTCATCTTCATTGTTTCACATCGGGTTTTGCTCTTTAAACATAGTTTATATAAGTGTGTGCGTGAATAGCAAAAGGGGTTGCGACTCCTAAGCCGAATAGTACAATTCTCCCCTCTAAAGTATTTTCCGTACATCAGGATCATAGGATTAGAAATCAGAACATTTAATTTATAAAACATTGCTTAGAACTTATTCGAGCTCATGTTACTCATGAAAAAATCAGAACATTTTCTCTTAGGACTTATGAATGAATTTTATCCTTTTCCGAATGATTTGTGTCTTAAATACTCTAAACAGAATTCACTAGCTTATTAATAATTGATTGCAATTTCTCAAACACTTAACATTTTTTTCGTAATAACGTAACAGTTTTTTTTTCTTCTTCTCGAACGGTTCCCAGGACTCAGTGAACATACTAAATGTATATCACCGCTACTGTAGGTCTTGTCTATTCGTCGTTGTCTGGTCATGATCACGTTTAGATCGCGCCGAGCTGCGTGTGACTATCGGGCTGCGACACACGTGTTTGAAAGGCCTATCAATCCTATCCGACTGTTGAGCAACAGCCGACACTTCTGGAAATCCGTAAAATTCTTCGTCAGAGTCACTCATACTGCGGAGTCGTTTTTCCCTTTGGATTGGAATGCGTATGGTGGTGTTTGTCGGTCGAGGAGGTAATAATCGTAGTTGATTTCGATGCGCCTTGATTGTATGCCTTGATCGGCGTTATGACATTCTGCTTCTCCAAGGAATCCAAATGCTCAATGACCTTGCCCTTTAATTTGAATGGTACCTCATACGCCTTTCTAAAATCCGGTCTTTCTTCCTTAAGAACGAGATCCGCTTCGAAGCCTATTATAGGATGCGAAAAATCGCTGTCAAAAATTTTTGGAAAGCGTAATTTTAAACTTAATTCACTATTACCCGACGCTGTCAGCTGCCTGTGATTGCTCAAATTGTTAATATTGAAACTGTTGCCAAAAATATTTCTCCAGTTGGGATAAAAAATGTCTAACCAATTTCTACCAATTAATGGTACGAAACTGATCGGACTGTCTAGGATAATCAAGAAAACTTGACGCTGAATGTTATTTACCGTGACATCGACCTCTATTTTCCCGTATATGTTCAGTTGTTGTCCATTAACCACGACTAAGCGGCTATTGCAGCTGAGAGCCCGAATATGAACAAAATATTTCTTGTACGTCTTTAAACTGATTACCGATACCGCCGCACCGCAATCGATTTCCATACTCAATTTGATTTTTCCAACAATCGCGCTAACGAGACATGGTTCGCTGATCCTAGTTTTAGCCGAAATCATCATACACGGGTATTCGATATCTTCATCTTCTGAATCCCTGATACTTAATCTCTTAAAATCATAGCTGTCAACCTGAGGTTCCTCTACAAAATTCACAGTTTTACGATTCTTTAGCTTAAAACAATTTCGTTTAACGTGGCCCCGCTTTTTGCAATAGTTACATATGACATTAGCATGTGGATTATCATGTTCATAGCCGCCACGCTGCTGGTATCCTCTCGATTCAGTTTCGCGATAACTTCTGCGTGCCTGATTGTTGTAATTATTCACACGATCACGTTCTCTACTTACGCTCCTACTACGGCTACGATTACGAATACCATATGTGCGCCATGGCCTACTATATCTACCTAAGTCTTCGCGATCGTCTCTACCCCCTAGTCGGTATTTAACAGAGTTCACCCCTCTAACCGTATCATCTCGATCTTTACATTCCTGTGCTCGAAGTTTAGCTAACTCCGTACGTACAACAAGCTCTTCAACTTCTTCCAACTTCATGTCATCTTTCATCAATAATTTGTGCTTCAATTCCTCATCACGCAATCCAAATATTATCTTATCCTTAACAGCCTCATCTCTGTGGGCACCAAACCCACACTGACTTGCTAACAATTTCAATCCTAGCACGTAATTTTCAGCCGGCTCATCAATACCTTGAATACGCGCATTAAATTTGTGTCTGTACAACATGTTTGGTTTCGCTTTGTCCAACCGTTCTTTCAATTTTTGTATCATTAGTTTGTAATCAATCGATTCAATGGCAACTCCGGGAAAAATTAGTTTTACTTCCTCGAATATTACCGGCCCACTTAAAGTTATAAACAAATTTTTCTTGATGGCATCCGAAATATTATTCAAAGAGTACAAAATATTCATGCGCTCCATATAATCGCCAAAGCTGGATCCACGTACGTAGTGGTCTACAGTTCCAATCAATGACATGTTTGAAACCAGTTTACACACACAGTCTAAAGGAAAACAAAAAACCAAATATGCCAAAAAAAATTGAGGCACTTACTTTCAATTTAAATTGCTTACTGTTCGATGACGATCCTCAGCGTGTTACCTTAGGCTGATGACATATTGAAAGAGAAGAGAAGTGAAGTGAAGTGTTGGCGAAAAGAGAAGAGAAGAGGTAAAAATGGTATGGCATACTGGGAGAGGTTTCGAAAGAGTTTCAATGCGCTCCTTGTTTTCATTGATTGTGTGCTTCAGCAACAGCATGCTGCCTGCAACCAGAGAGAGAGCGCATGGCTGCTTCATTCGATTTTTTCTCTTTTCCCATGTCCATCTGCATCAACTGGCGCCTGTAAAGGCGACTCTGTAGAATGTATAGCAAGGGGGTAAAAATCATTTCATCAAGCAGGAGCATTGCTTCGTGATGACGTACAAGAAAACCGTTCAAATCACAAAGCAAGTTGTTTTTCGTCATCATTCGGCAGTCCAGTCCACTAGAAATTACAATGTAGGGCCGACAAATTTCATAACGCTAAAGGGGGTGGGTGGGTGTACTGAAGATGTTACAGCTCATATAAAATTTGAAAAATATTCATACAAATTGCGTTGGAGTGGTTGGGTGTAAAAAATGACAATTTTTGGCGTTATGAAATTTGTGAATTAACCCATAAAACCTAAACGAAACAAGTAGAAATAGCAATCCTAGGCTATGGTTAATAGTATGTACAATATTAAAATTATAACAGAATTAATGAGTTGTAGTTAATTTACATGACTGAACACACGATTGAGCACGTTAATGAAATAACCAATGAATAGTTAATCCAGATATTCATGATACAGTTCTTAAATTTGAATCACTACCAAAATAACTATTAAAAAGACAAATTGATTAATTCAAGATCAAAACATATTTGGTACACACTTAGATTTTTTCTCGTTGTTCGGTAATGTTTTTTACCGGCAACGTATACTGTAAATAAATATTTAACTGAAGTTTCGGTATTACAAACGAGATTTACCGAACCCCCCTATATTATATATAAAAAAAAATCAAAACAATTTTCGTCCACTTTTACCGAAATCGCCGTTCTATTTACTGAAAAAACTGTACATTGTTTAGATTCGCCGTAGACTGTAATTTTTCGCCGTACTTCAGTTCGTAGTGCTACAATGCTTAAGGTGATTATATAAAGAAGCCAAGCCAATTTTCAAGAGCACAAAACTTGAGAACCAAACAGCGCTCCTCGTTGAAAATTTATCCCATTGGTCACTACCCACAAGCAAGTAATTACAGTTAACTCTCCCTTACTCGATATTCCGTATATCGATATCGAGTTAGAGAACCATAGTAAAAGTGGGTTTTCATGGCTAACTCGATGGTCCCTTGGATCGCAGTTGCACTGGTTTTGTGTTCTGTAACTCGATTCCTCCCTAACTCGATGGTCCCTTCAATATAGAGTAAGGGAGAGTTAACTGTAGATTGATTTTTATCGCGGACTGTTGAAAGATTCTCCAGTCTTGTGCACTTGAAAATTCGAAGGTTGGCTTCGTTTCATAATCACCTTAACCGATCAAATTGTAATTTGATATTTTTGAGGCCGCTATATTTGTTTCGGTGTGATAGTCATCGCGATAGTATTGCATCTGTTTAATATTCTCTGATTGTTTTCCGTAAGTAGGTACGACCTGAGTGATTTTATTAAAAAACCTATTGTTTAAGGTTGAATAAAATATTTTCGTTGTAGTACTTGTCGTTGTTGTAACTGCCCAATTACGTTTCTGGATAGCATCATCACATTAACCAACATAAACACCTATGACGGATTCGGTGGCGGTTTTTTGTAAAAGAGGTGAACAGTTGCATATGAGCTAGGATTGTAGCTCAAGATTTGAAGCGCGCGTTCGAGTTGTTGGTGATGCCACTGGTTTCCCATCTTCATAAACAGACGAGCAGTTCATCTTCAAACGGTATAAACAAAACGAAATAAATTGATGGACTTTGAAATCAATATGAAAATTATTTTGTTCTGATCATTCTATTTTATTGCTCGGTAATCCTTAACTTTACCGAAAACATTACCGAGCGCTCAGCGGTTTATAAATCGCTAAAAAAAATACCGGAGTCGGTGATATTTTCTAAGTGTGTACTGGTTGTGCATAATGATGGCTATTAGGCCAACACACTTAAACAGAATCGCCGAGAACAAAATCGGCAAAACTTTTACCGATATCTCGGATGTTTACCAAATCTCGGTAAAGTTTGCTGAGATCTCGGCAAAAAATGTGGATTGAAAAATTACCGAATTCTCAGCTGTTGGGTTCTCGGCGAAACGTTTTACTGAGGTCGGTGAAATAATTTAAGTGTGAACCGAATATTAAAAAAAAGTATAATTTTCGAGAAATTTGAAGTTTAATGCCTTTTTTCACACAAAATTAAATGATTTAACTTCTATTGTTATGAACGATGAATTGCTTTACATTTACTAAAGCAACACACTAGTTATAGATATAAGATCAAGTTTGTATCTATGGAATGAAATATTCTTTTAAATGTCTACCTTTCCTTCGAGCACTGTAAACGTTTAATGGGTATCCTTTCTAAACTTGAATCATCGATGTCATAAACAAGATCACGAATGGCTCCAAATGCAGTTCGTTTTTAGGTAAAATTTGAGAACAATTTAACACTTTATTATAGTAAAAGCTGGGGCTATAATAATTGGAAATATAACGACTCTTGTATTTATAAGTCATGGAACATTGTGAGATTTTATTGTTTTCTATGGAATGGCCAAATGATAATTTTGAGTTAGGAAATTTTATTGTATAATATTGAAAATCAGTTCAGTGGTACAAAGTACATTTTATTTTTCAAATATAAATAAGAACCCTTTTTGTGTTTGTCAATTGAATTTTCTCAAATCTGTTTTCATCAGATCCAAATTCACGCACAATATGAGTGCTGCAAAAAATAGTTTTAATAGTCTTCTAGCGTTTTGACGCGTCGAAGCACCACACGCACTGCTTTCACGCTTTAGCACACTTTCCATGCCACTTCGCATCGCTTCAGTATGCCATGTAAGCGCGATTTTCATACAACATGCATGGAGAGACCTTCAACGCGTACGCTTCTCTTTTACATCCTCGACTTCTGTTTGTACTAGGTAATACGGTTTGAGATTTTAACAAACATGTCTTATCGTTTTTTTCTATACCGCATTGACAAAGCAATCCACAAGAAGCAAGTTTGTTTTATGTAAGCCATAGAATTACACAGAATTTCTGAAAATTTCACAAAATTTAATTGTCACTTGATTGCATCGTAATGAAGAATTCTTATGTGAATTCATTATTTTAGAGGCGTTTTGCAAAATCAGATACTCAAGGTTTATCCGATCAAATTGGCTGGAACCCATTATGGCGTTGTTTTGGTTTTGTTTTACGTTGGATTGGATTGATTTATTTTAGATAGGTGAGGATGGGACGAATAATATTGCATTTTCTTTGAAATTGAATTTTCGATGAAAATCTATCTGATTTTCGAATTTAGATATTTGTATTAGTTTATTGGTTGCTAAACCATCTGTTTTTCAAATCGCCTGAATGGAGTCATATAAAGCCAAGGGAACTCTCAAAATTATACAAGAGCGAATGTTTAAACTGTTGATAGTTTAAATCAAACATCAGGCTCACATGATCAACAGTTCATATTCTTCGACATCTTTTTATCTCGTATTATTAGGAAAATATATACAGGAAACAAAACAAATAGAAATAAGTAATATTCGATTGACGAATCATAATTATTCATTATTATTTTATTGTTGAAAAATGTTAGTAATGTAATATGTCAGTATCATAGATACTTAAAAGAGAGGTTACAGCTGAACAAGCACAATATTATTCACTCCTATTCTTGTTTACGTTCGAAAACAGTTTCATTTACGCCAGCAAAACCAAGTAGGAATTCTTCCACCACATTTAATGAAAAAGGATATTCTGAAGTAGTGATCAACTGAAGAAAGCAATGAAATAATTTGAAAAACAAAAATACTGATTAACAGTGTATTAATAAATCAGTTGTAATCACAGTTAACTCTCCCTTACTCGATATTGAAGGAACCATCGAGTATGAGAGGTATCGAGATACAGAACGCATATGTTTGAAAATTTTAAACTTTTTATAATTTTGACAAAATACATTCAGAATAGTTATTTTCACGTAAAAAACAATACAATTTTACCACATTTACCTATGTGACACTTACCGTTAGCAAAAACAAAAAAATAGCACCCACAAATTGGCAGTAAACTTTATTTTTACTATCAATTTAATCATAACAATCAAATTCATTAAATTTATTAACGTTTGGAGGACATTTGGAACTTTTCATGAAAATATCGAGTTAGAGAGGTATCGACTTACAGAGGTATCAAAGCATGCTAGATTGAAGGGACCGCACATTCAATCGAGTTAGGGGAAATATCGAGATACAGAACATCGAGTAAGGGAGAGATGACTGTAAAAGGATTCAAATTAAATTACAAAAAGTTACAAAAGTTAATACATCAATCATAAATTTTCATATTTATGGATTTAATGCATTACCAAACGTTCTGATCCGTGCTCCATTCACGCCCAAAACGAGCGCAGTCATATCACATTCCTCTAGCGTTCACTAGCGTTCTTGCGCGTCGAAGCAGCAAATGATCTTCACAGAACTCTTTGAACCTCTTTGCTTCGCCTTCAGTATACCAGGTAAGCGCGTTTTCCATATAGTTTGCATTGAGAGAGCTTTGACTCTTTTCTTTTCTCTCCTTTTATCCCTTCTCTACTCCTGCAATATGTCATCGCCCTTAGATATACCAACGATGCACTCTTGTTGCCGGCGGTCTTGCCGATGCTCCACCAATACCACGATCCAACAATACTCTTCTCGACGGCGGGCTTGCCAATATTTCTTCAATATAACGATTTAACTGTGCAATTGTTATCACCGGCGGGCTTTCGCAAATCTTACTCTGCTGTTTATCACTGATCTCTCTCACACAAAAACTTGAGCGCTCTCCGTAGTTGCTCTCCACAATTCTCACTACAATAGCTCTGAGATATATCGCACAGTCCGTTCCAAAACCTGCACTCTTTCCGTCGCCTACAAAACACACTAAAACGTCGATATATGCGGCGCTCTCCGCAATAAGACAACCTCACTCGGGCGGCTCTCACCAAAAATGGCTGTATCGAGCTGGTTGCGTCGCTTTCTATCTCTTTCACTACTCCGCTTACAAAGGTGCTCACCGTTTCACGGCTGCAACTGAAATACCCTATTGTTCACACAAAAGCCAATGCTACGACCTTCAAATGAACTGATATAGCTTTACACGGCGTCACTTTCGAGATGCAAAATGGCGTATGGCACAACTGGCGTAATGGCACGAATCAAAGGAAAAATTAAAATGGGCTGTTCACTATAGCACGTGTCACAAATGCTCGTTTTTTTAGACTTTCACTGTTTTACCCACTGCTTTTTTTAATTTTTCACTATTTTCCGTGCTATATATCCACGCATCAAATGCCACGCCGTTCTATAGATCTATCCTTTTGTTCAGTGCCGTTGCACACAATAAGTAACGTAAAGAAATAAAATATGTATTCTTCTTTTCTCACGGCGAATCAATTTGCACGCTTCCGTACGCCGCTGAAAATATGGAAACTTTCCAAATATCACCGTTTTCCTTAAAACTTTTCCAGTCGTCGCCACTTTAATATATTCTTATTACCGTTTCAGTTTGGACTTTAAAATAAAACACGTCTACTCTGCTTCACAGTCTACGATAAAAGAGACCGACTTCGTTCTTTATTTCATCTTCATTGTTTCACATCGGGTTTTGCTCTTTAAACATATTTTATATAAGTGTGTGCGTGAATAGCAAAAGGGGTTGCGACTCCTAAGCCGAATAGTACAGAGATAAGACATGAAAATTATATGTCAAATTTATTTTGCTATGGCTTACAAGTTCCAGGAATAAAAGTTGGATATTATTTTCAGATCTTTTATCAATTAAATCAACATCTCGATTTGATCGTCAAAACTTCGCTTCTGCTCGGCGAGATATACTTTGGCAACTTGTAATCAGAAGGAGAGATATAAATTTGTGAAAAATTATTTGTTCTAGTGGAATTCGAACCCACGACATGGTGTATGCTACGTCAGCATTTTGTATAGATTCAAAACAGCAGTACACCAAGAACAGGTGCTGACGGATGGTATACCGGAGCAAGCAACTGAGATGACCAAATTTCTGGAGAAAAACAATAATGGGAAAGCGCTGTTGGTAAGCTGCTTAGCTGACGACTGTCTGGAGGTTGTTCGATAGAAGACAACGCCAAAGCTAATGAGAAAAAGTTTGGAAGAGACATACGCGAAAAAACTGTTGCCAGTCGACTCTCGTCCGGAAACAACTGGCGCGGCTACGAACGAAGAGTGGAACCGGAATGAGAAGCTATTTGATGGACTGGTGAGGAAGCTGAAGACGGCTGGTGCGGCCATTGTGGAGGCAGATTTGGTGTAGCAGCTCTTTCTTACATTACCGGACTCGTATGACCCACTAGCTATGGCTTTAGAGAACGTTGCAGAGAATGAATTAACCTTAGATATCGTCAAGCAGAGGTTATTGGCAGAAGAGTCAAAGCGAGCGGACCGTTGAAAAAGAAGAGTTTGAATTCGATAAGGAAATACCAACAGCGTTTACAGGACTCCAGCAGAGAAGGTTAACAAAGTTCAATGCCATAACTGCGGTAGACGGGGACATATAAAAAAGGATTGCAATAGACTGAATTGAAGCGAAATGAATTACCTAGGCAGAAAAAGACTCGTGAGTTTTATGGCAGATGCGGAGAAATCTACGCGAAAGAGAGGAGACATCGTTTTCAGCTGGATTCAGGCTGTAGTGACCACCTGGTAAGCGACAAATCCGTGTTTTCTCGCCTACGTACACCATTTTTTTACCATTTTGAAAACAGATATAGCACAAGCCAGGTTTTCTTTGGAGCAAGACGGTGAAGCTAAAGATCGTTTGAAAATTGATTATGAAGACGATGACTGCCCAGATTCTATTTTGTATGGACTTCAAATCGAAAATAATGATGGCGTTCTGATTACAGATGAAAGCGATATTGAAGCCATGCCTTTTCCTGATAATTTTGATAGGACTGGTGCTTCCAAAAGCGAATTAGAACTTGATATTAAATCAAAGAATTCACTTGATCTGTGCTCGGAGAGATGAAAAGTGCAGCCGAGGTATTGCAAAGAGCAACGCAGGGCGGCTATCCGGTTATTTCTTTAGAGAAGGACCAAAATTAGTCGGGATGAGTCTGGAGAACCCATGTAAGAATTTTAGCCAAATTGGAATGGCTGATGGGTTGAGACGGGGTGTTAACGTAGTTGCAATTGCTCTGCTATCCTAGCGTTACTAACGTAGCAGCCACACTTTGTTATTTTTTCATAACAGATCATTCTAAACTAACACTCCATTCAGTACAGACGTTTTTTAATAAAGCTAATTATCATTTTATCAGTTTTCGTGTCCTCACTTGAAACCGAGTTCCTCAATAGCTATATTAAATAATCCAAGATTTTTACTACTAATGCCTCTAAAATTAATATAGACGAATAAGAACATTCTCACGCACTAATACGAAGTGTATCCACTGCATAACTACATAGATGCTAATCAGCAAACCGCAGACTTTCTAACTGCTACTTTCTTGTGCTCATATCGGAAGGAAGTTATCGTAGTTCTACTATGTGTGTGAACAACTTACTTTATCTACAAATTTTTAAATTCGCATTTGCCTAAAAAAAAAATCAGTCCTTCTAATGTAGCATTCGGTAGCATCTCGAGGTAGCGTTGCCGGAAGAGGGCGAGCTTGACGAAGCCCCTCTTGAGGACTGCTGGAGCAACATAAAAGCAGCCATCAACAACGCAGCCGAGAGCATCGTCGGGTACGTGGAAAGGAGGACATGTAACGATTGGTTCGACGAAGAATGCAGGCAGGTTTTGGAGGAGAAAGATGCAGCGCGGGCTGCAATGCTGCAGCAAGGAACGCGACAAAACGTGGAGCGATATAAAAGAAAACGGAAGCAGCAAACCCGCCTATTCCGGGACAAAAAGCGCCGCCTGGAAGAAGCGGAATGTGAAGAAATGGAACAGCTGCATCGTTCACAAGAAACGCGAAAGTTCTACGAGAAGCTAAACGCATCCCGAAAAGGCTTCGTGCCGCGAGCCGAAATGTGTAGGGATAAGGACGGAAGCATCTTGACGGACGGACGTGAGGTGATTGAAAGGTGGAGGCAGCACTACGATGAACACCTGAATGGCCCGGAGAGCACAGGCGACGAGGGTCATGACAGCGGAGGAAGTGACTACGTCAGCACGGCGGATGAAGGAAACCAACCTGCCCCCACATTGAGGGAAGTTAAGGATGTCATCAGCCAGCTCAAGAATAATAAGACCGCTGGTAAAGATGGTATTGGAGCTGAACTCATCAAAATGGGCCCGGAGAGGTTGGCCGCCTGTCTGCACCGGCTGATTGTCAGAATCTGGGAAACCGAACAGCTGCCGGAGGAGTGGAAGCAAGGGGTCATATGCCCCATCTACAAGAAGGGCGACAAACTGGAATGTGAAAACTATCGTGCGATCACTATCCTGAATGCCGCCTACAAAGTGCTATCCCAGATTATCTTCCGTCGTCTATCACCAATAACAAATGAGTTTGTGGGAAGTTATCAAGCTGGTTTCATCAACGGCCGCTCGACAACGGACCAAATCTTTACTGTACGGCAAATCCTCCAGAAATGCCGTGAATACCAAGTCCCAACGCATCACCTGTTCATCGATTTCAAAGCGGCTTATGATAGCATCGACCGCGAAGAGCTATGAAAAATCATGGACGAGTACAGCTTTCCCGGGAAGCTCACAAGACTAATAAGAGCAACGATGGACGGTGTGCAGAATAGCGTGAAGATTTCGGGTGAACATTCCAGTTAGTTCGAATCCCGCCGGGGACTTCGACAGGGTGATGGACTATCGTGCCTGCTGTTCAACATCGCGCTAGAAGGTGTCATGCGGAGAGCCGGGTTCAATAACCGAGGTACGATTTTCACAAGATCCAGCCAATTTGTTTGCTTCGCGGATGATATGGATATTGTCGGCAGAACATTTTTAACGGTGGCAGACCTGTACACCCTCCTGAAACATGAAGCGACAAAATTCGGCCTGGTGGTGAATGCGTCAAAAACAAAGTACATGCTGATAGGCGGAACCGAGCGCGACAGAGCCCGCCTGGGAAGCAGTGTTACGATAGACGGGAATACTTTTGAGGTGGTTGATGAGTTCGTCTACCTCGGATCCTTGTTAACGGCTGATAACAACGTAAGTCGTGAAATACGGAGACGCATCATCAGTGGAAGTCGCGCCTACTATGGGCTCCAGAAGAAGCTGCGGTCGAGAAAGATTCACCCCCGCACCAAATGTACCATGTACAAAACGCTTATAAGACCGGTGGTTCTCTATGGACATGAAGCATGGACCATGCTGGAAGAGGACCTGCAAGCACTTGGAGTGTTCGAACGAAGGGTGCTTAGGACGATCTTTGGCGGAGTGCAGGAGAACGGTGTGTGGCGGCGGAGAATGAACCACGAGCTCGCTAGGCTCTACGGCGAACCAAGTATCCAGAAGGTTGCGAAAGCCGGAAGGGTGCGCTGGGCAGGGCATGTTGCAAGACTACCGGACAACAATCCTGCAAAGATGGTGTTCGCGTCGAATCCGGTTGGCACAAGAAGGCGGGGAGCACAGCGAGCGAGGTGGCTTGATCAGGTGCAACAAGATCTGGAGAACGTGGGCCAAAATCGAGGTTGGAGAGACACAGCCATGGACCGAGTAAATTGGCGCAACATCGTTAACGAGGTTTTATCAATTTAATTGATGTAACACCAACTAAATAAATAAATAAATAATGTAGCATTCGGAGTACTCTTCTTTCTGGCGTTACGTCCCAACTGGGACAGAGCCTACTTCTCATCTTATCGTTCTTAAGAGCAATTCCACAGTTATTAACTGATGGTTTTCTTTGCTAGTTGACCATTTTATCATGTGTATATTGTGTGACAGGTACGAAGACACTCTATGCCCTGAGAAGTCAAAAAAATGTTCAACCCGAAAGGATTCTCGACCGGTGGGATTCGAACCCACGACCCTCAGTTTGGTCTTGCTGAATAGTTGCGCGTTTACCGCTACGGCTATCTGAGCCCGGAACACAAACTATGTGTGGTTTAATAATTGCCATAGTGCCTAAATCACAAGTAAGCGCTACAAAAACAGGTTCCTATTGTACCAATGAACTCAGTTAATCAGTAAGCACATAGCACATACCAGTTTTTTCGAGATTTATCTGAAAATATTCGGAAACGTTTAACAAAATATTGTACGATTCCTTACTTATCTTATGCCATTTTGATTAGGAAGTCATCGTCCACCTCCAAGTCGTGAACCTCATATTTCTACTTTCACAAAGATGAATATTTGAGTTTACGCCAACGCATCTGAGTTCGACTACGTAATGCATATCTGAAGAGTGAATCATTTTTTGAAAAAAAAATCTTGTCCTGTTCAATGCAGTGGTTCCAATCAACTTGTCTCATTCTTATCTTTCTGTTGCCACCACTTTAGCGCAATGTAAGACCACGACCAAGTTATTTACCCACTGGAGCATACCAGCATTCGAATTCAATTTTCCTTATCGCAAATCGAAGCCATTGGAACTTTTGCTCCAGTGTCATCGTCATCACCAGCCAGAGCACTGGCTCGTACATAGCGGCATACTTATGGTACCGAGGTGATAATAAAATTTGCACTCTTGTATCACTCGATTTGTCGTTTTCTCACTCTCATAGGGTAGTTGTACCGGTATTCACCATAGTCACCCTCACTTTGAAATTATGACAACATTCACAAAAACTTCAAACTTGAAGAGCAAGTAATGAAAAAATAATTTTCTTCGGAATTATTATTTTACACCTCATTTGACCATGGTTTTCCTAAATTTGCCCCATAAGAAATCAATGTCGTTGGCGAATTCAGGCATCGAAATTTAAAACATCGCGGCCTTTGACTGATTCATAAAAAAATCCTTATGGTGACGAGTACCGGTACACCTACTCTAGTGCCACAAACAGGACGTAAACAGTTCGGCGAGCAAAAAAAATCGTAACGACTAACCGAACTATACCTCTGGTAAGCAAGCAACCAGCAACCGCTCTGAAGTAGACCGACAAGTGTGTGACCTCAAAACTATGGACGGTGATTGTTGACCGACACGAAAAAAAAACTTGCGAAAAAATAATTGTCTGTCAACTGGTAAAATGTGGCGGCGATCGGTTTGGTCACACTTTTTAGCTATTCAGCGCGAAGTTTTACGATCGCGGTCGGACCATGGGAGGGTGGCCACTTAGATCACATTATATTTTGTGCGTTCTATTCGTTGCTGATTGTTCAATATTTCTCATCTCCGGTTTGCTCTTTCCCGGTGAATTCGTGTATGCACGAATCTGCTCGCTCGCATGTGTTTATAGTTTGAAATGGCAATAACACATTTTTACGGATGCTTGCCAATTTCGTCGATAGGGATGATCTTGTAATTTGATTTATTAATAAAATAATATCACACTTAACAGTTTTTATGGCTTCGGATGATAATTATTATTTATTTAACAAATCATGATAATAGCATTGTAGTTTTATTATTCTTTTACAGATTTAAAAATTTCAGTGAATAAACACAAACTATGAAGCTTCATGCTTATTTTACTTTCAATTGATTTATAAATATGTAAATAAATAAAATTTGGTTCCCTCTGTAGAACTGCTTATATGAACACAAGGTGAGAAACATGCTTTTTCCTAGTTCGGACGTAACGCCAGAGACAAGAATAACAAGTATGCTGGAGGGTTCATGTCCATGTCCATGCATTCTATCAAATTTCTTACGGATTAATACTTTATGGAATCCGCCATGTTCTAAAAAGTTACTGAAGTGGGCCCACATAGTTAGACTGAGGACCACTATAATTTGTTGTTCATGTGATGGTGACATCGGTGAAATTCATGCTGTGGACTGGCTGCTGATGTGTTCGAGGAGGTCATGAGAAACAATCAATTGTTCTGGTTCTGTCCTTCATGTGCTACGCTCATGAAAGATATGCGCCTCCGTAACACTGCACGTGCCGCTTATGAGGTGGGCCAAGGACATGCGCTTAACTCCCATAGCGACATCATGACGAACCTGATTATGGATGAACTGAAGGCCGAAATTCTAAATAATTTTGCTAAACTGATTAATTCAAATTCCTGTACTACAAAGTCCTTCAAACGTGTTGGCATCGACCCAAGGTTCACCAGGAGTCGGAGGCTGTTTAGCTCGGCAGCTAAACCAGTATCGAAGAACCAACCGCCTTCGTTACTTGGAACTGGTAGAACACCATCTCCGTCAATCGAAATCAGTACGGTCCCAATGAATCAACCTAAGTTTTCGCTGTATTTATCTCGGATCGCAAAAGATGTATCAGCTGATCAAGTATGCGCTTTTGCAAAAAAAAAAAAAAAAACACCTTGATACTGACGACGTTCAAGTTGTTCGGCTCGTGGCCAAGGGAAGAGACATAAATACATTGACATTTGTTTCATTCAAAATTGGCATGAGTTTGGAATTGAATTTCAAGGCACTGTCCATTTTGACGTGGCCGAGAGGTGTTGTCTACAGGAGATTCCCCAATAACAACAACAATGAAGAACATTTTTGGCGTCCAGGACATGTGGCTGCATCCGACGATCCTCTGAGCCGTCCAACAAAAGAAGTGGTTTTTATGGAATAAGTTATGACCCGGGACGCACTCTTCCCCTCAGCTTAAAGGAAGCTTTTCCTCTCACCGCAGTCAAGCCCCTCCCACCAGTGACCAGCAGCCGTCCCGGTCCTGTGTGTGAGCCGGATGATGGGATCTTCCGATCATCTTTCCCAGGCAAGTATGCGTACCTTTTGAAAACTTCGCCGGCTGTACCACCTGTTGTTTTCAGTGTATCTTCATCAACTCAAACATGTTCAACGTTTCTTAATCGGACACCGGGATGCAAATTTGCCGCAAGTTTTAAGAAAACCTCTATTTCACTCACAGCAGTCGAGCCCCTCCCGCCATCGACCAGCAGCCGTCCCGGTCCTGCGTGTGAGCTGGAAGAAGCGGTTTTCTGAACTCCAACATCAAGCAAGTATGCTCACCACATAAAAAAAATCGTACGCTGTATCACCTGATTTGCCGGAGACAATCATAGAAGCCGCATTCCAAAGTATGCTCTTATTGATTCACGGAGGTACGACCTCTGGAGTTTCGCAAATGGTGATGCTCAGTTTGATCGTCGCTTTGACATCTTAGATTGCTGGAATGGGTTGCGTGATCACTTCACACTCCCCCTACCGGATCTCATGGATAAAAGACGTGTAGATGAGGCTTTGGGTAGTCGCCAATCAACAGAACGCCCCCCCCCCCCCCCTGTTGCCGAAGTTATGACCCAACCGGAACTATGTAACACCCTCCGGCGCCCGATGACTGACTCAGAAATTCATCGTGTTCTAACAGACTTCCATCGCACTTCTGACGATGTTACGATCTACTACCAAAATGAATTGCGACATTAATAGTTACCTTTTGGCGACTTCAGACGATTGTTTCGACATTATCGTTCTAACGAAAACATGGGTTGATTCCCGTACTGTTTCCAGTCAAGTTTTCGGACCTTCATATGAGGTATTCCGATGTGATAGTAGCGCTAGAAACAGTACCAAATCTATTGGTGGTGGCGTTCTTGTAGCGGTTAAGAAAAAAATAATAAAGCTAAGCCTATTGATAACGACTCTTGGGCTAGTATAGAGCAAGTGAGGGTGAACATCGAGTTCTCCGGTCGTAACCAATTTTTGTGTGGGATTCACATCCCCCCGCACCGAACGCGAGATATGGCTTCAATAGAAACACATAACCAGTCCATAATTCATGTATCTGTAACAGCTAATCTTCTTGCTCTTCAACATGATTCAGAAATGCTTTGTTCTATCATTCTCGCGCAAACTGCAGCCCATCCTGTTCTGATACCACCTCAAGGGAAAGGCGCTTCAACGAGTACAAGATGTTAAAAATCTTGGCGTTATTCTGGATGCTCAGTTGACGTTCAAACACCGTCTGCCCTACGTCATCGAGAAAGCCTCCAGGACATTGGGTTTCATCTTCCGTATTGGCAAGGATTTCACGGATCCATATTGCCTCAAATCCTTGTACTGCTCATTAGTTCGGGCCACACTTGAATATTGCTCTGCAGTTTGGCATCCGTATTACCGTAACGACGTGGAGAGGATAGAGTCAGTGCAACGTCGCTTCATCCGTTATGCTCTCCGTCGACTTCCATAGCGAGACCCGTTCCGGTTGCCTAGCTGCCAAAGTAGATGCCAGTTCATTCAACTGGAATCACTGCAGACCCGTAAAGACGGCAATAGAGCGATGGTAGTTGCTGATTTGCTTTTAGGAAGAATAGACTGTCCTGCGCTCCTGGAATCTATCAACGCGAGTGCTCACTCCAGAACTTTGCGCAACAATGCTATGTTGAGGTTGCCATTGCGACGAACTATGGGCAAAACAGTGCTATGGTCGGTCTTCAACGCGTGTTCAATAGGTTCGCTGAAGGATTTAATTTTCACCTGTCCGTTCGTAATAATGTAGAAATTTTGTCCCAACTCTTTGTGTGAATATTTGTGAATATTTGTGACTTTCATTTGTTCTACTTTTTTTTTGAGTGCTTCGTGAAGCCCAAGCAGGACAGTTCGGTTTTGCGTCGTCCGATAGATTTTGCTCACGGTTTCGCACGTGTTTTCGCCGCCCTAGATTTTTTTTCCTGTCTCGGAGCGTCTTGCTGGGTAGTGAAGCCCAAGCAGGACAGTTCGGTTTTGCGTCGTCCGATAGATTTTGCCCACGGTTTCGCGCGTGGTTTCGTCGCCGAAGATTTTTTTTCTGTTTTGGAGCGTCTTGTTGGGTAGGTATTTGGGAAGGCACAAGCAAGACGGTTTGTTTTCGGGACGCCAAGAAGTTTTGCTGTCAGTGTCAGTTTTGTGTTCAGTCGAGGATGGATTACCAACTGGCGAGTTCGTTTCATGATGTGATAACACATTTTTTCTTGAAAGCGTAACTTTTAAGTAATATTAAAACAAACTTTGTATGGTTCGTCGCTATAAATGTCGGAATTATGCTTTTTTTCTTATACAATTTCAATATACATATATTTTTTTCTCTTTTTGACATTATTAAAAATTATCTTTTGAATTGTTCGACATTGTGAATGTTGACGTACCGTCGTTGGGGATGACAATGGGTCAAAAAGGCATATGTACGATTTGTTTATTGAATAACTATCGCAATTAAGCTCCAATATACTTCAAATTTGGTGTGTATGTACTTTGATGGTATATTAACAACTGTTCAAAAAATTATTGAAAAATATGTATTCACAGTGGAACTACAAGTGAATGAATAATGACCCAATCTCACCCCATAGAGGGGTGACATTGGGTCACTGGAATTGAAATAACTTGTTTTTGAGAATATTATTGCAAAACCATTCACAGCTGAAAAATATTGATGAAATACGATGCAAACAATACGAAAAGATATCTAAGATGTTTCACAAGTATGATAAACCCACTTAAAAGAACGATTTTGACAAAAATTTGAAGAGCTATGAGAAAATATATGAGACCCAACATTTATCGTCAAGTTTACATAAATATTCCTGTTTTGTTTCCCTCAAATTATCTTCAAAGTCTCATCCCCATTGCCATAAAGCATATTCAGTTTTCCCACAAGTGTACTGAAACAGTGATTATTTTAAACCTTCGCAAATAGTTATATTACGGTGCGACATTACTCGATCAATACATTTCAGGCTGATGTTGACGTCATAATCCCGGTATTTCAGCGATCCAACTCATTTGTACTTTCGTGAGATGTTTCTATTACATGAAAACACTAATAAATAATTAAATAAAAAAAATCCATTTGATAAAATTTTACGATGGTGCTGCGCACGAAACACAGTTGCTGGTTTGAGGAGTTGTCAAAATGCGTTGCATTGTTATTCAGTGCACGGAATCCTCAAGTAGACTTGTTTGATGTTCAGAGATGCTGAATGAGAACACCCGGCACCGTAAAATGTCAAAAAAGTGGTCTTGCCATTTCATTTACTATCGTTCTTGCTTGACCCAATCTCACATCCATTTTCAATGTTTTAGACATCGTACCGAAAAAAAAGAAATTTTTGTGGAAAAATCAATTTGATTCCGGAAAATACTTGTGAAGTGTAATGAAAAGACTTTCAACCTTCTACTAATACAACGATAGAGGTTAAAGTACATGCGTTATACTTTGCACAGGAGAAATTTAATGTTGTAAATTTTATCTAGTTTCAACATACAAGTTTATTGATATGGTAAACAAAAATTACTCATTCTAAAAATGTTTATTGTGATGAATTATGTGTAATAATGTGTTCCCTAACATATGAATGAATTATTCTAGTGATATTAGCGTTATTAGCTGAAATATTTCATAAATCATAATTTTCCGTTTTGACCCAATCTTACCCCCTAGACCCATTGTCACCCCCATCGACGGTATTTAAAAATAAAAACTTCTACCATATCGAGACAAAATGCACAGTAATACTCATATGTAATTTTCAAACAAACTATGTATAGTTCGTCACTACAAGTGTCGGCATTATTCCTGTTTCATATAATTTAAAATATATACATGTAATTTTCAGTTTTCGTCATAAATAAAAACATCTTTTGAATTGTTCGACATTATAGATGTTGACGTATGTCTTAAAGCTTCCCAAAAACTTCTCGAGACAAAATACAAAACTAGCTTTAAATATAAGTCGTATATTTCCCCCTTGTCAATGGATCGCATCATCGACCAGAGGTGACTCCCAGATCTTTTCCTCCCTCACTAATAAACACCCTTCCCGTGGTGATTGTGGAGATGCAGAGGTATTCTCGGTCTCTAGAAGCAACAATCATTACACCCTAACATTCCTTCCCCATCCCAACTGACTGTAAGGACTTGGCCGGCGCCGTTATTGATCAATAATATTAGATCTGCTAAAATTGAACTTCGAGAGTAAGCGGAAATTCCCGTCCCTTATTCATTTGGATCGTAGTGCAATTCTTACCAGTTCCGATCAATCACGGAGTAGCAACCATTGACATGTACAGTCAGTCTATGCTATGCTTTCATTTGATTTACTTTTTAACATTTTGTTGCCTTATTTTTGTTATAGTTTCAACTTTGAATTTAATTTTATTTTTTAGTTATAAACATCATTGGGGCTTACTGTCTATTGGTGTATAAATAAATAAATAAATAAATAAATAAATAAATAAATAAATAAATAAATAAATAACTAAATAAATAAATAAATAAATAAATAAATAAATAAATAAATAAATAAATAAATAAATAAAATATGGGAATGAGTCGTAGACAATGCTCGAAGAAGACCTGCAAACGCTAGGAGTTGTTGAACGACGTGTGCTTAGGCTGATCTGGCAGAGTGGCTTGCGAAACTCTACGGTGAACCCATTATCCAGAAAATTTCCAAAGCTGGAAGGGTACGATGGGCGGGATACTTTGTGAAAATACCGGACAACAACGAATTACATTTTTCCGTTTTCTTCAGTAAGGTAAAAAGGTATAATCCTGAAGATTTATCAAAACAAACTCCTTCTAAACCCAAGAAGAACGCCAGGAGTAATTCCGATGTTTTTGTTGTTTTTTGAGAAGATCAATAATACTTCTTATCGAACTTCTATCGAAGTTTTTTTTAAATCAAAAACTAAGAATCCTCAGATGGAATCATACAAAAGCTCTATACACTTTATAAATTCCTTAAAACACTGTTTTCTGAAGAAACAAATTTCTTATCCCTGTTGCTTTGAACACAGTTCCAAGACATGTTTATGAAAATTCGAAACAACAGAAATAACATTTGTTAACATCAACTCATCCCATCTTGACCATCCCTTACTTCACCGACTAATTAGCTGCAGTCAGTGCCAAACCATCCACTAAGCAGCAAATAAATAAAATAATCTGCGACTATCGGTAGGTGGCACGGCATCGGACTAACAAAACAAGGCGTCGAAAAAACTGTGCATGCTCTGCTGGCTGCTCTCCCCGTAGTCTCAAGTTCTTGGCTATAGGCGGTGCTGGCTGGCATTGTTGTTGTTCACCATCACAAGCGCGGAACTTGAGAGCATTAGCAGCGCTTGTGTGGGATGATGTCATCAGGTTAATATTTGATTTGATTACATCACTTTTTGTTTGAGAAACGTTTGCGGCTCTCGGTTTGAAGAAGGGAAGAATCGACGATGGCCAAGGCGCGCGCGGTAAACTTCAGTGCTTTATATAGCCTAGCAGAGATAGCGGTACCGGACCAATTCCGTTGCCACTGGCCATCTATCGACTGTTTTTCGATGCGCATCGGGAGACGAGTAACTAGGGTGGCCACCGAAACGGGTAATAGACGAAAATTGGAATCCAGAGTCGAATCAACTAAAACTTGGCTTGTCACTGGCCTTAGCATGGTGAGAGTCCAATGACTCTTCCTTGTTCATTCGAAGTAAACATAAACGGCCAATGCACGCTTATAGTATACCGCAATATATAGAGCAAGAAATCACATTGACTGATGTGAATTGTGAGAAAAAGGAATTGAAAATGTAGTAAACTTAGTACTAACGATCTGAGGATTGGCCTTTTTGAATTGTTCCGCGAGATTTTTTGGTGACAGCTCAACCGATTTGTATGATTTTTACAGAGTAGCTCCCTTAGAGGGAGCCGGATCCTATTCTTAGCAGTTGATTCACTTGGTCGACAGTGACTCCTGTCGAGTCATTTTGATCGACTCGAGTTATAAAATAGACCCCTAAAGTGTTTCTTGTTGCGAACTTTCAGACAAAAACATAACAAAAAAGTTATTGCGATTCAGACATTTCTAATGATGGTAAAAATGATGCTGTTGGTAGAGGGGTACAACTTATCTGATTTAGAGAATTCTTTATGATCATGAAGAAAACAAATTCGAAATTGAAATACTTCCTTTCAAATATAAGCACAACTTAAAGTAGGAAGAATTTTAAAAACTAGGAAACTCTAACGGGAAAGAAGTTGGAATTTTGTAATGGAAAATAAGTGGCCACCCTGAGTACTGAAACTTGTGACCGCGTATTTTCTTCTACTTCTGATAGTGTGTTTAGCTTCAATGCCAAAAACGGGACACTCAGTCAAAATAAAACAGAAAAACGGCAGTTTTGGCTGCCTCTTACCACTACTCCCATTCGATCCCCGGTTCTAATCTGCTGGTGACTCGTGATGATTTTTTATTTCAGCGTGCCATACCGGACGACAGCGTGTTGATTGGGGTGAAGGGAGAATTTTGAGAAAGCGAAAGTTATTCATCTCACTCGCTCCGGTGACCAACCATTAACGGCTGTTGCCTTTTGTACCATACATGCCCGCTACTCGTGCCTCCATTAATATCGAGCATTCATACTAGGATGGGAAATGGCTCTAGTCAAAATATGTAGATCAAACCGTCCCGTCACCGGTGCGTGAATTGCTGCCGGAATGTTGATGTGCTCCAATTTCTAACGACTTTTTGTACGGTTTGTACGGGGCATTAAGGCGCCTCGGATTGGATTCGCGCTATCACATTAACCGTTGAAAATAGGGTATTCAAGAGCATCGTTTGCATTCCCTGGACTAGGGATGCTCTGGAATACTACACAAGAGATAACAGGGTGATTACTATTTCCTGTCAGTAAAGTGAATTATCATAGAAACAAGATTCACAGTATTGGGCAACACATTTCCAACTTTTGCGGATTTTCCATACAAAATGGTCAACTTTGGATAATTAAATCTCAGTTATTCAAACACGGATTTGAATGAAATTTTCAGAGCTCTTGAAGAAATAGCTTCATGATACCTTAAACAAAGTTGTACATTTAGACAAGATAGACAAATTTGTTGAAGATACTCTTCGTAGGTCTTTAATATCTTGAGAGACATTGTTTATGTCAAAATAATCGTTATGTCTATGTCACAATAAAAGTTTTTTATCATTCTAAATCGTTTTAGTTTCGAACTCGTGGATGGGGAAAAATACTCAACAATATATGTTAAAATTACTGCATAAACTTCAGTCAAATCGATCCATAAATAACTGAGATCTACTCCACCAAAGTTGACCATTTTGTATTGAAAATCGAAAAAAATGCAAATGGATTGTCCAATATTGTATACAGCGAGGATTCGCTGGTTGGAACACGACTGCCTTCCATCTAGCGAATCCGACCCGCTAGTTGGAACGACTGACAGCAGGTGAAAATGTTCCAGACTAACGCATCTGGAGCGCAAAACGTCACGAAACGCACATATACATACACATTTGTTCTATATATGGAGACTTCAATCCGACGGTACTCAGACGTCAAAGTCAGTTTGACATCTTATCGTGACATTCGAGTGCTTTTTAGTTGGATTTTTTTCCAACCAGCGAACATCCAACCATCGAGTCATTCTATATAGCGGACCCCCAACGAGCGAATCCCCACTGTATCTAGCTTTGTGGTGTTTTTGTCCCAAACTTGCACATGCCTCGGGGTAATGGTTAAAAAAAATCTTCTAGCGACTCCTTAAGAAATCATCGGAGCATTTGGTCATGATCATTTTTTTTACTGACAGGAAATAGTAATCACTCTAGAGAAGTAAAACGCCAACATAAGAATCGGCTTTTAACGAAACTAGCTATCGAATTCAGAATAGCCTTGTTTTGGAATAAGATTCTTTTCTTGTGTTGAACGAAGTGGCATGGAATCTTCAAATAGTAATTTTGTTTTTTTTTTTTTTGTATTTGATTTACTACGAGCATCGCGTCCTACTCAATCGTGCCCGTATTGCTATCATCACGGTATACTGCGACAAACAACAAGTGGATGTCAAAAGTCAACGTGTCAAGTAAATTGTCAATTGTAATTTACTCTGCTATAGATGAAGAAGAGTACGTAGAAAATGATTTCATCATCATATGCTCCAGCAGTCAAAACAGCGGCATCGGTCTAAACATACACGATGATGGTTTGGAATTTTAATTGATTTTCGCCGGCCCGCCACCAGCTTGTTGAGGCTAATTCGATTTGTAGGTCGAACTAGATGCCCATGAGGTCTCCAGTAAGTCTGGTGAGTAGTGGTGTCGAATTGTAGACACATTTCTTAAGATTTGAGGGGAAATGTTTAAGCGATTTCTTGAGCATTGTACAAGGTTGTCACACATGCTTTTTGAATTGGGTCCTAAAATGTTTGATAAAATCTGGTTTTTATTCTACAACACGAAAGAGCATGTTACTTCAACTACTTTAGCAATTTTTCCCGCTCAAATAACGGCTATATCATGTTTAAAGATTAATTTTAAAATTGGGTTCATAAATGAACCTTGACACTTGAGATCATGTTTGACGTTCGCTTAGTCGACAAAAACACCACAGGGATTCTAGTTTTAACACTGGGGTTGTTCCTATCTGACATTTCGGAAGGGACACGGAAAGCAAAATTCACCCAAAATTTGAGTTTAAGCCAAGGGGTGTGACAAAATCTAAAAAAAAAACATAAAAAAATGTTTTTCGGACTTAAACCAACGGAAAACATTGGAAAATTGAGTAAACATGTGTTTTTGGCCTAAACTTAAGCGTTTGGCACTAAAATCGGGACAGGGCTTTAGGACCCTATTGACACAATCGTAAAGAAAGGAAACTCTTCCATTACCACTATAGGAATGCTGATGAACACTAACTTGTGAACGCAAGTAACGTTTCAGTGGGAACGTAAAGCTATTCATTAAACAAGAAGAAGATAATGTCGATAGCGTTGATTGTTTTTGGGTGCTGTGTTTTATCAATCTACGGGTTCAATTGGATTGATTTCGGAGTATAGAGGTTTGATCGAAAGTACGAAAGCATAGACAAATAATTCACAGTGAAGAGCAATTCGCCAATAGGGTATATGTACCAATAGCTGCATAGCAAAGAGCAAACATTCGTATAAAATCGAAAAATAAAGCCAGCGGCATAACTTTCATATCATCTGTAAGCTTTTTTCATCTTGGTTTTTTTTTAAATACGAAAACTACGTTTTGTATTTATTATCGCTTGCGCTTTTTTTGTATTTATTATCACTTGCTTCACGGCGAAAACAAAACACAAATCAAAGCCGTATTTTCATATTTTTCCTTTAAAGTTCTTAATTCATCAATTATTTTGTATAAAAAATAGTTTCTGTTAGTAGTGCTACTATGGTACTTAGAAACCTCCATGTCAAAACATATTTTGCAACGATTTATAGCAAAACGGCTATAAAAAGTCACTACACACTTAGGTTTTTTCTCGTTGTTCGGTAATTTTTTTACCGGATACGTACTGTAAATAAATATTTAACTGAAGTTTCGGTATTACAAACGAGATTTACCGAACACCCTTGAATATATAAGAAAATCAAAACAATTTTCTTCCAATTTTACCGAAATCGTCGTTTTCTTTACCGAAAAAACTGTAAATCGTTTGGATTCACCGTAGACTGTAATTTTTCACCGTACTCATAGTGCCACAATGCTTTACCGAACAAATTGTGATTTGATATTTTTGAGGCCGCCATATTTGTTTTGATGTGCTAGTCAAAATCCAATACCGTTTAATATTCTGTGTTGTGATCATGGACACTGTTTTTTGAAAAAAAAATTAAACTACAACAGCAGGATGATCACCTGGAACTACTTTTCCGTAAGTATGAGCTGAGGGATTCTTTTAAAAAACCTATTTTTAGGGCCGCTAATAAAATATTTTCGTTGTAGTATCCAACTGCCCAATTACGGTTCCGGATAGAATCGTCACACTAACGAGCATAACCACCCATGACGGAATCGGTGGCGCTTTTGTGCAAAAGCGCAGGTTCGAGTTGTTGGTGATGCCGCTGGTGGTTTCCCATCTTCATAAGCAGACAACCAGTTCATCTTCATACGGATTTAAAACGAAAACGCGAAATAAATCGATGAACATTTGCTATCAATATGAAATTTATTGTTTTTATTTTGTTTTGATCATCCTATTCTATTCCGACTGCCTGCTGCTACGAACGCATTCGGTAGTTTATTTTACAATTCGTTCGGTAATAATTTACGAGCATATTGTAAAATTTTGACAGCTGCGTGTCGATTGAAATTACAGATTTTTCGGTAATCCTTAACTTTACCGGAAGCATTACCGAGCGCTCAGCGGTTTATATTTCGGTAAAAAAATTACCGGAGTCGGTGATATTTTCTAAGTGTGTAGTGCGACTGTAGGGGACTGGCTACTAATGGAACACCGACACTAGGGTAGGTGTACCAGTTATGGACATAGTGGTTCCCTATTTCGCCATACTTGATTACTTTGATCTCTTCAAATTTTGAAAACTTTTGTGTGTTGTAGTAGTTAGATTTAAAATATATCTTGAAGTTAAAACATTCAAAAAGATTTAAAATGTGAAAGTTATAAAAAATTTCACTTATTTCGTGATCATCAAGATCCCATTGAACATCCAGCTAAAAAATTTCAAATTTTCGTCATCTCGATATGACTCTCTTCGATACCCGTTTGAAAGACCAAGAGCTCACTTTTTTTCTCAAGACTATGGTAAAATTTCTCAGGATTCTCTTAAGTTCAAATTCTATTAAACTCCTATGAGTCCCATCATAATCCACTCCTAGGAGTTCTCGGGATTCATCTGTAAATTCAAGCATGATTTTTCAAATAGGCGTAACTAACATTCGGAAGGATTCGAGAAAAATGCAATGCAATATATTGTTAAGAATTTTAAATCCTATTTAAAATGTTTTGCATTTTTTCTATTACTGTATCTACTATAAGTTGAAGAAAAGAACACTGTTTCTAACCACTATTAAACAATTCGGATTTGTTTTGAATTAGATTGAAAAACTGGTAAAATTATCGAATAAACCCTTTTGCTTTGTGATGCTCACATACACCTTGATGGTTCGTCGATATCATACCTTGATTGATACATACACCTTGCTTGATGCGTCGGTTTGACAGTTCGTTTTTCACATGCGTCACGTCATATACACCAGTATTGTTTTGTAGTTGCACATACACCGGTTTGCAAATTCCCATAAAACTTAATAAAGTTAGTTTTTACGTTCAACTATACAACGAATATTGGTTTCCGAATGTTTCCAATTTCATCTTAACTAACAGGAGCACCAGACGGAGCCGTGAATAAGAAAAGTAGATGGAGAACAGTTCTTGTGAGAAATTTGGTAAGAAATATTGTCTAGAACCGAATATTGATGGTGTTCCACATCAGTTTGCCGACGCGTCAGCTAGCTGCAGCTGTGGAAATCCAAATTTCTCGATTTCCAACATGTTTAGTGATTCCCAAACAGTATGACGTATCTGCTGATTAAAATTTTATGTATTGATTTTGCATATAGGTCGCTTTACTATGAGCATATGTACGGTGTATGTGCTAGAATGAAAAATGTTGACAGTTGAGTCGCTCTAGAAACGTAGGGTGTATGTAGCCAAATTAAAACACTGAGTAAAGTGCACATAGGGCAGAATTGAAATTTATTTCAAAAAAGCGAAAAATGGTTTTAGGAATACTTTTATAGGCTCAATATGTAGATTACGCGTTTGTCAAGCCCATGCAAAGCGAATTTCGATTTGTTTATTTTTGCAGATACGTCGGATTGAAGAATTAGGCTTGAATTCTCGGAATCAGGCTCGAAATCACACAGTTTTGATTCTCCCAAATCTTGGGTTTCGAATTTTGACCCAACCCAAACTTAACCAACAAATACTGCAGATAAAGCTCAAGATCGCCCTCCCTGGAAAGTCTTATATTGTACTGGAATTTTGCTGAGAATCTAAAACGATTATGTGCGGCTAGTAGACTTCTTCTTCTTAGCATTACGTTCTCACAGACAGAGCTTGCTTCTCAGCTTAGTGTGCTTATGAGCACTTCCATAGTTATTAACTGAGAGCTTTCTTTGCCAAAGTCGCCATTTTTCGCATCCGTATATCGTGTGGCAAGTACGATGATACTTTATGCCCAGGAAAGTCAAGGAAATTTCCATTACGAAAAGATCCTGGACTGACCGGGGATCGAGCCCAGACACCTTCAGCACGGCTTTGCTTTGTAGCCGCGGACACTAACCACTCGGCTAAGGAAGGCCCCGGCTATTAGACCTTGTGGGTAGTAAGAGTCGGTTAAAGTTCTATAACGCATACTTAATTCCAGAGAAATAGGATTGGTAAATGTGTACGAAAGTTTACAAGGGGAAATTTATTCAAAATTTCAAGAGAAGGGAAAGGTTTAGGATTCAAAAAAAAAAACGTGGTAAACCTGATTGTTCAATATTTATATTAATTTTCATTTTTTGTTTCTTCTTCCAGGTATGTTTATTATGCATTTCATCCCGGCGATACGCACCCATCAAGTGAGATATTTTTTGGTTAACTTATTGACTATAATTAAATGGATGTTAAAAACAATATTGTAATCTGTAAATACAGATTGCAACACATTCAACAACTCATACAACTGCATCAAATCAGAATTTGCTCACGTTTTAGCAGCAGCATGCATTCAATTTTCTTTACTAATGAAAAACCTCATCAAGTAACTGTCACGTCACGGACCGCTACTCAGCGAGCACTCAACGTCACACACGTTGTGCCATAAACCCTCATTATGAAGTGGAAAATAAGCTCGCTCCGACTACCTGTCTCGTATGAATTGGACACTCGAACGAAGACTAAGACTTTCAGTTCAGTAGTGTCACAGGCAAACGCTAAATGACACTTACTTGCCATGGTTGATGGGTACTGCTGTACAGAAAGTACATAAAAGGCAAACGAAGCACTTATTCCGATGTGGTTCGTTATTTGGTTATCATACCGGTGATAACAAGCAAATGGCAACTGGAAGAACGGAGAGTTGACCGTACCGTCGTTGACTTACACGCTATCTTTCGTTTCTTATGTCATACTCTACTAACGAAGATACCCTGGGCTGAGGACTGACCTGTGTATATCAGGTAGTTTTATATCTTCCATTATCGCCGTTCCATAAACTTGGATTTTTAAATTGGGTAGACCAACACACCGCACTGGTACCAAAGTAAATGTACTGTGCATAGACACTTCTTTATCAGCCAAGTGGAGTCGCCACGTTTCCATATCGGGAATTGTCTTCTTCAATTCGTAGCTATCAGACTGTAACAAATATCACCTTTTGCTCTATTTTGACATTTCATATTGGAGCAAGGGTGCGGTAACATTTCATTCTTGTGAGCAGCATATTATCAGAATCACACTCATGCCAGAACGAAGCGCCAACTCTTTCAGTGAATTGGTCTGATAGGTACCGCAACTACGTGAGATGATGATGGATTGCACAGGTGACGGCTATATCTATTATTTTGTGATAAAAAAGACATACTCGCGGAGAACACCTTCACCTTGGACATCGAACACGCACTCCAATCTTAACACGACTCGTGTCGTCACCTTTCAAAAATATTTGAGATTAATTGTCTAGTACAGACACTGAACATTTATATAAGAGGGAGAGTATCATACTTTTAGTCAGTATTTAATACAGGGCTGGTAGCAGGCTTTTTTTAAATACTTGGTCTCTATTTTGATGCAAGACTCTGAAAAGTTTCTATTTTTTAAAGGCAGGCTAAGAAAGTCTCTTCTTCAACCAAAATACAGTCAACTGTCCGTTACTCGATTTTGAATGGACCATCGAGTTAGGGATGTATCGAATCGAAACCAGTGCAAATGCAATCAAGGGACCATTGAGGTAGCCATGAAAACCAACTTCGAATATGGTTCCCTTACTCGATATCGAGATAAGGAAGATCGAGTAAGAGAGAGTTGACTGTAATATCTAGGATCACCTTTTTGCTTTTTATCCTTGCAGCTCTGGTACAAAATCCTAAAATATTCACAAAAATCTGCAAAGACACTTACGTCGTCATTGCACAGTTTTTTTCAGGAATTTCTCCTCAGATTCTTCGAGGAAAAGCTTCATGATTTTTTATGATACGTTCAAAGACTTCTCCAGGTGTCCAGAAATTCATTTAGATATTATTCTAATTTTTTTCAGGAATTCGTCCAGAATGTGCTCCATGAAGTCCAACGTTACTACCTCTAATAATTTCCTCAGAGATTACCCTGCAAAATTTTTGCCAGAGACTGTCTCAAGATATTTTTCCACTAATTCTTTCAGATTGCTGCTGTAGTTGCTCTAGCAGATCTTTCAAAGATTAGTACAAATGTTTTTTCCAAGAAAACCTTTAATAATTTATTCTGAAGCTTTCTTGGGATTTTTCCAGGAAACCCTACATGAATTCTTCAAGGAGTTCATACGTTGATTTTTCCAGTTGCTTTTTTATAGAATCCTTTAAATATTCATCAACTGTTTCTCCCAAGAGTTGCATGACGTCCATTGGTTATGCCAGGAAATCTTTCTAGAATTCTTCAAGAAATTTATCCATAAATTCGACCTGGGGTTCCTCTGGATGTTGCTCCAGAAATTTATCTATGAGTTTCTACAGCGTTCATTGAAATTTCTCGTCCAATGTCTCGAAGAGAATCTCTTAAAGTTTTATGTTAAATCAAAAGTACTGCACAAACTTTCGTAAAATAACATTCGCATATCATTTTAATATTTGTGTCATATTACTGATATGCTGCGAAAATTGACAAAAAAAGTAATAGAAGTCGATTCTATTATTTTCCAGTATTATTTCAAGACCAAACACTCAGTCACAACCTAACATGCAATGAAACAATCGAAAAGTTGGCATTTTTTACAAGACGTATAAATCAAAAGAAACAAAATTCTTTGTTTTTCCAACTTCCAACGATTAAAATTCGAAACGAAAATAAATACACCCATATATCCATAAACAATGATTTTGATTCATCTGAATGAAAATAACAAAAGCGTAGTGTAAATGTCTCCTAGCGTAAAGTTTAGTCGATGGTTCGGTTGAAACTCGGTCAAAGCTATCATTATCGTGTATTATGACGATGTACCTATTATTATGAATATGAATGCGGTGTGGGTTTTACTGAGCGGTTTATTATGCGATACAGAGCCGGCTAGCATATACGATGTCTGACGTGGTTGATCATTACATGGACAAAAATAGAGTAAACTCATAAAAGGTTCAACAAAAGCACAAAAGAGCCGGTCTGGTTTATGCATATCTTCTAAATTATTAGCGAGCACTGAGGGTTGTCATCGGAATGTTAAATAATGATTATCTTGTTTTCCACATGACAAAACAAGAATCTAGTAGAAACTTTCAAAATTGATAGAAAACCACGATTTTTCGTCGAATTATTGCAAATTGAAAACAGTACTGTATTAAATAAATCATGATTTCAGGCAACATTTTTAAAGCAAAATAACTTGCAACTATCGCATCAGTAACATCATCAAAAATGTGACGTTGGAAGTTAGCGATTTTATTTCGGGATGCTGATCATCATCATCATTAACATCGCAACGTCGTAGCTGTCGTTGTGTTTATTGCCAACGAGAAGCTACACGCATCCAATGAATCAACGCAGAATATCAGTATAGCTCGGGCTCCATATCAGTTTATTTACCAAGACCAACACCGAAAAAAAAACACGCTAACTAAATTGATGAACGGATGGGATGATCTTTTCTCGTTCGGGCAGTTGCACTCAGTGCGTTTTGCGTTCACTGATGCCGTCCAGCATCCCACAACACATTTATAAAAATAACGTTAGAATGATTTACCATCTTCAAATTCGGATTTCGGGTGGGTAGGGTGAGCATACAGTTGTGTTCAAAGTGGTAGCAAAATTTCATACAAAGAGTTTACATCATATTACGCTTAAATTTGAAAACGTGCGCTCTAGTACATTCAGCAACACTACAATATGAATTTAACTAATAATTTTCCGTGATCCCATTTTCCCATCGCACTCTAATAGAATGTTCTGAAGTTTGAAGCTTTTGAAATCAGATGCTCTAAATAATTGTTCACTTAGACTTGGAATGGCAGCTGTGCTGAAACTAAACAGTCACATACCAGATAATACGAAGTTCCATAATCGGATTGACAATTATTACGCACAAATGAATCAGTAGCTATGACCAGGAGACTACAATTCTATTTTGGCAGATTTGTGAATATTTACTTTCCCAAATTTGGAGATGGCTCAGTACAATTTTTTGTATTTAAAAGACACCTACACGTTAATGCTTCCAGTGGACGATTATATCCTTTAAAGGAAGCACCACAGCAGACTAGCATGCAACGCTCAGTGGCACAGTCGAAATACATTCCTGACGAAAAGTTTTCCGGACTGAAGCGGGAATCGAACCCACACTCCTTGACTCGATGCGGCTAAATGCTTGGTAACCCTAACCGCACGGCCACGAAGCCCACAAATATAATTTTGTTCGACGACATGACTCCGAACTACTCCAGTTATTTGTATTGATTTGCCGGTCAAGAATTGATATAATGCTAAACATGGCACCATGAATTGGAATAGATGGCTCAGAGTTCTTCGAAATAGTTTACAGAATTCTTCAAAAATTTCGACATGCCACGACATTAAGTTGGGCAAACCAAGAACTATCGGAGGAAAGAGGAGAATATATTGCTTTACCCATCACGTTCTGTTAAGAAGCTGTTTTCACTTCACACATGTTTCGTTCAGAAAGGCGGTGCAGTGTCTATCAAGATAGAAAAACCGGTTCATCCTTAATGCACGAGCTCTACCGTCTAGAAGATAGCCATCAGTATAACATACAATATCAATTGATATACTTTTTTTTACCAATAGCAAGCAATCAATAGCAAGCTCCAATGAGATCATTTGGAGCCATGATCATTTCCCAATTCACCAACAATGGAAACAAAGAAGCCTGTACAGATCTATGATTAACGGGATTTTTCTCAAGTAAAAACAGTACCAATATACTTGAAAATGCTTCTTGTTTAACATGCATGAGTATTGGGAGTCGTAGAGAACGCCTCAAACATCCCCATCAGGAACAGCTTTGAGCCCAATTTTGTCTAGACTGGTTTCAGCTCGCCCTTTTGGCCACCATGTTAAAAAATCTTGTAATTGTACTTTACAATGTTACAAAAAGTTACTTTTTTTATGAAAAACGACTATTGCCTCTATCACTTGTACAGACGCCCTAAATGGTCCAAAACTCTTTGCTTCTTCAGACGACTCACGTTTTACTTTTGGAATAAACTTTACAGTATCATCATGTCAGGATCTAGAAATATACCCGGCAGCAAAGCTGCTTATTAGTAATGTTTTTTAAACGTGTGAGATAAACTTGAAATCTTTCTGAAACAGAAGAAAATAAAGCATGAGCATTGATGATCGTACAATTCGTAGTTGCTACTCCGTGATTGACAAGAATCATCGAAATTGTACAGGGAACCAACAGAGCTTGGGAGTAGCATACCATCTTCAATGTACATTTTCGAGGACTCTGAAATTAATGATGTCAATAACGACGCCGGCCACGTCCTTACGGTCGTCGGGGAAGGGAAGGAATGTTAGTGTGACATCCATCGTTACTAAAGACCGAGTATACCTCTGCATCTTCATGGTTGCCACGGGAAGGAGTTTTGTTAGTGGGAGAGCTCCAAAGCTACATGATCAGGATTCACCTTGGTAAGTGATGCGATTCATGTAACCTCTTTTTAAAAAGTTATCTATCGATGCATCTCGAATTTTTATAAAACATGAATAAGCGCTTATGTCAACACTTAAAGTGACGAACTATTCATAGTTTGTTCAACAAATTCATAAAAAAATACATGTTATGATACAAATGTATTGTTACAAGCATGAAACGAGCTCACCAATTGGTATAAGCAGGAAGATAAAATAACTCCGATGGCGCGCAAATAAAGTGCTAACTAAAAAAACTCCGACTGCGCGAAAATGAATCGGACAGCTTGGGTCTTCGTAAAGCACTACCCAAGCGAACGAAGCCGCCGAAAACACACTCCTAGCGCGCGAAAATGAACCGGACTGCTTAGGTCTTCGCAAAGGAGAAAAAAATCCAATAAAACTTAGTTACCCTAATATTTAACTATTTGGGTATTGATAACTGTGTTGAATTTTTATCCTTCAGTTCTACGATAGTACAATATTTGACCCTGTGCTCTACAAGCTTTTAACTCAAGTTAGAGGCGTCGATTTATTGTATGTGACATGATTACACTAAAGACCGTAAAGTTTATGGTCTTTAGTGTAATCATCAAATCATCAATCCATTGTGCAACGGCATTTAAAAAAATCGAAGAAAGCGGAATCATAGCTTTGATCTAGCCGTCTACAATTTGAAAGATAATTTTGTGTTACCCTCAATCACATTACGGATAATCGATTCAGATAACATTGTATCCATCAGTAGTGTTGAAAGGCGCTTTTCGTCGTACCCATGCGTAATTTATCCAAATCGTGATCCACGTTTAACCAAACGTTTGTATGCATTTTTCGTTTGTTTTCTCTACGATAATGTCAGCAGATTCGGATCATCAAACAACTCAGTCCGCGGCAGACGGATTTATAAACTGGCTTCAAAGCGGACGGATGAAATGCTTCATTGAAGCTGGAAAGAAATTGTGCCTAAGGCATTCCGTCGCTTATTGTTTTATTATACTTGATGCACTCGCCGCTGCTTATGTATCCCGCTCGGCATCTCTGAGACTTACTGTTGATTATGATAATGAAATACAAGACGAAAAAAGTCAATATAAAACACTGTAAGACCGTCTTAAAGATCAGAACGGGGTGAACATGTGCCGGCTGTCGTGTCATCTCACTCGTTCCGTTAAAATTATACATCACAAGCTAACCCGAGCAAGAACGCATAACTAGCACCTATGAATGCACCATATATTGGTATTAGGTATTAGGTAATATTTCAAAGAAAATGCTTTTGTACGGTATTCTAGTCTATGAAAGATTATATGTAAACCAAGATAAAGGATCTATCGAGTGATCTATTTCATTACTTGAATGAGATTTGAATTAATTGTTCATGAATTCTGTTATATATGTACAACAGACACAATTTCAACGTAAGTTAATTTGTCAAAAAGATAAAGAACTACTTATCATAGAGGGGACGATTTACTTTATCATAAGAGGTTTTTCAAGACCAAATAGTCTGAAACTTTTCTATAGAACAGCACTTCTTTATGACGCATGCTGTGGACAAATACAAGCTAAATAATAAAAAAGCTTCCGAAGTGAATTAAAAGTGCCCAAAAATAAGATATGGCCTCCTATGAACTCCACATTTTTTACTTTTCACGAATCCGAAAAAAATTGCAACCTTATCGTACAATATGAATGAGTTTTTCTGTTGGTAATGCAAGGCTCTTCAATTCCTTATTTAGGTAGTATATAAATATTCGTATTCGTACCTAGTATAAAACTGGTGAAAATTTCATACAAAACGGAGAACCTATGGCCCAAATTGTCCGATAATAAAAAAAAATCCCCATAAGGCCGCACGGGACGTCATCATAATCACTCTATCCATTTCAAGAAGCAAATCCCAAGAACCACTCCATATATCGATGCAAAAATGTATCACTATGATTCTATATATGTAGTGCACAACCCGATAAATTTTCAGCTTCATCGGTTCACTAAAACTCGAGATTTGCTTTCACAAAGTTTTGATGATAATTGTTAGAGTGAGACGAAAGATAGGGAAAATAACACGGTCTCCCGTGTCCCCATAAAACACTTTAATTTATTATTCTGTAGCAATTCTCTCCTGCTCGGGGAGTTCTTCCCTTCAAACAGTAGTTTTTTCTTCTCATTCATGGATCCCCCGGTTTTAGTCAAAACTCGCTGGGGTTCTTTAAAGTTCTGCTCTCATATAGAGGGGATTATCATCATCTAGTTATTACGACGTCGGTGCGATGCGTATGATGACGAATACGATGACGACCACAAAACAATCAACAACATCGTGTCTCTTGCACAAAAACATGGGGTTCATGAAGTATACTAACATATAGACCCGTTTTTTTTTTGTATTTATTCTGCTGGAGAAACAAGTGTGAAGTTGACTCCGGAAAGGTCAAACAAATAAAAAAGAGTAGGTAAACCAGATCGGGTGTTTAATTTTGCTCCCTCCAGAAGTGAAATTCTTGATGCGTGCGCGGGTTTGGATGCACGCAGTTTGTGGACTGGGGAACGTAAGGCAAGTTGGAAACTGATCATAAGCTTATATACGAACAGGTGTAAAAACTTGCATTTTAATACATTTGGGGATCATGTATCCATTTGTTTTAACAACCAAGCGTCCATCTTGACCCAACATTCCTCCAACTACTAAGTGTATGAATGAGTAGCGGAATTTGGGGCAAGTGTACCACCTTAAGCAAATTGTTCTCTTACTTTGCCCAAAGCTTATAAAATCCACCAATTTAGCCTCATGATGATAGTTTCACATCTTTTCGTAACCACTGTGCCATTTGAAATGAAAATAATGTCAAAAAGTATTAGTTTTGGAGCTCCTCAAATATCATCCAAAATAACCTATTTTTCGACACTATGGGGCAAGTGTGCCACCCATATGGGACAAGACGGCCACCGAATGAACATCGCATGTAATTCTACTTGTAATGAAATTTTCTTTATTTCCTATTAATATTACTTAAAAAGCAGACGCTAATCAATAATTTAAAAAATAATTTTATGTTTACCGTAATAAGGGGAGGCTTTATAACAAGATTCAAAACAAGCGTAACTCCCTATTACTCAATTCGAATAACTAAAATGGTTATTTTTGACTCCATTCAATACAATATATGTATTACCCTTATATTATGGCGAATATGTATAATATTAAAGTAGATCAGCACTAAATAACGGTAAAATATTGATGTAGATATGTAAAACGGTACTTAATAAGCCGAAAAACATGTTATTATTAAATGTTTTGAGATAAAATCACTTTGGGGGGCGAACATGTTAGTTATTCCCCTACTATACTCCAGAAACTACTACCGGTGCCTCATTTTAGTTTATTATTATGATTTTGTTGATGATGTTTACATTTTTATAAATTTCACTTCAACAATTTTTGTTTACCAAATAGGTGGCACACTTGCCCCAATAACTATACATTTCAACCAAACTGGATTTTGTATGTAAGACTAAATCCTTTTTTCGTTCAAATGCCACAATAACTTACACATTTGAATAGTTTCACGATGTACAGTACGTTAGAAAAATCTGGTAATAATTTACCTTTTACCATGCTATTTAGAAACAACGAAATCTTATAAAAATCCACTCAAATTTGGTAGTCTTTGCAAAAATCGATGTAAATACGTGTAAAATAGAGCAATGTTCATCATATTTTGATTATTATATTGTGAACTACGAAGGAACATATTGTTAAGCTCAAAGAAAAAATATATATTGTAGTTTTTATAAAAAGCAGGGGTGGCACACTTGCCCCTATGGCACACTTGCCCCAAAGTCCGCTAATCCCCAACAGATGGCCTCCGTTGGCGATGCTTGCCAGTTTTGTTTATATAGTCGGTCGGAACAAAATTTTTCTTCACGGATGTGATCTTTAATTTTTTTGCATGCTAATCATTCCGATTGATGACATGAGAACGTATTCACTAATGATGATCTTTTCGTTGCTTGCGGTCTTGGGCGATACAAAAGTTGGGGCGTGTGTTTGAGTTATGCACACACTGTTGGCGACAAGTTAAATTGATGTATATTGTTATCGAGTAGATGCGAGTAACTGACTCAGAGCAAGACTTCAAACGGTAGTCGAAATACGAGTATCTGTTGAGAGATGCGCGTTAAGGGCTGAATTAAAAGGCATAAAATACGTACGTCATCCAGGGCGTCCTTCCATCTGGGAAAATCTGGAAATACTCGAGAACTTCAGAACACACCGGGAAAAAAATACAACTTCAAACTGTTTAAATTTTTTTCGATATCCAATTTATTTCAAAGAAGGATGAATTAACGAAAGATTCACGCAAAAAATCATTATTCTGCATTGTTATATTCAAATGCTCAAAGTTTTTGTTTGATTCCATGCATAACTTTTGGAATATGTTCCCCTTTTTTGCAAAACCTTTCTCATTATTTGTCGCTTCTTTTGTTTTTACGTGATTTTGCTTAACGGTGGCTCAAAATCTTTGTATTAGTCATAGCTCTGGGGTGTTTGGAGGATCACAAACTGTTGGTACAATTTTAAGGCTAATCTAAATCAGGCCTGAATAATACACAACACGTGGACTTCTGATTAAAAGACCAGAGCTATTCCTGCAGATACTTTTTGACGTACTCTTACTAATTAATTGTATCAGTGGTTATGAAGATCATGCCATTTATACCACAGCTACATGTAGCTTGCCAAGATCATGTAATTTTTTTAGCAAACTTCGGCAATTGTTTGGTCTTTGAATTATCGTCAATCTTGCCTCGTTAAAGTGCACTACAAAATGCAAGACTTGGAAACTGTTTGAAGTATGCTTTAAGGCTCAAGAATCCATCATTCAATTATCAGCAATCATCAAAAATTAAAATCCAGTTTTTCCGTTCAAATTTCTATGAATCCGTATGAAAATCTATCATTGCATTAGAGACAGCAACTGCAATACAATGATATATTTTCTTAAACATTACTTCAATATTGAGCAAAAAAACTGGTTTTGAAAATTTGTAATACGATGATGGTTATTTTCCTCTTAACGTTTGTTTCGTTATCCATAACTACGGAAATTTTATCAGAAACTTGATATACAGCACGCGTTTTTGCAATTGCTTCATGCTTCTGTTTCTGTTTAGGGCTTTATAATTGAGAACGACATTTTGACTTATTTCGGATAGATCAGGATTAGATTTTGCTTAATTATGCTAACCACTGCATTGTTGCACTACAATTTAAAGTTATGGTTCTGCTTCCTACGAAATCCAGATTTCCGATTAACCTTCAGAAGCGTTTCAAAACGCTTATTACTGGAGAATGAGGAATTTTGAGTGACTTTGCTTTGTCATGATGTTATCTGGACGGATTCTTTACGCTTTTGTGCAATTTTTTTTCACACACATGTTGTACTTTCGACTCTTTTATGAAAACCACGGCCAACAGAACTCTGTATTTTTACGTGTTCATACATACAAGGACCTTTCGTAACTAATATTGGTTTTGACTACATTATGATAAATTGAAAAAAATTAGCTATCAAATATCAAAAACTCTAAAGATAAGAAGTTTTGTTTTCTGCAACGAACAGTTTCATAGAAGTTATGTGACAGTACATGCAATAGGTAATGGAAAAAGCATGGCAGAGAGAGTAGGGAGGTTTAGAAATCCCGAAAAAATCCTATACCGTTAAAAAGGTGACTGTCCGGCTTTCGAAGCGTCCGGTAATTCGATGTAGTACGGTACACGACACATAATTAGGCCTTACAGTTGAGATTTGAATACGCGTATCATCAGTGCACCAGATTCCGCTCATCTTAGGGAAGTTATGTGTTCAAATGTTTATTATAAAATAACTATTGTGTCGATCAATTATGTCAAAATGTAGTCAAGTATAGGGAATCAGCAGCAAAATAAAATGAATATGAAAAACTGAACATTATTTAATTGCATTTGTTACTGCATCTAAGCGTTCCTATTTCAGAATTTATTTCCCGGGATACGGGAAATCCCGAAATTTGTCAAATCCCGGGAATATTTGTCCCGGAATGTCCCGGGATGGATACTCTACTACCACCACAAAGTGCCATTTATTGCCTTTTCAGTTTTGAATATCACCCTATTGAGTTGCAATTGACCATTGTTTCCTATAAATATAAAGACACATTTCAGTGAAATATTTCAACAGAATCCCTATACTAAATAGTGTTTTCAGAATATGAGTTGTTAATTTGAGACAAAATGGTATCTATTGTTTGAATCTAAAAAGAGTTTTTTGTTGACTAATAAAATCAGCATCCATGCACGTTTATACATTGACCATTAGAACTAGCTTCAGACATAGAAGCATGGGAAGACCATTGGTCTTCAATGAATCGAAAAACTAATAATGCCGTTTTTGAATCGGTAATGAGTCGATAGTAAACACCATAGGAAGGTGATATCATCTTCACCGCAACATAACAGGCACGTAAACACGTTCAAATGTAAATTATTCGGGCGCCCTTGAAAACCCGTTATCAATTTTGTAGAAAGAACGGTGCGTTACAGACGTACGGTAATAGAATACCTAACTGTTTCTCATTAATAGGGGTGATCGGGGCAATATGGGCCGCCTAAGGAAAACGTCGTGGAATGCATGGAAAAACAGCAAAAACTAACGTTTAAATGCAAGCGACTTGTACTACAACATGTTTTCTTCCATGTTATGTTGTTGATTAATGTTAACATCAACTGAAAAATTATTTTAGGAACGTTTTTAAAAACCATGTTTTACTCGTGTTCATCAACCATATGGGGCATTATGAGCCACCCAACGGGGCGGTATGAGCCACTACATTTGATTGTATAATTTTTATTTGAAATCAAATAGAGAATAGTTTATAATAAACTGTACAATATTGAAAAGAAAATTTTAGTTTCTCTGCTTGAAGTTATTAATTCTAATGGCTGATTTTTGACAATTACGTAAGACATAGTAAACAAACAATGTAATTCTAGTAATAAATTGCGACACTTGGTTCAACCTATTTTCTAGCAAAATGTTCCATTTGTAATGGTGCACCAAGATGACTATGCGATAAAAAATAATTTATTATATTTATGCAAAGAATTGTTTTTTTTTTGTATGGTTTTCAGTTGGAGCTGCCTGCCAGCTTAACTTGTCAAGGCTGAACCCTCGGTCTGGCTTTTGCTAAGTTTCCCCTCTACCAGGACCAATACTCAGACGGACTAGGCTATGGTGCCCACATAAACACTGTTTTTAATTAGTATTGTGACGTGATAGTTTTTGAAAAATACCCATATATCCTTGCTTCTGAGAAAAGGAAGCATTGTGAAAATCAGCAGCTCCATCAGAATTATTGAAATAGTAGTGTACTGCCAATAACTGCAAAACAATCACATTCGACATTTTTGACAAAATGGAGTTAATACCATGGAGAGTCATCAAATGATAAATACTTTCGATCAACTTACTGAAATCTGTGAGATTGTTCTAGAAAATTCGAAAAAAATACCAAGTTGTTTTGTCACATTGGTAATTATAACCGCATAACAGTCACATTGAGATTATAAATGGGCCTCGTAATGTGATAGCAATGAAATTTCTATCAGAATTATTTACTGACAAATCACCTAGTATACGAAATGAGTTGTACAAAATATTAGCCTCAAATAAGCACTTTTGAGTTCCTGGTAATTTTTAGAAATTTTAGTTTCCTCCCATACTGCCATAAAATGCACATTTGTTATTCCATTTACTCAATGCCTACTTTTGTCGAATCTTACAAATATGCGGTTATGGGCAGTGTAGTGGTGTCATTACTAATACTGTCTAGTCGAAATGGTTTTGAATAATTTGTCATTTAAGTGCTATTCTGATTACTCCTGTCTTTTACGTAATATTAGAGTCTTAAATGTCAATTGTCGTCAATTTTTAACAAAATTAGGCTGTTTAGTAGAAGTTCTGGTTAATTTCAGGTCTTTACGTTCATATATCCTTAAAGAAAAAAGTCACTTTCCTTGTCTGTTCAACAATTTCTCGAAACTAGCAAGTGTACCCTAATGATCGATCTCAGCGTCTTACTTTCCATAGTCATTTTATAGTGAATATTTAAGAGTAAAGTTACCTTAGGCTTCTATTACAGTCTTCTACAAGATTCACTTTTCGGTGGCAAATGCAATGCTTCACAACACCTACTTTCTACTTGTAAATTTTGCGAAAATGAAGCTGGAATCAGATTATTTATACCGTTATTGTTCTTATTATGGCAATGTAAAAACCATATTAAAATAAGATTGTCGCCACTTATTTCTACTCAGTGAATCTACTAGCTCGTGCGCTCCACTTTGGAAAACTGTTCAGCGGTGTGGAGCCTTGCTTACGACAACGGCTCCGAAAGGATTGAGTCCGTGCAGCACCGCTTTCTTCGGTTTGCACTTCGGAAACTGCCATGGAGAAACCCGTTCCAACTGCCAAGCTACGAGAGTCGATGCCAGCTGATTGATGTAGAGCTACCTTGCACCAGAAGGGTCGTCTGCAGAGCTCTTACGGTTGCAGACACGCTACAAGGACGGATAGATTGTGCCTTCATCCTGGAAAAAAATGATTTACACGCCCAGTCACGATCACTCCGGAACAATGTTATGCTACGCATGCCACTACGAAGAACTAACTACGGAATGCATGGGGCGATCATCGGTATCCAGCGCGTCTTCAACAGTATTGCCCTACTGTTTGACTTCCACCTCACCCGTGAATCGCTTCGTCGAAGATCTTCGGAGTTTTTTGCTGACAACGTTTATGATTATGTTTGAGACTGTGACCAAGATTATGTTTGTAATTTAGTTTTTTTTTTTTCAATTTGTATTGCTGTCCTTAGTTTAAACAATATCATTGGGGCTACGGAGCCTGTTGATAAATTTAATAATAAATAAATAAGTAATTTTCCTCAAAGTAATATTCCCTACGTCGTATATGATAATGATGTCTAGCTAGCTAATAGTAAGAGTGGCTACGGATCATTCAGGTTAGCAAAAGGCAAACTGATCGTTACTAATAGTATTAATGTCCCTTTCGAATAGATTAATTATTTGAAATGGACATCAATTCTATCAATGACGCAGAATGTCCGTTGGATCACATCCGAGATATTATTGCGTCTATGCCATATAAATTATGACGCGGCTTTAAGCAAAAAATGCCAAAATGTGATACCACCACTACAGGTTACGCCTTTGGTTTCCATCATATGGGCTAATGGATTATGCCCTCCCATCGCGGCAAGGTCGCATAACCAAGGGGAGGGTATTATATTGAAGCAATGAATTGTTGTGTTCAAAATATCGTTTTGCTAGCTTTTACTTAGGTGGGTCATTTTGCCCCGTCCTTTTCACTTTTTAATAATTTTGTTTACGAACAAATCTAGTTTCGCGCACGAATTGTTCAGTATTCTCTGAAGTTTCAATGAATTGGTATAGCTTACCAGGATAATAAATATAATTGTATTATAAGCTTAATTAAAAACTGCCAAAATTATAAGCTTTCCATGACAAAGGACAAATTCGAACATTTTTGTTAATATTTCGAGTGTCGAAACGAATTTTCTTACGGTTTTTATCATGGCTATTTGAAGCATTCTTTAGCAGATCATGATTACACTAGACATCAAAACACTGTTTTTGAAGTCGAATCCGGGGTGGCTCATATTGCCCCCATTGCCCCTTTGGAATTGAACAAAGATGAGAAGGAAAGGGTAAATGCAGTTTTTGAACTTCAACCTAGAAAAAAATAGTAATTTATTATCATCTAATCGTGTGACTGTTTATCACTAGTGTCTTTGATTCTAATGATATGAAACACGTTCAATGCGCTTTCTGAATAGCTTCCTAGTCATTGAACTTTGCTGCAAAAGCAACACCAAAAATCGATCTGTTTCAGATATACATTTCAGCCTAAAAAACGCGAGATGTGTTCCATCCAATGCAATGCACCACGCCGTCGACAATGTCTTCTGCGATGCACTCAAGCCATCCATCATGGTGCCGCCGAGTTGACTACTCCGCTTGGCTTGCACACACGTTTCGCCCGCTGAAGATCCATAGATGGCGCCGTCCCTTCTGGGGTGAGGAAGTGTCTTGCGTAATCTTGTTTCACGTTTATTTATGGACCTGGAACGCAGCTTAGTACACCTCACCGACCGGCTCACTCTCATCGTCCTACTCGCGCAGGGTGTGAAAATAAATCCACGTACCATCGCTAAAAACATAAACAACCGCTACCCATAAAACAAGTGGGAAAATCGATAATAATTACAATCTCTCCTCTCTACGCTTCTTGCAGGTAAAACGAAAATCCAATGCAGTAAATGCCAGAAAAAATGCTCCGGCGAGGTGTTGCGTGTCTCGGACCGATATTTCCACAAAACGTGCTTCCAGTGCACCAAATGCAACAAATCGCTGGCGACTGGCGGCTTTTTCTCCAAGGATGGCGCCTACTATTGTACCCTGGACTATCAGAAGCTGTATGGTACCAAGTGCGCGGCCTGCAATCAGTACGTGGAGGGCGAGGTAGTGTCCACCATGGGCAACACATATCATCAGAAGTGCTTCACCTGTAGCAAATGCAAACAAGCGTTCCAGTCGGGTAGCAAGGTAGGTATTTGCGTGTGTGTGCCGTACTTCATACAGTAATGTCTCACCACCTGAATGGAATTCGTTTCATGCTTAACGTGTTTTTCATAAAACAAACGATTTTTCACAAGGTAACCAACACCGGCAAAGAAGTCCTATGCGAAAGCTGTGTCAAAGGTCCGGTAGCAGCTACGGCACAGACGATGAACTCTGTGACAGCGTCGCCAAAGAGACAAATCGAACAGAAGCAGGAACAGAAGACGATCAAAGAAATTACCTCCAGTCCGACTAAGGCTGCCACTCTCCAGCATCACCAGGAAGCGATCCGGAAGCAGCAGAATAGCAAAGATGTCGATCCGAACGAGTGCGCCGGGTGCCACCAGCAGTTAAAGGAAGGCCAAGCACTAATCGCACTCGATCGACAGTGGCACATCTGGTGCTTCAAGTAAGTGCACATTGCTAATTGCCACGGTGGTCACCAAACCGGGAAAATCGGGAAAACGGGAAAAAGACGTTTTCATTCCACTGGTGGAAAGATGGAGTTCCAGATGGCTAAGATTTACTAACCAACATAAACCAAATTGTTGGGAATCGCCAAAACTACTTTCTTTCTTCCTTCAATCTACGTCTATTGAAAAAAATGTATTCTCGGGTAATAACTCGGTTTGAGAATATATTAAGTTAAATAAATGTTTTGCCATAATTTTATAAAAAATTTACATGATCAAATCTTCAGAATAATATATACTAATTTTAGGTTTTCAACACGAAAAGGGGCAAACAAAATTATCCCTTTAATTAACTCATTACGCGTGGTAAAGATGGACAAATTATGGGTGAAATTATGAAAAAAATCCACGTGCTCGGCTGGGATTTGAACCCAGGACTCTTGTATGCTAGACGAACGCTTTGCCAACTAAGCTACCGAGCCACTTGGTGACCCAATAACTGAGTTGGTTACAAGTTTAGAATTCAAATCCCTACAGACCACGCGGACCCCTTTCATAACCCATATCCATCCATCTCATGTTAACTACACACGCGGGAGGAGCGAGTGCAATTTATTTAGTGTTGAAACTGTCCACAACAACTGTATTGTGGAAGAGTAAAAATGTGGGAAGGCTATCAACGTGTCGTTCTCACTCAAGTGACGACATGACTACTACAGAGAGGCAGTAACACTCTAATATAAATTGACGCTTATAACCATATACCACGCGTAATAAGTTAATTTAATAACCATGCGGATTGGATTACCGAACAGCTCAATATAAGCGTCAATTTGAAATTATCCCTTTTTGTTCAGAAAAATGCCAACTTTTTACTCGATATCGACTCATGGAACCATACTAAAAAGAAAATGTTATTGTTACTATGATGGTCCTTTGAATCAACCTTCCAAGGCATTTCTGTTCCATGACTTGATATTTCCATGAGTCGATATTCCTTTCAGATATCGACTAATCGAAATTCAACTAAACTTAATGATTATTGGCAATAATAAATGTTAGCATTTTATGCTAAACTTCATTTCTCTTTAAAAACTTAAAACATCCATTTTTTTATAATTTATTATCACTGAGTTGCTTTTAATCGTTTTGATTCATATTCCGGATAATAATGGCTGCTATTTAAAATAAATCATCAGCGTAATCAAACCTTGCACTCACTTTAATTTCAAGTTATGGGTGAAGATTGGATGATTCTCATTCCAAACACAACCATACTTTTATTTACCATTCCGGACACTTTGGTTCGAATTCTAGACAGCTCTTGAAAAACACAATTAGAATAGTCAAACGATTAAACAAACTCATTAATGCGTTAGTAAGACGTCAACGCTAGTTGTGCATTGTATATTTTCATGGATTGCTATAGAAAATGTTTATTAAATCATCTTTCAAATTGTTAACTTTTTACGCCAAATTTTGGAACATTTCGAGTGAAATCCTTCCCATACAAAGTTGAAGCTGCCCGGGATTCGATTCAAAACGTTATGCTTAGTTTTTTTTATTATTATTCTCTCCCGTGCACTGAAAAAACAGGGATCTCAGATTTGGATCGATCGAAGAGCGTTATTTCTGGATGAGCAAAGTTTGCTCACAGCCGTTCTTTTCCCGTTTATTACTATTTTTTTGTAAATAGCTGGGTGGATTATGCTTATAATAGATAGATTACAAACTAATGTACCACAATATTGACAAAATTGACCGATATATGGTATTATAGTAGAAATATCACGGGGAATCTGATGCGTGAGCGCATTTAAAAATATAATGATGCGATGCGCTCTACAATGTTCGTGTTCGGGCAATCGCGAGCAAAAAAGTAAGAACCGGGAAGAAAACGGGAACGGGAAAATTCGGTGGCCACCCTGAATTGTATGGCGTTGACTAACCTTACTCTCATATCTTTCAGGTGTAACGCTTGCGGTGTCACACTGAATGGCGAGTACATGGGTAAGGATGGAGTTCCGTACTGCGAGAAAGATTTCCAGAAATCTTTCGGTGTCAAGTGTGCGTACTGCAACCGGTACATCAGCGGTAAGGTGCTGCAGGCCGGCGACAACCATCACTTCCATCCGACGTGTGCTCGGTGCACCAAATGCGGCGACCCATTCGGCGATGGAGAGGAAATGTACCTGCAAGGTGGTGCAATATGGCACCCACGATGTGGTCCCGGACCGTCGTCCGAGTCCGGTATTCTGAACGGGGTCGAAACCAACGGGTTCAACACGGAAACCGAATTCGACCGGACCAGTACAAGTGCAATGAGTGAAATTCAGGTTAGCGAGATGGGAAATTTTGGTCATTTTCAACGATAGAGAGAAGCAGTCGCTTTCGCTAGTTTTGTTTAATTCGATGCTTCTTATTCTCACTTGATTTCTCTAGTAACGATTATTTTTTTTATTAATTTGATTCAGGAACTGCAATTGATCTGTTCATTGGAGCACATGATGAACATCACACCACGTGACAGATCAACAGTGGTTCACTGATCTTTATTGTCCCACTATTATTATTATCATTAAGTTTTATTTTACTTTTTCTGACGCAGCATGAAAAAATAATTTGTGCACTGGGGTTTGTTTTTAACTTTATTTTTTCAGTTTTCGTATCCTTCACAAACACCAAGTTTGAGTGGTTCTGTTTATAGTCCTTACACGCATAGAAAGGTTAGTTTCCTTCTTGTTTTTGTCCTAAGTTTCACCGTTGCTTCCATTCCTCCACCTATACCACCCTCTACAGTTGTGTTTAATTGATGTGTTTTATTTTTACTACTACATACTGTTTAGTCTAGTCTTATTATAGAACATTTTTTACTGATGAGTTAGAAATTTGAAACCAATACCCATTAGGATTGCTTCTAGAGAGGAAGGAACCTCCAACATATCGTCAGATTTACTAGAATGGCGCACCGCTGTTCAAAATGTTATTACCCTTTCCAGACTAATTTCGAAATATATCTGCCAACATTCGTGACAGATTTTCGTGAAAGAATTTATTGCAAATTGTAGCCAAGAACACAAGCATATTACTTGCGAGATTTTGTTCAAATTTTTGGAAGTTCCTCCGAAGTCTGATGGCTAGATTATGTACTTGAGATCTTGTTCGATTTTCTACTTTATAAGTATTTTTTTTTCTAGGTTGCAAAGAGCAATTGTTTAGGAATTTGAATCTGTGCTTGTACAAAGCACCACAGCTACAGAGCAGATGTTCCGAGGTTTCTCGTTCCATGCTACAGAAACGACAGATATCATTCTCCAGCTGGCCGATGTTTTTCAAATGATATCTGCTCGGGCAGTGTCCGGTTACTAGGCCAGTATATGTACATAGAACTTTCTTGTTGAGTTCTAGTAACTTTTTGCTGATAGAAGGGTTTGGAATTATAAATCTCTTAGACTGAGCACACTTTTCGGCGGCCAACCAGTTGGCCATCACCCTTTGTTCTTCCCAAGATTTTAATTCCATTTTTATAACACAATATAATATACCACAGAAAGGCTCAGGGCCAATCAATTGTAAGTTTGAACCTTGTTTCGCCAACTCGTCTGCTCTTTCATTGCCTTCAATGCCATAGTGCGGAACCCAGTATAAATTTACGGAGTTTTCTTGGCACACCTCTCGCAGTGAAAGAATGCATTCCCAGACAAGTTTTGAAGAGCATTTATAATTTCGCAATGCTTTTAGTGCCGCTTGACTGTATACAGATATTTGCATGTTTGTAGTTCCTTTTCAAACAAACATGTGCACATTTCGTTATTGCGAAAATCTCCGCTTGGAACACCGTTGGGTAGTGGCCCATTGCCACTGAGATTTGTACCCCAGGACCGAAGATTCCTGATCCCGTTAGAAATACTTTTGTTGCTAATGGTAATTCCTGGGCCATGTTTCCGCAAGCATGGCTAGAACAGTCCTAGGTTTTCGATGCATAGCCAAATATCAGTATCGCTCATCTGAATTTCCAAACATGATTCATATTCCAAACAGCAGTGGAACTGCACATTGTTAGCAATTACTCAATGCGACATGTTTAAACTGGGGATTTGGGGAAAGTCATAATAGATCTAAAGATCACAGCTGCGGCCCGAATAAAACATATTCAAAAGCATCGCGTCTGCCTCGCGACATACGAATTTGAATGGCAGCTTTGACAAAGAAAGTTCTTTGTAATAAATATGAAATAGCTCTTTGAATACTAAGCTGAGAAACATCATATGCAGCGGTGATGTGAAACAAGAGGAAGCAGATTTGATAGAATACATTTGAAATAGGTATTTATGAATTCCTTGTTCAATTGGGGATGCTTCCCAATGATCATAGCCAACTTTTAACACGATCTTCGATAAATTTCGAGTGCCATACCATTTTTTCCGAAATCCTTAGCAGGTTCTTCGACATTTTGCCGACACATGTTCCAGTGTTCCTTGCTGGACTTCTACGAGGACACATATAAGTTTTGAAAACATTCTTCCTGTGATGTCTCTCGATAGGCTTTTTTGCCAATTAGGAGAGAATTCTTAGTAAATTCTCAAAACTTCTCCTAAAATGTTCTGCAAGTACCATACATGATTGCTAGGGAAAAACTACAGTCATAATACCTGAGAATAACATATGTTCGCCAAAACAAGAAGATTAGATTTACATAAGCAGCATCGAATACAAGGAACTGAAAAAACAAACGTTCGTTGAGAGCTGGAGAATTTATTTTCGTTTTAACCCAATTTTACTTACTTATACCCAGTGCTGGGAATGGTAATAGTAGTAGGCTTGAATTTCGCGAAAATCACGTGGCTCTCTCACTACAGTAGTTTAAAATTGTGAATCTCATCAAGTAGCCTATTTTGAGTACATGAATTTCTCTAAATCACTAGTGTCATTGAAGGCTCTAAATGCGGGAAATAGAACATTTTTAGACAGTAATTTTGGGTTGCCCTTAGCAACGGGTGTTTTGCAATTTTCAAGGCTTTTTGCCTACAGCAGCGATGGGCGTGAGTTTCACTGGCTTCGCTGACTGTGATTGGCTTTGTTTGACTACTGTAGAGTGAATTTCAGATTTTTTCCCAACCCTGCTTATACCTGTTAGTTTTCGTCCTACTATCCAATCACAGCCAAATATTTGAAACCGAGTACTATTGGTTAGAATTGTTAACGCGTGATTTACTCACATGTTTAACAACGTTTCGAAAATATACATGGTCAAAAGTCAATCAAAGTGTACCTTCAATATCAATTGATATGATTTTGTATATTTTGTATATTAATTGATATAATTTTGTAGTCTTCAATAATTTTTGGTATGAGTATCATACGAGATGAGATCAGTGCGGAGATATTCTTGGCGTATTCTTTCTATGTCTGTTGGGCAATCTTCTTCAATATCTTTAGCCGTTTTTTTTTTTCATTCTGATCGTAGCGTGGCTACTTTTGGAAATGCTGAGATGGCTTGACAAGCGTGAACAAGATGATTCTTGGTGTACTCTTCCTTAAAAGCATGGGCTGATTCTGACCCAGAAAATATGATAAAACTAGTCAAAAAAGTTGAAATTTAGCGTGACATTATTTGTGTACCATCCCTAAGAAACCAAGCTTATCAATGACGTCACTTTTGTATCGCTTTACACTAGCACACATCCATCGTCATTTTTGCGTTACATCTCTTTGAGTCTCATTGAATTTGCTCGATTGGCCCCACGTTTGACGGTTCAATTGGAACCTTTGGTCTCAGAATCCGCGCTTCTCTATATAAACAAATTCTCTGGTCTGACCCTGAATGAATTTCCAATCTCAATTCGGTATAGGGCATTTTCTTTGAAATTGTCGTCGTCTCTCCTGGATAGAAATACATAATACGATATATGAGTGCAATAAAATCGATTATCTCTCTGTTCATAACTATTAAAGTTACCTTGGCTCTGTCTTGGTTTATTTTGATTGAAAAAGAGTAAATACGGGAAGAAAACTTTTACTTTTTTATTCACTCCATTCGGCTTAGAGCCAAACATGCCAAATGACGATTTTTTGCATTCTGAATAAGATTTTGTAATCACACCGCCTTTTCCAAATGGGGTGCATGTGCGGCCACCTCTAATCTCCGGGCAGTAAAGATTATTCTGGTGGATCCCAGTTCACAAGTTCACAGCGAATCACAAGGTTCAAATATGTGTCTTGGTATTTACAAAAATCACGCGCAATCACTTTTCAGAGGTTATATTGTTGATTTCAAATTTGTACCTCATCATGATAAAATTTATCTATTTCCAATGTATTGCTCCAGTCTAATTAATTGTTCACTCGTGTCACGCAGTACCATCGTACCACAAGTCCGGGGCTGATTCTAAGAGAGTACAACCGTCACGGGTACGAGGATATTGCTCGTATCTATACCTACAGCTACCTTACGGATGAGCCTCACTACTTGAGAAAACCAATTGAACCGTACGATAAGGCACCGGTATCGCCTCACTTCCATCGCCCGAACCAGTACGGCAGTGGACACCGGTCAGCGTCCGGATCACGTTCGCATTCAAGAAGCCGAAGCGCAATGAAGGTGCTGGTCGATAGTATCCGCTCGGAGACACCCCGTCCCAAGAGTCCCGGTATGAACAATGAGGAACCAATCGAGCTGAGTCACTACCCGGGAGCGAAGAAGCCCCCACCAGGCGAGAAACCAAAGATTGAACGGGACGACTTCCCGGCCCCTCCATACCCTTACACCGACCCGGAACGGCGACGGCGCTATTCCGATTCCTACAAGCACATTGAATCCGATGATGAGGTGGATCACGCGAAGAACAAGGAGGATAAGGAAAACATCGCTGAAATGTTAGTAGTTATTCTAAATTATAAAGATAAATACTATAACAAATTTCTCATTCATTCTCAGGCGGCTCCAAAAAGAAGAGGAGGAATTGAGCAAGCTAAAGTCATCGGGAATGGGCAAAGTTATCCTGAAGGACCTTCAGGAGCACAAAAAGTATGAACACTGGAAACGGGAGAACCTCGATCCTCGGAATGCCTCGCGCACTCCGTCGGCATCGAAAGAACCAACCTATCGTCTACGGTACGAATCCCCAGTGGGCGCATCGCCCTCTCGAAACCTGGACCATCATCGACCAAACGAAGACGAATATTTCGATCGATCAACCAGCTACCGTGGCTCCGTTGGCCGTGCCATCGGAAATGCGCCCAGCTATAATGGTGAGTTCCTTAAGCTTTCGTGATAACAATTTTTCATCGTTAAGTTTATTACTTTTTAATTTCTCAACAAAAAACATAAAACTCAACAAACGATTGTCGAACGCCCACAAATAGCCATCCACTCGTATAGGTCTCCTCCGAAGCCAGGATACGGATTTAAAACATCAACGCTGCCACCTTCGTCGTTAAGAAACGGCTACAGCTCTGTAAGTTCCATCTCTCCGAACGGACGCTCCTGTCCTTGTCTTTGTTCTCATCCTCGTATCAGTGGCTATGGCTAGACATTGTGGTGCAAATTCAACAACATATAACAACATCATCCAATTAGATAATAACGTATACGATTGCTACCATCATACTAACAGTACATGTTTGTTCATTCGTCTACTCCCGTGACTAACATAAATGCTTGCCGGATTTGGACTAACCCGCCATCAATGCTACTACCATCTCGTCAACTATGTCCGAACGATTTAACATGATCCACATTAACACTTCCCCCAACACCACACACCCCATATTGAAACAAACCAACTAACGAAACAAAACTACGCAGTGGTGAGTTCCTTACGACAAGTACCTAAACCGGGTTACGGCTTGGCCCCTCGTTCGCATACCTTCAGTTCCGCTACATCTGGTTCCGCTCACGGTGTTCCTGTAAGCTGCTTTTATTGTAGTAAAACCCAATTCATACTAAAAGTTCTGTTCTCCGTTTTGCATCCAACAAAATTTTGTTTGTCAATGTTGTTTCAGCTGTATTTTTTTTTTTTTTTTGAAAGGCAATATTTTTTGTCCAGCAGAATTTTAAGCAAAATCATATAATAGAAAAAAAAAAAACATTATTTTTATTTGGTTCGCTTACGGGGATGGCCCATTGAGAACGTCAAGGTTTTAGAAGGGGAATTTCAGATTTGAGATATAATGTATTGTATTGTATTGTAAGTGAGTGGCACAAATATTCTCAAATTTTACGTGACGTTCCTAACGGATCATCCTCAAACAAGTTATTACCCTCCATCTTTAAATGCATTTTTACATAGAACATTCATTTTTAGTAGTCTTTCGTGTGCGGGCCAAGTTTTCATTATTGAGGAAAAGCTAAGGTTTAATTTGAAAAGTAGGCATTTCACTTTTAGTTTCACTACTAAAACCGGTTTCATTATGTCTTTCTTTCCATTCAAATTCGATGTTCTACGAAGCCACAATTAAAGTTTATGAATTCAAGGATTTCTATCCGTTTATCAACAAACATCTGTTAACAGCTCGAGAGGTTTTCGTAAACATCAATCTTATGCATGTAAATACATACTGATACGCTTGAATTACTATGAATATGTGCGGTTCTGAAGCATGCATTTAATTTGTAATGAAAATAAAAAAATAAGTGCTCCGACTAACTAGTTTCGACGTGCATTTCTAGGATTTCTCGTTCGGTGGACTTGGGGATAAGACCCACAGTACGGAGTTCAGCTGCGGAAAAAGCGATAGTAAGTATTCAATCTGCATAACGTGATTAAATGTAAGAACCTATTGATAAACCAACGTAAACCTAGGACATCTCAAACACGCCCTTTTTGTCATACACTTTTCCTCATATCAAATCGTGAAAATTTGGATCGAGCTTTGACTATGGTTTCGATTCCCAGGTTTTGATCAGATCATTATACCCCTACAGGAAACATGTGGATAACTAATGGCCATCTTTTTCGAAGTTTTAAGCTTTAATGAAATAAAAACAAATTCTGTTACAAAGCTTCATCAGAGATCAGAAATTACTCCAAGGTTTCTTCTTAATATTGATCCTGGAGGTGCTTCAAATTACTCCAGTAAGTCGTCGGCAATACCTTATGTTTTTTTTTGAGAAATCCTTTTCAGAATTGAAAATGGAGCCCTCCGAGAATCTCTATTAAAATATCTTTCTCTTCAACTTTACAAGAAATTTATCTGAATACCGTGATTCCCTTCTTGAATGATTAAGAATTAAAGTCAACTCTTTCTTACTCGATATTATTATTATTATTTATTTGGTACAATTAATCGGACTCAGTGGTCTACATAAAAAAAAACATACTAATAAAGATTAAGAGCTAGTTTCAGAACTTCACGGAACAAACTAGAAGAAATATTAAAATCAAACATGGTAAAATAATCAATGAAAGCTTCACACATATTCCTAATAGGATCATGCTGTCCGTATCCTGTCCGATGGTATGGCAATCTCAGGAAACTCCTCTGTCGTAGTATTCTCTGTCCAGTATTTATGTTGACCTGAGCTAAAATCCGCGAAGCGTCAATTTCACCCAAGAGAATCTTTGCAACAAAGTGCCCTTAAGATATCTTCCGACGCTTTTCAAGGGTGTCCATTCCAAGAAGTCGGCACCTGTCCTCGTAGGGTGGTAGCTGATCCCGATTCAGTCATGGTAGAAAGCGAAGTGCATACTTAATAAATTTGGACTGTACTTTTTCAATCCGTTCGATCCAAACATTGTGAATTGGGCACCACACAACAGCTGAGGATTCAAGAACGGAGCGAACTAAATTATAGTACAACAAACGCAAGCAATATAGATCGCGAAATTCGTTGAAAATTCGGAAAATAAAGCCCAACAGCGTAACTGTCTATTGGCTAAGTAAGATCTTAGCCAATCCAAAAGTTTGCGAGCCGTGCCTAGTCGCTCCAATTTTGCCTACAGGATATCCTGGTTCACTTTATCAAAAGCCGATTTTAAATCAGTGTATATAGTGTCGATTTGGAGACCTTTTTCTATTGTGTTAATGCAGAATGACGAAAACTGTAGTAAATTCGTAGTGGTTGAACGTCCGGCAAAAAATTCATGCTGATCTTGCGAAATATACCACTTAACTGCTCGGAAAATACGATCATTTACCAGGATCTCAAACAATTTTGATCCCGTACTTAGCGATGTTACCCCACGGTAGTTTGTAACGTTGCGCTTATCTCCCTTTTTGAAGGCAGGAAACATAATCGACCTTTTCCAGTCTGTTGGAAACACTGACTGTGCAATCGATTAATTGGATAATGTTTTAAGAAGACCACTTAGAGTATCTGTGCATTTCTTAAATATAATTGACGGGATTCCGTCCGGACCAGGAGCTGGAGATGGTTTCAGCTTCGCAATTCCAGCTAGAATATCTGCTTCGTCAAATCTATCGATATTAATGTTGATGATATCAGTTGGTACATCGAGTAGAGCATTTTCGATCTGTTGAGCTGTTGTCGTTCCATCATCAAAAGCACTGGAAAAGTGCGTTGCGAACAGATTACGGATGTCCATAGTAGTATCCGCAAATTCATCGCCAAGGAACCGTATCTTGATATCGAGTTAGAAAACCATAGTAAAAGTTGGTTTTCATGGCTACCTCTATGGTTTCTTGAATCGCATTCGCACTGTTTTTGTGTTCTGTAACTCGATACCTCCCTAACTCGATGGTCCCTTCAATAACGAGTTATGGATAGTTGACTGTAATTCTCTAAAAATGGAATCTCTCAAACAATTGTCAGCGGAATATCTAAAGTAATTCCTGGTGGAATCCCTTGGAGGAAGTTTTGGTGAATTATTTTGCAGTATTTCTTGTGGAATTCCTGATATCTTCCTGGTGGAAAAATTTTAGGTCGAATCCCTTGAGAGATTCCTCGATGGATCCTTGTAGAAATTCTGGGTAGAATCACTGTAAGAATTCCTGGAGTAAATCTCTGCATGTAAAAATTTTTGAAGGAATTTCAAGAGGAAATCATGTAGTAATCCCTAAGGTAATTCCTAGAAGAATGTTTGGATTTATCGCTGAAGGATTTTCTGGAGGAATTCCTATGGAACTCCTGATAGATTTTTTTATGGAATCCATGTAGTAATTTCTTGGGAAGAATTCCTTGAGCAATCTCTTTAAGAATTTCTAAAAGAAAACCTGGTCGCAGGAAACGAATCTGTTTTGGAATTCCTGCAATTATGCTGGAGGAATTCTTAAATATTCTTTGGAGTGTTTTTGGTGGAATTCTTGAATGAATTATCGGAAAAATCATCGAAGAAATTCCTTGGAGAGTTTTTGTATGAATTCCGGAGGAATCTGTAAAAAATTACTAATAAGAATCGCTGAAGAAATTCCTGGTAAAATTTTTGATGGAACCCTTGGTGGAATTTCTGGTGATGAATATTTTGAGGAATCCCAGGACAAGTTTTTCAAAGAATTCGCGATGTGATTCCTGGGTAACGCTTGATGGAATCCTGTAACAAACTTTCAGATGAACTCCTGAAGGAATCTTTGAAGAAATTGTTATAGCAATCTCTGGAGGAATTCTTGGAGCCAGTCTTGGAGTAAGTACTGCGATTTTTTTTTGGATTGATCGTTGGAGGAATCAGTTGATAAAATCCTAAATAGAGGAGGATTTTTGAAAGAATCTCCGGAAGAATGCTAGGATTACTTCCTGAAAGAATGTCTGCAGGATTATCTCCGAAAGGAATTTTCTGGTTCAAGCGGTGGATGAATCTACAGAGGATTTATAACATTTCTGGTAGCAATCCAGGAAGATTTTCTAGTGGAATCCCTAGTACAATCCAGAATCTTGGATAGAATATTTCAAGAAATTCCCATAACTGTTCAGAATAATCCCGGACAAAGTCTTCTCATGATTTTAGAGTTTTTTTTATGAATACTCATGCGAATTATAACTGGAATTTCTCATTTATAGGCATTTCTTCCAGTAGGTGTAGAGCTACTTGGGCACTTCCATGATTCACTTTGGCATTAGGCATTTTCTCGGCCGAATTGTCTGAAACTTTGCAATAAGAAGCACTTCGATACAAAAACCCGAGTTTAGTACTATACCATTCAATTCCACTAGAGTTTGTAAGGCCGTAAACTTAAAATTTATGAGCTTTTAGGTACATTCCATCCCTATTTTGTTGAAACTTTAAATGCTGAAAGGTACATCACGGGAACGATTAGTAGGTACCAAGTTGAATAGCCATGTATTGCCGTTGTCTCTGTTGAGTAGCGTCGTAGGTACCTGTTTGCAAATTTCCAGACTCTCCGCCACATCCAGTTTCCAAGGAGAAGAAACATTTCTCAAAATTTTGATATGGGCCGTAGTAATTGTATGTCCTTCTGAAAAGATATGTTCTGCCACCTTAGATTTGAAATCGTATGTCATCCCCTTGTCTATCGTCTTCTGAGCTTTTCCTATTTCCGCTAAGTGTTCCTTGAATCTAACCTCGAGAGACCGCTTTGTTCGACCAACGTAGACCTTGCTGCAGTGGGAACAGCTGATTTTGTAAACACCAGCCTTGTTTAGTGTGTTTACCGGATCCTTGGTAGAGCCTAACGAAGTCATAAGTTGGTTGTCTCTGCTGGAAAATACCAAATCGATTCCGAAATTCCTTAGCTTTGGGCGGAGCTGTTTGCTGATGTGTACGTCGTATGGGATGGAAACCCTCTTCATGGGTTCGGTGATAGGAGTTAGTGTCGTCAAAGCACTCCGAATTTGCTGTTTTTCCTTTTTATCGATGATGGATTTTATCGTCCTTTCCTTGTATCCGTTGATCCTTGCCGGCTCGTAGATATATTCCAGTTCCTTGGTCTTTCCGTCTTCGCTGAGGGGTAGAGTCTGCATCCTGTGGATCATGCGGTGAAACGCTGCCATCTTATGCTGGAACGAATGATTCGATGTGTAAGGGATAACTCGCTGGGTGTTTGTAGGCTTCCTGTAGATTTCGAAGTTGTAAGATGAACTTTCTTCCCTGGTGACAAGTAGATTCATCACCAGGGAAGAAAGTTCATGGTTCAATTACGCGTTTTTTTTTTTTCAAATGAGCCTTCGACGGAAATCCTGGATGCGCCCATGACTATGTCCTACCAAAACACCAAGTGATTTATGCACGACCTTGCACGACCTATGTTCAGAAATCCATTCTAACTCCGTTTCCCAATTTGCTTTCAGTTTCCGTCGATTCAATAACGGAAGGCGATCGGCGTGCCCTCGGAGCCGACATTCCCGCCTCAAGCACCTACTCCGGCGCGTTGTCCTATCACTATCCGCAGCAGCCGATCCGTCGTAGCTTGCCAAACATGGCGCACTCGATGCTGGTGCACGAGCCGGCCAAAATCTACCCGTACCATCTGCTGCTGATTACCAACTATCGGTTGCCTTCCGATGTGGACCGGTGTAACTTGGAGGTGAGTGAATAGTTCTCGAACTGCTGTGAATAGTTTTTTTTTTAACTTGCTTTCTTCCCTCTCAATAGCGCCACTTGTCGGATGTGGAATTTGAAGCGATCCTTCAGTGTTCCAGAGCCGAATTCTATCGAATGCCCCAGTGGAGACGCAACGAAATCAAGAGACGCGCCCGTTTGTTCTAAGAAAGCAACACAATGGTACCACAGTTGACTACCTAAAAGCCTATTTAAAGATTTATGACCGCGCGCGCAGCTGAGAAAATGTTTTACTACTATTACGTACTATTGTTTAGTTGGAAAACAATCCAAATTATTTTTTATTTAAAACAAACTGTCTAAAGAATCACATAAAATGTTTTCACTTTCTTTGTGAAACTATAAAATCACATCTGCTTAATCTTACACCTAAAACGTTTTTTTTTCTTTGATCATCTAAATCTGTACTATCGATTTATTTAACTTATAATAGTAAAACGCGTGATTGAGGTAAAACTAATATCTTGCTTCCGCTTCAGATGCTACTACCTATCCTACAATAAGGACGAATTGTATGAAAACAAAATTTGAATAAACAACAAGAAACAAAAAAGAAAATGAAAACAAAGTATATTTTAAACCTAAGCATATTAGATCGTAGGACGCATATTAAGCTACTACTAGAAAGCGGGGAGGGAATATAGATTGCATTTATAAACAATTTCTGGCGCTAAAATAGTAATTACATATTGACCCGATACCGATCCTCAGTTCGGATTACAGTTTGATTTTGTGAAGTGAAACGTATAGGTATAATTTCGCATGGAATAAGGGAATTCGGTTGCTAAATTAAAACGCGTCACTAGGGGGTGATATAGGAGCCAAGAGCGCACGGAAACCGGGGAATGCTTCACGTTAATTATCTTACATTATTATCATTTTCTTGAAGCTGTGTAAATACACGGGGAAGAAACGGGGGAAAAGAATAACGAAGGAAGCAATCAAATTCACGAACGCAGACAGTCAAGAGTTAAAACCCAAATCTTGAAGGACCTTTCGTGAGATTCGTGAGAGAAAGCGGATAGGCATGTGTTTCCACATGAGAATGTAAATCGAGATAAGTTTTAAATCAGATGGAAATGTATTTATGATTTTTTTATTTCTAAACTATAGATCGGTTAAAAAGCGTGCGTAAACAAACTTATGCATGGAATTTAAAATTGTGATGCTTTTAGGGGAGGCATGTATTTTTTCTAACACAAGAAATGGAAAACTTTGTCGGCGTAATTCAACCACTTTAACATGTTATAATTATTTTTATCTTTATTAAGAATATTTTCAGCCCTATGGCCGGTTCATTTCCGAACCACGTTAACATGATCACAAAGTCAAATTTACCTTATTTATTGATCTCTCGATTCTTCGATAACGTTTGACAGGTGTGATTTTATAACGATTCAAATTTGTTATTTATTGCTTATTACTTGTCTTATTACATTTCTATATTTTTATTGCCTCCCCTAAATAATGCGATCTTGGTTTGACAAGAGTATGCAAAGGTACTCCTTTTGCATATTGAAAAGAATTGACATTTCGCGAACAATTCCTAATGGAAAGCTATCTGATATCGCTAACACATGTGCGCATAATCTATCTTAATCATCTACACAATTTTGTATAAGTGATGTAAGGTAGGTGCGTAACTCTTGAAGCTTTCCTTGTACAACTTTTCGAGAATTTCTTCGGAAAGCACAATACCGTAATTATCAGCAGACTACAGATCACGAAAGCAAATTATGTAATTCTTCAAACTAAATTTGGACATTTAAAGAACTCATGGCTTTCAACATTCGTACACATGCCTATATGGACACCAAATTGAACTTCATACGCTAATACATATATTAGGCAAAGCAAGCACATCTATAGCATGGCCACGCATTGCATAAAACAATTTCGCATCGCAATCGTTTGTGTAACGCACCGCTAAACGAACATCAAAGTCACTCACTGGATAGGTGAAATCGAACCTCACCCGAGCGGCGGAGATGCGCTTTGATGTGATGTTACTGTAATGTAAAAAAAATCTAAATTTAAAACAAGAACACAACTGCCATAGGAAAAACCTTAACACGAAATGAAATGAATTGCAAGAATGCTGTCGGAAATTGCTACACTCTAGCATGCCACGTACCTATTCAACCAACCTGAAACTACTCGCCACACACACGTTAAGAGGCGCAATAGCTAATTGTTTCCGTTTAGGTTCGAAAAGTATCACATTCTTAGCAATAAATTGCAACCGGAAATCAAACAATAGAACTTCTACAGAAATTCGACCGAATCGAGAGATATTTTAGTCGGTAACTAGAGGGGGACCTTGATAATGATATTTTTCCATCACCTATGTAATAGCATTAGATTGTAGAATCGTGTTCGCATAATATAATTTGCCTAAAAGTAAAACTCGAGATCGTTTCCCGTTATGCTGCCTTTGCTAGGGTACGAAATAAAACACGCAAATGATTATCACAAAACAAATGAAGCAAACATCACTACTTCTCTCGCGATTTGAACGTCTAATGTAAAGCAAACAACAAAATGTAAGTGCAACAACACACAAAGATACCTTAAAACCGAAGGCAAGAAAGGCGAAATCCAACTACGGTTAGAGAGTTACTTTTGTGTTGAACAGAATAAATAGAGCTATTTATTGGAAAAAATGAATCATCCATTTATGGTTTCATCATTTTATTTCGGCAGAGAAATCCCAAGCCTAATTATCGGACAACCGGAATCAAGTTCGAACGTGGTTTTAATTATCACCCTTTTGCGCTCGCGACTACGTCTAGATCAACATTTGAAATGGGCTCAAAAGCTTCTGAGCTGTTACTGACGGAAAGAGGAATTTCAACTCATTTTGTAAGCGACTTGACGTGAATCTACCAGAGAAGTTCACATGCACATTATCTAACAAATGTTGAAAAGACCTGTTGATATGTTCTTCCATGTTTTAAATCTACCCAAATTTAACACCATTGGAATTAGTTACCATCTGGAATGAGTCACTGCATCTAGTGGAACAGTGACGATCGTAAATTTATCACTTCAAGGATCGATTATCCATCATTAACAACTAAACGTTTAATTAATTTCCATCACTTTTCTGTTATTTATACCAGAGGGCTTAATTAACCATTAAAAGCTAAAATGTTAACAATATAATTTATTCACAGTAAGATCCAAGTAATAACAATACATATCTCTATAACGTGCACATCCGGAAACGTGAATTTCTCCTAAGAATTGACATAAATTTGACTGGTACTGTATTTTATCGTCCGTCCACTATTTATTGACCTTATGAAAGTGCTGATAGCTTGACAAATCCATGTACAGAATGATATAATCTTGAGCGAAAAAACTTCTAGAAACAAGTGTCCTCTACCGTTTGTATAAAAATGGAATAGATGATCTCGATTAATTCAGTAGTGTTCCAACGTTTCAAGAGCGAATCCCGCCTAAGACGCCACATCTTAATAAATTTCTAAAATGGAAATCATTCTACAAAAGGTTTGTTTCGAAAAACTAGTTTTAAATATTGCCACCTTTACTAATATGCTGCCCTAATTTCACAGATTACAGCTTTGTTGTTGTTGTTATGTGTGATAGTCGTTACGGCAGTTCCGGTTCCGGTTCCAGCAGTAGAAGGCGAACTTCGGCAACCCAAGGTGATCATATTCAGACCGCTTTTTGTGTACCGTCAGCAAGAACTAGAACATCTCCACTACCTAGCAGAGCATAAAGGACAGTATCAACAAACTGCGTCAAACCCACAATTTGGATCGATTCCTAATAATTTCATACTATAAGGACATACTTACTTTTACTCTCTTAGCAAATATTCTCATTTGATAACTTTGGAAGTGTTCTTAGAAAACTAAGCTGAAAAGCAGACTCCATCCCAGTTGGGACGTTAATGCCGTAAAAAGAGGCAGTACATGTATTGTCTTTAGTACACTATTAGCCATATTTGATTATGTATTTTTAATTTATAAATATAATTTATTTATTTTTTCTTCAACATGCAGTTTAGTTTTAATTAAAAAAAACATCTGTCATTCACACAAAACTCCCAACAGACGGAAAACACATCTCTGGAATCGGCCAACTGATTCTTATTATGTTCCGACTAAAAATATCTGGTTTATGCAGAGGCGCGTGATTGGGTGGTGGCCAATCAATGAGAGAATGTGCAAGTTGAGGATCAAAAGCGCTCGAACGCGAGTACGACAGCTGCCCAAGACGTCAAAATCATCATGGGAGATCTAAACGCTACACGTTCTGATTGATGGACGGCACTTCTCTGACATTATCGACGTCAGGACATATCGTGGTCAACATCGACTCTGACCACTATCTGGTAATGGTTAAACTGCGCCCAAAACTCCCCGTGATCAACAACGTACGGTACTGACGGCCGCCACGGTATGACCTAAGGCGGTTTAAGCAACCGGATGTCGCTACTGCATACGCGCAGCACCTCGATGCTGCATTACCGGACGAGGGTGAGCTGGATGAAGGCCCTCTTGAGGACTTGCAGCTGAGAGCAACGTCGGGTACGTGGGACGGAGTCGACAGAACGATTGATTCGACGTGGAATGTTGGCAGATTCTAGAGGAGAAAAATACAGCGCGGGCGATTATGATGTAGCAAGAGATTTGGCAGAACGTACAACGTTATAGACGGAACGACAACAGCAGACCCGCCAGTTTCGGAAGAAAAAACGCCACCTGGACGAGACGGAGTGCAAGAAGAAACGCAGCAAGCTAGGTGGGCGGATTTAGTGCGCATAGATTTGGCTAGCGTGGGACAGAACCGAGGATGAAGAAATGCGACCACGAACCGAGTATTGCAGCGTGAAATTTTTGATGCAGTGTTTTCTGTTTAGATGTTAACTAAATAAATGAAATGAACTCGGCATACCTCGATGGACTACTACTATTCTGAGGATTTGTTTATGAATTACACGGTCCTTTTGGGGGAGGGGAAGTTGACAACACGTAAAATCGCGTAAAAATGCATGGTGCATAATGGTACAGGTATATTTATGTGCTATAGATGCTTTCGGCAATGCATTATTAGTAATCAGCTAACATGTGCTCCTACGTGATGCTCCTACGTGCAACGTTCGATTATTTTATTTAACCTTATTCATAGGGATAAAGTGTAATTATGGACAAAATTATGCGCTATTTTAAATTCTTCATCTTTAACAAACACAACATAATATTTATATTATTTCTACGTTAAGTATAAAAATAAATATTTCATTTTCTATGACTAACCCATGTAATCGTAAGGCTCGTAGTGAAGCTTCTTTGGACGATGCGTTGTAGTTGTTTGTGAATGCTGATGCATCTGTTGTTCACGTTGCTCTCGCTGTTCTTTCAGGTGTTGTTTCTTGATCTGCTGTTCACGGTACACGAACAGTGGACGGAACATAACTTCCCGCTTTGTATGTAATGATTGTTCGGGATCCTGGTCGAGTTGTAAACTGGCCACATCTATCACATGTTGATCGTCGTCATTAAGATTTCTGTGTTCCTTGATGACAGCACTTTCGATGCATACTGCTATCGAAACAATCACGAAAACTATGATTTTCTGTTTAAAAAATTAAAGTAAATTATTAATTGGAATTGGAATGTTCCGAACTAATAAACTGCAGACTTGAATGAACATGTCCCTTCTCTTGTCTTAAATTATACCTAAACAAATTGCACTCAACTAGTAATTGTATCGAGGATCACTAAGTCAACAAAAAACACGCGCAGTATTAGGTACATTACACTGTATGTGTTCAGAAAGTATATAACTGTTTAAAAACTTATTTACACTTATTCGGCACTAAACTACAAACATCTTGATGAAAACATACAGACTGACTTAAATCGAGTTAAGTGAAACAAGAGCATAGCTACCGATTGATGGAAACATATAATGTATCCGTTTTTACTACGGATCTTCACGAAATATACTTTTTTTTACATCAGCACCAAAGAAAAAATACACAATTACCATTTTCACACGGCTTGCTTCTGATGATCACTTGTTACAATAACAAAGCGAAGACATGAGATGTTCAGCTTATATTCCAATTTCAATTGATAAACCTTGAAGATTACTAAGCCAGATTCAGCCGGTCTGCTAAGGACGATTCGATGGTGAAAAAAAAAATGATTATCAAAAAAAAACAGTGCGCAAACAAGATTGGGCAGCAGAAATGTGCAAATGCTCATAGCGAGAAGAAAAATAGTAAACAAGTAACTCTGTAGGATTACACATTTGTTTATGATACTTTTTTACTCTTGGCATAATACATTCGCGAATATGAAGGTTATTGCCACAGTTCGTCCCCTTAATGCTACAACTTTCGATTTTTAGAGTTTAATTTGTCGAAACATAAATCTTAATTGAATCTGCCAGATATTCACAGCTCATAGGCGTTTGAATCACACGCCTACACACAAACAAACAAGTTAAAGATTACGTTTCAATCATATAATCTGTGATTATTCATCGGCTTGTGAAACGGTCAAACTTTCAATGTTGAATAGTTCGAACTTTGGATTTTCGAGTTATCTAGTTGTAGCATTAAGAGGAAAATAATCATCATCGTTTTACAAATTTTCGAAACCATTTTTTTTTGCTCAAAATCAAAGCAATGTTTTTGAAAATCTATCATTGCATTACACTTGCAACCTGTAATGCAATGATAGATTTTCATGAAGATTGCTTCAAATTTGAGCAAAAAAACTTTTTTGGTTTTTGATTTGCAATGATTGCTGATGATTGAATGATGGAATCTTGAGCCTTAAGGGAACGAGTTTACCCTATGTGTGAATTTAATTAAATACGACATGCCATTGCCACATTTGATCCTTGTTCTACGCTGATGAAAATTCCTCATTTGCGTCTCGAACTTGCGACGGCAATCATGTTGGATTGTTGAAGTCCTGCTTCTTCGCTTCTTCGGCCACAGAAGATGAATATTATTGTGGAGAAAAGAGACCAATTTGAACCATCCCTTTTGCCCGTCACAAAATCTGTGATTGCAGGGTTGGTAGGAAAAAGTGGTACCGAAAAAAGTTATATTAGTGACTAGATTTGAGATTTAAGTGACTAAATAGTGACATCCGATTCTCGAAAAAGTGACTAAAAGTGACTTGAAAAAAACGTTTTATGTCGTTTTCGTTTTTAGGAACTGGGTCGGTGATGAACACGTAAACAAACCAACGTCAAGCAAATTGTAGTTTAGTCGAACCTGAACCGGGTTGGGGTTGAAACTGTGATTCAGAACGGGTTGCGCCAACGAGTTGTTCCAACCTAGGTTCAAAAACGAATTAGACATTAGTTTCATTTCAGTTCTAGTACACTGCTACGACGAAGAAGGGAATATCCAATATTATATACTGTATGTAGTAGGTCTAGTTGAGTACCAAATTTGGAATTTTTTATTGTACTTCCAAAATTTTAAGATATTGCCAACATATTTTTCAACCCGTGAGTGAAAGAAAAAAAACTAAAACTCTCACCGCTCAGCGAATACTTAACGGATTTTTATTATTTTTTGTCAGTATGCTCGTAAACATATCTAGTTCCTAAAAGTGATCATAGGATCTCGGGAATGTTCATGTGGCCGGAATTATTGCGATGGGTCACTGGGTCAGGTCGGGTGACAATGGTTCTGTGCTTGTGTGCCCCTGGAGGTAGGCAAATTTCAAGTCACATATAATTTTCAGAATTAGCTATAATGTGGCCATTATATCGAGGATTTCTAAGAAAAACGCATCAGCATAAATCTTATGATAAAAGATTAAATTGGATAATCTTTTCTCCTGTAAATGATTGATCCTGCAAATAACTATGTTCAGGTCCCCGGGACACCTCAAATTTATGATAAAGTAGACAACTTGTATCTCAACATCTGTGTCAAGCTTATGAGAACGAATTTTAGTGAATTTTTATTTTTGATCTCTACTTTTAGATAATTGAAACGGTTTAGTATCCAACAAATCTAGGGTCGGTTCTTCAGGGCATTCAGTCCGAGTGGCCGCATCCGGTACACTCTAAACGTTGCAAAACTATTCATTTTTAACAACTACCGAAAAGCTAAACATTACATATAATTTGCAATTGGATTAGATGGACAAATTGATGTGAAGATTTGCGAAAAAGTTACACGTCTTCTCAGTGAGAATCGAACTCACGACTCCCCGATCTCTAGTTGGGGCGCGTTAACCACTACGCCATGAGAGGACTCATGAACGCAGAAGTTAACCTGAATTCGATTTCAGCTCAATAATCACGTGGTCCTCTTTCGCAAAGTGCACCTCTTTCGGAAGAATTAGATGCCCATCCAAACACAACGCTTTCTATATATATCCAATGCCTAGCCCGAGAGCGCATTGTTTTTTAGATATAGGAATAGCACACTACACTAGCCAGCAACTGCGCTGGCTGAGGTTTCTATTGTGTGGGCTTCCAATGGGTCGCGACGTTCTCAAACGACCGGTTACGGAACATGAGTCCGTTGCTCGATAAATACTTGTTTTAATTATGAATCGTGGTTTACGGCCAACCAGCCGAGTGGAAGTTTAACAACTACCGAAAAGCTAAACATTACATATAATTTGCAATTGGATTAGATGGACAAATTGATGTGAAGATTTGCGAAAAAGTTACACGTCTTCTCAGTGAGAATCGAACTCACGACTCCCCGATCTCTAGTTGGGGCGCGTTAACCACTACGCCATGAGAGGACTCATGAACGCAGAAGTTAACCTGAATTCGATTTCAGCTCAATAATCACGTGGTCCTCTTTCGCAAAGTGCACCTCTTTCGGAAGAATTAGATGCCCATCCAAACACAACGCTTTCTATATATATCCAATGCCTAGCCCGAGAGCGCATTGTTTTTTAGATATAGGAATAGCACACTACACTAGCCAGCAACTGCGCTGGCTGAGGTTTCTATTGTGTGGGCTTCCAATGGGTCGCGACGTTCTCAAACGACCGGTTACGGAACATGAGTCCGTTGCTCGATAAATACTTCTGCGTTCATGAGTCCTCTCATGGCGTAGTGGTTAACGCGCCCCAACTAGAGATCGGGGAGTCGTGAGTTCGATTCTCACTGAGAAGACGTGTAACTTTTTCGCAAATCTTCACATCAATTTGTCCATCTAATCCAATTGCAAATTATATGTAATGTTTAGCTTTTCGGTAGTTGTTAAACTTCCACTCGGCTGGTTGGCCGTAAACCACGATTCATAATTAAAACAAGTATTTATCGAGCAACGGACTCATGTTCCGTAACCGGTCGTTTGAGAACGTCGCGACCCATTGGAAGCCCACACAATAGAAACCTCAGCCAGCGCAGTTGCTGGCTAGTGTAGTGTGCTATTCCTATATCTAAAAAACAATGCGCTCTCGGGCTAGGCATTGGATATATATAGAAAGCGTTGTGTTTGGATGGGCATCTAATTCTTCCGAAAGAGGTGCACTTTGCGAAAGAGGACCACGTGATTATTGAGCTGAAATCGAATTCAGGTTAACTTCTGCGTTCATGAGTCCTCTCATGGCGTAGTGGTTAACGCGCCCCAACTAGAGATCGGGGAGTCGTGAGTTCGATTCTCACTGAGAAGACGTGTAACTTTTTCGCAAATCTTCACATCAATTTGTCCATCTAATCCAATTGCAAATTATATGTAATGTTTAGCTTTTCGGTAGTTGTTAAACTTCCACTCGGCTGGTTGGCCGTAAACCACGATTCATAATTAAAACAAGTATTTATCGAGCAACGGACTCATGTTCCGTAACCGGTCGTTTGAGAACGTCGCGACCCATTGGAAGCCCACACAATAGAAACCTCAGCCAGCGCAGTTGCTGGCTAGTGTAGTGTGCTATTCCTATATCTAAAAAACAATGCGCTCTCGGGCTAGGCATTGGATATATATAGAAAGCGTTGTGTTTGGATGGGCATCTAATTCTTCCGAAAGAGGTGCACTTTGCGAAAGAGGACCACGTGATTATTGAGCTGAAATCGAATTCAGGTTAACTTCTGCGTTCATGAGTCCTCTCATGGCGTAGTGGTTAACGCGCCCCAACTAGAGATCGGGGAGTCGTGAGTTCGATTCTCACTGAGAAGACGTGTAACTTTTTCGCAAATCTTCACATCAATTTGTCCATCTAATCCAATTGCAAATTATATGTAATGTTTAGCTTTTCGGTAGTTGTTAAACTTCCACTCGGCTGGTTGGCCGTAAACCACGATTCATAATTAAAACAAGTATTTATCGAGCAACGGACTCATGTTCCGTAACCGGTCGTTTGAGAACGTCGCGACCCATTGGAAGCCCACACAATAGAAACCTCAGCCAGCGCAGTTGCTGGCTAGTGTAGTGTGCTATTCCTATATCTAAAAAACAATGCGCTCTCGGGCTAGGCATTGGATATATATAGAAAGCGTTGTGTTTGGATGGGCATCTAATTCTTCCGAAAGAGGTGCACTTTGCGAAAGAGGACCACGTGATTATTGAGCTGAAATCGAATTCAGGTTAACTTCTGCGTTCATGAGTCCTCTCATGGCGTAGTGGTTAACGCGCCCCAACTAGAGATCGGGGAGTCGTGAGTTCGATTCTCACTGAGAAGACGTGTAACTTTTTCGCAAATCTTCACATCAATTTGTCCATCTAATCCAATTGCAAATTATATGTAATGTTTAGCTTTTCGGTAGTTGTTAAACTTCCACTCGGCTGGTTGGCCGTAAACCACGATTCATAATTAAAACAAGTATTTATCGAGCAACGGACTCATGTTCCGTAACCGGTCGTTTGAGAACGTCGCGACCCATTGGAAGCCCACACAATAGAAACCTCAGCCAGCGCAGTTGCTGGCTAGTGTAGTGTGCTATTCCTATATCTAAAAAACAATGCGCTCTCGGGCTAGGCATTGGATATATATAGAAAGCGTTGTGTTTGGATGGGCATCTAATTCTTCCGAAAGAGGTGCACTTTGCGAAAGAGGACCACGTGATTATTGAGCTGAAATCGAATTCAGGTTAACTTCTGCGTTCATGAGTCCTCTCATGGCGTAGTGGTTAACGCGCCCCAACTAGAGATCGGGGAGTCGTGAGTTCGATTCTCACTGAGAAGACGTGTAACTTTTTCGCAAATCTTCACATCAATTTGTCCATCTAATCCAATTGCAAATTATATGTAATGTTTAGCTTTTCGGTAGTTGTTAAACTTCCACTCGGCTGGTTGGCCGTAAACCACGATTCATAATTAAAACAAGTATTCATTTTTAATGTTGAATATCAAATGTTAATAATTTATGCAAATTAAAATGATTGCCATTGGAAATAAACAAAGATAACTTGGCATGTCCCAGAAAATCGCCATTTTTACCCGACTTGACCCAGTGACCCACCGCTATACCTCCGGCTACAGAAGTATTCCCGAGTTCCTCTGGCCTCTTTTATAAACTAGATATGAGGGCCAGTATACTGCCAAAAGAATATTTGAATCCGTTAAGTATCCACTGAGCGATGAAGATTTTAGTAATTTTGCTTTCATTCAGGCCTATACGGGTTAAACAATAAAGTTGGCATTTACAAAAATAATCCCTTTTTAGGAGATTTCAAACTTTTAGAGAGTTGCTTTGAAAAAGATCACCGTTTATGTTTGGTGATATAGACCAAAGTATTTTATTTTGTAATGTAAATTTAAAAAGAATTTGGCATATTTATGAAATTAAATTTTTTGTCATTTCACATTTCCGTTCTAACTCCCAAAAAATGACATCTTAAAAACCGCTAAAATTGAATTCATCTGTGTAGATCTCAAATTTTTTTCATTACTTCAAGTCGGTAAGAATTTAAGATTTAGTCTAGAAAATTATTAGTGTATAGATGAAGTTGGATCGAATGTAATATTCACAGGAGGATATTTCCTTTAATTTCATTTTGTGAAACTAGATCAAAATTACGGAAAATGTAATGTTTGGCAATCAATCAATATTTCAAATTAAAAATTATGATAGAAGGTCGAATATGATTCTTAAGACCAATGAATCATAGACGCGTCCTTCGAACGCCGACTTAGGGAGAACAAATAGTTGAACCAAGCCCAAGTGAAACTAAAATTTTCCATCAGCAAGTTTAACGGGAGGTTCGTTTAACCTAATGGACATTTAGAATAAAGACGATAGGCTTAATAGGCCGTTCATCCGAGTTATGCTTTTAGAGTAGTTATCTGAAAGAGTGGAGATAGCTCACTGACAGTTGGTATGGTTTCTTGGTTTCTTTGACTTCTTTCTTTAATTCTTGGGTTGTGCACAACGGTCAGATGAACTTATTTTGGTCAAAATCATATTCACATATAAAATGCTGAACATGCTGTTCACTATGAAAATGGATATTATGACAGGTTCCCTTGACTCTTGGGTGCTCGCAATCTAAGCCAGCTGTCTCCTCTCTCTCAGGTAGTTATTAGCACTTAGCTTCTCATATTTTAATCTAAATTACTAATACCCTTTCATTATTCACTTGGCATTGGGGGTTATAGTCGGTCGAATTGTCATAAAATATGTAATTAATAATACTGTAATATCGCGCATACTCTTATCCATGGCTTTCTAAACACCTCCTGCCGAAGTGGATCAAAAATGCCAAGAAGAGGATCCGGCTCCTCACATTTCTTTGAAGAAAGCATGCATGATTTTATGAGCGATTCAATGAAAACGAAAAATTCTCTGATGATTTCTGTAATCCATGAATATATGTTTTGGAAGCATTCTTGAAAAGCTTCGAAAGAGTTTTTTTTTCAAAATTTATTCCTAGAAACAATTGATAATATACATTCCTAAAAGATGCTTAAATAAATGCATAAGAAAAAAGGAAGTATACTCTACACGAGGTCTATCCGGCCATTTTTAAAGGTTTGGTTTGCGAATAAAGACTGTCCATGGAAGTATGATAAGTTTTTATTCTTAAATAGAACATTAAATAATTATTCTTTGTTTTGCGGTTAATACCTATATAACAACTTTTGTTAAATTTTAAAGAGCTAATGTGCTTTATACTAAGATAGTTTGGTTAATAAAATGAATTTCGAAGACAAAGAGAATAATTAGGATGCATATTTTGAAACTTAGGGTTCGACAATAGAAGACAAACATCTCATAATACACCACAAGATATAAAAATTCCTATTGAATGAGAATGCACGAGATTTCCAAAAAGTTTAGAACCGTAAAATTGGGTGTAATTGATCAGGTGAACTTGATCATCGTATAACACGATTTTATTTATTCGTAATGGAGTACAAATATCAATGTAAGCTGCAGTAAATGAACGTTGTTTGCCGTAACTATTGTCGAATTGTGTGTTGTGAAGTTTTTTGCGTTAAAGAATGTTTATTACTATAAAAATAATGTAAAATTTCAAAATCGTGCACGGTGCAGTATTGACAAACACCTATGAACTTCTATTTCTAAGCAAGGAATTGAACATGGTATAAACCTGAAAGTTTGTGAGGATGCTTGAGATATATCCCCAAACCAGATTTCATCTTCTAAACTTGTGCCAATTAGCTCATGTGGTTGAAATAATTGAATTTCTGTTAGATATCATTGAATTCCTTAGACAATTGCATACATTTAGGCGTTTTCCGCGTAATTCTTGAAATTTGAATATTCGTTTTTTATATAATGATTGCATTGTTAAGAATTTGACAAGCATATTCGGATTCAGGGATCTCAAATATATCATGTATAGTTGTTTTGAAAACTAACAATAATGGCATTGACAAGTGATCAATTTCACCCCGAAATGAGATCCCCTGATTTTTTATTTTAGAGATATTTGTTAACACTAAAATTACATTTGTTAGAAAATTTCGGTACATGAGTCAATGAGGCTCACCTTCGTACATGTTTTCCTGCATATATTTGTTTGGCTTTGTTAACATTATAGAAAACAGACTAGAAAAAACGTGAAAAATGATCAATTTCACCCGAAATTACGGTATTCTTTAAACCTTTAGTTTTACAACAATGAACTTTCACCATACTAATAATAATTTAATTTTTTTTTACAAATTACGTGGAATCTATGAAAGATTAACTTTTTTCACAAGAACACCACGTACCAAAGTTTTGATACTGACATGCAGTTAAATTCAAACTTAGCCTATATTGAAAAAGGTCGATTCGTAATTTTTTCTCGAAAGTTTAGCTTTAGTTGAAACGGCTTCAAAATAGAGACTTTAAAGTGAATGGCTTAAGGTGAAGATGAATCGAAGCCAAAGTTCAAATTTTCAAGAGCACGGATCTGGAGATCCAAACATCCGTTTGAGCTGAAAACTTAATCGATTGGTCACCGCCAGCTAGTGACCAATCGATTAAGTTTTCAGCTTAAACGGATGTTTGGTTCTCCAGATCTGTGCTCTTGAAAATTTGAACTTTGGCTTCGATTCATCTTCACCTTAAAAAAAGTGACCAAGTCGCTAAAAAGAAACTCGCTACCAGCCTTGCGATTGTGGTAGTGAGATGATTTATGTTTTGCTCCCTCTTATCAATACCGTGCACCCCCGCTAATTTGAACGGTGCCATTTAAACCAACGGGGTTCATTTTTATTCTGAACTTCTGGCCACCCTATGAACAACAGAAAATCGTACTTCTGGTTACCCCTTTAGCAGTTTTGTTTTGAATCTGCGTTCCGATCAACAAAGTTCTTTTTCACTTTTTCACTCCGTTCGATGAGCTAAGTGACGTTTGGACCATTTTTAATCTAAAGCGGGGTACAAATTAAAAAGTGTTTTAAGGCCAACGGGGTTACCCGGTACATGTAAACACCAAACACCGTATATGCGCTATATGCAAATATAGAGTCACAATAGTGCTTATTTAATGCCTATATGCAACAGGCTTAGAAGCGTTAATGATGCAATAATAGGGTTTCTATGCAGTGGAAGTACTGTTATGAGACATGTAAGCATTTGTGATGCTACACACTTAGATTAAATTACTGGGGACGGTAAAATTTTGCTGGGTTTTGGAACTACCGAAAAAATCAGTAAAATGATGCGTAATTGAAAAACTAATTTAACCATGTTTTATTTTTTATCGATATATGATATAAAAAGAAAGCTCTCTGAAAAATTTCAGTGAAAAATCTCTGTTTTTCGATTTCTGTCATTTTTTTTAGTTTACTGACTTTTTCGGTAGTTCAAAAGCCCAGTTATTTTTACCGAACAGATTGAGTGTGTATTATGATGTATGAGTGCATCTATGATGCTGATTTAAGGCATACTATTAGTCAAATGAACGAAAAAATAACTACTGGTCCCTATAGGCATTTTAGAGTCGATCCACTTCCCACAATGGTGAGACATGTAGAAAAAACTTTAAAAGAATGTAAGCCACTTCTTGGAGATAACACTAGCCGCCTCAAAGTTTCTAATCCAGTTCTACCAAGAATTAAAGGATTGCCAAAAATTCACAAACCTGGCAATGAAATGAGAGAAATGATATCAGCAGAAGGGTCTCCTACACACAAACTTGCAAAGTGGCTGGTTAAGGAATTCCAATCCATGCCCAAACCTTTTGAAAGCCGTTCGGTTAACAATACTCAGGAGTTTGCAAGCCAACTTCAAGCTTCTGGGTATATTCAAGATGATGAAATTATGGTTTCTTTTGATGTTAAAGCATTATTTCCTAGTGTGCCAGTTAAAGAAGCCATAAACCTTTTGGAAGAATGGCTACTTAACCAACATAATGAGTCAAATTGGAAAAACAAAGTTCGGTATTACATCAAATTAACCCGACTTTGTATGGAAGAGAACTATTTTAGCTTCCGTGGTAATTTTTATAAACAGACAAAAGGTGCACCTATGGGTAATCCATTGTCTCCGTTTTTGAGCGAGTTGTTTATGGCCAATTTTGAAAGCATTTTGAAAAAGAAAGATTTGTTACCACAGCGGTGGTGGAGATATGTAGATGATGTGTTTAGCATTATCAAAAAGGATTATTTGCCAAAAATTTTAGAAGCAATTAACAGTATCCACAAAGATATTAAATTTACTCATGAAGAGGAAAAGGATAATAAACTACCTTTTTTGGATTTGCTAATTACTAGGGAATCGTCTCACTTTGAATTTGAAATTTACCGGAAACCAACTAATACTATGCGAGTTATTCCGAGTACTTCCAACCACACTTATCAGCATAAAATGGCGGCTTTTCATCATATGATACATAGAATGCAAACCCTTCCTTTAAGTGAAACTGGAAAATCAAAAGAACTGGATTATATTTTTGAGACGGCTAGGCTTAACGGATATAGGAATAGTACAATACAAGCAGTAGTAGATAAGAGGGCAAGGGATAAATATAGGAAAAGTATAACAACACTTACTGCCGAAAAAGAGGATTTAAAAAGAGTAGCGGTGAATTTTGATACCAAGATTACACAGCCTTTGGCTAAGAAATTTCGAAAATATGGAGTAGATTTGGTTTTCAGCAGTAGGAGTAGTCAGCTTAAATCTAGATTAGGATCAACAAAGGATAAAATTAATAAACTGAATAGAGCAGGAGTATATAAAATTTCATGCCCCCATTGTAATAAAATCTATATAGGACAAACAAAACGAACACTAGAAATAAGATTCAAAGAACATATTGCTGAGGTAAAAAAAGCGGACAAGGAATTAGAAAAGGGATTAGCGTATTATTTTAAATCAAAAGTGGCTGAACATGTTTTCCAGGATGGACATCAAATGACAAGCGATAACATAGACATCGTACGAAGCGTATCTTCATCTTGGAAACTAGACGTCGCTGAAAGTTTAGAAATTTACAAACAAAAGCCTTCACTACTTCTTAATAGGGATCAAGGAAACGGACAATCAAGGCTGTTTAAGTTTGTACCTAAGAAATATAAACGAGCTTGAATACATAGGTAGATAGTTAGGGATTTGTATAATTATTATTATCCCCTTTTCAATTTTTGACCAAGACATGACAGGTATACTCCTGTCAAAAAAAAAAAAAATCCTAGGTAGTTTGATTGTGTAGGTACTTATCTGGTGTTAGTATTTAAGATAGAGAGATGCGACGATTTCTTCAGTGGATACGAGTAACTGACACTGAAGAAGACTGCAAGTGGTAGTCGAAATACGCGTATCTGTCAAAGATAAGCATTTAGGAGCGGAATTAAAAGGTACACGGTACTGCATCTACTTTAAAGTTTCTCTATTTGAGATTCTGCTCAGAGGATTCGAACATTCATTAAAGAGATACTATTAGTGTTTATGGTTACTTGAGTGGGAATAAGGTATGCTTAAAAATCAAGGTTTATTTCAGCTTGGTGACGATCACCATAGAAATCTTGATAAATGTCGATCAAGTTTTCAAATTTCCGATTCAGCTTCAGCTAATTGTATTTGTACAATCACAGATAAGAAGACGTAACGCTTCAAAATCTCTAACGAATATATTTTTGACGATATTTTTTAACAACTACCAAAACACTAAACATTACACATACTTTGTAATTGGATTAAATGGACAAACTGAAGCAAAATTTGCCAAAAAGTTACACGTTTCTTCTCGGTGAGAATCGAACTCACAACTCCCTAAGAATTGCATATAAGCGTTTCGTTTGGATAGGCATCTATTTCTTCCGAAACACGTGTAACTTCTTCGAAAATTTCGCTTCTGCTTCTTCTTCTACTTCTTCTTCTTCTTGTTGGCATAATGTCTTCACTGGGACAAAGCCTGATTCTCAGCATAGTGTTCAATGAGCACTTCCACAGTTATTAACTGAGAGCTTTTTTGCCAAAGTTGCCATTTTCGCTTTCTTATATCGTGTGGCAGGTACGATGATACCCTATGCTCAGGGAAGTCAAGGAAATTTCTATTACGAAAAGATCCTGGACTAGAGTGTCCAATTTGCTCATCCCGGGATCCGGGACAAAAATCCATGTTTATCCCGGGAAATCCCGGGATCCCGGCATTTATAATTTTTTTTTAAATTAAACTAGCATTTCGGTTGAAATGGAAGTACAAATTTAACAATCCAAGTTTTATTTTGATAAAATAAACAGATAATGTAACTTTTCAAAATAATATGTTAATTATAGCAAATCACATTTCAGATAAGACTTTTTTATTCTAATGAAGTAACCTCATCAAAACTTAGCTTGACTAATTCCGGGTTTGCTATGGATTTTTTCAAATTCTCTATAACACTTATTAATGGAAGTATAATAAAAACTTAAGTCAATGTTAAAGCAATTTGCTTCAAACTTTTGAAAAGTCACAACAACTTTAGAACAAAAGAAACGATAAAAGATCATTGAAGGTATTGTAGATCATGCTAAAAGTTAATTATTGAAAATTATGTACTGAACTTTACTGCCGTGAATCGCAAGTCAGTTCCATCTGCAGTTTGGTCAAAATTGAGTTGATATCAGTTTTCATTACACCTTCTAATGATCTTTCAGCTGCACTTACATGATTTCTCGTTGTTCAGTAAAATTAGGGAAAACACCAAGTCGAGTCGACCCATAATGAAAAGTAAACGCATGTCAGTCCCACTGCAGATTTTGGCAAACTTTAAACACAAAATTGAATTACAGTCATCTCTCCTTTACTCGATATTGAAGGGACCATCGAGTTAGGGAGGTATCGAGATACAGAACACAAATTTTCCAATTTTCGAAATTTTGATTATTTTGACAAAGTACATTCACAATAGTAAATTAAATGTGAGAAATAGTACATTTTTAGTATAGTGAGAAAAAATGTCATTGTTTTTCATTGAAATGTTTTGGTTTTTCATCAAATTCTACGTACATTTCGGGAATCCAGGGATCCCCGGGATGTCAGAAATAAAATCCCGGGAAACGGGAAATCCCGAAATTTGCCAAATCCCGGGATTTTTTGTCCCGGGATGTCCCGGGATGGACACTCTATCCTGGACCGACCGGGAATCAACATTATGTGATATTTTTGAATGATTCATTCACATAGTTAACTAACAGTAATCATCTTTATTGCTTCAGCCCAACAACACAAGATCTGAATCATCGTCATCTTCATTGTGGTCATTACGTTCACCATCATTGTAAGCGTACTTGTCTTCACTTTGTTCTTTACGATTCTGGTCCTCTCCGCGATGCCTTTCGACGTATTCTACTTCGAACAGCGGTGGCGGGAGATATTCACGTTTCACAATGTTCTTCGATATCATACCACTGAAGGGTGCCGCCACCTGCTGAGGAACTGCGTCATTTGATGGTAAGTTGAGTGGAGCGGCTGCCAATTGCGAGATGAGCACCAGGTTTATCAAAACCGTCTGGGAATAAGGATTCAGTTGTGATTATACTATCGAACACTAGCAGATCATATTGACTTACAATTTTTAAATGAACTTGATTCATTTTTCAAACAAACAAACTGAGACGTTGTAACACAAAAAAAAACAGATAGATCACTGTTGATGAATTGATTACTACTGATTGATTGACCACCACTGAAGAGGTTTTTATATGGATTTCATATCTATGTTGGCATTCGTTGCCCATTCACTCCCATGGTATTTTTTATATTATATAGATATAGTATCGTCCCCTTAATGCTTCAAATCGAAATAAAGATTTTTAGAGTTCAATTTGTCGAAACATAAACCTAATTAAATCTCCAAGAAATTCACAGATCATAAGCGTTTGATTCAAAGTAGACAACTCAAATCAATCATATTCGCTGTGATTATCCATCACCCTGTGAAACGGTCAATGTTGAATAGTTCGAAATTTGGATTTTTTGGTTATCTAGTTGTAGCCTCAAGGGAACGATATGTGCATATCATTGGCAACAGATCGCATTCCCTTACAATCATTTACCTACCTACCTATTCTCAATAATAAAAGAATCTTTAAACAATATTTATTAGCGAGATTCCAATGAGTTCCTAACAAATTATTTGTATAAGAATGTAAAGCAGGTATTAATTTTTGAGCAAAAACAGATCTTTTTATTATTATTTTTTTTCAAAAATTTGTCGGATGTCACATCGTTTTGTTAAAACCTTCAATTGAATATGTCTCAAACAACAATCTGACCTATGTCAGATCTCACCAGAAGTATAAAACGATTTTGATATCACAGTATATCTGTTTTATAGGACTTATATGTTTATCTATAAAAATATGCTCTGGGTAGTTGAAGGGTGTGAACAACATTAGTAATCAGTGCTATACGTTTTAAGACAATTAACATCTTTATGTGGATCGTGCCCACCTTAAAAGATACATATTTACATTCAATATATCATATGTTCCATATGATACAAGAATTCAAAAGTATTGAAACTAAACCCAAACGCTGGAAGCAAAAAGTTGATAACAACTATTTACCCGTGAAAACTGCCGACTCATTCGTGTTTGATTTCAAGTTGTCCTCGGAAACGAGATTACACCTTGCGGAAGATTATGACCCTATCCTTCCAAAAATAAACTGCATGCAGTTATGAGTCATGGAGAAAATCTGCTCACATATGTGATTCATCTATAGAACTGAGATACGAAATTCGATCAAAATTTTGTCAAGTAGTTAAATGCTTTTAAAAATCTTTCACTCTCAGAAATTCAATTCACATTAACATACATTTTTTAACTTAAATCTCTTTAGCATTCATTTTTGTTACTGGCACTCAATTCTGGAACAAAGGAGTATCGCTTCAATCTTCTGTTTTCAGTGATAATCCCGTTCCAGATCATGTCCCGAAAACCATTTTTTGATTGCTATTCTTCCGGCATATGAATAACGTGACCAGCCCAATGCAGCCTGCCATGATACACTTCACAATTTCAAACTCTTCGTATACTCGGTACAACTCGTGTTTCCCTCCACATTCCGACTGCCAGGCCATTCAGAGCTGCCTGGCGTCAATTATGATCAAAAGTTCTCATTTCAAAATGCTCACCAGTCATTTCAACAAAAATCCGTCAAAGTCGATCGTAAATCCTTCTACTAGCTGGATCCGATGTGATCAATTCAGAAATTTTCAAAATTCTGGGGTTATATGGGAACTACTGGGTTAACCTTTCCTTCAACTTACAATAGTCAGGTCAGAATAGCTGCGATCGATAATCGATGTACTTTTCCCGCATCATCCCACAAGCCCATGGCCCCCAGCGCCGTATGCGGCAGATGAAGGAGAAGTGACGAACGAAGAGCTGGCAGAAGTCGTTAGATCATTCGCGTCAAACAAGGCACAGGGACCCGATGGTATCCCAAATGTTGCCTTAGAATGCGGATTCGGACATGTTCAGAACCACGATGCAACGCTGCATAGATCAAGGAATCTTCCCGAATGTATCGAAGCGACAGAAATTAGTGCTACTACCAAAAACGGGGAAACCACCAGGTTGGCGTATAGATCTATCTGTCTACTAGATACGACAGGCAAGTTATTGGAGAGGTTGATCCTCAACAGGCTAGTACCGTATACGGAAGTTGCAGACGGCATGTCAAAAACCAGTTCAGATTCGGAGAGGTAAATCTACTCTGGACGCTATCCAGTCGGCCATTCAGACAGCTGAGGTGGCGATCGAGCATAAAATAAGCGGCATCCGTTACTGCGTGGTTGTCACTCTGGATGTGAAGAATGCGTTCAACAGCGCAAGCTGGGAAGCGATAGCCCACGCACTTCACCGCCTCAAGGTACCGGTGCAAGCTTCTAGAAAGCTATTTTGATGGCAGGATTCTACTGTATGGCACATGGGTTCAAAAAAGTGTTCTAATTACCACGGGAGTACCTCAAGGTTCAATCATGAGTCCGATGTTATGGAATGCGATGTACGATGACGTACTGAGGCTGCCCCAAGGGCTGCCCCTTCCGAGGGGTGTTAAGATTGTTGGCTTCGCCGATGATATCACCCTAGTGGTCTGAATCGATGGAGGAAGTAGAGTTGACAGCAACGCACTCTATTTCCAAAGTTGAGAAATGGATTAAGTCTAGGAAACTACGTGGTGGTGGTCAACAACCGTCAACTGAGGTGGTGATGGTCAACAACCGCAAGTTCGAGCAACGGGCGCTTATCTCGGTAGGTGATTGCACCATAGAATCCAAGCCTTAGGCATCTTGGGGTAATGATCGATGACAAGCTCAGCTTCGTTAGCCACGTTGAATATGCCTGTAAAAGGGCATCTACGGCTATAGCGGCGCTTTCGAGGATGATGTCAGGATGGAGCAAACACAAGCTTCTGGCAAGCGTGGTGCTATCCATACTAAGGTATGGAAGACCAATCTGGTCAAAAACGCTTAGAACGAGCAGAAATCTAAAGCGTGCTAAAGCGGTTGGAAAGCACGTACTGGATCATGTGCTTAAGAGTAGCAAGCGCATACCGAACGGTATCTATAGAGGCCGTATGCATTACATCCGGGATGACGCCCATCGGGCTGATGATGAGAAAGATGTTCAATGCTTCAACCAAAGTGGTACCAGAGGAGTTCGCAACGCCTTTAATGAGGCAACGCTCAGAGGTTGGCAGCAGGAATGGGATAACTTCGCTAAAGGTAGATGGACCTATCGGCTGATACCAAATGTGTCAGATTGGTATAAAAGAAACCATGGGGAAGTAAACTTCCACCTGACGCAGTTTCTGTCAGGACATGGTTGCTATATGCAGTACCTGTATAAGTTCAGGCACTCAGAATCTCCTGCGTGCTTCAATTGTGCTGGTGTGGAGGAAACAGCGGAGCATGTCGTTTACGATTGCCCCCGTTTCAATGTTGTGAGAGATCGCATGCTTGTTACATGCGGAGGGGACACGTCCCCCGACAATATAATAGAGAGAATGTAGGCGGATGCCATTGCTGAATAATTATTGCAGTTACTATGACTATCACTCGCATTATGTTAGAATTGCAGCGCCGACCACGAGTTGGCTGCAGAAGATTAGCCCTACCGAGACTAATCCCTTGTAACATTGTTTAAGTCGGCTAGGAGAAGCAGTTTGTATAAGCACAGTCACTTTGATATTAAGTCCCAGACTTCCTGGATTTGCAAATCACGCCTAAAGGGAACAAGATGAGATCTTCTGGATTACTTGGCTAAATGTCGGAAATATGGTTCCTCGGAGGAAAAGGCCATTATATTGATGACTAAGCTGAAACTTAGCTTGTGACGTATCAAATTTCATGAATTTGCAAACCAACACTGAGTGACACATTCAACCATAGCTCATAATTGCATGCCGCATTTTTGGAAGCGTAGGAACATAATCTTCCGCATGTTGTAATCTCATTTTCGAGGCCAGCTCTAAATCAAACAATGAGTCGGCAGTTTTCACGGATAAGTAGTTGTTATCAGCTTTTTGCTTCCAACGTTTAGTTTCAATTCTTTTGAATTCTTGTATCATCTTTTTAAAATGGAACGGCTGACTTATTGAATGTAAATATGTTGGTTTAAGGTGAAACATCTCGTAATCCTAAGATGGCCGGCACAATGGCCAACTTGTACCCCTACCCACGTTTTCAAAGGCACTAAACTAGGGAAATAGTTGGCAAACATTTCTGATCTTCTTATTTCAAGCTTTCTGCTAGTGCACAAAGCTAAAATAAAAAGTGCACTGATGTTGGATGCTTTCTTCGCGAGATTTGTGCCTTTGAAGTTTCAGTGCAATCTTAGATGTTGATTCCAAACTGTTTCACCTTAAGATGGGCCCAATCCACACAAAGATGTTAATTGTCTTAAAATTTATAGCACTGAATACTAATGTTGGTTACACCCTTCAACTACCCAATATGTATTTTTATAGATAATGAATTGGTTGTTTTGGTCACCAGCTCAATGTTTTATTCTGGTTGTAAAAAAAATTCAATGTTGACCGTTTTGAAAGGAAAATTTGGGCAAATAAATTTTAGAAAAATAATACATAAGAATATGTTACCGAAGAAAAATAATAATAAACTTCAAATATGTAACATTGCGAATTTTCCACAAAAAAATGATTTTACAAGCTCTATTAAATAATTCAGCGAAGTTTCAGCTAATCCAGCTTTAGCGATCAAATCGATCGATTTACCAGTGATATATCTGTATTTTCTATGACAATGTCTAGAGAGGAAGAGGTATTGGACATTAAGATAAATCATACAAAAAACTGTTGAACTCGCGTACAATTAATGTGACGAAGGAAGGAATGGAGTTCAAAATGGTCGATTTTTGTGTGACGTAGGTATTTGATGAACGTCTCCCAAAAGTTTTTTTTGAGAGCATTTTTATGAAGATTCCACAGATAATGGTATGCATCTGAGACGAAACTCGCAAAGACGGTCTTCTTTTTCTGTGATTGCTGAGTTTTTTCTTATTCCACTTTGTGTTTGTACCAATCCACTGTGTTTTATTTTCTCGATTTCATGCGCTTTTTGAATAGCGCCCAAACCGTTGATTTAAGCGATATAGTTTGTTCGGAGAAGTTTCTTGGTATATTAAAGCGCAACTTTCGACGAAACAAGATTTGTGATCAATCCACCTAGCAGTGAGATAGAAAAACTATTATTTCAAAATATTTAGATAGACATATGGTGTCTTCGCCAAAGTTGTAGAATTGGCAATTTGAAACAACTTTGTCGAAGACACTATTTTTCTATCTCTTTTACTTTTTGAGATATATGCCGTTGTATGTGAATGGCCACTAAAAATCATATTTTTATCATAACTATTCTCCAAGATTTTTAACATTTTTTGTGTTTTTTACAAAGTTGTTTGTCATAGAAAAACCCGTGTTTTTGCTGAACATATCATCACCCTATCTTTTGAAGTAACAAAGTTGTTCAAGAATTACTCTTTTTTCAAGGGGTAGTTTAGGCCCTTATAACGGGCTTCGGCGCAAAATGGCGCAGATAACTCTTACAAATCATGAAAGTACCATATCTCCCCTTTCGGCATTTGATAAAAACCTTTGTTTATAAGCGTCTTTGCATGGGTTTTTACTATCAAACAAAAAGCCTTATTAAAACGAATTCGACTGATAATATTTTTACCTTAAGAGATTGAGAGGTGCGATGTTCAGCGCGTTTTAAGATGCTTAACAACTTTGTAGAAGAAATGAAAAATGTTAAAAATTTAAGTAAAAAGCTATAGACAAAAATAATTTTAAACGAGTTTTTTCATACAAATGTGTGTACTTTATGTTAAAAAATTCGTAACTCTTTTACAAGATTTTTAACATTTTAAAACGCGTGTTTTTGCTGAACATCGCACCTCTCAATCTCAATGAATAGTTTCGAGGGTTAATCAAACATTAAAAACCAAAGAAAGAAAAAAAGAAACCAAAAATGCTATTTGATGTTCGATTCTAAAATCTTAGAAAATGTTCTTATCAAATACAACAAAACATTTCCAAATTTAAAATTTATAAACGTGTAGTCAAAAATTGTGGAAATTCACTTAACATCGAGTTAAAAGTATAGAATCCTTCATTCTTATTCGAAAGTAATAAATAAGTCTAACGAAAAAATAATAAGAAAACTAAAGGGTATTAATTTGAAAAAGAAGGCAATTTCAGTCCAAAGGAAGACGAAAGGACACACGACCAAAAAGGAGGACATGTCTTCCCAAAGGATACAACCTGGTAAGCCTAATCGTGGGTCGTTTTGCCTCTGGGTGCACCCATTACCCCATATTCCCTCACACTAACTCGTTACTAAATAAATTACTTGAGGAATTTCTTGAAATATTTCTGCAATTAGTCTCAGCAGGTATCTTTGCCAGGTATCCGTACAAAAATTACTCCTAACTGAAAATTTTAGAGAAATACTAAAGCAATCCACAAAAATCCACGAAAAAATGTTGTTTAGATCTATTGTGATTTATTTAATAAAACAAATATCTGGAGAACTGAGAAGTTCCTGGAAGTATCGTTTACATGTGTACCTATTGCAAGAGATCAACACACTGATATTTGCGAGCTAATTTTTTCGGGTCGAAAACGACCCTAAGTCACAATTTGTATTTTTTTTTTATGGAAGCCCAGGGGTCATTCAAAACTTTTGTTTCCGCAAACTTGAAACTTTCCATACAAAAATAATTGTCAGAAAATTTAAAGTTGCTGGGCTATTTCAATCAAAAGTCACATTGATTTGAATTTTGAAAAGGGTCAAAACAGACCTCAAGTCTTTACTAAGATTAAAAGGGCATCAGATACATTTGTAAGACTTTGTAAGCATTTTCAGTTGTTGCGTAATTTATAATTAGCAAAAACATTATTGTTAGCAAATCGCATCAAACGTCGGCAGAGTTATAGCCTCATTAAAAATGGGGATCTAAATCACCCAGTTTTCCCTAGGACTAGTATACATTTTAAAGTTGGCAAAGTTTTCGAGCCAAACCAAATCCGTATCAATTATTTTCCTGGAACGCTCTTCTAACTATTGGATGAATCATATGCTTCAACAAATGGCCATAGTCTTTTCCAGGCGCATTGAACGGTGTCTGAGATACTGCCACGGAGGGATGTAAAAGTGCGAATTACAACAAATCCGCTAAAACAATGTCATAAATGTATAAAGTCAAGGTGATTCACGATAGGCATTCAGTCCTTGAACAACGATCATAGGAAGTGGTGCTCAACGAAAGAAGAGAGTTTTTATCAAACAACGTCGTTACTATTTTGTCGAATGACATCAATTCAAATAAACGATCGGTTCATGATCTTTGAGGATATAAGCAGGAAACATGAAGTTCTCCAAAAAGGTAGGATTTGTGTGAAGAAATAAAGAACCAGTGCATCTATAAAAAGTGTTAAAGGATATTTTCAAACTCCTGCCTAAGAGTTCAGTTGTCAATATTAATGTCTGATGAACATTAATAAATTTGGCAAAATTACACTGAAACTACTAAATAATTATTGCCTCAAACATAAAAACTATATTTTATTCTTTCGCAGGTCACGTTTGTGGTGCTAGTATCAATTGTTGCATGCATCGAAAGTGCAGTGATCAATGAATATAAGGACCATTCACTTGAAACGAATCTAGCATCTGACTCTTTGAACAACAGTAACGATTTGAGAGAAACTTTAAGGCCTTCAACAGCTGCCCCTAAGTCCATCAGTAGCTCACAAGCTGAACAAGGACTGGAACATCCGAAACGTGCAAAACGGGCCATCATTTTTCGACCCCTATTTGTTTATCGCCAACAGCAAATCAAAAAGCAACGTCTGAGGGAGATGCGACAACAACAAAGGCAACATCAGATGGATAGCAATGCTCAGCGATTGGCAACGCAGAAGCCAAAATATGCCTACAGGTATCCCTACTATTACAACTATATGGGTTAGTGTGCTTCACAAAAGTTTATTTTTCAAAAAAAAAAGTCCAGTTCCAACAAGACGACGCGCAAAAGCAGGGAATATAATTAATATTAATAGTGTTAGTGAATACTTCTACGCTCTCAGTTTTTGAATGGTCCAAATGTATGCAACGTGTCGCGCTTATATGATTGAATCATAGCCCTATAATATCGATATTATAAATGGCATGTAATCATCATAAATGTAGTCCAACCTGAAGAGCAATTAGTCATGACGTCATACTACTCTGATTAGCACTACGGCGTGAATTAGTCGCGCGATTGGGACATCTTCCGATCTACGTACATTGGTGGATAAGCAGAAAAAGCGAAAATAGCGCCCAAGGATGTGATAAAAATTACTCTTACTATTAATAACCTTCTTAGCAGCTGTTCCAAAGCAATGATTATCAAACTAAATCTAAACCCTCTCTAGTTGAAATATTAAACTTAATAAAAAATAATACCTAGTGCATTTATTTTTTCATATCCGAAAGTCAGATAATAAAACCTAAAAGGCTTCTAATTCCAAAAGAATAAATCCTACTTGGCAAGGTGCTAACAATTCCGCTCGGGTAAGGACAGGCACAAGTTTAATTTGCTCGAGAACTTTTTGAACGTTGATACAATTACAGGTAATTCTCGATTTAGTAGCTAGTATTGAATATGTTTGATCAGTTTCTTTCAGATAATGTTGTGTGCTTCGTAACCAATCCACTTCCATATCCGTTTTCGATTTTTTGTTGTTATCGGCTTTTGGTGGCATCTCACCGGTAAGGCTCAATGGACGAATGATATCAGGCATCTGTTGATTAACACCTGCAGCCGTTGAGTCGCCGCTGATATTTTTCTTTTCTTTCTGATGTACCGTCTCTACCGGGACAGAACATGTTTCTTCTACGGGGTGGTCCATTAATTACGTAAGATAATTTTCGGGGTTTTTCAACCCACCCTTCCCCCTTGGTAAGATTTTTTGTATGAAAAGTAAAACTAAATTGTATTACGCGTCCTCACTAAGACAGAGCCTTCTTCTCAGCTTAGTGTCCAGTGAGCACTTCCATCGTTTTTAACTGAGAGCTTTTTTGCCAAAGTTGCCATTTTCGCATTCGAATATCGTGTGGCAGGTACGATGATACTTCATGTCCAGGGAAGTTCAAGGTAAAATTCAAATCACGAAAAGATTCTGGTTCGATCACGGACTCTAACCACTCGGTTAAGGAAGGCTGCCGTAAAGTTGGAAGCACTAGATGTGTTCGCACCCATTAGGGGAAGTGTTCCCTTAGTTGTGGGTGTTCCTATAGTTGGGGTAGTGACGTTTTCACTGATTTTATTACATTAGCCACAGAACCGACACTGCCAATCGACGTATTGGCTTGTTGATACACGGAATTGTTGAAAAGCGCGTGGGTGATGAACTTCCACTCTTCGTCAATACCGTTTTCGGATGGATTGCTGCTGGTAAAGCAGATCTGGGCAAACTCAATCCAGTTCCTTGCTGCCACGTGACGGTTGACACCTCGCTGGATGAGAAAATCGAGCGTTTTTGGAAGATCGAGGAATTGCGAGATGTTCCCCGTCAAACCCAGGTGGAGCAGGACTGCGAGCAATATTTTCGAAATACATTTTCCCGTGACTCAACGGGGAGATACGTAGTGCGTCTGCCGAAGCGAATGGGTTTCGACCGGATGATCGGCGAATCGAAGGATATGGCAGTGCGGAGACTTGTACAGTTGGAACGGCGGCTGGGCAAGGACGAAAAGTTACGGAAGGGATACAATGAAGCGATGAGGGCGTATTTGGACCAAAACCACATGGAGATTGTTCCAGAAGATTCCTTGAAGGACGATAAGCGGCTCGTTTGCTATTTGCCTCACCATCCGGTCATAATAGAGGCGAGTTCGACGACGAAGGTTCGGCCGATATTCGATGGATCGGCCAAGACGACATCTAACCATTCCTTGAACGAGGCGCTGATGGTAGGACCGGTCCTTCAAGATCCACTTTTCGATCTGGTTCTACGCTTTCGGAAACATTCCGTTGCCCTTGTTAGTGACATCGAAAAAATGTACCTGCAGGTGAAGGTGCACCCTGATGACACTCCTCTACAGCGGATTCTATGGAGATTCTTGCCGTCAGAGCCGATTACAACATACGAGATGAACCGAGTCACGTTCGGCTTGGCTCCATCCTCGTTTCTGGCAACTCGATGTTTGCATCAATTAGCGGAAGACGAAGGTGATCAGCATCCCCGAGCGAAAGAGGCGCTCACAAGCGACTTCTACGTCGACGATTACATTGTTGGTGCGAATTCCGAGGAAGAAGCTCTTGCATTACGGCGGGAATTGGAGCAGTTGATGCCAAAAGGAGGTTTTCGACTGCGCAAATGGGTTTCCAATTCAAAACGTGTGTTGGAAGGACTGGATGTGGAAGATTTGGGAACGCAGTCAACACTGAACTTCGACCAAGAACAGGTGAAGACGCTTGGGATTCATTGGCAACCGGGATCGGATTTGTTGGGCATCGACGTTTCGAATCTCACTGTAAACGGGCAGTGGACTAGGCGGAAGGTGTACTCCGTCATCGCTCAGCTGTGGGATCCCAGCGGCATTACGGCTCCAGTAATCTCTTGGGTCAAAATACGCATGCAGGTGTTATGGATAGCTGTACAAGGCTGGGATGATCCATTGTCTAATGAACTATCAGATCAGTGGACAAAGTTCTACGAACAACTGCCTGCTCTTGCAAACATCAAGGTGGAACGACGTGCTTTCACCAACCATCCTATGTTGGTCCAGTTTCACGTCTTTTCAGATGCTTCCGAGGCTGCTTATGGGGCGTGTATCTACGCCAGATCCATCGATCAATCTGGGCAAATCAAAGTCGAACTCTTGGCAGCCAAATCTCGACCTGCCGCGTTGAAGAAGACGACTCTTGCGAAGTTGGAACTATGCGGTGCCCACATTGCTGCAAAACTCTACCGTGCAACTGTCAAGGCGTTGAAAATGGAGGATACCGAGACCTGGTTTTGGTCAGATTTAACCGTTGTGCTGTCCTGGTTGAAGTTGCCTCCATATGTCTGGCCTACATTCGTCGCTAATCGAGTTGCGCACATTCAGGATCTCACAAAGGGACATCGATGGAATCATGTAAAGGGGACCGAAAATCCCGCCGATCTTCCGTCACGAGGAGTATTGCCGAAGGATCTCGTTGATATGCAGAATTGGTTTCACGGTCCACACTGGTTATCGCTGCTTGACCAACACTGGAACAATGAGCAGCACTTAGCGTACGAGGCACCAGCGGTGGAACTCTTGGAGAAGAAGAAAGGCATTCTAGTAGCAACAGAATCAATTCAACTCCATCCACTTCTCGACCGTTACTCTTGCTACTGGAAACTCCTGCGGATTACAGCGTATTGCCTCAAGTTCATCCGGAATTGTCAGCATCGCGGATAGCCCCCAGCATCCCCGAATCTGACTGTCGCAGATTTACAAGAAGCCAAATACGCACTTATACGATGTGTTCAACGGAAACCCTTCGCCGCAGAAATAAAGGCGCTCGCCAGCCATCGACTCGTACCTCCCCACTCATCGTTAAAGCTGCTTCATCCCTTCCTCGATCATCACGGCATACTTCGCGTTGGTGGCCGGCTACGCCTGGCCGGTGAATCATACACTGTTCGGCACCCCATGATCCTCCCAAGCAACCATTCTTTCACACGGCAAATGGCAATAGCATACCACAACCTGTCACTCCATTTTGGCCCCCGTATGACCCTGGCCCAAATCCGTCAAGAATTCGGGCCACTTCGTGGTAAGGCACTGGCAACCTTTACTTTCCGGAACTGCATTCGATGCTTCCGAAGCAACCCTGTCCCTATAACCCAACCCCCTGGACAACTCCCAAAACCTCGTACAACCCCTGCCCGAGCATTCACCGTCACGGGCGTAGACTATTGTGGCCCTGTCTACCTTAAACCTGTCCACCGAAGGGCAGCAGCGCAGAAGGCTTACATAGCCGTCTTTGTGTGCTTCGCTACGAAAGCGGTCCATCTCGAGCTGGTAGGAGACCTTACCATTGCCGCTTTCATTGCTGCATTGCGCCGATTCGTGGCCCGTCGAGGCATGCCATCTGAAATCCACTCGGACAACGGTCTGAACTTCAAGGGCGCCAGCAACTATCTTCGAGAGCTTTACGACTTGCTGCACGACCCAGATGCAAAGACTGCGATTTCCAACGAAACTTCACGGCGAGGAATCGTCTGGAAATTCATACCACTCAGAGCACCTAACTTCGGCGGTCTATGGGAGGCTGCCGTGAAGTCCGCTAAGACATCTTTAGTTCGAGTACTGGGCCAGCAGAAGTTGTCGTTTGAGGATATGACGACCATCCTCACCCAAATCGAGGCGGTGATGAATTCTCGACCGCTTACACCCTTATCGGAGGACCCAGATGAGTTCAACGTCCTTACGCCTGGACATTTTTTGACCGGGTCGTCGCTGCAGGCCATCCCCGATCCAGACTACACGAACGTCCCTCTGAGACGACTCCAACACTACCAAGGGTTGCAACAAGTGGTACAGCAACATTGGAAGCGGTGGAGACAGGAGTACATCTCGCAGCTCCACAATCAAAACCAACGTTTTCCACAAGCAACTAAAGTGAAGGTGGGTCAGATGGTGATTCTGAAGGAGGACAGTAATCCTGCCATCGAGTGGCCGCTTGCTCGCATCATCGAAGTCTTCCCAGGACCCGACGATGTGGTCCGAGTAGTGAAAGTTCGCACTCCAAACGGTGCAGTCTACAAGCGGCAATCATCAAGAGTTTGTTTGTTACCCTTCGAGAAGGCTCCGGTTGATCAGTCAACGTAATCTTTAATGAAATCTGTTCTGTAATATTTTTTTAAGTTTTTGCATTTTTGCAAGTTTGCATTGTTTTAAATTCTTATCAGAATTTAGGTGGCCGGTAATGTTAATACTTAAACTTTATCATTATTTTCTAGTAATACTCCTTCCGAGTGCCCCCCGTTATAGCATAAATTCTCTGATCTTTATCATCTCTCTTATTCATTACACGGGGATGTGTAGTTGTACTCGTACGCTCTACGGTGTTATCTATGCCTAGGTAATGATCGTTTAGTTTGTTGCCATCAGTCTGTTCGCTACAATACACTCAGTAGTTAATAAAGCTTTGCCTAAGAAGGTTGCCGGTTTTGTATCGCTCGATAACTTTATTGTATCTGCCTGTTCGCTTCCAAAACTAATAAAGTAAGCTCGTTAAATGCCAAGTATTCGTACATTAAGAGAACCGAAACGGAACCAGAAAGAACCGGTGTTCAATGCTTAAAACTTCGGCTAAGTGTCCAAAAATATGTGATAAGGGTCCTAACAGCTTTAAAACTGATGAAATATCATCAAAATTGCAAAAACTTTTCTTGCCTGTACCAATATTTGCGGTAAAGTGTTCCTATACTGGAGGATCCCATAAGAAAACAACGGATACCGCAACTATAGGAACACAAATTAAAAATATACCGCAACTAAAGGAACAGTGTACTAATAGTGGAGGTACCGTTTTGACTCATATTCCGAACACTTAAGGCCAACAGTGACTTCAAATGCACCTAGTGGGCATAGATTAGCTGATATATATGAAAATTTTTGTTTCTTCGCAATGTTTTACTTTTAGCTGTTGGGTGTACTGATAAAAATATTTATTGAAACTTGTTTAGTATTGTTTTTACGTAAAAGTGAGGAACAACATTTTGATTCAAATGCCGAACACTGCGTTCATTCTGTCTCATATTCCGAACACCTTGATTCAAATTCCGAACAGCACGAATAAATCGTATTCAAATGAATATTTTCGCAAATAAATTTATCTGATCTAGTTTTACTGGTCTTGAACTAGAGAATCATCACTCTTCCCGAGGTATAAAATATATTGGAAGATGATTAAATTGAATGGTAATCGACTGCCATTCCCTGGTAATTTAATGATATATTTCAGCGAAACATTTCAACCTCATCGCCATACAAAAACCGAGTGTTCGGAATATGAGTCTGTTCGGAATTTGAGACAAAACGGTATTATTTTTCACTGACATGCCGTGGATTACTGCGATTAAATATTTTTTTCTCATTAGGTCAATGGTCATTAGGGGCCGTCCATAAATGACGTAGCATTTTTACACTGATTTTTTACACCCCCCTCCCCTCTCGTAGCATTTCATCACAAATGCTGGTACTTCCCCCTGGAAAATACGTAGCATATCGAGCACCCCCCCCCCCCCCCCCCTATTTTTTTATTTGTTTTCCTTAGTGACTGGGTTGAAACAAAAAAAATGGAATTGAGAAGTTCAATACAAAGTTTGATATTAATAACTGACTGAAATGAAAGGATAATCTATTTTAACAGTTTTATATACAGTAGCGCTCAAAAGTAATTTGGAAAAGTTTTAAATAGTTTCTTATAGACTAAATTATATTACTATTGCTGTTCTTACCATAAAAAACAAGTTTACTATAAAATATGTGAAAAAAATTGATTGGATTGATGAAGCTCGTTACTGTCGAGTTAGGGTCCAATATATTTTATAATATATTGAACAAAAATTTCGTTATATTAGGGGATAGTTTTTTTTAATTATTCGTTGTTAGGAAATAGATTTCAATGAAGATGAATAAGAAAATAGATTAATTTGAAATTAATCATCGTCAATATTATCCAATATAAAATCTTTTTAGCAAACAGTGGCCAGATACATAAAATATTACACTTGAAATATTTGGAATGTTTAGAAAATTATACAAATACAATAACTTCTATTAATATTTCAGTTGATTTTCATTATCGTTTCCATACTGAAATAATCTTACGCAACCTATAATGAAACCGTTAAATAATAAAAAATCTTCAAATTACCGAGTTATTAACAAAATTTAATGATAGGGCAATTTTGTTAACACTCGAATCTATTATCCTCATTTATGTTCAGGCTATTCCATCAAGAGCATTGATATTAAATGCTAAATGTAATATTTGCCAAGAAGAGCATATTTTATTTTCTTGAAGAAATAAAGCCCCAATAGAAAATATGGATAACACTAAAACGGCTGACTTTATGTCATGTTAACAAATGGCAAAAACAAAGTTCTCCAAGTAGTTAGAGCATTGATTTGTATTCAATTTATTAAACTTATTTTGTTTATTTATAAATTTATTAATTTAGACGCGAATATAATATAATATTCACATAATTTTTTAAAGCTTCAAAACATCTGTTTGATTGCATTTATCAAGAAAATCTAAAGTTTCATAGAATTTTCAATCTTGTCATATGAATGTTTTGAAGCTTAATCATAATTTTATAACCCAAGTTTATAAGTAAAAAAGAAGATTTCATAAAAAATAATTGTATGCAATTTTTTTCAGCGCCTTTCTTTTTACGGACTTGATTTAAAATGCTACGTCCACTAGCTAGGACCCCTCCCTCCCCCTCGTCACACTTCGTCACAAATTCGTGAAGACCCCCCTCCCCCCTAAAAAGCTACGTCATTTATGGACGACCCCTTACTTCCCGTTTCAACATTAACATGTACATTAATTGAGCTTCTTGAATTTAGGCGGTTAAATGAAGTTCAATCGTGCTTAGTACCTCCACTATTGATACATCTACCCTACGCAGTGGACAAAAACTAATCCAATAACCGCAACTTATAGGTGCCGCTGGTTTGAAACGGTATCACATGCTTATTTCTATGTAGCAATAACGATTGTTAGTTTTATGTAGACTACAAGAAGTGCCCGATTCTGCCCTATTTCGATCATTTTACAATTTATAATTAAACCAATAAATCATATTTGGACTAGTGCTACTTATCTAAGATTTTGATGTCGCCTATATTTGTTTATGTAATTCATAACTATTACTCACTTATGTAGTTGTACACTTTTTTGAATCGGACTATATTGACTAGGGTGCAGAACTACTTGGGTATTTCCAAGATTCACTTTGGCTTGGGGGGGTTTTCTCGGCCGAAATTTCTGAAACTTTGCATTAAGAAGCGCTTTGATAGGACGCATATTGCAGCCAAACATGAGCTTTGTAGCTTTCCAAAAATCTCTTAGCAATAGCTTACCACTAAGTCTTATGTTGGGCCGAAGTGTATACGACTGACAAAATTTTGATAAGTTTTGTAGCAGCCCTTTGAGAGCCATATATAGAGGTTTTAATCCGATCGAATATATGGATCGTATTACCCTTACTGACTTCACGATCTGCAGTCGAATAGTCTTATAAATTACATACTTGAACTTGTCAGAAGTCTAAAACTAAAATATAGGTTATCGTTAAAACTAAGCATACACACAAGTACAAATAATAATAACATACACTATTAGAAAATACAACTTACTTGAAGAAAATCTACGGGAGAATGACATATTTGAGGAAACAACATAAGGAAAACGGACATGCGAACAAAACCTGTATTATTCAGCGTGCTTTCTACGAAACATGACTCAATGAAAAGCGTTACCACTGCAGGACAAAGTTCTAAGATGTAATGCGCCAGCAAGATTGTGTCATTACAAGTACTCGTCATTTTACTACTGTACAAACATGGATCGCGCGCCCCACTGAATCTTGCTAATTGGTTGAGAAATGCGTTTACTTTTCCGGTAGAAGCCAGACACTTCCGAAAGATTTCCCATCTGCAAAGATGATGATGATTCATAAGTTTAGCAAACTGCTAGAACTACTGGAATATGCCATAGTATTTTTCGTTCGTATGGCGTTCAAATGGCGAGAGAAGGGTGTGCGGGTGGTACACAAAAGTGTGAAACACGAATGATCTCCTTCAAAAAAATATAAAATCAAGGTGATACGAGATGATATCAGCCAGTCGTTGAATAACAATTCCAGGAGGCGATACCTACTCGATAGAGCGAAGAAAGCGAAAATTGATCGAACGAAAGGACAGATTAGAACGAAGTTGTGATAGTGATATTCAAATTTTTAAACTAACGGTTAAATTCGGAATCAGTGCTGAAAACAGAGCATAATCATGCAGGCAATTACAAAGGTAAGCAAGGAAAGAAACAGAGTGCATTCAAAGGAAGAGTAGTCGATCACGTGATATTGAACGCAATAATAGCAAACATTTGAATTCCGGCATTGTGATACAATTCATATAATCATCGTTCCCTGATTGAGATATTGGTGAAAGTATTAATGACTAAACAATTCAAATTAGAAACTTTGTCAATTGATCATATAATCTGAAGTGGTATCAATGCTCTCATAACATAATTAGGTTAACCAAATACAAAAATCTAACGTATAGCATACATAGTTTAATGGTATAACTTGGACTATGCAATTTGTACCATTTCCAAAAATCTGTACGTTTTAGAATATTTATGTTCTTTAAAAAGGTCTTAGAGCTTCAAGTTGATGAATAACTATTTGCCAAAGGTTTGCGATTACACATTCAACTATGTCGAACATAAAAATCCATAATTACAATGTTGCAAGAATTCCTAAACAAAAACAATCATACAATTTGTCTTCTTCGCAGATTATCATCTTTATAGTAGGCATTTCAGTACTAGCAGGCATCATTGGTGCAAGTGTTTATGTACACAAAAATGGCCTTCCGCACAATAACTCGAATCACAACAGCTCTAATCAATCGACAAACGACACGATACTATACGAGCCTACCACTATTTCTGAGCTGCAACCCGACCATGCCGTGGAACAACCGAAACGTGCTAAAAGGGCTATCATTTTCCGACCCCTGTTCGTCTACCGTCAACAGCAGATCAAGAAACAACGTCTTAGTGCGGAGCGAGAACAGCAATTGCTTCAGCAAATGTCCACTACTACTCAGCGGCCGCAAACGCAAAGACCTAAATATGCGTCTAACTATCCTTACAACGGCTAACGTGCTTCGCAAGGCCAAATGTCCGGCAGTTCGGAACCAAACCTAGACAATCCAATAACAGGGAACATGATTAAAGTAGTGCTAGAAAAAATATTCCGTTACCGTACAAGCTCTCAACTCACCAATCGTTTCGTGGTGTCACCGACCATTTGTTGTGGACGAGTTATCATAAGCATACCTACTAGTTAGCAAGTTAGCGTGAAGCGGTTTAGAATCTTGCGTTTCCTTTTACGATTTTGTTTGTGCCATTGTGGCGACTAGCATCTTCTGATCAACAACATGGCGGAAATAGCGGCTCGAAATGTGATAAACGATTTACGACAGTGACAATATGTACTGATTATATTTTCATATTTATTTGTTGAATAGTGCGTTTTATATTTTTTGTAATAAAATCGTTGTATAAAAGATATATTTTTGATTTTTCTTCATCCGAAAACAATAATAAAAACTTTGATTTGAATACTGAAGGCAAAAATTTATGCATGTAACTTTATGTGGCACATAATATGAACTCATTGCCAACCGAATTTCACTTCAATCTGTTGAACGACGGCTGAGACATTTTAGTATGCGTAAAGTGGGTGACAGCGCCCAATATTAGACCTGGCTCTACGTCAATAATTCTTAAAACAGTTTTCTCAGGAGAGAACATTTCTGCTGAAAACATTCAATATCTACAGCAAATATTGTCAATTCTGCTAGAGAATCCATCTGAAGTGCATACAGAGAAAGGTATTTATCGAACATAGAGCGCAAAGAAAACAGAAATCGATTCTCAATATGCTTGCAAAACTGGTACCGTTTTGATTCGAAACCCGGACAGCTTCAAATTCCGGACACTCTACTTTGTATGGGAAAGATTTCACTCGAAATGTTTCAAAATGCGCCGTCAAAAAGTTCCCAATTTGAATTATGATTTTTATAAACATTTTACATAGCAATCCATGAAAATTTACAATGTTCAACTAGTTTTGACGTTTTTCTTACGGTTTAGTGCGTTTAATTAATGATTCGATTATTCTGATTGTGTTTTTCAAGAGCTGTCCGGAATTCAAAACAAAGTGTCCGGAATATGAAGCGAAAGTGTGATTGTGTCCGGAATAAAAATCATGAAGAGGCCGAACATTTTTATCAATTAAAGTGAATTAAAGATGTGGAATCCGAATCTTCGCCCACCATTCGAAATTTAAGTACAGGTATGTTCCGTTTTTATCACGTTCCGATTTTGTCACGTTCCGATTTCGTCAACAAATTATTCCGTTTTTATCAACACACAAAAATTGATTTTTTTTAAATTTTCAAAATGTTTTGAATTTAAACTAAATACTTATTTTGAAGCAATTGAAATGCTTTCTAATAGCCTCAGAGTTGAATTTTCGACATTTTGTTAATATTGAGCATCTACGATGCATGGTAGATGTCAAGTCATATACGATTAAATAAGGTTTGACTCCTTTTTATGCAATTATTCAATTGGAGTTTTCTAACTTAGCAAGGTCTATTGGATAAGATTGGCCCATCTTTCAACAATCGAGAGTTGCTCTGGCCACGTCCTAGCAACAACTGGAATTCGTATTTAGTTGAATACGTACTTAAGACAGTTGCAGAGACCTCTCCTTTTTATTATATAACTTGAAATAAAATAATTTTCTATGTAAATTTGATAGACATATACACTCCCCTCCCCCTATGGTATGATTTTTTGTATGAAAATAAAAAATAATTTGTATGGCACTTGGGATATCTCAAATACCCCTGTCTCCCCCCATAACCTATTACATGATTAATGGACGATCCCATATATGTTCAGTTCTTTTTGATAAGGGATGCATTAGGGAATGAACTCAAGAATGTTTGGGCAACGAAAAGAGACATGATCAAGTTTATTTTATTCTTGATAAGACTGTCGACCTTGTTATATTTTGGACATTATCTTCTATCTCTCAAACTCGAAAGCATTGCACAAATTATAGCCAACAGCAATAGATTAGATCCTGTTCCAAGAAGATCCTGTTTGTAGAAGGTTTTGTTGCCATCCTAAATTTGCTGGAATCTTGATCTTTGAGCAGACCATGAACCCCTTCCCCAAATGAAGACTGAAAGGTTAATTAGGAGTCTTATACCAACAGCCATACGCTTATTCAGAAAACTTTACAAAAAAGTTTCTTACCAAAAAGTTCTTATTTGATGAAACTTGTTCTAGAGTTTGTACACTTTTGTGTTTTTGATGAACTACCCATAACTGCATATTTGTCACATTCGACTTTTTGACAATTTCGAGTTAATACCGGGGAGAGTCATCAAGTGATAAATACTTTCGATCAACTTACTGAAATCTGTGAGATTGTTCTAGAAAATTTGAAAAAAATACCAAGTTGTTTTGTCACATTGGTAATTGTAACCACATAACAGTCACATTGAGATTATACATCAGCCTCGTAATGCAGTAGCAACGAAATTTCTATCAGAATTATATTCTGACTATTGACCCAATCTGCGATATGAGATGTACACAATTTCAGCCTCAAATAAGCACTTTTGAATCCTCAGTGATGTTTTGAAATTTTAGTTCCCTCCCATACTGCAATAAAATCAAACTTGGTATTATATTTACTCAATGCCTACTTTTGTCGAATGTTACAAATATGCAGTTATGGGCAGTGAACTTCTATGTAAATAACAATGGAATGGTGTTTGAACGTCACGAAATGCCTTAAGAACGGTCTGATAGACTTACAAGATTATTTCACTATTGCATTGGTCAAGTGTTCTGACGTGTTCGAGTGAAAGAAACGATTTGGAAAATTATCGGGAATAACTGAAAAAACACCTGGGAACTAATCTGTCGTTTTGTATGGGAGATTGCATGCCATTTTCAGCAGCTTACTTGATGGCAAAACAAAGCTTGACGGGAACACTAGTATTCAATATCATTTTTACTCAACAAAAACCTAGAACTTTAGATCATTATATGACGAAGCCACAGCTCTAATTTTCAAGAGCACACACCTTACGGTTAGTTATTGCCAGTCTATTAGTGATCTAACGTAAAGTTAAAAGGCGATGGTGGTTCTGTCCTGGATTGGCGATTAGTGCATCCTTGTCGAAATTGGTAGTAATAACTTTAGAAGCAAGATCACCACAATCATTTTACTGTTAAATTTGGAAATTCAAAGCACAGTAAACCGTAAGTATTCATTTCAATTTGCAAAACTTTCACAACATAACTCCACATTTAATCATCAATCGGATGTGACCAAAAATGCAAAAAATGTACCTTGGCAAAAAAGCTCTCAGTTGATAACTGCGAAAGTGTTCATGATTCAGATGAGAAGAAGGCTCTGTCTCAGTTGGGATGTAATGCCATAGAGAAGAAGAAGAAGAAGAATAAGCAGAAGGATGAGGATGAACAGTAGAAAAAGAAGTTGTTTCTTGTTTTATGTTTCTTATAAAAAACAGCAATTATCTTGCCCCACTTCCTTGTAGTTATTTTTACAAATATGGCGTACCTTGTGATGCAAAGGGCATTTATGTGATTATCGTTTTCAATATTCTATATTACATTTATTGAAATTCAAACTAAGAAAACTAAAACTATTATTGATTTATTACAAAATCATATTGATTGATAGGAGTCTGCAATCAACTTTCAATACGAATCTATAAGAATGAACCATCTAAATGCTCCTCAGCTCCTCAACATCAATACTGTGCATTTATATGATGAAAATGTGTATTGTTTTGACATAACCGCAATTTTCATTTCAAATTTGCCAAAAATTTTGTCTAAGAAAATTATTCCGTTTTTGTCACGGTTCCGTTTTTGTCAACTGAAAATCGGTGATCGTGTTGATAAAAACGGAACATACCTGTATTTGCAAGGCCTGATTACGCTAAAGTTTTGTACAGAACGATTCAATTTATATGTGTAGTGATTAGTTGTACTTCACTGAAGCCTTAAGTGTCCGTAATATGAATCAAAACGGTACTTAGATTAATCGAAGTCAGATCTGAAATTATATGTAGTCGATTTCTGTTCGACGCGCTATAGGCGCAGTAATTCCAGCATAATCTGAGTGGCAGCCAGTGTTACTGCATTCCAACTCTCAATATCCCCACACATCGTGCCAGAACCTGCAATAGCATCCACTTCCTGACAGAAATTGCGGCAGGTGGAAATTCACTTTTTCATAATTTCTTTTACACCAATTTGACACATTTTGTAGCCAATGTATTAGCCAATGGGTCCGTTTACTTTTAGTGCACTTATCCCATTTCTGCTGCTCCCAATTTCTAAGCGTTGTCTCTTTACACGCGTTGCGGAATCTTCTGAAACCTTTTTGGTTGAATCATTACACATGTTACTTGACCATGAGTCAGATGGGCGACCTCTTTGAAATGATTAGCCTATACGTGGTTACCAACAGCTTTAGGTTTCTGTTCGTAGGGAAAGGGGTGGTAAAATGAACAGGGGTGATAAAATGAACACCGTGCCTTTTACCGAGAAAAAACAAATTTTGATGAATTTTTATCACGCACGGACAAATTAGAGCATAAATCGGAGTGTTCGGGTTGATACGGAGGTCAATTTAAGTAAAAATATCAACTAAAACAAAGATTTTAGAAAACCACGTTTGAAAATTAAAACTGACGTAACTTTTAGCTCGGAAGTCTTGAGGTTTTTTAGTGAGTGTCAAATCTGATACCTCAAGATATTCTTTTTGAATGGGTTACAAGCAGTAATGGATATATTTTCGGCTATGCAATGAAAATTTTCAGAAATATTTGGTTTGCTCACGTTTTTTGCATGATGTTCATTTTACCACCAACAACTGTTCATTTTACCTACATAGTGCAGGTATAATGAACAGGCCCGGATTTGGGGGGTGCCAAGGGGGCAAATGCCCCGGGCCCCCTGATTAAGGGGGCCCCCAGAGGAACCAAAATTAAAAACAAAAAACATTTTGAAATACCTTTCAATATTTTTTTCTTTAGACATTTGAATAACAACTTTGTAATATTTAAGTATTATTTTTACCTAATATCTGAATCTCACTGTACGGTTTGGTCAATGCTTATCCTTCAACATTTTAAAGAAAAAACTGTTTGTTTCTGTTTCATATGCCATAGTTGATGAAGTATTCTTCAAATTCAGAATAGGCTTAGCATTGAAAATAATCCATAGAATATACAATACAGGTAAGAAAAAAGTGCAAAAGGAATTTGAGTTACATCTCATAAATAACTTGAAATTTGATTTATTGGAAATTAATCAAATTCTTTGCAAGAGTTTGTAAGAAATGCTATTTTGAAAAAATACCGAGAATTTTAAATTGTAATATTTTTGCAATATGGACATTAGACCTGTTCATACTTAAAAAAAATGTGTGGAATCTACCAGTCAAGCAGTATTCGGAATTGTCATGCTAAGAGCAATGTCTGGTCAAATTTTCAGCTCATTTGATAAAGATTTCAGTATGCTTCAAGTTAAATATGTGTTTTTGGGCTTATTTCAAGGTTTGAAAAATCATAACTCGCATATGAAAAATCAAAACCACTTGCTATTACCACTATTTGAAAGCTAATTCTATTCTGTTAAAGTTTGTCGAACACGCCAACAAGATTAAATTGAGTTTTAACATTGTTTGATCCAAATTTGTACTCCGCAGTACCCAGAAATTACAGTTTTCTCAATATACATGGTATATAAACATGCATTGGTATTATTTTTTCAGGCCCTAGTCAACGAGAATCAAACATAATACATTTATGAATTCATTGACCATCAACAGCTAACATGTTGCTGAAGGCAATAAATTACAATAAATGCCCAAAGATCGAGCACCGCATCGCAACCTGATGATAGTTAAATCATGCATGACACATGTACCGGAAACGAATAAATTGAACAAGTTAGCATTGCTTTTTCTTTCCGAGTGATGATTGTTTGGATCGCATTTCACTGATCATTTAGAACGATTTGAAAACAATCATCATCATCGACTGAGAAAAGGCAGTGCTAACGTGTTCATTTTTTGTATTCATTGAAGCTCACGGTGGTGCTCTTGGCTCACCCACAGTGGATTTACAAATGTGCTTCATAATTACCTATTTTTTACAATTTATTTTCGCAAGATAAATGGTTACTTTGAACGGGATTGACATTTAGATATGCATTGTCATCATGTCTGGAAATTAAAAATCCGAAATTTTCATGCAGGCATGCTGTTCAGTGAAAACAATTCCCGAAAAAAGAGATTTTCAAGAACCTTGAGATACAAACAACCAAACTATGTTAAAACTTGCTCCAATCATAAAACTGTATTTGGCAAAAGTTCGTAGAATTGGATAAACTACTATGTAAAAGTATTTCCGATAAATTTTGATGTTTCGTTCGGTAGTTATGATTTTTTAAAGCTTGAAAATAGCCCAAAAACACATAATTGATTTGAAGCACAACTAAATTTACTCTAAATTGAGTGAAATTTTGGCCAGAAGTTCATTTCGCAATGAAAAATCAAAGTATTGGTTGACTGGGGAGTTTCCAGATATTTTTGAAAATATGAATAGGTCTAATGGACATTTAGAGGCAGGCGTTTTTCTGCATTTTTTTCCACTTAGATGAAATACAAAACTTTGTAGAACATTATACTTATCGGAAATTGTTTGTTTTCAAAATATCTTAGTTTCAAAATGTGGACATTTTTGTCGTAATGGGCAAATATCAAGAACTTAGACGCTTTTGCATAAAATTTGATTATTCACAAATTCACAAATCTAATTTGAAGTTGGGGCCTTCCTTAGCCGAGTGGTTAGAGTCCGCGTCTACCAAGCAAAGACATGCTGAAGGTGTCGGGGTTCAAATCCCGGTCGGTCCAGGATCTTTTCGTAATGGAAATTTCCTTGACTTTCTTGGGCATAGAGTATCATCGTACCTGCCACACGATATATGAATGCAAAAATGGCAACTTTGGCAAAGAATGCTCTCAGTTAATAACTGTGAAAGTGCTCATAAGAACACTACGCTGAGTAGCCGGCTCTGTCCCAGTGGGGAAGTTAATGCCAAGAAGAAGAATTTGAAGTTATTTCCAACATGCAGTTCAAATTTCAGGTCAATCAGTTTGCTAGAAGCAGAGATCCAGGTCTCCAAACTTGACCATTTCGTATGAAAATCAACCTTTGTGTACTTTACTGTTGCCAGTAACTGTAAATACTTTTTTCCAACCAGAGACAAATCGTAAACTTGTTGTGAATAGAATCAAAAGGAGCTTTGGAGAAATACGGCTTAGAAAATTTTCAGCAATTTGTCACTCCATAATAAATTGTATAGAAGCCAAAAACGAACGAAACTGAAATTGTTTTATTTTTCCCATTGGATGGAAAAATCAACTAAAAACACTTGTGCTTATTCTGCGCGGCGTGTGAGGTGACACGAGTCGAATGAGGTGACAATTGTCGACTCGTTCCCATTTGATTAACATTAGTCGTCTCACGTCACTCGCGGTGAGAGCGAGTCGTCTCGACTCACACGCCGCGCAGAATATGCACGACTATCGCTCAAATTCAATACGTTGGTTTGTGGAGTCCTCAAACGTGCTAAATAAAAGGGCCCCCTTTGTGAGATCTGACCCGGGCCCCCCGAAGCCCAAATCCGGCACTGATAATGAACATTTCCATTGTTTTTTGCTAGCGTTAAAAATATGTGAAAATTTAGCTTTTTTAGTCTGAATCTGTGTCGCTGCTATAGATAACATCCCTATCTTTGATGTTGTGCGGTAGAGCTATACAAATTCCTCGTTTTTCTATCAGAAACAAGATGATATCCTTAAGGTGTTCATGAGCCTTAATAATTAGTCAATTTATAAAAACATGAATAATATCAACTACTAAACTATTTCCCTGGAATTAAATCTTCCCGACTCAACGTTTGTCAAAAAATGAAATAATTTCAATAAAAACTCTATTCGATTTTTGAATATTCTTGGATTTAATTTTTTTTATTTAAAAATTCCAAGAATCTCTGGTATAGATAAAAAAGGTTTTTAAGTTTCTAGCATTGATGCTGCACTTACTTAACGAGAGGTCTCCGACTCAGCGACACCCTCATAAGTGCTACGGAGTTAGGGGTTGGGTGGGGTATAAGGTCAGGATTCGCGTGGGCGATATACACAAGGCATTTGTTGTTTGTATTAGTTTAATCTCTTGAATTCCTACTATTCAAAAAGAAGACTGTTGTAATTTACTTTATAAATAATTATGTTTTGCGTGTTACTGATAGAAGGACTGTCATTTACTACTCAATAATACATAAAAAGCGGAACCGATCCCTCCAAGGTCATCGGAAAAAAAGAAAAAAGAATAAGAACATAAAATCCAACGAAAAAAAACCGTACGCCGCGTCTAAGCTAAGAAAAAAACGAAAATAAAATAAATTCAATGAAAAAAAATACGCTGCGTTCAAACTCAAAGGAAGCGAAAAAGAAATCCAATGAGAAATAAAATCGCACGTCGCGTCAAACTAAAACCGGTATTGTATCGAATAGTTGGAGAGAGGAAACCGAAGTAAATGCACAAATTAAACTACATACCGATTTGATTCATATTACGGACACTTAAGGCCACAGTGAAGTATAACCCAGCTTGGACCATACAAAATAAATCATTCTGTATGATTTTTTAGCGCTATCGAGCGTCGGAAGCCCTTAACTTTCGGATGGTGGGTAAAGAATACGCGTCCGCAACTTGAATAATTTTAAATAAATCAAAACATGTGGCCTTTTCATGATTCTTATTCCGGGCGCTCCCAGACTTTTGCCTCATATTCCGGACACTTTGATTCGAATTACGGACAGCTCATGATAATCATTAATGGAAGAGTCAAATCATCAATTGAAATCGTTCAACCACTTAAGAGACGTCTAAGGTAGTTGGGTATTATAAATTTGCAATGATATTTATGGAAAAAACCTAATAAAACGAGCCTTGAAAATGAGAACTTTTGGACGGCGAAAATTGAAACATTTCGTGTGAAATGTTTCCCATACAAACGAGAGTGTCCGGAATTTGAAGCTGTCCGTAATATGAATCAAAACGGTACTTGTTCCTTCGTACACAGCACCAACGAAACACAGATTAACAAATGATTGAAAACGAATTCGTCCTATTCTATAGTTTTTTAGTGTTCTATTGCAAACTAAATACATCAAATAATAATATAAACCCATGGAACAAACTCACCGGATCACCAAACTGGATATCAGCTGGTGAAGATGATTGCCCAAATTCAATATTACCGCGAAAAGCAAGCAGCTAGGCGCGGTTAGCTGATGGATAAAGTGATACGCCACATCACGGCATACAAATTAACAAGGCAGGCTCTTCACTTCTTATTATTGTACACCGTTTGCCACACTAGAGTTGACCCATAATCTCAATTTGCCAAACCAATCCAATGAAAAGAGCTTCGGAGACTTTTGAAAACCACAACACACAAATCTTCGGCTATTGCCACATCGCACTTTTTCTTCAACCTGTAGGGTAGATGAACCAATAATGGAGGTACTAAGCACGATTGAACTTCATTTAACCGCATTAATTCAAGAAGCGCAACTAATGCACATGTTGATGTTGTAACGGGAAGTAACGAGCATTGACTTAATGAGAAAAATGATTTCATCGTAGTAATTCACGGCATGTCAGTGAAAAATAATACCTCCACTATTGGTACACTGTTTTTTTAGTTGCGGTATATTTTTAATTTGTGTTCCTATAGTTGCGGTATCCGTTGTTTTCTTATGGGATCCTCCACAGTTGCGGTAAAGTGTTCCTATACACTTTACCGCAACTATTGGTACAAGCAAGAACAGTTTATTATAAAGAATCGTACCTTTTATATTTTTCTACGATCAACCTATCACAGAAGAAGAGCCTGATGGTATTGAAATGATTTCAAATCTGTTTTTCCGTTAGTTACACTGAAAATGAAAAATGTTCCAGAAAAAAAATAAAAAAATCATATTTTCAAAAGTATAGTAAAAATTCAATTTTTTATTATTGTCAAAAATCAGTAACCAGAAGAGGCTTCAAGAAAAAATTGAAAAGGATAGGGATGTTCAAAAATAAAAATAATAAAAATCAAAAACCAAAATTCATAAATTTGCGAAGAAAAATAAATCATTGCCCAAACCGTGTTTAGAATGATTTTAGATAACGAAAAATAATATTTAGATCGAAAACAAAAATTTGGGTATTAGAGGGTTAAAGCAATTTGAACGCTCTTTTCAACTATTCCGTGTATCAACAAGCCAATACGTCGATTGACAGTGTCGGTTCTGTGGCTAATGCAATTAAATCAGTGTAAACGGCACTACCGCAACTATAGGAACACCCACAACTAAGGGAACACTTACCCTATACAAACCAACAACAAAACATTCTGCTGTCATTATTAATAATTAAATCCCTTGTTGCAAAACATTGAGTTCACGTTCTCAATCCGAATAATCACGCTTTTCAAACTAAAAAACTAACCGAATGGTATAGTACTAGCCGAATTAGCAGCGGAATCGTGTTACGCAGAACGCTAAAAAACGTAACAAGCAGTTTCAAACGCGACCGTGCGCGGCAAAGCTTACTGCGCTTTTTCAACTATTCAAAAATTATTGTTAATTCCCAAATAAAAATTTTTATTTTCATCTGATTAGTGTTCTTGATGAAAATTTTTGCCGACACACGGAATGACGAACCATTTAGTTATAGAACACACAATCAGTACAAATGCTTTTCAATGGTCCCTTGAGGTAGCCAACCAACTTTTACTATGTTAACCACTGTTATTGTTGATTTCGTCAAAATCAAAATTTTCCGTATATGTTTTACATATAGAATTTTAACATATTAATTTAATTATTGCGTAGTAAACGATAAAAGGAACCTTCTTACCGAGTGTCTTACAAGCTTTGTTCAACTCAGCGTAGGCGATTCAAATCTTGCTTTTCTCGATTTCACGAAGATATTTATTTACACTAGTATTGAACCATTTTTTTTTAATTCTTAAAACTCTAAAATTCACTACACTTTTGAATAATACACAGTTCAATCAAAGACAAATTAAAGACCCCCATGTCCCTTACAGTTGCCCAAAATTTTATGGCTCATAAGGTAATCTAGAATGCCATTCAAAGTGTACTGCGATCTGTCAAACTTGGGTACCTTTTGCACTACCGAGGGACCAAATGCAGTACTAGAAGTGGTACCCATTCTGAGCCCGAGTGGGACGGACCTGGTTCAATACTAGCCCAAAGGCACAAACTAGGAAAAAAGAACTAATTTTCGACCTACAAGAAATCTGTGCCAATTTTCGGATTTTCATACAAAGTAGGCCGAAATCTTATGAATGGGTCGAAAATTGGTGCTTTTCTCTTATAGAAAATTTACTATCAAGAAAATTCGTGACAGAAGCAAATTTGCAACCAGTCGTTAGCAAGGCATACTGCGATCCAATGAGAAAAATATCAGTCCACCGTCTGATTTATAAATATATTTGAACAAATGTCAAATAAGGTAGGTACACATTGGTACTGTGCAGAACTTTATGGGTGGAATCGAGCAAAAAGTTAAAAAGTATACCGTAAATCTGAGATTTTTTCTTATATTTCTTATATATATTTTTTAAATCCATAAAAATGCAACGTTTTTTCCTCTTAAGGCTCAAGAATCTATCATTCAATAATCAGCAATTATCAAAAATTTAAAACCAGTTTTTTCGCTCAAATCCAAGGAAAATCGCATGAAAATCTATCACCGCACTACAGGTAGCAAGGACAATGCAATGATAGATTTTCTTGAACATTGCTTCAATTATGACCAAAAAAACTGGATTTGAAAATTTGTAAAACAATAATGGTTATTTTCCTCTTAAAGAATTCACTCATTTTGGGCGGCCAAATTCTAAGTCTAATGGCCCGAAAAAAGTCAGCAAAATTATTATGTTCAATCAACTGTTATTGTTTTTCTGGAAATATTAATTATTTCACTAAGGTCAATGTGAAACATGTGCTAAGGTCTTTGTTTTGTGGTTTAGTTATTATAACTTATTATCTTATCTTTTCTAAATATTCATGATAATATCAAGGTAATTATCCATAAACGAAGCAAGAAAATTATGTCACATAATAGGTAAATGTTGCTTTACCTCATCTGCCTCATAACAAACTAGTTCTCATGTATATTTGATTTTCCGACAAACAACTGTGTCAGAAATCCAAAACACATTGGAAATCCTGATTATGTGTTAATGTATAGCCCAAATAGCTGAAAAAAAATAGGAAACGTACCGATGGTTGAATATGAGTACATTTAATGCATGTTTCACGGTTGTACCGGTAATTGTCATTGATTTATTTTGTTGGTGTTATTAGCATACCAGTGCTATAAGCGGATAAGACAGGAATTCTCAAAGTTTACTGCCAATGAACCGCTACTGTGTTACCCACAGGAATTTAAAAACACGTGTAGAAATTGTTATTTACTTAGCTTATTGGTAACCTCCACAGCTTTACTGCAAAGCTAAAATGAAGGGCTTGGATTGCCCTCAGGATTTTGCAAATTTCTTCGATTTCTTTGGAACAGAGTAACATCGTGCATGCCACGAGAAAATGACAACTTTGGCGAAACAATCTTCCAATCGATAACTGTGAATTTGTTGAAGATACTATAAGCCCATGGATGTCGAACTCAGCAATCCCAATAGTGAATACATTTTCTTTCATGTAAACTTTCTTGATTTTAAACGAAAAAAAAAAACACTATTTTCTCAAATCAATGACGGATTCTGACCCCTTAATATTCGAAATCTTTCAAATAATTGGAGGAAAACAAAAAAAAACCTGCAAAAATTAATAACTAAACAGCAAAACTGAACCCTAGTGACTACATTATGAAGTGCACTTTACAGCACTAAATGAGATGACGAGAGTTTACTTTTTTAAATACAAATTTCCTAATGATGAACTGCACAACTTGTATCAAAACAATTTATTGGCGATATTTGGCGTACCAAATCCACTACAAATCCACGAAAATCGCGAAATCCGCGAAATTCGCGACTATTGTAACAGCCCTGCATCTATCTAGCTACAACCTTATATCAAAAGTTATGGAGAAGTAACTGTGTATAACACAATGCTGAAAAACGCGATAAGATTTTCCATACAGTTCCGAAGCAGTTAGAATGAATTGAATGAAATAAGGCACATTTCGAAGATTCTATAGCACGAACAGAAAACAAAAGGATCACTTAGTTATAAAAGTTTCTGATTTTTCTATTTATCTTTGTGATATTTTTGTATAACTTATCTCCATTCTTTTTACAGGAAAAATTAATACCGCTTACGACTATCCACAATCTGTCTACTCCTAAATAATCAATAAATATTTAGTTGTATGCTAACCTATGCCTGAAACATATTCAACGTTCAAAAATCTCCAATCGGTTTCAACAGATATGATAGAATACATTTTTCAAAAGATAATAAACAAAATCAATTCTTTTATACAATTATAGCCGTTCTCTGTCGATACTTTTCCTGCAGAGACCAAAAAAAAAAAGAAGTCTCTAACTACATATATCGCGTTATCCTCTTCTTTCGCAAAAGGAGACATGTTCTGAACGAATGAGAAGTGGCTTCGGCTTGTTTATATCATCAAAAACACCCATTCAAAGGACACGTTCTCACAGATCACTTTTTTCATAGTTTGCTTCCCTAACATACTGCTGCCGGTAAAACTCAATCAAACGCCAAAATTAGACGAGAGAATTTACATGAAAGGAAATAGGAAATCTCCGTTTACTTTTCTTTTTAGTTATCAAATTGCTTCGCTAAATTTACACTAAAATTAGTATCAGTCCTTTATGAGTGTTTTTCATTCATTTGTTTCTACCCAACATTGACCACCTTGCTCCGTTAACGCGTTACTTTTTCTTGTAATGGTAAAACGAGTTTGAAAAGACTTAGGGAACTCAGTCTGGGTGCGAACCGTTAGTGGATTCTTCCTATTTACAAATACGGTCGATGGCTTCGGGGGTGCGAAGTAGGGTAGGGATGTTGTGATTCTTGTTCGTAGAGTAATATTTGATACTCCGTGTAGCTCTGTATTGAGAGAAGGGTTTAGTCCGATGACCCCATGGTCCGTACTAGAGGCATAGTGGATGCCCGATGCGGGGCTGAGAATCGTGGCACTTCCTCTGTCATGAATGGTCGAGAAAAACAAAGCGGGAGAAGATGGTGTACGGTGGCGTAGGCCTACCAAAACATGGCGTGGTCCTATCTGTGTGTGTGATATTGCTTTACCTAAACCTACTACGGCTATTACTAATCGGAGACGGAGGAACTGGATGTCGAATTGTCCAAACGTTGCGCGGACGACCTGGCAGTTTGGCTTTCTGTGAAGGTTAGAAGGAAATCGTTAGAATGAACACATTGAATTGTTATTGATAATAATAGGGTAATTATGTTAAAGCAAGCAGCAAGCACAACGATGGAGTGTTAGTACATATTTAGCTTAAATTTCTAATATCTAAGTTGACGATGAATCAAACTTTCCGGGGAGCTCCAAAAATAGTTTTCATAAATTATGGCAAAAAACATCAAAGTTAAAAAAAATGAAATTCTGATTAAAAAAATTGAATTGAAAAATATAATTCTATCTCAAATATTATAGGAGCTTCTCGTTACATTAAGGCAACTATTTTTTAGAGATTTTCATGATGTTCTCATGAATTAATTAATTCAGGCATTTGCTCAACATTTCTTACAGGTATTACGCCAGACATTTCTTCAGGTAATTCCTTCATGTCTTCAGGGATTCGGAAAAATTTCATCCAATCCACTGAGTCTTCTTCAAGAGTGCGGCCAATATTTTTCTATGGATATCTAAAGAATTCACTTCAAAAGTTATTCTTCAGAAAATCAATTGGGAATTTCACCAGAGATTGTTCCAGATATTCAAAATTTCTCCAGGAATACTGCCCAAGATTTCTTTAGAAATTCATTAAATGTATCTTCCATAAGCTTCCCACCATTTTTTTTTTATTTCAGCTTTCTCAAAATTACAATTTTAAAACCAAGAAGATCCCTAGAAAAAAATCAGAGATTTCTCCAGGGCTTTCATCAGAAATGATTTTATAAATTCCTTCCAATTTCAAAAGTCATCGAGAAAGTTACCCGGCAATTCCTATTATTGGAAAAAAATCTTGTAACAATGATTGGAAGATATCAAGGACAACTCAAGAAATCGGAAGAAGAATTATTTATAGAAACTTTGAAGGAATGCCTGGGAGAATCCCTGGAAGAATTTTTATAGTAACCCCTGAGGAAATAAATGGATGTTTCAGCTTGGTATTGGTATCAAAAATGGTCATTTTGGTTGGAGTAAAAAATGCTTTGAGGTTATTTTGCCCACCAAACATAAAAAAGGAATTTCGTCGAAAATTTTAAAAAGTGAATTAAACGACTATGTCGCTTCAAATAATATCATAAAAAGACCTTTTATTTAAAATAGAGACTCTTGAGAGATTTGTATAAAAACTGTGGAAAAGTTTTTAAAAAGAGACTTGCTACCAGCTATGCACTTTGCATTTCACATGAAGTATGACCGAAAAAATGCAATTTGGGTATTTTGTTATCTCATTACATATGTGAAACAGTCTTAAAACAGTACAACATTGCAATAAACAATTATTAAAATTAGACAAGTTTTGTAAAAGTAAGTGAATAAATTGACACAGTTGGTGTTAAAAAATATGAAACATTACATAAAACAATGTATAAAACAATAAAACAACAGAAAACGAAAAAAGCAACGAAAAAGAGTATTTTCTCACCACACTAACAAAGAAAAAGAACAAGAAGACACACAAATTCAGGATAACTAATGACTTCGACGACAGTTATCTATAGATCAAACTTTCTTAATCTGCCGAAGTCATCGTAGCCCCACAAAAACCAACAACACTCAACAACAAACGAAATTAAACCCGCTCACTGATCGCCAACGACACTAACCTAAATGGCTACAATGGGACAGTGCGCAACTTTGGTTTTGGTGAGTGGCATTTGGTTCAGGGCTCGAAACAACAACACGGTACGCCTTTGGATCCCACGGTTTTTTGTACGGCTTTTAGGATCCAAATGACACTACCAATTAAATGATTTCTATTGGCGGTTGCTGTTAGGATGTCGATGGACAAACGGCGCCCGACTGTCGCCGTTGATGCTGGCGATGACGACCACTACTACGCTGCCGTTGATGATGTGCGGATGACGATGGGATAGCGTTTGGCTCTAGGATTTCCGAACCGGATGAGCTTTCGCTGAGTTCTAGTTCACAGCCTTAATGTGATTCGCATATGGTGGTGAAGGATAACAAACGCAAAACGTTCGAACGAGAAGAACAAGATTTATACGCGTTAGCGACTAACATATATGTGGAGTAATGATCGATACAAGTGTACGGTTAGTTACGTTATTCAGACTTCGGTTAAAGCGGCTAGAAAGCGATCTTGAGAGCTGGATGTGGATAGTTTATCGAGAGGGAGTGTCTTACCTGCCACGGCTCGTTCCACGTTTCTCCGGTCCCGAAGGATGTACATCGCCGTCAGGAGGAAGAACACACCGCCAATGATTTCCACAAAGCTGGTCGAGAACAGGGCGTACTGTAAGGCACGGAACTGAACCGAGGCCGTGTCTTCGTCGGCTGCGTGTGGAAGAGGGGTAAGGGTGGTCGTCGTTGTACTAGTAGAGGTCGTCGTGACATTCTCCGCCAGTTGCGAGTAGCTGGTTAGATCCGGTGGAAACACGGCGGCAACACCGACGGCCGATAGTCGCAGTAATCGCTTGATAGCTTCAGAAATCTATGGGAGAGTGAAAGGGTTTATTAACATTGAATCGAATTTGAACAAGTTGTATATCGTCAGACGGGGCTTCTTTTGACATTATTTCAACATTCTTCAACTTTGAGCAGTAGCGCGGGAAGTGACTAGGACAGGTGGGACATGTCTTACGCACAAAAATATATGGGTTGGGCAGTCAAAGGATTATCCTACCCATAATTCAGCAAGAAGTGACATCTTTTCTACAAAATTTCTAAAATCAACTCTGTAGATGTTCTTTGATAAATTGCAGTGTTCGTTCCTAGAAATATTTCATTACAAATAAGTGGAATATCTATGCAAAATTATCGAGAGATCCCTGAAAAATCGTTGAAATAATTCATAGATTACCCCAAACCCTGTCGTATCGTGTATTGAGTACACGCGTCTTGAACAAAAATCGCTTGTTATACACAACACGAGCGTGGTGCTGTAGGCGATAGTCGAGGAGACTCCTTAGATTCCAAGGAAAAATATGTGATTCCTACAGAACTCACGGAACACACTCTGTAGAGGTTCTTGGCTGGAATAGCTTAGGAATATCTGGAAGTAATCCTTGTTTAATTCCTGGAAAATCATAGGATTGAATTTTGTCGGATATGTTGTAACGTGATTCATAAAAAATTGAGTAGGTATTTCATGTAAAAAAAAATCTTATTAGAATCACTAACAATGCTTTCAGATTTTTTGAAGAAATTCCAGCGAAATATTTATAGACGTTTTTGCACGTTGAACCATTTACCAAGAATGTTAAGCTTCTTCTAAAAAAGTGTGTAAAAGTGTAAATTAGGAAAAATAGTTCCACGATTCTATAATATTCCCCAGAAAACCGTTCTCCCGGAAACCGTTTCCAAGAATTCCACTCCCCAGAATCTCATTCCCCAGAATGAAACATTTCCCATTTTCTGGTAATTTTGCTAGACAAACTGACAATGAAACTGAAGACCGCTGTGACATGCTCGAATACGTAATCAAGAAGTTAGGAGATAATGATGCTGAGGGCTTGATACGTGAAATCTTTGAAGATGAGCTGAAACATGTGGTTTTTAGCTGTACAAAGAAAAAGACACCTGGTCCAGACGGTATAAGTTATGAGTTCTATGCAAAACACTTCGATTTGTTAAAAAATAGCGATGTTATTCATCCTTCAGAATTTCGTGAAGGATATATAACATTAATACCAAAATCGGGTTGTTCAAAAAACATCTCAGGCTTTCGACCTGTTAGCCTTCTCAATTGCGATTACAAAATTTTCGCAAAAATCATTGCTAGTCGCATACAGCAGGTAATAGGAAAAGTAGTAGGTGAAGGACAAACAGCATGCGTGGCCAGCAAATAATTTTTTTTTTTTTTTTTTTTTTTTTTTTGTCGGTAGCGATAGGGGTAGTACTGGCACTCTTAATCTGCCCTAAGCTCCTTCCCAGCATTTGCTTTTATAAGCCTCTATTGCGTTCATCACACAGACGTTCCTAAGCAATGTTGCTCAAATGGTCACTGTGTACGCTAGCAGCAATCAGCCCTTGCCGTAATTTTGCAGTCTAGTAGTTCAGACTACTATCAAACTATGATAAGGCCTGAAATGCTACTAGAGTGGTTAAAGTGAAGAACGAAATAGTTTTATTAAAAGGTCCTCATTCCCCATTTCATTTCATCACTCACTATCGTCACTTTTATTTTCGACACTATCACGTATATCACCGATTATCACTCATCAACTTTCGTAATACACTTCAGATATACTTTCTATTATATCACTTTTCACATCACACCATTTTCATTTAAATCTGTTAGCATTACCATCTGTTAGCATTACTAAGTAATTAAAAAAATTTCAATTTAAATGTATCATTATTTTTGTTGCTGTAGACTCCTTACTATTCAAACTACGATTTAGCACTATGATCAAGAAAGTTACATTAAAAAAAAAATCACTTCGATCCATTCTTCTGCACTCGCTGTCATTACATATTAACACTTTTATCATGCACGTTTGAAGAACTAGGCAATTATGTTTATATTCAGGAAAATGATTGCACAATGTATTATGGCCATTATTAAATTAGTAGAGTTCACATCATTATTATTATATTTTTAACAAAACTATCAGAATCACTTCCACCTTAATTTTCAAATTTTCATCACTATAGATTTAATATAAAACCACTATTAGCACCTTCACAATCACTAAATTTAATAACGACGAGTGTAAAGCACAGTTCCACCAAACATCCATTCTTATGTTGCATTATAAAACGATTGATCACACGTTGGCTTCGAAACTTAACCACCATTGCTGATTAGTACAAAGGATGCTACAGCTCGTGTAAACGAATTGAAACATCAAACAACCAGCACTGGTTTATAAGTAACTAATGAGCCCTGGCGGTCCCTCCGTTCGAAGAGGACCTGATAATATGCCGAAACATATTAACAGATCCTCCGCCTGAATGCAGCCGTTTCATAATAAGTCATGAACCGTTGGAGGTGTGCCAAAGTATTGGGAAGGTGATATGTTTCACAGACGGGTATTATTATGGTGCACCTTCTACTTTGGCACCGTCAAACCCTGTGATCGTGGCCAGGGAGCATGCGTGGCCAGCAAATAATGCATAGAAAACCTCTATCAGTTAAGAACGATAATAGCGAAAGGGAATGGATCGAAGAGATTTAAAGCTGCAATTTTTAGTTTGGACATGGAAAAAGCTTTCGACAATGATCACCATGGTAGATTACGGCAAGTTTTAGAAGAATACATTTTTTTCGTTTGATAGGTTGTTTGAAGAATTTGTATCGTCATGTCTACAAGTGTGCTGATCAATGACCACTTGACAACTATGTTCAAAATTGAAAAATCTGTTCGGCAAGGTTGCCCTCTATCTATGATATTATTTGTTCTGTATCTGGAGCCGTTTTTAAGAGAAGTTTATCAATTAGTGACTTGAATTGTAATTGACGGAAATTTCATTAAAATTCTTGCTAATGCGGATAATGTTACGATTATCATTCGTTCAGATTCAGAATTTGATACTTGAAAAAACACACAATCACTGGGACAGAGCCTGCTTCTTAGCTTAGCGTTCGATGAGCCCTTTCACAGTTATCAACTGAGAGCTTTCTTTGCCAAAGTTGCCATTTTCGCATTCATATATCGTGTGGCTGGTACGATGATACTGTAATTTCCTATACGAAAAGATCCTGAACCGTCCGGGAATCGAACCCAGATACCTTCAGTATGGCTTTGTTTTGTAGCCACTGACTCTAATCAGTCGGCTAAGAAAGACCCCACGATATATGCTTTTAAAACAACATACGTTTGAATCGAGAAAAACCCTAAGAACTTACATAAAGATCACCAAATTGCTTCAGCGATGTATGGTACAGTACAATCTTATAGCTAAAAATATCTAATAATTGCGTTCAAAAAACAACTTGCACCTTTCAATTTATACCTACTTCGATTGATAGTATGTAATACATCGCATAAGAAAATTGATGTATTTACACTATTATTTTTTACAAGTAAGAAACGCAAATAACAATAAAACCAACACACAGCCCTCAAGTGCTTTTTATATTTTTTTATGTTGTAAAGTATAGAAATCAACACTCTATAATAAAATAAAGGTGAAAAATTAAAAATCTTTGATCAAGTATTTTTATAAAACTACAATTTTAAACATAAAACTATCACAAACTTTTATGAAATATGAATATTATATAGTTTTGGGATGCTCCCAATACTTTTCACAATTTGTTAAAAAATAAACCATGTATCCATAACAAACGCATTGTACCTTGTAAATATTAGTTGTTTTTTTTTTTAATATTTCCATGTTTGTCCTGTTATTGTTGATGACGTTCAAAAAAAAAAAAATCGTGTCTGGTTGTAGAGAATATATTGATTGATTAATTAATGCTGCAAATAAATAATGTAGCCCCCCTCAATATAGCCCCCGGAATCAAAAGTAGCCCCGTCTGACTTACGTATTAAATGCTTACCACTCCAACAAAGTATGGACTTCCTGCATCACCGAAGGCGTGTGAGATCAAAATCTGGAAGGCTTCCGCTGTGGACCTCCGTGTAGGCACAACTACGTACTATTTTGAACGTGGAATGAAAGAGGTGACAAAATAATGAATATTAATTCGGTGTTTAGCTCCAGTGTGGCATGCAAGTGGTAGTCGTCGAATATTCTCACAGAGGGACGCAAACAGCCATAACGAACGAACGCGAACGAATGAAGCAAACGCATGAAGAAAACGGTTTGGCACACTGCTGATATTTCGCAACTAGGCGGCAACAGATGCCGCTAGTGGTCATTTATGGAAGCAAGGAGGGAAAGTAGGTGCAAACATTTTCTGCTTAATTTATAGTGTGGGTTAGTTTGATTTGATGGTACACGTAACTACTGATTAGAGATTTTGAGTAGGAAATTTATAGATTACGTCGTTTTAAGTGTGTTAGTATTTCGCGGTGGCCCTATCTTTCCAAACTACGTTAACATACAATTCTAGGATTTTTTTCTTGAATGATCTTAAAGCTAACACTGTACCGATTAGCTTTAATTAAAACTGAATTTTGCCCTCAATTGGGCAAAAGGTGCAAGATATTTTACTAACAGTCAATTTTGGGTGATTTTGAAGTAATTTGAAATGCAATTCTGAAATAGCGCATCACACATATTAGAAGTCACAAAATTAGCAAAGAAGAGTTAGCAACGAGTGGTGGTTGTAAACTAGAAGGAAACATCTGAAACATTCTCTAAACGCTGTTGGTGAGATGGTGTGTTAACTCAAAGTGATGATGTTGATAGATTCCTGAGTGCAAAATTTGCATGTTGCTCCGCGTCGATGGTCAAGAAATTTCCTCAAGGCGAAATGAACCGGAAATGGATTCTCGCATTCAGCTTAGCTAGTATTCTTCCTTTCTGCGTGTGCTTCCGATCGGTGTGGCGAGTACATCGTACGATAGTTGCACGCAAGACGAACATCAGTCTTGTTGGCGTCGACGATGCCATCGACAAGGAAGGGAAATGAGTGGCCTATGTGTTCTTGACTTTCGAAATGGAAAATGAAGGGGAGTTGGTATGGTATGTATGTTGAATCGGGCGCACATACTCTTTGTTTCTATGTAAACTATTCCACATGAATCTGGTGTCAGTTCTTTCTTACTGAAGAGCGCGTGGTGTGCAATTTATATCGGCGCCGGCCGGTATGAACATGCAATTTCGATTCATGCGATTAGAAGTGGGTATAGGAAGTGCAATGCGATTGGATGTGGCGTAAGTGTTAGCAAGCATTGTTGCTGAAGAGCAGTTGAGCAAGGTTGAATAGATTAATTCGCTTGCTGGTAGTCTCATAAATTCTCTTTAATGGTGAATGGTGGATATATGAATAGTAGTTGCTGGTAACTTTTCAAGAAATTGAGAATTAATGGCCGTAATATTGGATGCAATGGAAAGAAGGGCAAAATTGAATTTAAGCCATACTTAGTAATAATCGTGAAAAATGGAATTCTGTCTATCACAAGATAGTTATCGTTACGAATACATCTAATTGCGACATGAATAAAGCGAGTTTCAGGCAAAATTTTCAATAAAATCTTTTTACGGCCTTTTAGTTTTCAACAAATTGCACAGTTGATGCATAATTGATTCTCAAAAATATCTTTGGGAACTTCCTTAGAGAGATCTTTACGGATGTCTGGTGGAATCCTTGTAGAGTTCATGAGGAAATCGTGTGAAGATTTTTTGGGATGATGGGAGGAAGCCTTTAAAGAATTTCATGTTTTTGCCAAATTGATGGATTGATGTTTTGTGGAAATATTCCCTTGTATCTAATCTAAGATTTATTGTTGGAAGTTCATTATCGGACCCTTGAAAAGATACTTGGTAGACTTGGATACTTGGTGAAAAGATACTTCTGGCTAGATTCTTTGAGAACCTTATCAGTGCTGGACAACAGAAGTTATTTTGAGTGTTCCTGTCATAATTATATGTTGATTTATTCTATGATTTTTAGCATTCTGATATTACAATGAAATGAAATCAATCATTTCTAGGTGTCCGCTGATTGTTTGTAAAAAATAAGGGGATCTCAGCCTCAAGAAGGCGTGGAAACATTGAAACAGTCTTAATCAGAAAATGAAAGATACATATGATGAATACCAGATTATTAATATTTCTATGGTATGTCTGAATTTACATTAAAGTAATTATCAAATTCAAGGAAAGCTTTATTTAGTTCAAGGAAAGAGATGAAGATGCATGAAACTGATCGAGATGACATGATGTGAATGTGGTTGTTCAAACCTCCTCCAAAATGTAATGTTTAAAACGAAACTGTTTGTTCAAACACATATATTGCAAATGCAATGACAGAAAGTGTTTTATGGCAACTTCCACTTGGAATATGTTGATAATATATGAGTTCAAACTGATATTAATGATTTGTGCAAATTTACCTTAAATGTATATGTACATTGCAGGAATAAACTTATTAGTACCATCCACCAACAGGTTGAGAGAAAGCAGAAAATATACAAGCCATTAAACACGTGACATAACATCAAAATTTAGAAACTCGGAACCAACGAACATTGCTCTTACTACAGGGAGTCTCTAATCCCGCGGTAGCAGAGATCTTCATCAATTTCAAGCTGTAGAATTCCAAACCAGAAACGTTAGACCAAACCACTTGCTTATCGGTGCATTTGATTCCACAAGAAATGCCAAAAGTTCAGTGTGCCGAAATTGAAGTCACATCGTCGAATCAGTTAGCGTAGCTTCAGTGTGTCTTTCGTTCCCTCTGTGTGCTGAGAATATGGGTGTTACCACTTACACGAATGCACGTATTCTCATCACACGGACGATGCGATCTTACCAGTAAAATATCCGCCACTATTGCCCAATTGAGATTCAGTGTTAGCTCTGCGAAAAATATTAGAACGTATGCCAGCGTCGCGTTAACGTTGACCGTGAGCATCGCGCCGGCCAGCAGCGGAGCACTCAGGATCAGCCCGATGGCACAGATGTACGCATCCGCCCGCGGATATTTACGATTGTAACGCTGCGACAGGTAAGATCCTAGCGGCACGCCAATAATACCGGTCGCCATCGTGATTGCACCGAAGTTGAACGATACTCTAGAGACGATTAGAGGGGAAAACGATTCATACGATTAGAGATCTTGCTTGATAGAATTAGGACTTGAACGATATTTGAAGTGAGAAGATATTTGAGGCGATCGTGTCCGTGATTTCTGCAACCGTCCCTGCTAGCTTGTAGAACATTCGGCGTTGCGGTCGGCTTCTTACCAGCAGTATGTCGGCAACAATCGACCAGGTCAGGTTCAGGGAAACTTCAGCGAAGAAAACTAGGAAAAAGCACCAAGCTCCGCTGTATTTCGTTACTACCAAGGCCAGGTAGATGAGAGGTGAACTGCAGAACAATCCTGCAGCGCAGATCATCGGATCACACGATGGATACAGGGGACGTAGCTTTCTCGCCATGTAGGATCCTGATGGAACACCGATCAACCCCGCTAGCATCGCTATAATTCCGAACTTATACGATACGCTTCGAGAGAAGTAATTGTTATGCCCTGAAATGGTACTGATAATGTGGAAAACAAACAGGTTCGGTACTTACTCGTTGAGGGTGATGTTTTCGTTGCCCGGTTGGGAAACCAATCCTAGATAGATGAACTTTGGTCCCCACCAGGCCAGAGCGCCAGCGACGAATGCAACACAAGTAAAACCGGCAGTTGATAGCATAAACGATGGATTCCGCACAATATCCTTGATGTCTTCCCGATAGGAGGTGGCTTCCATGTGATGAGATCCTTCACTTTGTCCTCGTTCAGGATCACGAATCAACGCAATCAATGCGACTGCAATGATGCCCAGAATAGGAGTAACACGAAGGGCAAAAGCCCACGAACCGAAGAACTTAGCCGTTTCCGAGCCAACAATGTATCTGAATAGGAATTCAATTATTAATGATTGATTGTAAATCCAAGATGTGGGATTACACTTACCCCAATCCCGATCCCACTGGAATGGCAAAGTAGAACAAAGCCAACATTTTCGAACGCAAATCTCCAACGAACAGATCGGAGATGATCGTCGGTGCGATCGTACTGTACGATGCCTCGCCAATGCCCACCATGGCACGGAATGTGATGAACCACCCGAAACTGGTCATGAAGGAACCGAGCAGCGTTGTCGTGCTCCACAGAAGCACCCCCAGCGCCATGATCCACTTGCGCGAGTAACGATCGCCCAGGTAGCCGAAAATTGGGGCGCAAATCATGTAGGACAGCACGAATGCCGTCTGCAGCAGACCGCCCTCGTCATCGCCGATTTGGAACTGGTCTTGAATGTCTTTTAGCACACCTGCGGGGGAAAGGAGAAACGGAAAAGAGGGTGGATTTAATTATTTGTTATTTTTTAGAGAGTGACAAGAGTATCATTTCATGATTTTTAATCTATTAACGTCAAGCGCTCTATTTTGTGGACAAATGCGCTGATGCGCTAGCGTTCTCAACCGTAGAATATAATCAAGGTACACTGATAGGCAAAATAAAGTGCCCACCTTACCAGTTTTCGAATTTCTCTCACCAAATCGGTTCAAATTAAAGTTAACACACCTAAATCTTTTGTGATATTTTCTTTTTGATGTTCTTTTAAAGTTGCACTTACGAAATTTTGATAAAAAAAAGAATTTTACTCAAAGAAAAAGAAAATCAATTTGTAGTGAAAAAAAGTAGTGACAAAAAAAGTGCCCACTTCCTTCTTGGCCCCAGAAAAGATGATTTTAGAAAAATAAAAACTAATTTAATAGTTAATGTGTCCTCCTTTGGCCTTAAGGACTTGCTGGAGGCTCTTCGGCATGCTTTTCACCAGGTTTTGTAGGTGTTGTGTATCTAGTGCTTCCCAGGCGCGCTCCAAGGCTTCAAAATAATTATTTTTGTTGGTAACACCAGTTTTGTCAACTCTGGCATCGAGAATCGCCCACAAATTCTCGATGGGGTTGAGGTCTGGGCTTTGTGGAGGCCATTCCAGTGGTTTAATCCGACAAGACCGGAAGAAAGACTTGGTCTTCTGCCGGCGTACTGCCACGCTCCGGGTCGTTGTTCTAGAGAAATATAAATTTCTCTTCAAGGCCCGTCTGGATCAGCGAAACCTCCAGATTTTCCCGCAAGATGTTAATGTAGGAATCTGCCGTCATTATTCCGTCGATTTTCACGAGGCTTCCTACTCCACTCCATGAAAAACACCCCCAGACCAACAAAAAAAAATTTGTTTTAGGTATGCATCCATGTGTTGATATCGAATCATTGAACATCGGCTCATGGAGGTTTGACTGTAAAATAATAAAACTCGAATATTTGGTTCACATTCATCTCATTCATGCTTATCTTGCATTTAAATATTTCGAACTCGTTTTTGAACCTGAGTTGGAACTGAAGAAACCCGTTTCACATTTACAACTCCAACCCGATTCAAGTTCGCCCGAATTACAATTTGCTTGAAGTTATTTTTCACGTTTTAGTCACCAAACAAACTCCTAAACAGACGACAATGATGAAGGGTTCGAGAATATTCTACGAATTGGAATGAACTAATTTCCAGAGAACTCCAGAATATTCTATTGCTAAAAGCTATTGTAGTGCTTCTCAATTATTCTTATATTAAAATGGACCGTTGTAGAGCTCTTAAATTGCTGTTGTATTGTTCAACGAAACTTTTCGATGAAACATTTCAAAGCGTTACTGACAGACAGACAACTCTGAGATTTTATAAATATGATGTTTGGAAGAACTGCAGAAATCCTTGAGTAAATGCTGTGGAAATTCCTAGAAAAAATCTAGAGAAGCTGAATCACGAAACACAGGTCGAATTATTTAAAATGTTCTTAATAGTTTAACTCGAATAATTCCTCGAGCATTTTTAGAGTGCTCGTGGATGAAATGGCGTATGAATTCTTGTCGGGTTTCTTGAAAAAACTCATGCATTAACCTTTGCGGGTCTTCTTGGAAGAAATTCTTTAAAATACATCTTAGATTAACAGCTGAAGAATTTAGTTGAAAAGCTAGTGAACAAATGTCTGGAGGAAGTCCAAAATTAACCCTACTAATTACTGGAGGTAGTAGCGTTAAAGCGCTCAAGGCTTTACTGAAGCAAATTCTAGGGAAATTCCTTTAAGCATCCTTTGAAAAATTGCTGGAAGAATTGTTAGAGGAATCTTTTGAAGAATTTCTGAAGTGAACCCTGTATTAGTCCCTGAAAGTATTCCAGATGAAATCTCTGGAAAAACCACTAGGATAGGATCAAGCTTCAGGATCCTTTTTCGACAAATATTGAAAGAAACAGTTGAATAGTATAGTAGTCTCTTATAGCTTATTGAGACCCTGTGGAATTTTTATCCAGAATTCACTGCAAGTAAGATAGGAAAAAAAGATACCATTTTGGTTGGAATGAAGACTTTAGAAACCTTTCATCAAAAAATGGGGTTTTTAGACTTTGCATAAAAATAGTTACCAAATCTCCATAAATAAGCCTGCCGCCGGCCCTACGGATAGTCAAAAATATTAACAACTAGTGGTCCCGGCAAACTTCGTCTTGCCATCAAGTAGGCTGTTGCAAAACGCTATTGATCGTCCCATACAAAATGACAGTTTCGTTTGCGCTTGTTTTTTTTTTCAATTTTTCCGGTGAATATCCTGGGATTTTTATACACACAAACACGTCAGAAACCTTGACGAACAAAACTGATAAAGAATGATTAAAATCCGTTGACCCGTTCGTAAGCCATTTCGTGACATACAAACACCATTCCATTTTTATTTATATAGATAGATGTTTGGTAAGTCCATAAAATTTCATACCCATAAAGTTTCATAGCCCAAAGCCCCATACTGAATAGCTTAAGTGGCGTTTTGATAGCGGCGCAGCCGAATTTTTTGTTCTGTTGAAGAGAATTTCCTGGCAGATAATGCTTGTCTATAGATTTTGATACGAAAAATTTTGTTTTTTGTCGTAAATAGATGCTACCGTGGGTTTCTGGCTCAAAATATTTTCCCAGATTATAGTCGAAATTCCCTGAGAATTCTAGGTTTTTACTAGGTTGACTGAAATTCCCTGATAATTTCAGGTTTTCCAAGGTAGTAGACACCCTAATTTGCTTACAATCAACTATATTTCAACATTTTCCATGTCTTCTACAAAGTTGTTGAACATCTTAAAATGCGTGTTTTTGCTGAACATCGCACCTCTCTATCTCTTAAAGTTAAAGAATTATCAGTCGAATACGTTTTAATAAGGCTTATTTGTTTGCTAGTAAAAACCAAAAGTTATTATCAACTGCCGAAAGGGGAGATATGATACTTTCATGATTTTTAAGAGTTGTCTGCGTCATTTTGCGCCGAAGCCAGTTATAGAGGCCTAAACTACCCCTTGAAAAAAGAGTAATTCATGAATAGCTTTGTTACTTCAAAAGAGGGTTCAGCAAAAACACGGGTTTTTCTATGACAAACAGCTCTGTAGAAAGCACAAAAAATGTTAAAAATCTTGAAAAAAAAAATTATGACAAAAAGTATGATTTTTAGGGGCCATTCACATACAACGGCATATATCTCAAAAAGTATAAGAGATAGAAAAATCGTATTTTCGACAAAGTTGTTTCAAATTACCAATTCTACAACTTTGCCGAAGACACCATACGTCTATCTAAATGTTTTGAAAAAAATAGTTTTTATATCTCACTGCTAGGTGGATTAATCATAAAACTTTTTTCATCAAAAGCTGCGCTTCAATATACCAAGAAACTTCTCCGAACAAACTATATCGCTAAAATCAACGGTTTGGGCGCTATTCAAAAAGCGCATGAAATCGTGAAAATAAAACATAGTGCAGTGTCATATAACTTATAGTCATCTTTCTATCTCACAGTTGTGATGAAGGGACCACAGACTCATGAAAATATCGAGTCATGGAGTAGGAATGCTTTGGAAAACTGGTTTGGGGGAGCATCATATTAACCATAAGATTTAGTTTTTAGTTTGCTTCCATGAGTCGATATCGAGTGATAGGAGCATCGACTAATGATTGCTTAATGAAAAGAAAAAACTCAAATATTTGACGCACATTCATCTCTTTCATGTTTATTTTGCTTTTGCATATGTCGAATGCGTTTTTGAACCAAGGTTGAAACTGTCGAAACTCGTCCTAAATCACATATTCTACCCCAACCCGATCGAAGATTGACCGAACTCTAATTTGCTTCAAGTTGGTTTGTTTACGTTTTAATCACCGATCATGTTACAAAAAACGAAAATGACAATGCTGAAAAGTTCGAGAACTCTAAGAAAACTCTAGAATATTCTGTCAAATAGCTATTGCAGTTGTTATGTTCTTACATTCAAATTGATTGTTGTAGTGCTCCTAAATTGCTGTTGTAGTGCTCAATGAAACTTTTCGATGAAAAATTTCAAAGCGTTACTGACAGACAGATAACTCTGGGATTTTATATATTATATACCGAAAATTGTGTTTTTTAATAGTCAAAGTTCTAAATGTGGAGCCCAGCTCTTGTTGGGATTAATGTAATTCCATTTGCTAGTTATTATATCTGTACTATTAGAGTGATGCAAATTTTGAAATTTTAGCTCCCCTATGCTTAAACGATTTTAATTATGGTAAATAGCTTCCCCCCAAAGTTTGAAGTGATTCGGTAGAAATTTGACACACGCCATTTGAAGTTTATATGGAGATTACTATGGAAAATGCCAATTTTCTGTGATCAGCCCTCTATCTCTTCGTCATAATATTTTATGGAAAAGTGAACAAATACTTCTAATGTGAAATCTTCTCAGCTACAACTTTGCTGAAGACCACTTTTTGATTGGACGTTAGGATAAATTGATAAAGTTGGTTTGGATGTAGCATGCTTCACCAACTCGAAGACAAGACGTATCAGGTCAAAGTACAAAAATGAAACCAATTGCCTGTCAAAAAAGACCACTTCTCATTGGTCGTTTTGGCAAAGGCCTACTTTCACATCGTTGAGTTGGATTGCAACAGGGCACTTTGTTTCTAGCCAGGCCGTGTTGCTAGTTCATAAATTAGAGTTTTCAGCAAAAGTTTGGAAAATTTTCACAACATCTTATTGTTTCAAATCTGTTTATATTCGATGTTGCGTGTACCACATGTGATTTTACAATACTAAAATAAATAAAAAATACTGAATTGAGAGCAAAACAATGGAAATTATGTCAATTTTCTCTATAAATATCGCCTGTTTTGAATATTAACCTGAATTTTGAAAGAGATTACATCCTCAATTGCACTAAACGAATAAAGCGTGTAAGAAACAATCAAATTATGAGTCGTGATATCCGAATTTGTTCACAAGATTTGCTAAAAAATAATACTGGCAGCAGTGGCTTTTGTATTGTCAAGGTTATCGACTGAAAAACAACGGGGCAGTCTTAGTTGAGCTGTCACATCCTGTCCTAGCACCAACTGTTCGGCAGGCAACAGTGGTGCTCCTGACGGGAAGAATAGATCAAAGCAATCCAGTTCTACAGAAACATGAAAGTGTTGCTCTGAAAGTAATTGAATGATCTTATCAGCATGATATAGACTTTGTTATCGATAATAACAAATTATCCTTACGTCCCATCAAAATGTGTTTTTCGGCAAAGTTGTAGCTGAGAAGTTTTCACATGAGATGAGTGTGTTCACTTTTCCATAGATTATTATGATGAGCAGTTAGAGGACTGAACACAAAAGGTTTGCCTTTTCCATAGTAATTCCCATACAACCTTCAAATAGCGTGTGTACAGCCAAATTTCTTCCGAATCACTTCAAATTTTGGGAGGATCATTTCCATCATAATTGACATCGTTTAAGCCTAGGGGAGCAAAAACTTCAAAATTTGCATCAGTCTACTGTACTATACTAAGATAATATGCACCATGTGCCATAATAAAATCGTTGGTGAACTAATGCTAATCACCTTAAACAGCATGAGATTACCGTAAAACGGGGTAACTTTGATAGTTTTTTCGAAGAAAACTTCAATATTTATGCATGCTGTTTCAAAGAATTACAATTTATATTTTTAAAACAAGTACTGACATCCTAGCTATCGATTGCACTTGATAGATTGCCAAAAGATTTATTCTGAATGGATATACAATTTTTCATATAATCGAAAGTCGGTTTTCTGTTTTGGGGTAACTTTGATAATGGAGTATAAATCGAACAAGATTGAATGAATTACGGAACATTTATAGGGCGTTGCATACCTCTAGGCGTTTAACGCTGTATGGAAATTTCTGACTTAGATTACAAAAATCGTCCCAGTTTGTAAAAATGGTTTTCGCTAAGAGATTTTAGACCAAATTCATGTTCTACTAAAACTAGGCTATCATGGGTAAGTGACGAACTCATTATGACTTTATCAAATAGTGGTCGTAGAACAGATTGTTTGTAAGCGTTGCAATAATGCTAAAATCTTGTAAATTTTTAATATTTGCATAAAAATCCTCAAATGCATTTGATTCCAACGAAAATAGCTTTGACATGAAGTGTCATATTAATACTCTTGACTTTTGCATTCGTTTTTCTAAACTAATTGACAGAAACTTCGTTATTTCGCATAGTATGTTGGGGGTCTCGCACTATCAAAGTTACCCGCATTATCAAAGTTACCCCGTTTTACGGTACTTTTTAATGTGATAATAGTGCGTTTCCGATATTTTGATCAATAACTTCGGGAAGACTATTTATTTGAAGAAGTTTTATCTTGAATTGATAGTTCCAATGGCTGAAAGAATTTTGAAAACGACAGAGATATAGTAGCCTTAGTTCAACTTTCAACTGGTTTTGGACCCTTGATAGTCTAGTTCTCATCTCTTGGTAGTAGAAGAGTTAATTTTTTTCCATCTGCAAGTATTTTTTTATGAATCTTACGGTTGTAAATATCGACACACTTTCAAGATTTCTTTTTCGATCTGAAGTACAATAATGTATCCTGGGTGCTATTTTATTCAACAACGAAATTCTGAATATGTAATTAGGTGGATCTGCTGCTCTGTGTTTGTGTAACCCATCGTCATCATCGCAAAATTCAATAGGTAAGTCAACTTACGAGTATTACAGTGATGGTCCATACAGTAGTGAATTTGGTCGATTTAGGAAATAGATAAATAGAAAGTTAATTGGCATTCTAATGCAGAATATTAACTACTATTGGTGTAAATACTTGCAGCCTCTAATTCTAATGGTTTATATTATACAAATATGGCCAATTTGTATAGATATCCTCGATCGCCACTGTTCTCCGATGCAAAACTGAGGGAACACGTCTCCAAATTTACATTGCTAATTTGGAAAATGTAGTGACGTGTCGCGCTCGGATGCCCGCCGAGCTCATCCAGTTCTACTATTTTCCATGGGCGATGATGATGTTGCAAATTTAAATATTTGCTCGATAACAGCTCTTTTTTTTTGTTCACCGGCAGGTAACTGGCTCTACGACTACGATCCCGTGTTCGCCAATTGGATTGATTTCCGATGCAATTAGCGCAAAGTGGAATGGGTGTGAACGTGTCGGCGTCGAATCACATGGGTTACTTGTGTGTAATCGGGCGGCGGAATTTTCTTTACGTAACACTATTTCATCCCATTTTACAAGCACATATTGAATTGGATGGCGAAGATTAACCCGAGTGATTGATATGTTGATGCAGCGCATCTGGTTAACCAATTTATGGGTAGTCGTAAAGTTATCCTACAGCAGCTGACGGGTTAATGGGCATACATGCAGCCGGAAAAGTGCGATCAGAAGGCTCATTTTTATGATCATTTCATTCACTAGCTAGAGTGGAGACTTGTGTAGGTAGAGCTGTTGCATTATAGCATTTATAGAACTGCATTTCGGGTGCATCTTCGATGATTCTACGAGTTCAAGTTACATATCGCAGAGAATAGTCTTCAGCCATCATATAAACACAAAGTATCACTCAACATTATTAGGAACATTTTTGCTGCCATACGAAATTTGAACTCATCTGTTACTATGTGTAAATATTTGATAACGAAACTTTCAACATTTTGCTTCTAAACGGAAGGTTCCATCGACGATTCTATGTTTAGGGCCAGCAGAGGCCACCCGGAAACAATCCACTTGACTTTTAGAGCTGAGCAGAGAGGATCAATTTCAAGAAAGTCAATGCATCGACACAGCTCATTTTTGACAAAAAATAAAGAAGGAAAGAACGCACGCCGTCATAATTGCTTCCCGTGAACCTTCCACCTACGCACATTTGTGTTTGTTTTGTTGTGAGTGGGATCCAATTTCAGTGATTGGATAAAAGGTTCTATCCCCCATGCCATACTTTCAGTTGTTCTAGTTGATGTTGTTTGGATGATTTATACAAAGAATGCATTTCAAACCAGATCCGTACCAGCTTTCTGGCATCTCGCTCGGGTGGCGGGCAGTGCTACGGTGTCATGTTTTCTAGTAATAAATTAGCTTTTAATATGTTTGGACAGGTTAAGTTATGCTGATGCAGAGCACAAACAGATGACTGCGAGATTCGAAGCTTCTTGGAACACGTGACATTTGTTTTAGATGGCATTAACATGATTTATTTTTTCTCTTTCGATGATTTGACATGTTGCCTCGATCTAATACTTCACATATGACTGATGGATAGCTTTTATGGAATTTATTTCAAACTGTCATATGCAAGCCATCATCATCACGTGCTCCATCATGCTATCGATGACGCCCACCTTTCATCTTGCTAGAACTCCATTCAGCCATGGGCACTTAGCATAAAATGGCTCCTCTCCCACGTTCACCATTATGCTGCTGTGATCCATTTCTTCGGCTGTCAACACTTATCTTAACACCGCGCTATTATCTCGGAATGACAAAATAACTCCTCGCGTACAGCCTCTCAACATTCCCTGGTCCTCTGCTTGTTGGAATCTCTTTTCTTTTATTACTACGAGGCATTCCCGTGTGGCGAAAGATCGTAAAAGCAGCTCGTCAGTCCTTGTCTATAGGAGCAATAATGCCTTTTGCGGCTTACCAGTTCCCGAAATGTTTATTGTTATTGAAATTTCCGGCACTCCGGGGCCGTCGTCTTCGTCTAAACGATGCAACAGTTAGTTCTTGTTTACTTCTTGAAAACATATAAAAAATAAGGAAGACGATGTGGATTTGTGGTTATCATAACAAACTCCACTGGTAGACATCTTCTGCACGTTGTTAGCGGATGCCGTATGTTTATCATTGTTTGTAATAAGTGAAAAACCTCTTATGCGAAGAAAATAAATACGATCATCGCTCTCGTCTGCAAGTCCTTATCAACTTCAACGTTGCTTAAATTTAGTTTTATTTTATACTAGCGTCTGACATTTTGAACCACATATCGATGAGTACCTATTCGAATGAAAACAAATTAGCTGGTCAGACGGTCACGCACCTTTTCAGCTTTACCAACATTTCAATTGGGGAGCCAATTTGAAATGTAAATTGCAAATGCAATGCATTTTTCGGTGCTAGCAGTACGGCTGACTTCGGGGCGACAGATTGGTCAGTAAAACTGAGGTGCACACACTGCTCCTGAACAGCAAAAGAAGTGTAGGCTTATTTTATACAATTCTGGACAAATTTCCGGGGATTTGTATGGAAATAATAGGTTTCGATAATGTTCTTTTTCAAATTTAAGAGATAATCCTGAAAATCTCTGGAATAATTTTTGGGGACAACTGGAGGGTATCTTACAGAAGAAAATCATGAAGAAATCTGAGGAAATACTATGAGTAGTTCATTCAAGTATACATGGAATCTATTCAAGAAATAATAAATCTTCCATTAATCCCTTATAAATTCCTATTTATAACTAGCTTACTATTTTTTCAGAAGTAAATGTTTCCGTCCATGGCCGGAACTACAGGCTACTGAATTTCTATTAAAAAAATTCTGATTTTCCCGGATTATGGATTTCACCAATAAATTGTTAATGACCTATGATTCAAAATGATTCAAATGATTCAAAATAGTGTGACGCTAGAAGTAGCAAGAGTTAATTGTAATCAGTATGTTACAATTAACTCTTGCTACTTAAGTAGTTGATTCTCCACATTTTTTTTGTATTTTTTTCCTAATATACTTGATTTCGATAATGATTTTAAAAACTTAATTCTGAAACTGAAATATTCGCAAATAACTTTAGATGATCGATTTAAGATTCATAATAAAGAAGATATTCACACAATCTTGGGAACGGATCTCAAAGAATCCTGGTTATGATTTCAGCAAAGTTCTTGAAGTCCTAACCAGAATTACTACCGAATTCTGGACAATATTTATTACAAGGACTGGTTCGGTGGGATGATCCAAGATGATCCAAGGACTGGTTCGATGAGAATCCAAGGATTTGAAAATCCTGGACATTATTCTCACACTTTCCATAGCGGGGTCATATTCTGATGGAATTCTAGGCATAATTCTCAACAAAATCATCATAGGATTTTCACTTCATCCTGGACAGGATTCTTGAAAAATCTCTATCTTTTGGGATGATCTTGGCATAATTTATAAAATCATGCTTAATAAGATTCTGACCATTCTGACACAATCATATATGCAGCTATATGACTGAACTTTGAACAGGATTCTGAAAAAATAATGATAACTTTCGCACAAACTCCCGAGCATGATTGTCTACAATGGATTCAAAGTTAGATTCTTAACAAAGGATGAGTACAATTTACTTAAAATCCTGAACAAGATTATCGCAATACTGGGAAGGGGCGGAATGATAGTGTCCAATGTTCCAATTCTCCAATTTTCCATGGATGCATAAAAATTTAAATTTTCCATACTTTTGATAGTTCATTTTGACTTTGAATCACTTGTGAATTGGAGCGGCATAAATATTGGATTAAAAAGAGTAGAGGATTGTACAGGGGTTTGAATCCAATCATTAGAAGGTATTGTAAATTCTGCAGCTGCTTAGTGCTTACTGTTGCCAATTTTTAAGTCGTACAGAATTATTAAAAATGTTTGCGGAGAACTTGATTAAAGTTATTTATAACTAAACTTTAACGATTATTTTAAAATATTGTAGAATCAAAATGTTAATGATTTAAATTGAAAAGGGTGTTGGAAAACCATATAAACGATTTAATAGATACTCGCTATAGACCTTTCCAGCGGTTTTTTTTTTATAAATTGTCAGCTCAGAACTTTGATTTTCTTTTTGAAAATAACCTTTTTGAAAATAACCTAAATATAAATAAGCTTTTATGCGCGTGGGCGAAACTGCCGGGTATATCCGAATTTAGAGCATAGTTCTACAACAGAGCTAAGTTTAATAGCTGTTCTAAAAGTTCACAAGACAGTTTCTAGGAGCGCTAGATATGTTTTATTACTGTTTCTTGGAAAAAATCTTGATCCAGTGAATCTTTTGTTGAATTCAGATCTAAGCACACTGTAGCCGTCGCTGAAAAAACGTGATCGAAATTGTTTTGACCTTGAAAACATGATTTTAGTACTATAGTGTCTTCTGGAAAGTTTTTCCATAAAATAATCGCTATTTTATGAAAGTGTCAATTTGGTGATTAATCCACCTATAAGTGAGAACGAAATTTTATTTTTCGTATTTATGAATTTAAAAATAAACTTTATTCGGGAAAGTTGTAGGTAATATTAGAAGAAACAACTTCGCTGAAGACACCGTATGCATATTTTTTGATTTTTATGTACATTTGTGGGGTTTTTTGTGGAACACCCCTAAAAATCATTTTTTTATCATATTGGATGATTTTGTACAATTTTCAATTGTTCTAGTGTTATTTGTTACTTGCAAAAACGCATAACTTTCTCCAGAAGAGCATATTTTTATCTCTCATACTTTTCGAGTTATTGAAGGTTTTATATAAAATTTTTTGACACTAAAAATCATTTGGTCGCGCACATTTCCGCAGTCTGAAACATGTTCATCCAATGGTTTGAAACTAATACTATGAAATGCAGAGAAAGCCGTTTTTAGCCTGACGGTCAAAAGAAAGTCTGAAAAAATGTTTACTTACATGCAGATATAATTTACACTTATTCACTACACCCTATATTGGCTTAACTTGAATATCTGGCATCACTGTATCGAATTTTATGCAATAAAGTCAACAATATAATCAATCAAAATAAAGGTCGGAGTAATCTGCTCAGACAAGTTTATCACAGACAAACAGACAACATATCCAACACACTTCTCGTCGTTCACCTTTCCAACGTTAGCTGTTTATTTTTTGCAGAAAAACACTTATTGCTATTTTTTCTGCAGGAAGTCTCAGTCCTTTCTTGAGAATTTTACTTATTCACTAATTAAAAATTTGGTTTCTCTCCCATCAATTCATTAAGAAATATTTATCGATTTCTACAAAATGAATCGAATCAAAAACTCGAATTAAGAAAATCGATTCATTCGATTCTAGATGCTCCAAACATCGATTCAAAATATCGATTAATCGTAATGACAACTTAAATATTCGAAATATTAATTTAAACTCAGCCAAAGCTAGTACGGATGCTTATATTGGGTGCCACTCATATAAACCAAAAAGCAATTAAACAGTTTGAAATGCATACTTACCGATTTTCTCGCATTAAAACATATTTACACAATTATGAAGAAACAATCCACAATCGCCTTCGTGTACTGTCGTTCTATGCATATTTGGCTCGCATCTCATAAGGTTTACATAGAAAATGGGACAAGTAAGTGTAGATGAGAAGTGTAAGCAGGTTGTTATTTATTAATGGTTCCTTTTATACATGGGTTCGATCACCACAAATGAATAAATTCAACAAAATGTTATCATAGAAAAATGTATGAACAAATTTTGTTACATGATCTTTAATATGATCATCTTAAGATTTCAGTAATTCCGCTGTTTTATTTTGTATGATGCTGATAAATAACCTTCGCCAATCGTCAATCAAGCGGTTCTGGTGATGGCAAATCACATGACACGAGGGTAAATATTTCCGATAACTATTACTAATATTCTAAAATATTTCAACAAATGTAATTTTTTCTTTCTCCACAAATTATCAACTATTTATTGTAAAATGCATAAGTGTTATAATTGTGAATAAAACTAAAATATAGGGATTTCTTATGAACAAACGAAAACTATAACATTTTTTATTGGTTTAGTGGGACAAAAACCTTTATCGGTATTTTACTAGTACTACCGATGAATCTATGACAAAAGGTCGAAAGACAAAAGGTCGAAAGGACAAAAGGTCGAATAACAAAGAAGAAGGGACAAAAGGTCGAAAATCTTTTTTCAAAGAAGGAAAAATTTCCCACCAAGTAAATCATTTTCGACCTTTCGTCCTTTCGACTTTTTGTCTTTCGACCTTTTGTCCTTTCGACGTTTTGTCTTTCGACCTTTTGTCCATAAACCCTACCGATTCTGATCGATGTAGTACCGTCGAATCGGTATTCAGCAAAAGTAGTCGGAGCCGGAATCCCTAATTGACCACCTACTTCATATATGGAACTAACGTTAGAAAAGTGAACGATGAAAAGAGTGTATGATATTTAGTCTGTTTGTCTGCGGTAAACCTGTTTGAACAGATTATTCTGATCTGTTGTTGATTGATGTCATTGTTGATTTCATTTCATAAAATTCGATACAGTGATGCCAGATATTCAAGTTAAGCCAATATAGGGTGTAGTGAATAAGTGTAAATTATATCTGCATGTAAGTAAACATTTTTTCAGACTTTCTTTTGACCGTTAGGCTAAAGCAGGTTAAAAGCGGCTTTCTCTGCATTTCATAGTATTAGTTTCAAACCATTGGATGAACATGTTTCAGACTGCGGAAATGTGCGCGACCAAATGATTTTTAGTGTCAAAAAATTTTATATAAAACCTTCAATAACTCGAAAAGTATGAGAGATAAAAATATGCTCTTTTGGAGAGTTTTTGCAAGTAACAAATAACACTAGAACAATTGAAAATTGTACAAAATCATCCAACCTAGTTATGATGAAAAAAGTGATTTTTAGGGGTGTTCCACAAAAAACCCCACAAATGTACATGAAAATAAAAAAATATGCATACGGTGTCTTCAGCGAAGTTGTTTCTTCTAATATTACCTACAACTTTCCCGAATAAAGTTTATGTTTAAATTCATAAATACGAAAAATAAAATTTCGTTCTCACTTATAGGTGGATTAATCACCAAATTGACACTTTCATAAAATAGCGATTATTTTATGAAAAAACTTTCCCGAAGACACTATAGTACTAAAATCATGTTTTCAAGGTCAAAACAATTTCGATCACGTTTTTTCAGCGACGGCTACAGTGTGCTAAGGAGAGATTTTTTAGACAGTAAACGATATATCGCAAGAAACTATTTGATTGTCAATTTGATTGGCCTATTCCCCAGAAATCAGTCTGAAATGTTGCAAAAAATCTTGCAAAATCAGAAATAAAAAAATCTGCTCAAGAACATCAAGAACAATGATCTAGCCATGGATTCATTAACCCCTCTACCGACAGCTTCATTTTTTTCCACAAGAAAAAAATTCAAATCGCTATAACTTTTTTGTTTCTCGGTGTTTTTGCACCATTTTTTCACAAGTACTCAAAAAACTCTTCTAGTTTGCGAATCCGTGTCGATATTGATGATTTTTGATCTGATTTCAAAGATATTCCATTTTTTCCATATAACATGTGTTAGGCGGCCATTTTGTTTAACGTCAACTTGTCGAAAAAATAAAATGTGGGCTATATAATGCCATGTAACAAGGAGCTTCTCTGAAAAAATCATACAAAATGGGTAAGAATTCTTAGAGATGTCTGAAAATTACGATATGAGGATTTTTGAAGTTCTCAAGATCTTTATTTGGCCAGCGTGGTACCAGCAACATAAATGTTCATTACTCAAAGATGGTTGGGGCCCAGATAGCCGTAGCGGTAAACGCGCAGCTATTCAGCAAGACCAAGCTGAGGGTCGTGGGTTCGAATCCCACCGGTCGAGGATCTTTTCGGTAGGAAATTTTCTCGACTTCCCTGGGCATAGAGTATCTTCGTACCTGCCACACGATATACGTATGCAAAAATGGTTATTGGCACAGTAAGCTCTCAGTTAATAACTGTGGAAGTGCTCATAAGAACACTAAGCTGAGAAGCAGGCTCTGTCTCAGTAGGGACGTAATGCCAGAAAGAAGAAGAAGAATGGTTGCACCAAATCGCTTCATTTTTTCACATCATACTCTCATTGATGTGTTGTTCCGAAGAGTGAATATCAGAATAGGATAAAAAATCTGTAGCCTGAGATATATACGTGGGTTATGGTTATGCGTCGGTCCCCCAAGGAATTTCGGAATATCTCTGGATCCAGATGACCAATGATCAATGTTGATACAGATTCTAAAACTAGAAGAGTTTTTTGTGAACTTGAAGAAAAAACGATGCAAAAATACCGAGAAACAAAAGAGTTATCGCGATTTGATTTTTTTTCTTGTGGTAAAAAATGAAGCTGCCGGTAGAGGGGTTAAGGATCTCAAAACCAATTCTGAACTGAGAATGACATGAAGAATTCACTGTAAATGTGCAGAAATCTATACAAAATCCTAACAAAGTTTCACCACATATCACCAGGACTCCGATGAACAGGAACGCATAATGAATCTGCCTAGGATTTCAAAAGAGAAACATCTCTCTCTTGGGAGATGATTTGCGAAAATCTTTTTAGCCTAGTTTCCCATCAACTGCTATGAATCTACTTAGAATTGCAAGAAAAACAGCCAAATAATTTTATCAGCAAACCTCTAATTATCTTTTCAGTAGCTTTCTAAAGAACTTTACAGTAACTAGTCAATTGCTCTCTCTACATGTCGATATATTCTTATCTCTATATATATGGGGGCCTTCCTTAGCCGAGTGGTTAGAGTCCGCGGCTACAAAGCAAAGCTATGCTAAAGGCGTCTGGGTTCGATTCCCGGTCGGTCCAGGATCTTTTCGTAAAGGAAATTTTCTTGACTTCCCTGGGCATAAAGTATCATCGTACCTGCCACACGATATACGAATGCAAAAATGGCAACTTTGGCAAAGAAAGCTCTCAGTTAATAACTGTTGAAGTGCTTTTAAGCTTTGGTATTAATTTGATGATGGATGATCGATTTGTTTTCATTTTGCTGTTGGACTTTGTTTTAGTATGAATTAGGTATTTGTTTACTGGAACGCAATTACAAATTACATTTTGGAAACACGTGTGACCAAGAACACAATTACTTTCACCCTATTGTACGAAACCTTAGCGGTCGGATTGGCTTTAATTTACGTTAATATCCCAAATTACTCCAGAACTGTAAATCTTTGGAAAAAAATTCTACGCAACTATTATTTAAGCCTTTACCCCGCAAATACCAATGCAAACTAATACAAACAACACGGGATTGGATTGTAAACAGTTAGATCACCAATTTTGTGTACCATCTATGGTTGGCTAGTGCTAGTTCATCCATTGGCTGTCTCCTTCACGGCATCTGCTGAATGCAAGAGATTGAATGGATGCAGAAAATAAACAAATAATCACACATTAACTGACGGAGGCTTGAGTTTGACCGTGAAATTATTTCTGTTCGTGCGATTCTCCATTAGATGATTTGATCGCTGAATAGTTTCTAGACTTCAAATGTTCCTCGGTCGGTATGAAAATGCCCATTCATATTTGAAGAAACCATGACGAAAGCTGACCTTGCTCAGTTGTCTGACACGAGTTTTTTATCCGATTTGGTAATCAAGTGATTTAATGAGAAACGGCATAATGAAAGTTTAATCATACCATATGTAATTGAAATCACTTGGGCACTTAGGGCAAAGTGGGGCTATGAAAGCTGCTAGGTTTGACCAATTTGTTCTATTGCAAATTAATTCTAAAGAAATTGATAATGATGCAATGTGTACCTTTGAGACTTTTCCTGGATTTTTAAAAAGTCCCTTCTATGGGATCTAAGTATTTTCATTTCCTAATAAGAATTTACACCTTATTTAGCCCTACTCTCCCTTATCATGTACACATCGCGCAAGTGCTTGAATGACAGCTACATTGATGATGACGAAATGTCGACGTTGACGGTTGAAGGTCGAGCTAACGAACTGCTACTTAGTACACCAAATGCAACAAAAAAAAATTCACCGTTTGAAATCGCCTTCTCAAAGTAAGCGTTTGCGTCCTACAGATGTTAGCTGACGAAATGATCTCGCCCAAACAGGTTCAAAGGCGTTCAATTAGTTATCCAATTATTCAGCCCAGTATACTGAAATTATCATATCGAAAGCAATTTATGGACTTTGCTATTAGACGCCGCCATTTTTTTCTATCTATGAACCGCATATTTTGCACCACGATATCAGTCGGGGCATATATTTCATCATGGTGGCGTCATCCAAATGACGGTTGTAATTCAAACAATTGCCGCTCCTGTCATTCGAGCAATTGTCGTCCGACGTGTGTGAAAAATTGAGGAATTACCAAAAAAAAAAAGATTACGAATAGGGGTGTAAAACGTTGCATCATGATGGCGAAACGGGGCCCCCGATAGTGACTAGGATAAGATAAGGATGCAGTATTATTTGGTACCGTCGAATGTGGTGACTTGCAACACGAGGTACACTACAACTATGTAGTACTCTAAAACAGGTCGGTAGGTCTGTTTTATACTCAAATGTGTAATAATTCGTTAAAAAATAAAATAAAAATAAAACCGGTAAAATATGATGATGATTTCACCTCTCATTTTCCCATAGAAAGTATCTCGATTAGTTTCTTACAAACAGGTAAGCAAAAATTAATCCTTCAAATACATGAAATACCTGACTAGTGCGACTTATAAAACATAGCGACATTTTGTCGAGTAATACTTATGAAATATCACCACTTTTAGAAATGTGCATATTATAAAGTAAGTCGATTCAAGCTTTTGTCCTCTCTTTCTGGAAAGTGTTGCAAGTCTCCCCATTTGACGGTATGATAGAATGCGATGTAACAGGGAGGTTTGCGATGGCGTTTGCCGGTTACATCAACGCGTAATATTTTTCCCGCATTAATCCACTTTGCAAGTCAATGATTGTTGACTGCTAGTAAATACCTTTTCGTTGGCGTCAGCGTGGGAGTTATCTGGATGCGCATTTATTAGAACCTAATCTAGATTGTGAGCATGGTTTTGTTTTATGGGTTAAATCAAGGATTTGTTTTCATTCCGTTATCATTGCCAAACACGAGCGATCGAACGAGTGATCCATATGTCGTAACCAGGTGTAAAGTACGTAAGACAGTGCCCATTTCCTTTTCGGAACAATGCCAAACCTGATGATTATTTTTAAACCAGCGGCAGCTTCCTCGTGGACCGTGTGCAAAAAAAAAACGAAACTTTGTGTTATCAGAGACATGTCAATTCGATTTTAGAAACTCGGCACCGAAGACTGACATCATCGTCATACCACCGGCGTCCTATCTTTCTACGATGGCGGTTAGATAAACAACAACTGTCCTCGGCGATATGTCCCCAAAATGACCCACAAGTCAATTGACAATTGGCCGGGGAGGCGATGTGAACGAGTTAGCACAGGTTCGCGAAAATTGATTTCAATTGCGGCATTGATCTAATTGATTCCATTAAATTTGCCATTGCCGATGATGATTTGATTAGTTTAAAAGGTTAGTTCTGGGTGGCGTGCGAGAATCGTTACGGAGGCAGAAACTTTGAGATTTGGCATGGAAAGGAATTCACATGACAAGTTAGAATTGCGGATTCGTAATTTTACGTCATAATTTATGCAATCCCTAAACACTTGAAAATTGAAGTATATATACTGCAGCCGTCGATATATTATACATAGTTGATGCGTATTATTGGAAAAAATGCTGCGTAGTCGTGGAATTTAAAGTTTAGTAATATATTTTTTGCTATTGAAACTGATTATATAACTCATTAGTTTTAAGTGAGTGAAACAATAAACTGATCATGTTTGTATAGTTGACGTTGTTTAAGCATTCTAGACATTCATATTATCATATTATCTATACACACTTAAAACAATGTATATTACTTGTAATCAAATTTGAAATGCTGTGTATAAATAATAAAACAACGTGAATGTACAATATATAGCATGTTAAAATAAAGCTTTGTTATAAAATTCGGTGTGGAAGGATCAAAACTATTTGTACGTTTTACAGTATTAGGTTTCAAAAGACTGAAAATTCACGTCTTCCGAAACGCTCGTGAATGTCAGATCCAGGAAATAATTTTCCAGTTTTTTATAGCCATACACTTGCAATTATGATGAATCTATATCAGTAGAACTATCGTCCTAACTCTCCACTTAAAGTTTTCGTTATCTGTCCTTGAATTATCGAAAATATGTTCAAAACTACGATGGCAGTTACATTGGCTATGAGAACTTAGCGAAGTATATGTATTTTTTTCTATATTGCATGATCCATCTCTTAAAACATTCACAAACTATTATCAATCTCCGACTTTGATGGATTATGTTATTTGTTTCTTTTTTTGTATTATTCAATAGACTTAGGGTAATCACAGCCTGCCGGATCTGAGAAAGTGACTAAACAAAGCTTAGCTTATTACTGGTTTGCAATGGTTTTTTTTTTTCAAATTCTTTATAATGCCTGTAAATGAAAGTATGGAATAATTTAAGTCATAATGTTGAAACAATTTGCTTCAGACATTTGAAAAATCATCAAAAGCTTGGAACAAAAGAATCAATTCAAGATCATAGAAGGTGTTGTAGGGGATCATGCTAAAAGTTAATTACTGAAAATTATCGAGTGAAATTTAGGTGTACTTTGTTTTCTAAGCCCAGGCTTATGAAAACGGATAATATTGACAAAAAAAAAATCAATGAATAGCCTTTAAAACAAGACGAATATAAATATGTGTTGCTTTTTCAATACATTGGTCTTTCACTAAAAATAATTTATTAATTGTTCACTTTTGTTAAGCTTTTAAAGCTTGATTATGAGAAAGAAGGCATTATTAAGCATTGCAATTTAGTGGTGTTCATCAAATTTTACGCTCTTTACGGGAATCCCGGGACGTCAGAGCTTATATCCCGGGAAACGAGAAATCCCTAATTTTGTCAAATGCCGAGATTTTTGTCCTAGAACATCACGAGATGGACACTCTATACCAGGCATTACACAATAAGCTAATCTAACAATCGTCTTGTCAGGATCCTTGAATTTTCGTATGATTCTCGCGTAATTTTCCAATATTCCCAAAAAATATGTGTCATTAGGTAACCGCTAAGTACCCCATCAATTATTTTTCTCAAAAATCTTACTAAGTCTACCGAGTGGAATGGTGTAGATCTTGTTATTGATCGTCAAAAATATCATACGACTTCATCAAGGATTTTATAAAAGATCTCGATATTAGTCAAGTCGAGAAAAATGAATAAATGAATAGTAAGGAATGAATAATGACTTGAGAAGTCAGTCAAGCCTTCGGGTTTAACTCGAATAAAGAAGCATCAAATAATTTTAATAGAAAGATGATTCCAGAGAACAGTTAAGAAATTGTGAGGCAGCCGTTGATGATTTTACCATATATCTTCCTTACAACTAAAAGTGAAATTACGAAGAGTTTCACAGGTAATTAATTTATAAGGAATAATAAGAATTTCATTTAATAGTTCTATGGTTTAAACCATAGTGCAGCTAAAGGAACAATCTTTCTCAAAATACGTTAAGATTTTCCGGAGGAATCTTCGAACGGTATTGTCTAATTTCCACCAAGGACCTATCCCAAAATCTACCGAAATGTTTGCATCCAATCAATCAAAAATCTTTTGAAGAAATGATTACCTCAGCAAATTAGTAGGAATACGTTATCCAATTAGCCGAGTGGTTACAAAGTAAAGCCATGCTGAAGGTGTCTGGGTTCGATTCCTGGTCGGTCCAGGATCTTTACATAATAGAAATTTCCTTGACTTCCCTGGGCATAGAGTATCATCGTACCTGCTACACGATATACGAATGCGAAAATGGCAACTTTGGCAATGAAATCTCTCAGTTGATAACTGTGGATGTTCTCATAAGAACACTAAGCTGAGTAGCCGGCTCTGTCCCAGTGAGGACGTTAATGCCAAGAAGAAGAAGACGTTATACAATTCATAAAGTATTTATCTGGAAACAAATTTCTAAGAATCTTAAGATCAACTATTCAAAAATGTATTCAACGATCACGAGAGGAATCCATCAAAGAACTCTATGTACATGTCATTACAAATCCATCTAGTATCTTACAAAAATCAGGGTGATTCAAAATTTAAAATAGTTTGAGAATCCAATCTCCAATGTCTTCATTACCATCTTAACGATAAACGAACGATAACGATAACGATAAAAATAGCGTTCTGTGAAATTTTCAGCTTTTTCGGTTCTGGTGTAGGTGTGTATGGAAATTACTATAGAAAAAAAATCGAAAAATGTTCCAAACACGTATGTACAACTACAAATTTATCATCTCACAGTGAAAATTAATTATTAAAATTTGAATAGAGAAAGTTACTTAAAGGAGAGTTCCATTTTGAGCTAATTTTGTTAAAGATTATTGCAGAAATTGGCAGCTTTATAATCCTATATGGAGCTAAATAATGACAAACAAATTCATGAATTTCTCTTCTCCCATTCGTCGGATTGGATTGCGTTCTTCAGCAACTTTCTTTATTAAGGTTGGAAGAAAAAGTTTTAACTTTGGGCCACCTTTAAATGACCCTATTAAAAGCTGAAATTTCACAGAACACTATTTTTATCGTGAGAATGTTATGAAAGATGGATTTTCAAACTTGTTTGAATTTTGAACCACCCTACTGTTCATTTAAGAAAGTGGACACCTGTTTATCAACATATTGGTGTGAAATTTCATGAGAAAAGATGAGAGTTTTGTTCCAGTGTGTATTCAAACGTTTATTTTGACAGCACAAAAAAGTTGACAAAAACAGTTGAAAATTCTAAGCAGAAGGTTGAATTAACATGGCGGCACGTACATAGAACAGTTTAAGAGATTTAGCTAAAATCGCAAAGTGTTCAAAATCTTCAGTGTTTAAAATCGTGATGAAGTTTGGAGAAACATGTTCCCTTGAAGTAAAATCTGGACGTAAAACGGGGCCATTGCACAAAGAAAAGCTGGATGCGTTGCGCCTTCTGAAATCGCAAACCCGTGTTCTATTCGTGAAATCGCCAAAAAGATAAATATTAGCAGCGAACTGTGTAAAATATCAAGAAGCGTAACAACAACAAAACTGTCAAGAAGCAGAGAGCATCAAAAAGGACGAATTCTCTGAAGGCATTTTCGAAATCAAGGGCATGGAACTTGTATGACGTTCTCCTAGAAAAACCGACCGATGTATTTTTAAAGGACTATGAAACGTACGTTATGCTGGACGCAACTACACTTTCAGGACCGCAATTTTTTGGCATCTTAAGAGAAGCAATTTCTGTCGATTTTTTCAACAAAATATGGTCAGCGGCACAACGTAAAATTACAGAGAAAGGTGTGCCGAACCTAATGGGAGGTAGAGAAAAGTCAGAGCATTCTTCAGAAATGCGTAAGTTATTTTCAAACTTTTGTGATTTTGGCAAAATTACATCGGTTTTCATGTATTTCAAGAAAACTAATGAATTTTTTCGAAAGAAAAAACAGTTTCTCACTTTTTAAATGAACAATCAATATCAATAACAATATCATACAAAAAAAAATGATTGTCAAGGATGTTTAGAAGATTTGTAACGAATTCTCAAGCGGAGTATTAAATAAATCTCTTTAATAATCCGTAAAAAATCTGCACATAAATCAGTCAAAACCCGCAAACGTCACACTGTCATACGTATAAGCTTTGCCTGAATGCAATAATTAATACGCAGATAGGATAAGATTCTTCAGAGATTTGAACCCAAGATTCAAATAATGGGCCTTATGAATAAAATGTAGTAAAGTTGAGTTTACTACAATCTCGGTAGTAAACGCTATATGTGGAACACGAGTGGAATATGTTTGTGTCATTTTCCTTTCTACACCTTTCGAACATACTACAAACAACGCGTTGTTATGAATAAAGGTAGCATTTACTACAAAGCTACTGGTAGTTAGCTTAAGAGGTTGCTACTCATGCTTTGAGATTGCGAAATTGAATGGAATAATTTACTTTTGAGTAAAAATCATGGGAAAACGATATGAGTTTTGATATTTCGGAAGGTATTTTGAGTTTTGCTTAGGAGTTCTGAGGTGACGAAAACATTCGCCCCGCCAATTCTGAGATTCCGGTAAGATTACTGGCTGTAGCAATTTGTAATATCCGTGTGAACTCTGGCATTACGATATTCATGTTATTTTCTAGGAATTTTAGGATGTCGGTAGGAATTCAGATATTTATAATGTAATTCTGAATTTTACGTGTAAATTCTGACATCTCAGATTCTCAGATTTCCTTTGAAATTCCGGAATTCCTGTAGGAACATTGGGATTCCGATAGGGATGTCGGATTTTTTATGATAATTCTGGAAGTTTAAATACCATTCTAGGAATATTGCGGAAATATTAGAAATCTGGTAAAAACTCTAGAATTGGGGTGGGAATGGGATTCCGGATATTAATCTCTTAGAATTGGGTATCTTTCAGACGGTATTTTTATGAGATTGCGGTGGGATTCCTGCGAATTATTGTGTGAATATTTGTAATTCTGAATACAATCTTTGTAATTATTGTAAAAACCTTTAAGATTCCGTTGATCTCCAGTTCCGTTGGAATTTCAAAGCAAAGCTTTAATATAAACCTTTTGAATGTCGGTAAATATTTTATAGATTTCAATGGGATTTTTTGTGAAATCGATAAAAATTTTAATAATTTCAAAGGGAACCCTGGATTTTTAGGAGAGATCCTCATTGAATTCTAACGACTACAAATGGAATAACTACAATTCCCATTAAAATCTCTACATTCTAAGTTCTAGAAATTCCAAGGATACTATCAGAAACCCCACCAAAATAACGAGAATATCACTGAAACACTTAGAACTTCCGGAATTCAACATGCTGTTAAGAAAACACACGGGGAGCATCAAAATTCTACCTCTCTAAATTCTATTCTCAGTATTGGTGCTAGAAAATATGTAATTCCTAATTTGATAGCTGTAGTCTAGAGTGTAGTGTAGAGATCTTGATCTTCATAGATGTTAAGCTAATATTAAAAAAAAACATCAATCGCTGGCGTTGGCGAAGACCGAAAACCACTCAGAAAATTCATTGATGTACCATCATCATAAAATCATAGACATAAAGAGAATACCAGACTAATCGCAAAATTACACTACAAATCTTGTCAAATTACAGCACCTTCATGATTTTGTGCAAATTGTCGCGTAATCGATTAGATTCCATGCATTTCCGCCATATGCATGATTGTATTAATTTTAAGCGTCTCTCTGAATAGATTGTTCTTTACGTGCAGAATCACTCTGCACCCTGAATGGAAATTTCTTAACGTGCAGCTTCAGTCACTGCTCTGCTCATGTTCGAAAAGTTTTTTATTCATACCAAAAGTGTAGTAAACTTTGTGGATTTTATTTTTGAGTAGATGCTACATGTAGTAAAGTTCAACGTTTTTTATTCATATCACTCAATGACTTGGTTTGCGTAATATAACATTAACTAATAATCTTGTTCCGGTGTAAGTTTACGATTTCCTAGTAAAAATGATTCATTTACTGGTACAACTAATAAAATGCTAGCAACGGCATTGGTCTCATCTAGGGCGTAGTATAGATAAGAATCGTGCTATCTACACCCTTGAACGTCACCTTTCCTCCTCTGGTGGATGCGATAAGTATCCACCATGAATCACATGTAGTGCATACAAGTTTAATAACCATTAAAACTGTAAGAGCCCCTCAAGTGATAAATTACACGCCTTAATTGCAATCATTCTTTTCGAGGGGCGAAGGTTTCTTTCGTGTCCGTAGCTTCCAGGTAGAACCTATAGAAATTCTTCTCAATGCGGTGGCTAATATGAAACGCCCACCTATCGTGCCCAAACGATGCCACTAGAATTAATGGCGGTGTATATACATTTGTAGATAGACAGATCTCCTCACCGAATCGTCGACAGGCAGTAGGTACACTGTGATGATGGAGCTGCATATTTTCCAATTAAACGTCAAAAGCTCCCGACCCTGGCCATGTAACAGCATACTATCGGCCCGCTCGAGGGCTTGTAATAAATTAAATTGTCTATTTTGAAGTGGCATCAGGTTGAGGTTCTGTGAGGTAACGCCTACTCACAAAAAACGGATGCCATCACAGCCCTGGAACGAGATAATAATCTGCTTTCTGAATTACGACATATTCCATCTTTAAAATGTGCTTCTTACATTTGTCTTAATGCATCCAAACAATTTCTCTTTTCACGTATGCATGCATAGCAATGCACAGTGTGTTTTTCTTGTTCGGTTGGTTTAACGATTAGTTCGACTAAAATCCATTATCGTTGGAATGCTAATCCAGCGGGAAGATGGCCTACCCGCTGGGAAAGGAGAAACAAACAGCAGGCCCATAATGCTTCAAAAAATCACGTTTCTTTCGAAATTGATTCGTCGTCTTCGTCGCCGCTAATGTTCCGTTATAATCGCTAATGGACGACGTTAATGGTACACGTGTTCAAACGTGGATTGGAACCTGCCATGTGACTGTGTCACGTTTCAATCTAAACAATTTTGAAAAAAGCACCTGATGATGGGATGCATTTATGTTGACCTGATTGGATTGGTTGTGTTTAGCCTAGATGCGGCATGTGGTAGTCATAATAAACGCAACCCGTAGACAGACAGCAGAACTCTGAGTAACGCCTGGGCGACATAACTTCGTGGGAAGACGTCTAATTCCACCAAGGTGCCAAGGTATCAGTTAACATGTCTTCGTTGTGCCTCGGTTGTATTACCGTGCATGTTTTGGCGAGAACAGCAGAAATTCCAGACATTTCTCGGCAGTCGTGGAAGTGACAACAACTGTGTCGGCTTGGGTTTCGATGGAAATCGAACTCAGTGGGTAGCAATAGACGATGAATGCTAATGGATGGTGATTGACTTACATATGCGTTGCACTTTTAGAAAGAATTGTATTATTCTGTACAACTTCAGGATAGGTTGAATCACCATTTGAAACAAAAGTTGCGACTGCAACTGTTCATTGCTAATTATTTACAAGTAATGAAATGCGGCGAACGTAGTTCAAAGCAATTTCAGGATGGTACTGATCATTTTGTGCCAAAAATAGTTATTTTAGTAAATAGATTCGATAAAATGATAACCAAAAAGTAACTTTAGTTTACTATAGGTTATGACATGAATTCGGTCTGCATCTATTTTACTCGATTAGGTTTAGTAGAAAACGATTAGATATGAATACCTCCAACCGATATCCCATGGAACGAGACCAGACCACCTTCAAGTGCAAAACTTCAACGTTTTTTAATCATTCTCAATTATCCTATCGCTGACACCGGTATATCGCGTCGGCTGTGGCGCTCAACACTTTCGTTTGACAAAAATCTGATGTCGTAATCTTGTTTCATTAAAGTTGCTCACTCTTTGGTCTGTTTGTTTCATTTTTACGTACCTGCGTCGCCGAACGTTTAAACCGCACAAATACGTAAAACTTAACCGCCGCGAACCAGCGACCGGTGCCTATATTTAAACGTTCGCAATCCATAAACCCCCCTGCATTGCAACGCTCCCCCTCCCCGTTTGGTAAAAACGCAACACATGAAACGGTTCGTTTATCAAATCCGACTTATGTGCGGTGGATTTGGGTGAACTACAGTGTTGACGCACTGGCATCATCGGGAAAATTACAGTTACAACTTTCTTATCCATCGTCTGTCATCTCGCTGGAAAGCTATTTCTGCACGTCTACATCATCATCTGGAGATCGGATTCTTTCATCAGACCCAGCCAGCCAAATCATCCTCCGGTTCTGGTGGTTTTGGATGACTGGCCGTGCAGAAGACGACTAAGGCTTCTTAGATCATTCAGCAGGCCGAGGAAAGGCGGCATGCAACCAACCAAACGTCGACGAAAAGATCAGCGTAGCGCAGCTTAAGCCGGTGCCGTTTTGATGTGGTAGTGGATTCGGCATGCGAGATTCGAAAACTCCACTACTACTGTTAGGTGCTAAGTGAGCAGGCGTATAGTAGGGATGGGCAATGACCCCTCTGGAGTTTTTTATTCTCTTTTACGTATTCAAACCCTTTTAGCAGAATCTCAAGAAAGAGAAACAAAAAAGTAGATTTAAGTATTGAACCATTTAATTTGCTTAGCCTTTGACAGATACGTGTATTTTGACTACCATTTACAGTCTTTTTCAGTGTCATTTACAGTTACTCGGTTACAGCTCAGAACTTAAAAAAAAACATTCTTGTCGATGTAAATCACAAGTGCCAAGACTAGGGATCGGCTCTCTACTGATTATCACATTATCTGATATTTAAAATCCAGGTCTCGGGTCTGCTGATTGTCTTCTGCACTTTTGATTCAATGAATTTCAAAAATAATGTTTTGGCCATATGCCAAAAGTCGTAGCCATAGTGGATTATACACCGTTTAACATAAACAATCAGTATGGAACCTTTTGTGTTCAGTAGAAAACAATCACATGATAGAGCTATAATAATTAACTCGTTTTAATTGATTCAAATAAATTCATTTTTTTTTTTAATTTTAAATCCCATACACCTAATTTATACAGGGAACTCTTAATTTGGCAATTCTCATAACAGGGCTGGTAGCAATCAATAAATAATAGTGACTTTAGTGACCAAAATGATCAAAATAGTGACCAAATAGTGACCTAAAAGTGACTTCAAAACCAGCAGTATTAGTCATAAAATAAACCAGAAACGAAAATACGTTCTATATTGATATTTACGAATGCACATATTCGGTAAATTTAGAATGTAAAGAACAGCAGTAATAGTTGGAAATGTTTCTTAACATTTGTCTGTCCAGGATAAGCCTTGATTGCTCAGAAAGATGGTACATTTCAGATTTAACTTATTCATAAAAAGTGGATGAATTTCATAACATTCTGAAAAAAAATTTTAAACAAGCAGATAAACTGAAATAATGGTAAAATTTGTGGCAGAATTTCTGTAAAATTAAAACCCTTTCTTCTAAGTAAATACTTATACCACTAATACCTACAATTAAACTGAACATTCCAATAAATGAATTCCTGAAAACGATCATATCGTAAAACTCGTGAAGTTACAGGATTTATATGTTCTACGACCCTGAAAATGACTTATTTTGCATACCGTGCACCCCCGCTAATTTGGACGATACCTCATGCAAACCATTTGAAATTAAATACTTAAAACCGTGTTCCTGTTTAGTCTTCTGGCTGTTTTGTTTTGATTCAGCGTTTCGTTTCACAACGTTCCATTTGACTTCATTGCATTCCATGAGCTAAATGACTGTTTAATCATTAGTTTAGATTAAAAGCGGTCAGATCAATGAGGGTATTTAGTACTTATATTGTAAACAAACAGTAAACGATTGAAACCGCATATGTGTTGCTAAAATTTATTAACAGTATATTTGACGTTAGGGAATCGCCACTGATATCACTATAAACAGTTTAAATTTGCTTTCTTCTGGAGGAAATCTCCAGAGGAATTTCTGGACAAAATCCTCCTCCTGGGAAAATCCTCGGATAAATTATCTGAATAAATCCCCGAAGCAATTTGTAGAAGAATTCCTGGACGAAATCTGCGGTGCCTCTGAGAAACTTCTGGACAAAATTCCCGAAGGATTTCTTAGAAACAAATTCTTAGAATTCCTGGCGGAAATCCTTAAAGCATTTTCTGAAGGAAATTCCTGGAAGAATTTCTGGACGAAATCTACGAATAAATTTTTGATGGAAATACCCGAAGAGATTCCTGGAGGAAACCCCCGGAGGTTTCGCTGTAGCAAATCCGCGGATGAATTCTTGAAAGAAGTCTCCGTAATAAATCCAAGATGAAACTACTGGTGGGAATCCATGGATTAAGTAGATGAAAACAGCTTGAAGTATCATCCATGGATTAGTTCTTGGTGGAAATTGTGTTAGAAACATCGGAATAACTTCGGTACAATTTCTGGAAGAGCTCCTAGAGTACTCTGTTGGAGAACTTCGTTGAGGAATCTTTAGATGTATTCTCGTAGAAATTATTGGATTCTCCGGAAAAATAGCCTGATGTTTGCTTTACTTTTTAAATCACTCAACTTTTGCACCCTTACCTCCTAGACTACAAAACTATTTCAGGGACAAAAATCCGAACTGGTAAACAAACATATGTCAAACAGCTCAAATCTTGGTTCAAATCCGACCAAAAATAAACCAGGTTGCTTGTCTGTTCCAAAAAATAGACCTGAAAACTGGTATAAAATAAAATTGGAACTTCATTTGCAACATCGGTTCAAGCTCAATTTTTTACTATGTTCTAAAAATTTTGACCAAACCTGTGATTTGGTCCACCGGTGAAGTTGCCCTAAGTTTTGCCAGAATCTCCCACATAAATTTTCTCAGAAAATAATTGCCAAATATTCACCTGAATTCTTCCATACAGCTAGCCAGGATACCCTATTTTTATTCCCTATTACAAATACAAATTTCTTTTTGATGGAGTTTGAAAAGCTCAACGAGCCTTCAATTTAATTTTCAGCAGATCACGTAAATAGTGACTTTAGTGACCATTTTTCTGAAAAAAGTGACTTTAGTGACTTTTTGTTGGAAATAGTGACTTTTAAGTGACCAGGTCGAAAAAAGTGACCAAGTCACTGAAAAGTGACTTGCTACCAGCCCTGTCATTAGAATTCAATGTGATTGGCAAATTTAGAAACCAAAGTCTCTAAACCTCTAGACCTCTGGCCGAAACTGGTTCCGGTAGTTTATATTGACCAACGAGATTTTCAAATCGAAAAAATGGGTTTCTCAACAGGGAGTCCACAGACCCCCGACCATATGAACAGCACGCTGAAACAATCAATTCAAAGCGAGCTTTTCGCCGTTACTAAGGTTGATAAACAGTGATCTAGAGCGTAATTGTAATGAAAGCATTTTAAAATTGTTTACTATAGAGAAACTTAAAAGTAGATTGGAGTACCTTGTACCTTTTAATTCCGCCCTAAATGCTTATCTTTGACAGATACGCGTATTTCGACTACCACTTGCAGTCTTCTTCAGTGTCAGTTACCGTTTTGATTCATATTACGGACACTTAAGGACTCAGTGAAGTGTAACCCAGCATAGAGCATACGAAATAAATTATTATGTATGATACCTTAGCGTTATCGAGCGTAGGAAGCCCTTATCTTTCGAATGGTGGGTAAATAATACGCTTCCGCAACTTGAATAATTTTAAATAAATCAAAATGTGTGGCTTTTGCATGATTCTTATTCCGGACGCTTCCTCACTTTTGCCCAGACATTACAATCTCATCTGATCACTTAGATCATCTTGGGATGGTGGAGAGATTTTATCCTCAATCCAAGAGCGCTTTGATGTGATATCATCTTTCGATATGATGCTTCAGAAGATCTTGACAGTTGTTTGGGGGTACAGATAATGGGTGGTATGAATAAAAAACTTTGAACTTTACTACATGTAGCATCTACTCAAAAACAAAATCCACAAAGTTTACTACACTTTTGGTATGAATGAAAAACTTTTCGAACATGTAGTACTTACTACTTTCGAACATGAGCAGTGACTGAAACTGCACGTTAAGAAATTTCCATTCAGAGTGCAGAGTGATTCTGCACGTAAAGAACAATCTATTCAGAGTGACGCCTAAAATTAATACAATCATGCATATGAAGAAAATGCATGGAATCTAATCGATACGCGACAATTTGCACAAATCATGAAGGTGCTCTTATTTGACAAAATTTGTAGTGTAATTTTGCGATTAGTCTGGTATTCTCTTTACGTCTATGATTTTATGATGATGGTACATCATAGAATTTTCTGGGTGGTTTTCGGCCTTCGCCAACGCCAGTGATTGATGATTTTTTAAATACTAGCTTAACATCTATGAAGAGATCTTGAGATTACAGCTATCAAATTAGGAACCACATATTTTCTAGTACCAGTACTGAGATTCTGGTGAAATTGCGGTAGAATTTTGATGCTCCCCGTGTGTTTTCTTAACAGCATGTTGAATTCCGGAAGTTCTAAGTGTTTCTGCGATATTCTCGTTATTTTGGTGGGGTTTCTGATAGTATCCTTGGAATGTCTAGAACTTAGAATGTCGAGATTTTTATGGGAATTGTAGTGATTCTATTGGTAGTCGTTAGAATTCAATGAGGATCTCCCCTAAAACACCAGGGTTCCCTTTGAAATTATCAAAATTCTTGTCGATTTCACAAAAAATCCCATTGAAATCTATAAAATATTTACCGACATTCAAATCGTTTATATTAAACCGTTGCTTTGAAATTCCAACGGAACTGGAGATCAACGGAATCTTAAAGGTTTTTACAATAATTACGAAGATTGGTTTTCAGAATTACAAATATTCACACAATAATTCGCAGGAATCCCACCGCGATCTCATAGATTCTTACAAAAATACCGTCTCAAAGATACCCACAGAATTCCAAGAGATTAATATTCGGAATCCCATTCCCACCCCAATTCTAGAGTTTTTAACAGATTCCTAATATTTCCGCAATATTCCTAGAATGGTATTTAAATTTTCAGAATTATCATAAAAAATCCGACATCCCTATCGGAATCTCAAAGTTCCTACAGGAATTCCGGAATTCAAAAGGAAATCTGAGATGTCAGAATTTACACGTAAATTCAGAATTACTTTATCAATATCTGAATTTCTACCGACATCCTAAAATTCCTAGAAAATAACATAATTATCGTAATGCCAGAATTCACACGGATATTACAAATTGCTACTGCCGGTAATCTTACCGGAATCTCAGAATAGGCGGAGCGAAAGTTTTCGTAACCTCAGAATTCCTTTGCAAAACTCAAAATACCTTCCGATATATCAAAACTCATATCGTTTTCCCATGATTTTTACTCAAAAGTAAATTATTCCATTCAATTCCGCAAACTCAAAGCATGTGTAGCAACCTCTGAAGCTAACTACCAGTAGCTTTGTAGTAAATGCTACCTTTATTCATAGCAATGCGTTGTTTGTAGTATGTTCGAAAGGTGTAGAAAGGAAAATGACACAAACATGTTCCACTCGTGTTCCACATATAGCGTTTACTACCGAGAATGTAGTAAACTCAACTTTACTACATTTTATTCATACGGCCCAATGTTTCAATCTGCTAAATCATCTTAGAAAATTCAACTGTACGAAGGTATTCAGGATCTAATCTTTAAATAAACTGATCAATTTAAAAATGAAAGGTGAAAGAGAAGCTTGAATAAGTTAAACAATAAGGCTTAAACTGTGTTCACTACAAAACGGTTTGAAAGATGATACTTTTGTATGAATATTCTTGGAGGATTGATCCACAACTAATTTACCTACATTATGCGTCTTTTTACCTAGGAATGCTTAAGGAATTCAGTGCAATGCGTAAATCAACAAACAATAAAGGTCCGCCATTTGAGTGCTTAGCGGATGATTTGGGGCGGAATTCGCCGTTGGGAACGCTTTCGAGATCCTCGGCAGATTCAATGTTAAAAAATGTTTAAAGGATTTCAAGCATACCTACTTGTGCATATTTATTGTGAGCATTTGGTGGATACATCGTTTGACGTGTCCAGATCTATGACAAAGTTCTTGTGATATCATTGACATGATAATATGTAAGATTTCATCCATTTTGACATTTTCAGCGGTTTTCTAGTTAGCTGATTGAGCTGATCTTTTGCTTGTATCTTGAGTGGTTCTAAGAGTATTGTATTCATTGGATTTTTTGGACAAAATTCGTAGACATTTAAAAAGAATTTCCATCCAAATACATAGCGAAGTACGTAGGATAACCTTTGATTTTTTATTGTAAGATGTTTTGTATATTTGAAATTAAGTATTGAACATATCGTTTTTGCACAGATTATTTTATTGAACCCAACAGGAATCCCACGCACAAAACTTTCCAAAAAACAAGGGTCTTGCTTAACGCATATTTTGTAGGAGATCCTTAGGAGACAATCCGGTTAATTGTGAATCTGCTAATTGTCGATGAAATTACGTATTAAATTCTGAATGAATCAGGACACATTGAATTCGGACACTAATGGCATCTCTCGGTAGTTTGAAAACCTTCAAGTTAAAAACATGGATTATTTGATATCATGAAATAGGCATCATTTACTTACTTCAATTGATTCACTTCAAATTGACTGTTTTGAACGAAAAGCGCTATGAAATTGCCATCGCACGCTGTCACCGATTTCGACTGTTTATCATTATAATTTCTTGTGCGTGGACTGCTGAGTTGAAAGATTTTATCTAGCATCAAATGAACCAAAGATATTGACTAAAGATCGATCAAAGAGCTCTAAGATGATATCTTGTTATTCGATCCGTATCTTTCTCAGATGATCAAATGATGAGATGAAATGCAATGCCTGCTTTTGCCTCATATTCCGGACACTTTGAATCGAATTCCGGACAGCTTATGATAACCATTAATGGAACAGTCAAATCATCAATTCTCGAAAACTTATTCATACAGACTCAAGTCAAAAAAGTATACAAACTTACTTTATCGATCCTACGTGTTAATCAGGCGGAATTCTACACGTACCGCTCTGTACCAACTCAACTTTTCACTTTTAGAACGTTTGATTTCCGGATTTACAAAACGACGAAAGTAACATTTTCAACTTTCGCAACCTAACCACTACTTTCGCCGCCCCGCTGTATGGAGAGACAAAGTGACTTAACCACGAATCAAAACAAAACACTACTTGAGCCGATTTTACACTGGTAGAAAAACGTCGAAAGTAACTGAATGAAACGGCTTATCATTTTCTTATAATTATTTTTGTGGGAAATAATAGAAACTACCTAGTTTTTGAACGTGAGCTGAGTGTATGCAAAATTTGAGCGAAGTACACGGCAAAAAAATGTTAAAAAATGATTCATTTTAAAACAGTTTTAGAAGATAGATTGAGATTTTTCCTAATTAATTTTCTCAAAACCGTATAAAAGTTACTTACGTCGATTTGAAAAAGTAATCGAGAATTGAAATCGTCAAACCACTAAATAGACACCCAAGGTAGTTGGGCATTATAAATTTTCGAAGATATTAATGGAAAAAGCTTACTTAAAAGAGCCTCGAAATTGAGAACTTTTGAACGGCAAAAATTGAAACATTTCGTGTGAAATGTTTCCCATACAAAGTAGAGTGTCCGGAATTTGAAGCTGTCCGTAATATGAATCAAAACGGTACTCGTATCCACAGTGCTACACAGAATCTCAATATCTGCTCAGAGGATTCGAATACAATAAAAAGAGTTGTTTACAATATAACACCTACAATGTCCTGTCATAGCAAAACGATGTGTAATTGTATTCAAACTTGTTTATCGTATGACACCTTTAGATAAAACAAAGTGGTGGACGATTCCTTTTCTACTATTCCCTACTGGAACAGAGCCTGCTTCTCAGCTTAGTGTTCTTATGAGCACTTCCACAGTTATTAACTGAGAGCTTTCTTTACCAAAGTTGCCATTTCTGCATTCATATATTTTATGGTAGGTACGATGATACTCTATGCCCAGGGAAGTCAAGGAAATTTCCATCACGAAAAGATCGTGGACTGACCGGAAATCGAAACCAGACACCTTCAGCATGGGTTTGCTTTGTAGCCGCGGACTCTAACCACTAGGCTAAGGAAGGCCCCCAGAAAAACTATCATAGTCGAAAAGAATAAATACCTTACAGCAAGGTTGCTGAACAGCGATCGGAAACACGAGGCACGATGAATTTAAGGCTTACAGTGTGGGATAGGCTTCAATTTTGCTGAACAAACTTGTGCCAAAATATTTACCAATTTTCAGTTACAACAGGGTTGAAATTGATTGTCTTAAACAAACTTTTGCCCCACTGTAAGAAGTTCGAATCAAGTGTGGGGCAAAAGTTCGCAGGGTGGAACACAATATTTCGATACTTTTTTGACAGGCATACTCTATATCAGCCATGAACATATATTTGCAGAAAAATACACACTAAATTCCAATTCCAATACACACAAAACAGAAGTTTTCCGCAAAACTAAGCAAAGAGGTGAAATGTTGGTGGGGTTTTTTCGCACGATTAGTAATATTAAGATAAATTTAGAGATAATATGTGAATTACATTTGATTTGAAAGTTTTTCCGCGAGATAATATATGGCTCAAACTTTTGCCCCACTATGGGCCGAAAATAGTTTCAAGCATTTATGCAAAAACTAATACACTTCAAAACGTCCTTATGATAGGCCTAGAAACGAAATAAGATTTCATTACTATTGTCTTCTATGCAATGAATGTTGTACCGATAATTACAATGTTCACGTCTAACAACAACAAATGGTCGGCGTTAAGTCAGAGTGGACCAAGTGGCATATTTCATATTTTGAGAAAAATGGGTTTAAAGTCTAACGCTTTATAATTTTTTAGCTTGTTAAAATTTTGGTTCAATATTTCTACACATTTCTATTCATTTTACTTTCAAACAATATAATGTGAAGTGATAATCCTAAAAAATCATAATCCAAACCACTGTTAGAACGATTTTTTGATGGACTATGTGTACTTGGTCCACTCTGACTGGACTATGGACCACCGTTAAGTAACTTCGTTCACTCTGACTGAACAATTTCTATGAAAATAACAATCATTTAATGCTTGCATAGTCAAACAGGGTGCATATCTCTAAGATCAACAGATTATCAAGATCTTTCGATACCAGTATCGTAAATTCTTCAATAATCCATATCGTCAATCCAGAGGTCAGTGGCATAACGATAGCTTGAAAATTTAAGTTTTGCAGGGCCAGGGCATTGAAGACCAGAAATATTCAAATATGCGTTCAGTCAGAGTAGACCAAGTGAAAATCTTGAGTACCGACCAAAATACACTGCTCCAATAAGCGGGTTCTAGGACATTCCATACATACACCATAGAACTATCATAAACTTCTATCGGACTCTGAAATCGACTCAAAAAATGCAATAATCAATCAATTTATTGCTTTTCAACACATGGTCCGTCTGCACAGAAAATGTTGCAATTTCTAACCACCCATCCAAATATGGTAAATGGTCAAAAACCAAAGTCAAATGCATCGAATTAAGTAATATTTATGAATTTCTATTGATGGATGATTAGAAGAATCATTCGATGCCAAGAAAAAATTACAAAACTATTGAAATATTTTTAATTTCCTCGCATTCCTCAGCGCGCTGATAATATTCGCTGTTAGGGTAATAAGCACTTGGTCCACTCTGACTGCATACTTTTATCGATTTTTATTGATCATCCAAAGTAAATTGTAATAAATCATGTCTCGCAGTTTACAGCATTTATCAAATCTGATCAAAATGAAATGGAAGTAAGGTAATTTCGCATCCAATGAAAGAATAATCAAATTTACTCAAGTTTTGTACTTGGTCCCCTCTGACTTAACGCCGACCAAATTGCCAAGACATTTCCCAATCTCAATAGATTTCTAAAATATTTGCAGTGAAAGTCTTTTACTTGTATAGCATTCGAATCACCATGACACTTAAAACATTTATTTTGAGTTGAGCTAGAAATCTTGTCCTGGTAATAAGAAGACCCTCTAGTCATAAGGACTTTCCAAGCAAAATCCGAAACTGATTGAAGTATGTTTGACGGTATAGTGGAGCCTTCAAAACGCATAACTTTCAAATGGTGGGTGAAGATTTTGGTTCAGCAATATAAACAATTTCAAATAAATAGAATTTTGTTGTCTTTTCATGGTTCTTATTTTCGGCGCTTCCTCATTTTTGGCTCATAATCCCCATAAAAATCATAAATAAAAAAGTCAAATAATTAATTGAAATTTGTAAACCACTAAAGAAATTTCTACGGCAGTTGAACATTATAAACAGCAAAACTTGGAACATTTCGTGTCAAATGTTGTACATACACATAATATACATAATATGAATCAAAACGATGTTCCCAACAGAACAAAATTCAGCCGAATCCGGCACAGTAAAGGCCCGGAAACGGAATCGGTTCGGCAGCATGAACTGTAACATTTTCAGCTCAGTCGAGATGACGTGATTCATTCTAACCGAACTAGTTTCGTTGCCGTTGCGCTGTCATTGCGTTCGGACCTTAAGGTGAAGATAAATCGAAGCCAAATCTCAAATCTTCAAGAGCACAAATCTGGAGAACCAAACACCCTTCTTCTTCTTTTCTGGCGTTACGTACCCACTGGGACAGAGCCTGCTTCTCAGCTTAGTGTTCTTATGAGCACTTCCAGTTATTAACTGAGAGCTTACTATGCCAATGATCATTTTTGCATGCGTATATCGTGTGGCAGGTACGAAGATACTCTATGCCCTGGGAAGTCGAGAAAATTTCCAACCCGAAAAGATCCTCGGCCGGTGGGATTCGAACCCACGACCCTCAGCTTGGTCTTGCAGAATAGCTGTGCGTTTACCGTCACGGCTATCTGGGCCCCAAACCAAACACCCGTTTAAGCTGAAAACTTAATCGATTGGTCACAACCACCTAGTGACCAATCGATTAAGTTTGCAGCTTAAACGGATGTTTGGTTCTCCAGATTTGTGCTCTTGAAAATTTGAGATTTGGCTTCGATTCATCTTCACCTTAAGCAATATTGAGCCGAATAGCGTCGATAAGCGTCAGTTAGTCCCACCAACCGAAACGATAAGTGTCAGTTAGTTCAACCTAAGTTAGGTTGTCTCACCCAAACTATTGGACCCCCTTCCCCAGCGCAACGCATCCACCTATGATCGCGAGTCAAGTGTTTATAGATGGCTAGCCATTTGGCCGTTACGTTGGCACGTTGCCCATAGCCACGTACAGTTGACGTTGGCGGTTCTGACTGAGCTGCTCAGCGATTGAACGCACCGCAAGGACGAGTCGAATGGTCAGAGAGGACTGGGAGCGTGCGTGCGGGGAGAGAGTGTGACGTATCGGCTTCTAATTGTACGCGATTGGTTGGTTTCGGATCGCGCCACTCGCTTGCTAGCTCATTGCTGCTGCTGCTCGCTGGTGGGTCGAGTAAATAAAGCGGCAATGCATGCGCGTGAGACGGTGATGACGACGATGATACGGGGAGTTTTCCACCGCAGTTTGAAGAGGAATGTGTGCCGAGCAGACGACGCACAGAGGCCCGGTTTTTTTAAAAGCCGTCAAAAACTCAAACATAAAAACGAAGACCACATCATCATTTATAATACATGTTATCTACAAAATCAGAGAGTTAATAACACATATGAGAATTTAAAAAGAACACCAAATAGCTGCACTTGTCCAAAGTCTTTAATTTTTACCTAAAAACTTGACTACAGTCAACTTTTTACAACTCAATATTTTCTATAAGACTAAGGAATCGAATGGAGAAGATTCCTCTTGCCCAAATTTAATTTGAAAGCCTCAAAATGTATGAAAAACAGCAATTTTTGTTTGAATTTCATTTTAAAAGAACAAAAAAAAAGGTGAATATGCCTAAATTAGTCTTCGACCCAAAATCATGTACCATTTTTTCATAGCTAAACTTAGTAAACTATTGAGAATGCAGAACTTTTGTCACGATTTTGTTAAATCTGGACCACTGTGCGAGGGACGATAGATAGCTATTCAGCGCGGGGCGGTTTGCGTAATGCGATTACACTCTGCAAAAAACGCGTGACTTTGAAATTGTGGTTTTGAGCGCAGCCAAATCGCGTTGAGCCTGGTGAAGCGTATAAAAAGCTTGCCATCGACCAACTTTGATGCGTCTGTGGCTTATTTGCACTTCTAGACAATTAAATTACCCGATGACACGATGACATCATCAACCCAAACACACACAAACACCGACAATGGCGTGGGCTGTAGCCGAAAGAGCAAACAATAATTAATGCGATTAATAAATGAAGGCATGCGGGACGGTAGATGTGTGTGCCTACTAGTGGTAGGTACACTGGAACCGGAGTAAGTCAATGTGGTAGTGGGTTCCCTGGGTGGAGTGCGTGTGATTCATCCGACATTGATAGAGGCACGTTTGAAGATCGCGTGATGTTGGCCGTGATATGTTTTTTTTTGTTATTATTTCGACTGTGGTACGACTTGTACTGCCTGCACCTGATAAGAAGCGGATGCCCCTAGCCTTGAATCGGCGAACGAATTATTGATTAAATACCCGGATTTAGCAATAACCAGCCAAATCGGGAAGATGTGTTGTTTACTTGTTAGTCGAGCGGTAGTTTCAATCGATTCTAAGTTATTGACACTGAAAGTATTATAGGTCAATTCGAGGGCGATAGAGGTTTAGTTATTAACCTAGAGATTGAGAGATGAACTCGAGTTCAATGTCTGTTCAAGGTAAAAGCTTGAGCAATAAGGGTTTAATTACATGGAATTAATTCCATATAGGTCACATCAACCCATATAGCCGTAGCGGTAAACGCGCAGCTTTTCAGCATGACCATGCTGAGGGTCGTGGGTTCGAATCCCGCTGGTCGAGGATCTTTTCGTGAAGGAAATTTTCTCGATTCCCAGGGCATAGAGTATCTTCGTACCTGCCACACGATATACACATGCAAAAATGGTCAATCGGCAAAGAAAGCTCTCAGTTAATAACTGTGGAAGTGCTCATAAGAACACTAATCTGAGAAGCAGGCTTTGTCCCAGTTGGGAAGTGACGCCAGAAAGAAGAAGAAGAAGGTCACATCAACATCAATGTCGTTAAAAGAATGAATTAATAAAAGCTTTATTCAAAATAGAGGAAATAAAGAAATCGTTATGCTCCCAAAGAGCGAACATGTTGTCTTTATTTAAACGTTGAGCATTTTCATAACTCAAAAATGACAACATAAATACCTATAACAGGGCTGGTAGCGACGGAGTGGAACTTAAGAGACTTCTCACTTGGAAAATGAGACCAAAATTAGATCATACAGAACAGAATAAAACAAAAAGAAATCTAACAGGAATCAATAGACTTGATTCCTCATGGAATCTAACCAGACATTTCACTAAAAGTTTTTCGAAAGATTTTTTTGAATGGACATTACTACAAGTATTACTCATATTGCTTGACGTCTTTTTCTTTAATATTTTCTAAATGTTTCATCGGAATTTGAATCAGGTATTACTTGCTTAAAGCTTTCTACAGATATCACTACAAATATGTCGTCAGGAGTTGTTTTATTAATGTTTTTTTACGGGTTTCCTAAGGAATTACTCCAAGAATTCCGTTGTTTCGTTAGATACCGTCAAGAGTTCAACTTGATTTTTTCTCAAGATAACTAGAGATTACACTTCCACTACGAATTCCTCCAAAAATTCTTTCAGAATTTGTTCATAGTAGTAGTGTGGCATGGCATCCAATGATCGAAGAAAAATAACTCAAACCTGTCGATACTCTGACTGAATAATGTATAATTTTAGTGTTTTAAACTGAATTCGCGCTAAACATGCGCGAAAGGTTGAAATCCATTCTCAACTTCGAGCCAAATCGGCGTAATCATAGCAACTCTGGGTCTGTTAATAGTATAAAGTGAATAGCATAAGTAAATTTGTTGTAGCTGGGATGTAGAAGCGACTACTGTTGAGTCAGCCCTGATAAACCAAACAGGTTTTGAGTGATGGTAAAATCCCATGCTAGAACAGCATGTAACACGTTACTTCGACAGTGATGATAACTTTTATCATAAGCCATCGCATATCAGGTATTTTATTTTCGTTTCTGGTAACATATACAAGCTAAGTCAGGTTGTGCCAATAGCTAGTAACAAATAACACAAATCACGCCACATTTTGCTTCGTCAGCCAGGGTCACCCGATGTTTGTTTTCTGTGTCTAATTTTGACTGTGAGTAGCCAGCTGATGTGACGTGTTCTATGACACACACAAGCACTGATCGCCACTACAGAAACGACCGTTTTAATCGCCCCATTAACCATCGTAAAAACAAACAACACATCGACAGCTTGGCAAGCTAATGTAATCAAAATACGTGGAGTTAACCATCAAACTTCGAAGTTCCAGTTTTCGCTTGATTCACTAGAGACGTGTGAAAGCTATCGAACACAAATATGCCCCAATAGAAACAAACGTCGATGCCACATCAAAATCTCTTCGAAGCCTACCAGCTCTCGATCGGTTGGGCAGCAGCGAGTAAAATTCATTCATTGCCACCCGAAAAGTTAAGGCCACACAGGCGAACCACAAAACACGTCAGCGCGGGCCACTCTTCCATCGGTTTTCCTTGCGGAATAGGGGGGAAAGTGACCGCTTGTGCTCAAACGTCCATTGAGTGTCCTCGGCTGCATCGTCGTCGTCACGTTGCTTTTATCCCAAGCGTTGCCAACAACAAGACAGGCTGCTAACGGTGCGATACGGTCCACCGAGTTTGAGTACTTGTGAACTGCCAGGAACGGTGCGGTAGCCAGAAATAGACCCATCACCGTCGCAGTTTTGTTTGGCTAGCGCGACCTCCCTCTCCGACCGGTGGTGATGGTGCCGCAATGGTGAAAAATAGTGTATTTAGTGTGGCTGATTATAACAGGTTGTTGCGCTGGCGGTTGGGATAAGAAAACGATAATTTCTTGAACTTTTCCTTTCAGCGTTGTGGTTGGAGCTATTTTCACTTGGTTCAAAAGTTACATCACTTTCTTCATCTCGCGCATTCGCCGAAGCGGAGCAATGCGATGGGCTCGTCTTTAATGAGAACCAACTTAAGTGATTAGCTGTAATTTAGAAGCAGTTTCCGAACTGCGGCTTTTGATTGCGAGGTGAAAATTGTTAAGAGGTTAATTTTTACGATCGCTACGCGTTCGTTACCCCCTGCGTAGCTTGCCTTGGCGAGTGCAATCATTTTTCCTATCTAATGGTGTGCCTGTGCGGTGTCTTAGAGTGATAGGTTGTCGACCCGCCAAAGTTGGTTTTCAAGTCTAAATCCAGCAATTAGTTTCAATCAATTGCTCTAGACTTGAGGCTTTGCTGAAGAGAATGACCATATGTGTCCATGGTGGTTTTCTGATTGGTAGTTCAGAAGCGATGGTTGTAAAATAAATGACACTGTCTCAATACCAAAACCAGAGTTAGACCGTCACTTTAGAAGGCGAGCGGTAAATCACTCGACGGTCAACCAGTTGCAATCTTGCAGTTTGCGTTATCGACAGATTGCCCGACCGGTGTAATAGTGTCTATCTCCGCGCCGCGCCTATTTATGGTACAGCTGTATGATAACATTGCAGCGGTTATATAGCCACAACGAAATGCTGTTATCGATCCGAAGTGCTGCTCTGGATGACGTGAAATGTTTGCTCAAATCGTACGATGTTGTTTATTGGGTTGTAACGGATGGACGTCTAGCTGCTGAGCGGTGCAATTATGCGATTGAATTAACTTACCGCTACTTTTGAATTTAGCTTCGTTTTATACCTTAAAAATAAAGCTCCGGATCCTTCGTGTAACAATTATTGATGAATGTTCTTACCTGAAATAGGAAGGAAAATAATGCATTAGATTTTTCATGTTAATTCTACAGCATGTACAATGTATAAATCAATGTTAAACCCTTCAGAATCGTTGTTTTATCCCAAAATATATTTTAAACACGATAATTTGATTGCTTTTAAGCAACTTCAGAATCAAACCAACTTTGTTCGCTAATCCATCCAAATAATTTCCAATAATTTTCCAATTAGTGTTGTTGCTTATTATTAACGATATTATTGAAAGATTAAAAAATTAATTTCCTGATGGAGAACTCGACTCCTTGAAAGCGAAAGAAACTGCTGAAAAGGTTTCCGCTCACAGGCGCTGCGGATCTACCCAAGAGCTTTGTGCCACATTTCTGAATGGGTTCATTCTCAACACGCAGTGCGCCTCTTGACTTTTCTCAATAGAAGTTCTGCTGCAGCACACGGCCTTTACCTAACAACTGATGAAAGAAAGGCTTCAAGCAAAACGGAGTGCAGAGAGAGAGAAAGAGCACAGGTTGCTTGCAAGAACTCTTGAAAACTATCGCTCAAGTGTCACTCTCGGGTTTCGTATTGTTTGTTCTGTATTTTTAATCTTTTTGTTAGCGTGGAAGTTGATATTTGCTTAAAACCTACCGCATAACATTACCAACTGAGAATTTCAAATGGATCGATGCTTCGTGTGAGCGCATTTAATTGAATTCTCAATGTGTTTTGGACAAGAATGATGCATGGAAGTAAATATGGTTCTGAATTGGATTCCAAAACGTGACGTAAAACATGTTGAACAAATTAGGAACAAGTGTACGGAGCAAGTGAAGAAACTTTCTTCAACAAGCACGTGTGCTGCATAGTTGCATTTGTTAGCAACAGTATTCTTTTGCTAAGAAGAATCGAGAAACAGACGAAGATATAGCCAAGATGACAACGGCGACAAGATGTTTGCCGGTGTAGAACCAGAACCAAGAGACTCGTTATGGTAATTAAGTCTTGCGTGGCCGCAAAATAAAAAAAACCCACGTCGACGACGACATGGAAAACAGACACTTTCGTTTGTACCGCGTCTGTTTGATAGCAATAGAATCTATTCTAGTAAGAAAAGATTTGAAAAACTGCTCAGTGTTACTACTAAGAGTATGATTAATAGAGTGACAGATTCTAATGGGCAATCACTTTACTTTTCTAGCCCAGAGAGCGATCAACCGCACACACATGTTAAATGTGCAGCATTTGTGAGGATAACGCTATCGTTTTAAGTGCTCATATTTCATCCGCTTAGCGGCATTCGACTGCACATGAAGTGGTGTTTCTTCTTGTTCCAATAATGCCCTTGCAACAACGTGTGACGAAAATGAACCAAAGTAGACGGATTTGTTTCTCTGTCAACTCTTGTCCGGGTAATTCGCATGGGGTTGCAGCATTGAGTGATTGAACAAGTTGTTGAACGACTGACGTAAATTTGAAGTGGCGTTAGAACTTGTGTAAAACACAAATATTTCAATGACGTAGTAGGCAGAGGCTAAGTGAATACGCGTAGTAAAAGCGCCATATTGATTTTTTTTCGGGAGTTCTCTATGGGAGTTTTCAACAAGCTTATCCAGTGAAATATACACAACCGACCTTAAGATATCCTCCAACATTTTCGGATTTCATTTTAACTAGAAAGTTTTCTAAGGACACAATCTTGGAAAGGTTCGTGGAGAAACCAAACATCCGTTTAATCTGTAAACTTAATCGATTGGTCACTAGCTGGTGGTGACCAATCGATTAAGTTTTTAGCTCAAACGGGTATTCGGTTCTCCAGATCCGTGCTCTTGAAAATTTGAAATTTGGCTTCGATGTATCTTCACCTTAAGAATCAAAAAAAAAAATGTTGTAAGAAATTTTGTAGGAATTTTTGTATAATTTCCCAGAAATAAATCCAAATAATTTCTTTAAAAACTCTGTTATAAACATTCGTGCGTCGTTCTGAAATAATGCCTGCAGATCTATTTGAATTGAAGCTGATGGTATTATTCCATCAGAAGAACATGTAGAGCAAAAACAAAGGAATTGCTCTGTAAAACCTCATGAGCGATCGCTAGGTTCTAGGTGATACCACAAATTTATCCTGCGGTTTCTCCAAAAATGTATCCAATGACTCTACAACAGCGCGTAAAATGGAAAATCTGACGTAAAAGTATGAAAATCGTAGTGAGGTTGATCTCGGATTTCCAACTGCCCAGAACGTTGGCTCTTTTCAATTGGACCACCAAGAAACAATTCAACAATCTTTTTTTTATAATCAAGAGATCGTAATTTGCAACGTTTTCTAGCCGAGAAATTTAATTGTTTTCGACTTTTTTTTGTTCATTGTAAAGAATGTAAAAAGAGAGCTTGAAAAATAAATTAAACTTTTTATCATCTATTAAATGTGCATACAAACTTGATCAACGTCGTAATTACTCTTATGGAGGATGTAAGACTTATAAGATTTTTCATGGCATTCGCATGCCTCGTAAAGCGTAATATGGTTTGTGCTTGGCCTCCAGAAGTTCTTGCTCGTGAGGATCCTGGGAAACTAACTGCAATAATTGCTACAAGAAACTTCGTTATCAGTTAGAAAACAAACGGAGCAATCCTCCATGGCATTTCTGAAAGAATCAATAGAAATAATATCTACGGCCATCCATATACTACCCATAGCGAATTATCAAAAGATTATTTAATAGTCTTGTGATGGAGTAATGGATTAATCTAATACCAGGTGCATCGTATAATACACAGCACGAGTGTGATGGTGCTAGCGATTTCTGAACGTGCGATCACTTTCAATCCTGAAAAATGATTTGATCCAATTCTTACTGATATTTTGTGGCATAATTCATGAAAATATTCAGAGCAGATTATGACGATTTTCTGGGAGCTTTTTTGCAGAGTTGTTGAAGAAATTTCTACAAAATATTAGAAGGAGTTTCTGCGCGATGAAAATTTGTTTAATAAACTAGTTTAAAAAGGATAAAATATGTATAAAGGATATTTATATTTTTTTAATATGACGTATAATATAAGTTGCTCCAATAAATGCTCCTCAAGACAAAACTGATAGTAGGTCTCTTTTTATAGATATGGTCTATGTATATTTCAATGCAAGTGTAAAGAAATTTTAAAAAATGTCTCTATTTTTAATGAAAGGCCTCTTAAGTAAACAAAATGGTTTCTTAAGTTTCTTTTTTTCCTTTTTCTGCCCGCCTTTAGAGATTCTATTCTGAAAAACTTTAGGAATAATCATAGTGATTTTATGTAGAATCATTTCAGTGTCTCCTACAGGGATCTCTTTAGAAATTCTGTTAGAGAGTTCTTCACTAATTCTCTGAGAAATTCACCCATCAATTTTTCAAAGGATTCTTAGAAGAATTTCTCCAGAATTTGGTCCATGAAATCCTTGAGAACTGGTAATATTGATTTTTTTTTCCGAAACTATCTTAAAATTTCTTGCACATATTTTTTCGCTAATCGCTTCCTTTTCGAAAAAATGGTTTTCAAAAAAACCCTGAAAGAATCCCTCCGCCTGTTCATGCAGATTCCTTCGAAAAATTTCCTTCCAGAATTCCAAAATTCCTTGAGGGGTTGTACGAACAAATCTATTTTCTTCCTCGGGTATTACTTTGATTTTTTTTTTCCAAAACTATCTTAGAATTTCCTGCACATATTTTTTTCACTAATCATTCAACCAGATTCTCCAAAGATTGCAACAGAGTTTCTTCCGAGAAAGAAAATCCGTAAAGGTTTATTGCAGAATTTTTGAAAAAAATGGGGTTTTCAAAAAACCCTCAAAGAATCCCTCCGCCTGTTCATGTAGATTCCTTCAGAAAATCATCCACGTTCCCTTCCAGAAATCTAACATTCCTTGAGGGGTTCTTCGAACAAATCTATTTTTTCTAGGAATTTCTCCGGTATTCCATCCAAGTATTATTAGGTATTTAAAAAAAATCCATGCAGACTTTAAAAGTTTTTTTTTTCAAGTTTAAACATATTTTCCAATAATTCCTTGACAAATTTCTATAGAAATTCTGCCCAATGATTTTTAAAAGATTGTTTTAGAAAATCCTGAGGAATACTATCCCGAGATTCGACTAATTTATTTCGATTATACAGGTCGGACTTGGATAATCGAATCCTCCGGATAATCGAATCACTAAGAAAAAAAATTGAAATCTTCGACAAAAGAACTTAGATATTATCTTTTTTCGTTGTTTTATTTATATAATGCGGTGGCATAGCCAGAAATTACAAGATTTTGACCATCATACACAAAAAAAAAACACTTTTTCAAAACCCCCTTTTCTTAAAAACGTTCCAAACTGCAAAACCATTCATTTTGTATATTGCAATGTAAAAATTGAAAATCAAGGACATCAAAAAACAAATTCCGGATAATCGAGTCCGACCTGTACTAGCATATTATCTAGGAAATCTTCTAGAACTTCCTCAAAAGTCCAGGAATTATTTCAGAGATCCTTGTTCATTAACACTTCAGTCGTCACGCTGTTGTATTTTGTACAACACTGATGAAAAAACTCGCTTTTCGTTCACAACAGCAGCGTGGTGGTTCTGACAGTGGTCAACCACGCGACGACTGGAAGGTTAAGGATAACTTTCAAACTAACACAAGTTTTATCAAAGGTTACTTTAGTATTTAATTTGAAAATACTTCACGGATTTATTTTCTAGAAAAATTTCCTTGGCATTTTCCTGGAAAAAATCCTAAAAGAATTAAAAAAAAACTTTCAAAACTTACATCGGAAAATCACAGAGAATTTGTGAGAGATTTCCGTAGAAATCTTATATAAATTCTAAAAGACAATTTTATAGGAAACACCTTAGAAACATTTAGACCGGGAATCTTGGAGGATGTCCCATGGGAATCGATGGATGTATCACTGGATAAAATCTTGGAGAAATTAGGTTTTCTTGAAAAAGTTTTGTAGGAATTCAGATAATTTCTGAAATAATCTTTAGATAAATTTCATTTCTGTGGTTCTTCTAGGGAAAATCAAAGTCAAATTCTTGAGAATCAAACTCTTATATCCTGGCTCCTATTAGGCTTCTTTTTGTTTTCTAGGTTCCTATTTAGTCTCTTTTAATGCCTTTTAGGGTCTTTTTTAGCCAAGAGGTCTCTAATTTTCTATTTTTCAGATTTTTCTTAGCTTCACTGTGAACAAAATATTTGCAACCATTCGTTTTACCCATGGTTTTGAAAGTGGACGCGCCTCTGGTCGTATGGCATGGAGACTCTCTTCATAGGTTCAGCGCTAGGGGTGAGTGTCGTCAATATACTCCGAGTATGCTGTCTTTCCTTTTTGTCGTTCTTTCCTTGTATACGTTGATCCTTGCCGTCTTGAAAATATAATCCAATTCCTTAGTTCTTCCGTCTTCGCTGAGGGTTAAAATCTGCATCATGTGGTAAAATACTGTAATCTTATACTGGAATGAATGATTCGAGGAGTAGGGGATGACTCGCTGGGTGTTTGTAGGCTTCCCATAGATTTTAAAGTTGAACGATGCACATTCTTTCCTGATGACAAGTAGATCCAAAATACGGTAGTTTTTCCTCCTTCTCCTCCTCGTGAGTGATCTTGATATCCTTGTGTACGCTGTTGATTGTATCCAAAATCATAGGTACATGCCTCTACTTGATAATGCCGAAAATGTCGTCGAACTATCTCCACCATTTGTCCGATAATACTCCGTGTATCTTTAAATTCTCCTCTAGATTCATCATGAATAGCTCCAAAAAAAAAAAAAAAACAGAGAGAGAGGGGTTTCTCATGAGGGTTCCTTTTGTCTGCTTGTAGAAGTTTCCTTGAATTTGAAAGTAGTTCTCCTCCATGCACAACCTTGCCAACCTCATATAGGATCCTGACCTTTCCTTTCCATGCTGCATTCGTCCTTCGGGGTAATAAACAATTCTCGAGAAGATTTAGGAAGTCCTTTACTAGAACGCTGGGAAAAAAACCGATATGTCGAAAGACACCATCATCTCGTCATCCTCGATGTTTCCTGATTCTGATAGTTTCTGGGAGAATTCCTGGTTTTTTTAACCGATCTAGTGAAGGAAGGGATTCGGCATACTCTGGAATTCCTTGACTAGCCATTTAGCCATTTTATTTTTGTGTGGGGATCCGCTTGCCGAAATGATTTCTCGCATCTCTTTTCCTGGTTTGTGAATTTTCGAAAGCCCTTTGATTCGGGGTAGAATGGGGTTTGCCTCTTTCAAACGAGAGTTTTATCCGTAAGCTTGATGAGTAATCCGTCTTGTCCATGATGACGACCGCATTTCCACCTTGATGTAGAACACTGGTTTCTCCTTAAGTTCTTGCTAAAATTTATTTTGATTCATGGTGAGAAATGTTGTAATATTCCTGTAGAAACTGATGCAAAACTCAGGAGCGAATTAGGCGAATGGAAACTTTATATTATAGAATAATTTCGAGGGAAAGTTAATGGAAGAACTCCTAGAAGCAATCCGAGTTTCCGGTGTTATATTCATAATAGTAATAATTTCAAGACCAAGTTTTGTATATTTGATATATATTTCGGCTTGAAAGTTTGCTTGGGAGAATTTCTGGTAAGATTGTTCAAAGACTTTCTGATGGTAGTATAATAGATTTTCGATAAAAAAAATATCGGAAATATTCTTGATTTTTTATATAATTGTAAAAAACTTTGGAATTTTTATAGGCTAGTTTTTGACAGGAATTCTGAAAGATCTTAAGAAGATATTTTGCGATGATTTGGGAGATTTATTAGAAGAATTCCTGAAAATATTCCTCAATTGGCCTTATCTTATGATATTAATATGCCTGAAAACAAAAATATCTATCCTTTCCGAAACATGATTTTTTATACTTGAATGGTTTGTTCTCAGAAAATGAACAGATAAAATACAGTCTGGATAATCTAGGAATTGTGGAAGAGGGTGTTGCATTTGGAAGTTTCCTTCCACATTCCAAATTGCATGAACAGGTGCATAACTTAAAGTGAAAATTCTCGAAATTAAAGATGCTGAACGCATACATAAATTTAATGAAATACAAGAAACAGCAATTGGATTGTTTCAGTAATTCCTTAGTGTTTAGTTTTTGTTTTGAATATTTTGTATAAAATTTGAACAAACAAAAGCTGACTGTTACTTCAGAGTAATATTTTGAATACGTGAGTAAGGGTAAGTCGGTCATTGTGGCTAACTGCTTGAGGAAAAAAGCGTAATTCCTGGTGGTATTTTTGACGGATTTACTCGAATTGTTTTTAAATAAAATTCTACTATATATATTCTTTACATTTTTCTTCAAATTCTGAATTACATTCCAAAAATAAAATACATTAATAGCTTAACTGATGTAATGTTATTGTATTAATATTTCAGTTAGAGATTTTTGAACAAGCAGGTTTAGTAACTGATTATTGCAAAAAATGTCTTTTACTAACTGAATCGAAAATGGTATCACTGACTCGTCACCAGCTCCGTGTATTTGAAAAAAAATCTCAAATCATTCAAGCACGCTTTCGTGTACGTGAAGGGCAAAATTATTTGATTCCCAAAGAAAAAGAACAATTTCCCGGAAACACCCACTGCTGTTTTCGGCTTAATGCATTTTCATGACCGGTTTCGGTGGTGGGAAGATCAACAATGGCAGTAATCAATTGAAGAGGACGTAGGTACTACCGCCTACATACGAACTGTAGCACACCTCCACACACTGGAATCAGATACAGTATCGTGTACTCCAATCAGGGAGCTCAAAACCCATTCCCAGAACGTTGCTGGTGCAGTCAATGTTTGGCGATGGGGACTAACTTCACCGTCAAAAACCCTTCAGCCCAGGAGAATGAATATGTACACGTAAGTATAATCTACATTATTCACGCTACCTTCTTCGTTCGTGTTCCTTTCTTCGAAGATACAAGCAGCGGATGCAGCGAAAAGAAAATGAGATATGGTTTCGGATGTTGGATAGCTTTCGGGGTCTAAGCCCTCTGTCAGTAATTGTATAGGGGTCCTGTGACCCCTGCCAAATGCAAATTTAATTTATCGCATGTAAATTCAACTAAAACCGAAAAAGGGCGTTTTATGCGATAAGCACAGGTACGGCGCTTTTGCGGGTAATCTTGCAGATTGAGAGGATTGATGCGGTTTTGCATGGTTGGCAACGATTTTCGTTTTTCGGATATCGAAATTTTGATTTATAGCGTAAGGCATAAGCTGAGAATTGTATGAAGCATCATTTTCCAGGAATCGACTCGCTCCGTTTGCTGCTCAACCGTTGTTACAAGTTTATTAAATATTGATCCAAGTACATTCACCGTGATGCTGGGATGTTTAATCCAGATAAATGCTTCCCCGAAATCCGAAAATTCGAGCCGACGCATTGCGCTTCAGCATTCGTAACGAATTTTGATCCCTGGTGTTTGAGAAAGAAGACAAGCGTTTATTATTTATTGGATTTTTATCAAATAAATTACGTACCGGCTTTTTCGGTCCAGATAGGGGAAACGCTAAAAAACGTGATCCACCGCAGGAGGGAGGGTTCAGAAACCAATAAAAATATTGAACAATATGTCAGAATCCTTCGGATTCATCGTCTCTTCTTTGTCGAAACCAATAAATTTCCTCATTTTATGAAATGTATGCGGTTAAGGAACGTCTAGGGGTGATTTCCCTTCAACATATTCCTCACGGTTCGAACTGGAGGGAGGTGTCATAAATGCTTCATTGATGGCAAACAGAGCGGAACACTTCCCTCACGAATGCATCTCAACCGGAGGATTTCATATTTGTCAAACATTCACACAAGTGTCATTGGCCTCTGCTATAACTAGAATGACAACGGCACCCTCGCCCTCCGTTCTGGTTTGTCATTAATTCGTTCCAGTAGGATGCTTCCGATGGTGCAATATCTCAAACTGCGCTCGTTATCGTTTTTGGTGTACTCTGTGCTTAAACAAACAGTGATATCCGTTCGCTGGCAGAGTACAAATTAACATTCCCCGAAGAAGGGGGTATTTTGGAGGAAACGATTCCAGAAAACGGAATCCGAGCAACTGAACAAACAAGTAATTAATTGCAGTCCGGGTAAAGTTTGAACCATTTATCACCATCCTGAGACTACTAGTTCTGATAGTGAATAAGTTGTAGCACGGTCGTTTAAATTGTAGAATCACACAGAGAATATCACGAACATTGAGAGAGACCGATTTGCCTCATTTGTCAACTTGTGACGGATTTCCGACGAACGATTTCCTTCGGTGTCGCCACACGCTAATCACATTTAATGAAAGTGGCAGTCTTATGAGGATGACGATGACGAAGCAGGAGCAAGAGACATTCATTGAAGCATATTTGTCAGTTGACATGATCGTTGTCACCCTTTCTACTATGAACGGGCAGCGTGGGATGGATTCGGGAGTCGTTCAACGTGACTCCAGGCGGGGATCATCAACAGCACGCATGATATCATCATATGATGGCAGTCTGGATGGGATGCGGTGAGCATCCCACCGCAAACGTAACTCGAATAACATGATCACGAGGCGCATCACGTTGAAGCAATGCGACACTGACGATGATATGGAATCGTGCAGCCAGCTCACAGATAATAGGGTGTTCAACAACCACCGATGCCGACGTTCATCAATTTGGACCCGACCCAGCGGGGAGGTGAGTGTAATCCTCTTGGGAAGATAATTTGTCAATTTGAACTGATATGGCTGCTGGTGGACGGACAATCGTTACAATTGCCACAATCGCATTACTTTGAAAGACGAGGTACAGTCAACTTTGGTTCGTTGGGTTACAGCTGTAGCTCATTTGATGAAGGACGTTCACTAATTCGGACTGGGTTTTAAACTGTCACATAATGTATTGAAATTCAGGGCTACCATTTTTTTGAACAGCTTACTGATTAATCATGCTGACTTTGATTCTGATAATACATTTCGAATTTCCCAAGAAATGGTTTTCAATTCTATCAGAATTTATTTATTTCAGAGCTGACTGAAACACACATAAAACATAAAAAAATATCTAATGCATAGTTCGGAACTAGACATGGACATTCGACCACTCTCCCACTTTTAAATGTAACGAATTTGATTCATCCCAACAAATGTTAATGCTATTCAACTGGTTTCTATTTCCCAAGCATAGTCTTTAAAAAACAATAATTTTCCAACATACATCGGAGTTATCACTTCATTTTAATTATCTGAACTTCATGTCGGACAAACTTCCTGTAAGAGTTGATGTTCCTCAAAGTAGCATTCTGGGACCAATATTGTACAATATCTTAACATCTGACTTACCTTGAGTTACTTCAGGGATGTTAAAAATCTTTGTTTGAGGATAACATAGGCCTTTCCACCAAAGGACGAAGCTTGTGTTTCATTTGTAGCAGATTGCAAAAATGTTAGGATATTTTTTCTTCATACTTGCGAGTATGTTAAATTTCTCCTAATTTGTCTAAAACTCAACTTATAACATTATAACATAACCAAAAAGCTCTTCATTTGAAACCTTCAAGTAGAAATGTTGGAACGATTAAAAAGGGTTCCAAATATTTGTCAGATAACGTAAAATATGTAATACTATGCTAGATTAAAAGTTATCTTTCAAAAACCATGTTGAGGGCATTTAAGCTCCGACATGACAACGAAAGTTCTCGGTTAATAACTAAGGAAAAGCTCATTCAGCACTAAGAAGCAAGCCTGTTTCACTTGGGACATAGTGCAAAAAAGTCGAAGAGTAATAAGAAGGAGATTAATCTTGTAACAATTCACGATTACCTATTTCTACTTAATCATAATATCAGTAAAGAATGAAGATTCATCAGGTATTTTCAAAAAATCATCTCAATTGGTCTGACTGCGTTTGATCAATGGCATTTATGATTTCTATGATTGAACTGCCATGTCACCAAGTATACCTGGAAATCACCGTGATACACGATCACATGGCACGTCATCGTCATTGATAAGCAGTTAAACAACCACTGCTAATTGATTGATACCGGCTCGGCATGGTTCTGCACCAACGGAGCATCACCAATGAATGAACGTGCTAAGTGCCACTTAAATCGAGAAAAGGGTGGTCAAGAGCGGTGCAATGCCATCTTTTCCAATAACTGCGGCAATCCGCGCTTCTCTACAATGACTTTCATTAGCAGAAGCACTTGCATGCACTCTCATCCATCGGAATAGCTCACAGGAGCCTGAGGCAGTCCACAATTGAACCGAAGTAGCAGCCACAATACTTCATACATAGCATGCCGTCATTGACACATTTTTCCATATTATACGTTTCTCCACATTCGAGACCATCCCCGTGCGATTTGAACGCGCTATCCATGGCGGTATGCTTAGTACACTCTCGTGCAAATGTTTGGGGTCATCCCCTAAAAAGCATGCAAATGTATTTTGTCCATACTTTGTCATTATACGTTCGATTCAAACTCTCTATTTCTCTAATCCTATATATATATATATATATATATATATATATATATATATATATATATATATATATATATATCTATATATATATATATATATATATATATATATATATATATATATATATATATATATATATATATATATATATATATATATATATATATATATATATATATATATATATATATATATATATATATATATATATATATAATATATATGTATATATATATATATATATATATATATATATATATATATATATATATATATATATATATATATATATATATATATATATATCTCGCATACTCTGAGATAACGCCCTAAAAGCCATTGGTAACCACGTGTGTAGCTCGTTGTTTCTGAGCAAAAGAGAGAATAAGCATCCAAACCAACATCACGGGCAGGTAGATAATGATCTTTTCTTCATCATAGCGTTGTTAAATAGCATGAAAATCCATTCAAATGCCCAGAAACAACGAGCTACACTCATGGTTACCAATGGCTTTTAGGGCGAGATCAGAAGTTATGCGAGATATTTTTAATGGGGAGATCCCAAACTTTTGACCGGAAGTGTAAGAAATCATAAGCGCCGAACTATTGGCAAATACGATTTTGAGCTGCACGTTTGTATGTGTGCCGTTGCTTACATTGGCTTGGTGCCGTAGTTGAAAGCCTATTAAAAAGGCGCAAGAAGCTGCTTTGTTGGTGATCAGCAAACTATCCGATCGAGGTACCCCCATAATACAACTGTCTTTTCTACCGCGTTGTGGTTTCCAGTAGAAAATACGATTACATTGGTCCACGATGATTCAAAGAATGATATAGAAAAAAATATTCGTCAGATTAATGCAGCAAATACTTCGGGGGTTTCCCATGTTTGTTTGTTTCACACAATTCTGTGATTACATAAAACATACGCATTTTAATTAGAGTGTAGACCGTGTTCTATTCCAGAAGATGTTTGGGTCAACAAAACCGGAAGATGACGCAGAACTTGGGTTGCTACCAACGAGTGTCCACATTCTCCAACAAGGTCAGTCCGGGCGAGGCGATGATAAGTGACGCACACGATCCCGAAGGTTGATGCTATGTTTTTGCTCCACGCTGGTTTTGATGGCCGAAACGCGTTTTTTGTTGGTAGACGCGAGAGGGTCGTTGATCTTGTAGTGTTTTGTGAACGAAGATGAAGATTGATTTGAAGTGTACTTGTACATTAACATTTCTGCAAGTTGGCGAAAACGATACGGAATATAATGAATTGTACATGATAAATATTTGAAGTTGGAAGTATTTTAAGGAGTTTGAGATGGTTTCATAGTAGCTTTCTTTAACGTGTGTTCCACAGTTGAATCAACATTGCTTTTTTCATAATAGCTTACTTGCAATGATCGATTTCTCTTCACCATTGCTCTCTTCGCATTATTACAGTAAACTGATTTACTTTTCGAAACATACTTTAGTTTTGTATGATGCTCTATATATTGCATATGTAAGATCAATCATGGAATACTGCAGCATTGTACGGTCTCCTTTCTCAATCACACATGAAGAAAGATTAGAATCTGTACAAAAACAATTTCTACTATATGCTCTTCGTAAATTAGGTTAGACATCATTTCCACTTCCAGCGTACAAAGCATGCTTATTGACATACAAACTTTGAAATAGCGGCGTGAAATCGCGAGAGTTTCATTTGTAAATGATATCGTTTCGCAACGTATTGATTTTACAGAAATCTTATCGAAATTAAATTTCTACGTTCCTTCTGAGCAACTACGAAATCGTAACTTATTCTTGACAAATCATCATCGAACAAATTATGCCAAAAACGGGCCTCTAAATCAAATGATGGCCATTTACAATCAACATTGCGAAACTATTGACTTTACCATGTCTCGGCAAAATCTAAAAACATACTTCAAAATTTGAAGTTCAAATCTATTCGAAATCGCAACACATAAAATAAAACAAAATGAAAATAACATTACTTACAACACACTTTTTTTTCAATATTTTTTATAAATTTCATAATTTAAGTGTTAAGAAATAAAACAAAAATATGTATATGTTAAATGTACTAGTCTACGTCGGTTGACGAAAAAATCCAAATCTCCAAAAGCTTATATTAATGGGACCATCGACTGATGAAAAAAACCGAGTTAGCTTTTTATCTTAGAAAAAAAAAATGGATGATGTTTAAATTGACGGTTCTACGATTTTAAAAATCTAAAAGAGGATATGAAACAAATGTTGAGCTGTTAATATGCTAAAATTAGTTTTTCAAAGAGATGTTTGTTCGATTTCAATTATCAAATTTACATGCTTCTCATTAACTTTCATCTATTATGAGCCACCTGCATCTTAAACTTGCATGTAAGTGATGGTTGTAGGCTTAGTTTATTTGAAGGATTTTTTTCTAATCGTTCGGGAATTATACAGCTTTCGATAACAAAAAAAAAATCATGTTTGTTTCTCGATACTATACAACATTCCTGAGAGATTTGGTGGTGAAAACACGAAAAGATCGAAATTTCAAATGTTGGTTAATGTGCCGACTTCGCATAAATCTTTGAAAAATATTTCAAACAATCACCCGATGGATAATTAATACCGATTATACTTGCGAAAATACTAACTCTGTGTTCAAAGATTGACCTAAATAAGTAAACATGTGTAATTATTTGTAATTCATCATAGAAAATAATCAAATACAGAAAATAAGCTTGACCACATCAATGTTTCCCAAGTGGTAATTCACGGACTCCTAAGGAGCAATAGTTGTATGTGTATTAAGTTCCTACAGCCTTTGGAAATTTCTAACTGAGATCCTCGATGACTTTTTGAAAAGAAACTTGCCAGGTTTCTTACAAGATCTTTGAAAAATCCAGATGTCCTTATTGGCACATTTCATTGCTATTGGTAGAATTATTCAGAAATACAAAGGTATCGACCGTGATGATTTTATTTTGAAATTGTTTATCGGCATATCGGTCTATTTTGCTCGAAGTAAGAGGGAGCATGGAGAAGAAAGCAATGAATACTAGATGGATAGGTACCGTAAGGGAACGGCGAGAGAAATTGGATTAGATGTTGAAGAGGGCATACCATATGAAACAGTATTACTTGAAACGTCACTTCCTTGTGGCTAACGTCCCCTATGGGAACGGCTTGGGTGTGTTTTGAGAATGACACTACCAAGACAGCCTGTCTTGGTAGTGTCATTCTCAAAACACACCCAAGCCGTTCCCATAGGGGACGTTAGCCACAAGGAAGTGACGTTTCAAGTAATACTGTTTCATATGGTATGCCCTCTTCAACATCTAATCCAATTTCTCTCGCCGTTCCCTTACGGTACCTATCCATCTAGTATTCATTGCTTTCTTCTCCATGCTCCCTCTTACTTCGAGCAAAATAGACCGATATGCCGATAAACAATTTCAAAAAAAAAAAAAAAAAAATTATTCAGAAAGCTATTAAAAGATGTACCGTAAAACGGGGTAACTTTGATAATGCGGGTAACTTTGATAGTGCGAGACCCACAAAATATATAACGAAATAACGAAGTTTCTGTCAATCAGATAAGAAAAACGAATGCAAAAGTAATGAGTATTAGTATGACACTTCATGTCAAAGCTATTTTCGTTGGAATACATTGTATTGTGTGTATTTGAAGATTTATATGCATATGGTAAAAAATCACAAGATTTTTACATTTTTGTAACGCTTACAAACAATCTGTTCTACGATCACTATTTGATAAAGTCATAATGAATTCGTCACTTATCCATGACAGCCGAGTTATAGTAGAACATGAATTCGGTCTCAAATCTCTTAACGGAAACCATTCTTACAAACTGGGACCATTTTTGTAATCTAAGTCAGAAATTTCCATATAGCGTTAAACGCCTAGAGGTATGCAACGCCCTATAAATGTTCCGTAATTCATTCAATTATGTTCGATTTATACTCCATTATCAAAGTTACCCCAAAACAGAAAACCGACTTTCGATAATGTGAAAAATAATATATCCATTCAAAATGAATCTTTTGACAATCTATCAAGTGCAATCGATAGCTAGGATGCCAGTACTTGTTTCAAAAATATAAATTGTAATTCTTTGAAACAGCATGCATAAATATTCAAGTTTTCTTCGAAATAACTATCAAAGTTACCCCGTTTTACGGTATTAAAACTTTTTTGATGAACTCAATTCCATCTATTATTTTTTATTTGTGGCTTCTAAAACTAAAGTCACAAGCACTTTATTGGGTCCCTACGCCCTACGTTTGATTATTTCCTTACGAGATTTGTTTGCATCTATCTATGCTTTGAGAAATAAATTGGGAAGTCTTTTTTACGAATATGTCTACCTGGCGAATTGCCCTAGTGGAATACTCCCAGGTTCCTTCACGGAAAGGTTCTGCTTGAACTATCGACATGATTATTTTTGGGATGATTATAGTAGACACCAGAGTCTATGAATGAAGAGTTGCGCGAAGAGTGAAACCAAATCTACCTATCGAACTGTCAAACCGTCTACCTATCGAGCAGACCAGCAAAACAGATAGGGGCTTTTTTTTAAGACGAAGAAGAACAACCATTCAAAGAAGTCTCTTCGCGCAACTCTCCATTCATAGACTCTGGTAGACACTTGGCATCATGGCAATTCAATTTTATTCCAATTTGGTAACATCATTTAAGATCGTCAAGAGAGAAAGGCGAGGCCCTCTAAAGGCCCAAACGCAATGATAGCGGAACGGCAACGGAATGCGGAACCGGTTCGCCAGCATGAACTATAATCAGCTTGTCGAATCAGTGTTGATCTAATTTCATTCGTTGTCAGCTCAGTCGAGATGTTGTGATACATGCTGGCGAACCGGTTCCGCATTCCGTTGCCGTTCCGCTATCATTGCGTTTGGGCCTTAAGGCCCAAAGTTGTCGTAGAACGAGCTTTGACTGTCGTTGCACTATGCAGGTAAAATAAACATTTGATGACGCTAAACTGAACATCTATTAAAAATGATGCACAAACCAAACAATCAACAAGTGTGACTTATTAAATTCTTAATGCAATCGTTTTGTTCCCTCATTAGCCATTAGTTCACCCATAATATAAAACAAACCATTCCCCGTCCCCAAACAGCCCTGCCACCTACCTGCAATCGTAAACCGATCCATGTAGTTGATGAGATTGACAAAGCACAGCACTATCACGGTGAACCATGCCGTCCGGGAAACCCTTCCGGTGCCGGTGCTGCTGACTATCACCGATCCATCGTCTTCGTCGTGATGGCCCGGTGGTAAGTGTCGAAGCCCGCCACCGCCTCCATCGCCCCCGCCATGTGTCGCTTCTTGATCCTCATCAATCGAGGAGGAAACACTGTCCGAATCGGGTGGCATTAGCCTCTGTTGGGAATTGGTGGCCGGAATCTTTCCCGCAGGATTGCCGGTCACTACAGTCTGTGGCTCGGCCACCGATTTCTGTTGATTGGGCATTGTTGCTGTGTCGTTTGAGGAGGCGTTCCGGCTAATCTCAAGCTCCGAATCGGCCGGCTCGGATGCTACCTTACGGTAACCTTGACTAGAAGGCATTCACGTACCGGAAGGAGTATGGGGGACCCGATGCACAAACAACACACCCGCGATTAGTCAACACAATATCAGTATAAACAACGGAGCAGGGAGTTGTCGCCCCGATAGCATACAGTTTGTTATGCCCTCCCTTTCGCTCTTGCTATTACAAACAGACCACAGAGCGAGAGATTCACACACAAAAGTGTTTATGTGGCGAATCGTACGATTTTTCGCTGTTTCAAGCGATGATTCTTCTTTTATTTTCTTCTCTTACTTTCTCTTTTGGATACTGTTTCGCACGAAACTTCCACGCAGTCACAGCAAGCTGCGAACTTCTTTGGCCTTTTTTTCAACCAAATTCAATCAAAATTCACTGCACGGAAACTTCCGTCACAATTTGCAACATTTGCACCAAGAGCACTGTCTCGATGACGATTACTATAGTGCAATTGCACTTAGTAATGCAGGAGTGAGCCTTTCACCACTGGTCCCGCAGGTTTCAGAACACTATACTTAAATCCCACCCAAAACCGGCAGAGCAAATTCCGTCTCCTGAACTAAAGCCGAAATTTTGCAAGCTAAAAATAATTGCACTCGGCTCAAATCAAATACACCCAAAACGAATTCGGCACTCTGCTTTTCGACAGTCACGCGATATTCCACACCGTAATCTTCTTCTATTCGCGGTTGCCGCACACACTAGCGATGATGATAATATGGAAACCTTATCAGTCACACAAAACGCACGCCGAACCGAACCACGGGACAAGTGAATCTAGACTGACGAAACGATTGACTTTTGCATGAGCGAGCATCTGCTGTCTGTCATATCGGCGACCGTTGGATTTTTGCTTTCGCTCTGGTGAAGTTCATTCTGCTGTCTGACAGAAACGGCGTGTGCTTGCTGGGTGTATAAACGCGTGGTAGTGAGTGGAAACGAGATGGGAGCAAGTGGTGTGATGCCCCGGCGAGTGTGGAACAGAGAACGCACTCATTTTGGTTGGGTTGGTGTGACGAACGGATTTAAAGGCCGTCTGCATTTATGAATGGATGTGTGTAAACCGTCGCGCTGTCAACGGTGGCCAATAACTGTTCTAATCGTAAAGAGGTGGATTCTACAGTGCTGAATTAACCCACGAGCATGCACCGTGTACGGATTTATGTACCACCAGTGCACCAGTATCCGCTCATGTACCAGTAGCCCGCTCACATCGAAAAAAGATAAGTTTAATAAAAAATATGAAATATGTAATGTAATGAAATAAATATGAAAACTATAGCCACTAGACGATTCAAATCTACAAATTGAATAATTAATTATAATTAAGAATTATATTATAATTAAGAATTATTCTCGCTTAACATTACTAAAGGACCTATGTACAAATGAGAGATTCTCTCCTCTCTCGCTCTCTTTCCATTATAACAGTGAAATACTAAAGCCTTCGGAAAGTTTTTCACTACAGATCGAAAGGCAGTTTCCTTGACTAGCGTTTAATACACAAATAGCAACAGAATAGGTTAATGTGACTCAGTTATTGATTAAAGAGAAAGTATACAAAGAGAGCCTCTCAATGTTAGATAGGTCCTTTAGTAAAGTTTCGCGAGAATTATACTGTGAACAATGTTTTGCGTATTTACTCAAATTACCTTACTTTTAAAACTCGTGAGCGGGCTACTGGAACATGAGCGGATATTGGTGCACTGATGGTATGTATGTATGTTTATTAACCTATTAGTTTTAAACTTTTTACAAGGTCAAGGATTTATGAAAAGCTCGCTTGTTTTACACAGAAGAAGCGTGGTGTTATTAGCGGTGCTGATTTGAACGGTTGTTGGTTGAATTACTTAATTTAACCCTTATGAGAGCAAGCTTAAAAAGTAAAGTAAAAAGACATGTATCATTTTGCCTGTACATCAAACCTATTCCGCAAAAATTTATCGAGCTAACAAAAAAATGGTGAAAATTCAGCTCGGCAAAATAAAAAATACTAATTTTAGCGAATAAAAAGGGTGTATGGGGGCTTACCCAAGGATTTTTACTATCCTGTAATTTACCTCTAGAGAAAATATTAAAACTAAGCACTCATCCTTCACTGTACCATTTTGTTGTTTCTCTTTCCTTCGCATGACGCTTTGAGGAACTTCGTATAAAAATCTTTCCATACTTCACAGAGCAAAATTGCAGAATTATTAAACGTATGATAAACGTTTCTGATTTCTGAAAGTCCATCAGAAATTTCCTCAACAAATTTGCCAATATTGTAACAGGTAGTTTCGAATCTTCTCCTTCAAATTATCTTCCTTCGTTATAATTGTTTCAAATCATATGGAAAAACCCCTGCCACTGCAGGCAACTCGTATTTCGTCGTATTTCGTCCTACAAAAACTCATCAGAAAATGCATTAACTTTTAGTGAATCGTCTGCCTCTGATTTTTTTTAATTGAACAATTGAATGAAACGATTGATGCAATGTTCAAAACCATCACTATGGCTGACGCAGTCCAAGTTGGTTTAAAATTTACTGATAAAATTGTTATCGGATAACGGTTCTCTAATGGATCCAAATATTTTTTTTATATATTTTAAATTGGACTGCTCGTTCGTTGAATGGTATGGAGGACGAGCTGTTCAGTTTTATAACAGCTAATAACATACATATAGCAGTTATTACTGCCCAAGAAACATTAGTAGCTGAACAATAGTTTGTTGAACTGAAATAAGCTTTAGAATTATTTGTTCAGCTCTTATTCAGCAAAAATGTTTGTTGGGTGAAACTTATTTGAAACCTGAATCCAAACTCAAAGGGATCTAAACCTTTTTATTTATCGTAATGATCGATTGATGGAGCATGTGGTGGAGTTACTATTATCATTCATAGGCGTATAAGGCTCTCGCACCCATCTCTTTCCAGCAACAAGATCATATGGGATTTTTTGTTTGTTGTTTTCATACGGAAACGGTTTCCGTATGAAAACAATCCATATGCGTGCGTGAGCAGGAAAGAGAAGGGTGATTAAACGTCAGATTGCCTTATACAACATCAACTGTTTTCGTCATTTGAAACCAAAGTTTTTTAAACTTTGGATGTTTCTGTTGAAACATTGCTTGGAAATTATACTGTCATTGCTGCCTATTTGCCTTTTCAAAGTACTGGGCATCAATTTAATTTGCTTCAAAACGACTTGCGGAAATTGACTCGCAATAAGTCATTTTTTTGTCATTGCTGGCTTTAATGCAAAACATCGTTCATGGAATAATTGGCGAAGTAATTCCAACGGCAGAATTTTGTTTGATGCAATGCTCTTCAGGATATTTCTCAATTCAATACCCTGATAGCCCTACTTATTTTTCCTCTTCTAGAAACCCTTCTACGATTGATTTGGTCTTAACCGACTCTAGTCTCCTTCGATGCCAACTGATTACTCACGCTGATTTTGATTCTGATCATGTCCTTGTTACATTCTAAATGTTCTAAATATTCCATGAAGCAATTCTCAAGCCGACTGGAATATAAATGATACATATATTGATAGTAATCTTGATGTAAACATTTCTTTACAAACTGAACTTGATGCAGACAATGCTATTGAAACTTTAACGAATTCCTAAGTTGAAGCAAGGGGCATTGCAATACCAAAATGTGAAGTAAAATTCGAATCCGTGATTAAACTTAAACTTGAATCCGTCTTGAAAACGTGAGAAGGCAATATCAGCGCACTCGCGATCCTGCTATGAAAATAATACGGCAGAATCTGCAAGAAGAAATTGAAAACGGTTTTCTCAATTAAGAAAAAAAAAAATGATAATAAAATTTCTTGGACTCTTTGTAAATTGTCAAAAAATTTAGAAAAAAAAAACCTTAGATGCCAATTCCGGCTTTGAAAGAGCAAAACAAATTATTACTAACTAATTGCGGAAAAGCTCGAAAATTTGCTAGACAATTTGAAAGCGCGCATAATTGCAATTTAGGACTCATTAGTCTAATTGGAAAATCAAGTTACTCAGGACTTCAAAAGCATTCTCAATCAAGAGAACGTTTTTCCAAAATTCCTGGGAGGCTGATTTGGACGAAGTGAGAACTATTATTAAAAATATGTAGCCCCTGGCGCTGATGGAATTTTCTACATCCTCATCAAGAAACATTTGAAGAGTAGCTTATCATTTTTGGTTGATATATTTATCAAATGCTTTCAGTTGGCATATTTCCTGACAAATGGATAAAATTCTAAGGTTGTTCTAATTTTAAAACCGGACAGCAATCCTGCAGAAGCTTCCAGCTATCGTCCTATCAACTGGCTTTCCTCTATCACTAAACTTTTTGATAAGGTCATTTTGGACAAAACGATGGTCCACATCAACGAAAATTCAATTTTTACCAATGAACAGTTCGGATTCCGACATGAACATTCGACCACTCATCAACTTTTACGTGTAACAAACTTGATTTGTTCCAACAAATCTGAAGGCTTTTCTACTGGTCATGCTGTTCTAGACATAGAAAAAGCATTCGACAGTGTTTGGCATGAAGGCTTGATCGTAAAATAAAAAAAAAAACTTTAATTTTCACACGTACATTGTTGGAATAATTCAAATTTATCTGTCAAATTGTACACTTCAGGTAAATTATCAGAACTCCAAGTTTGAAAGACTTCTTGTGAGAGTTGGTGTTCCACAAGGCAGCATTTTGGAACCAATATTATACAATGTTTTCACATCTGACTTACCTGAGTTAACTCAGGAATCTTTGTTTGTGGATGACACAGGTCTTTCCGCCAAAGGACGGATCTGTAGTAGATTGCATAAAAGTTTGGATATTTTTTCTTCATACTTGTTCAATTAAAACCTTCCAATAAATTGGTCAGATGAAGTGAAGTATCTAGGGCTTATGCAGAATAAAAATTTAACTTTCAAAAATCACATTAAGGGCATTCAAACCAAATGTAACAAATGTGTAAAATGTCTCTATCCACTTAACTTTGTCTTAAGAACAATCTTTTGATCTTTCAACAAACAGCCGTACGACTTGCTAGTCAACAGAGTATCAACAGAGCAGCAAGTTTTCAGGATGTGTGGAAATTGCACACATGACGTGTTGGTCAAAAATGCTCGATTTTGTGCGAATCGTACTCACTTTTGTGTAACTTCATGTAAGCTGGTACCACAGACAAACAGACGTAACACTCGAATTATTTTCATCGTACAGCAGAATAGCGCTCAATTCTATTATTTGGTAGTTGGCCGACGGGCCAATCGCGGCGCACGTATCGTTTTTGTTCAAGTTTGACGTTTGCACACTACCAACACCTAGTTCATGGTTGGCCAAATTCAGTGTTTTTAGCATTGGGCGTTAACGTTTGCGGGACTATGTTTTGAATTGATAATAGGTGTAGCTGTTACGTCTGTTTGTCTGTGCTGGTACCATCTGGTAAGCCCTTGTAAAAATCTCTCTAATTAATTAACAAATCAAGCATATTTCTCAAGAAGTTCCATCAGAATATTCTTTAGAAATTATCCTTGAAATCTATCCTTCCTTGACTTCTAGTTTTCTAGAATTCTTCCAGGAAGCCTGGAATATGGATTCTGACAATGCTTGGTAAAATTGTTTCTAAAGAAGTGTTTTAAGGTGAAACAGTTTGGAATCAACTTCTAAAATTGCACTAAAAATCAAAGGCACAAATCTCGCGAAGAAGGTATCCAACAACAATGCACTTTTTATTTTGGATTAGTGCACTATCAGAAGCCTAAAATAAGAAGATCAGAAACGTTTACCAACTATTTTAGTTAGTTTAGTTTGCCAACTATTTTAGCCTACATTTTAGTGCCTTTAGAAACGTGAGTAGGGGCACAAGTCGGCCATTGTGCTGCCATCTTTAGATTCCGAGTTGTTTCACCTTAAGGAAGATCAATACAAATTTCCTTTTGAATATCTTAATTGAACCTTTCCCCCTTCCCAGGGGCAGGAAACACTTCCTCGAAGGCAACAGACATTTTAAAAACAATTTTCTTTTCAATTCTAGAATAGTCCGTTGATTGGAATCAAAATTTCTAGAAAAAAAACATAGAAGAATTGTTGATGCAATTTGTGATGTATTTTGGAAATATGTCTTAAGGACTGTTGATGAACTTCGCGGTAGAACTTGTAATAATTTTTTTGAGAAAACTATTTAAAGGTAAATATTCTATGTTAATGAAAAATATTCTAATATTCTGTGTTAATAAAAAAAAACATAGAAGTAATGGATGTCCACCAAGAGGAGTTCTGAAGCCATGCTTTAATATTTCTTGAGGAAATTTATTATACTAAAATTCTACAAAGAATATCGAAAAGTTTCAGAAAAATTTTGCTACAAATCTAATAGAAAATAATCAAACAATTTCAGAAACAATAAGTTTTTTGGAAAACGGTCGTAATAGTGCGTTTATCGCATACAACACGAAGCCAGTTCTAACAGTAACCGATCGACACGACCGGCTGTTAAGTTATTTACCGAAATCAGAACCACCACGCTGATGCTGTATGAGACAAACAATGTTTTCTCACTATAGTTGTAACACATTCTGTCAATCACAAGAGTCATGTACATTCATTCAGAAAATTTTACTCCATGTTATTTTTTTTTATTATCATCAAAATATCTGAGGGGGGACCTGGACGATTCGGGAGGGGACCAGGCCCCCCTGGCCCCTTCTGTTCCTACGCCAATGTTGACTTCCCTGGGCATAGAGTATAATGGTACCTGCCACACGATATACAAATGCGAAAATGGAAAGTGTGGCATGGAAAACTCTCAGTTAATAACTGTAAAAGTGCTCATTGAATAATAAGCTGAGAAGCAGGCTCTGTCCCAGTGAGGACGTAATGCCAAGAAGAAAAAAGAAGATGAAGAAGAATATTGGATAATTCCTACTTTTCATTAACATCTTTCAAGTATTCTTCTCTTTGTTCACACGACACGCTTTATACTGGAATTTCATTGATGAAGTTTGTCCCACGGAGAACAGACATGGAGACTCGAACAAAAATTCATCAAAACCATGTGTAAAGGTTCGAATCAACCATAAGCGCCGCCAACGTAGACAGCCCGACATACAAACTCGTATCGCCAACACGATGTCGCTAGTGACGCATTAGCACACTAAGCTACGCTAGCGATAAGTGGCAATTTTTGATATCGACACTAGCGCCAAAATGTAATAAGCGGCAAATTTGTAGCCTACTTAATCTGACGATAGCGTCGCGTAACAGGAGCATAACGACATACTTTGAAATGACCAGTACAATGCTTTACACACACTGACGAGTTAAGATGAACGTCTGTTCTCTGTGATTGTACTGTACAACAGAGTTAGACTGGATCAAAAAGATTGAAAAATTAGATGCAACAAATAAGAACAGATAGTAGCATACAATTGTAAGCTAAGGTTTTTAAAGTAGTCTGGGATCAGTCTGGGGAGCACCGTGACAACGCAATCAAATTAATATCCTTTAGCAACATTTGTTATTTTTGTTTGTTGTTCCAGAAATTTCGTCACTAAACTGAAAAATGCGTCACACGTAAAAGAAACCGTTGAATTTTGGCACAGTTTGTTTTTAACAACATGTAATTTTGCGAACTTTCTGTAGGCGGTGACTGTATATATTGTATTGGCTGAAATACGCCAAAAAATTGAATTTCCATATATTTTTTTTGTATGGAAAATAGCGAAAAATGTAATAAAACTTTCTGATTTTAATAATAATAAATATTCGAGCCGTTTAGTAGAATATCTATAAGTAGATGAAAAAACCGAATTTAGTACTATACCAAGTAATTCCACTAGAGTTTGTATCCTTTGAAAGATACGCGTATTTCGACCTCAACTGTAAGGCCGTCTTCAGTGTCGTGTACTAGACTCGACTTACACGACACGACACTAAAGACGGCCTTACAGTTGGGGTCGAAATACGCGTATCTTTCAAAGGATACAAACTCTAGTGGAATTACTTGGTATAGTACTAAATTCGGTTTTTTCATATGCTTTCTGATTTTGCTGAAAGCTTTGTTAGCCAATGTAATCTAATCCTAAAACTGTTTTTCCTTGAGTTGGACAAAAATTTGTATAAACAGCAAATTATCTTACACAATAGCTAACAATAAATACAAATACAAATTATAAGAATATAACTTAAATACTGATCTCTTGCGAGAATTAATCCGATGCTCTCGATTTTTGTTATCTGCTGCTTCAGACCTAGCATTAGGGTGGGGCTTATTTCCAAAAATCTTCCGTAGTCAGGATTTACAAAGTGGAAAATGATCATCGGTCCCAAAATAACATCCTGTGAAAAAATGAGAATTTTTGGTGAAGGTTTAGAGGTGGCGCAAAGGGCGTAAGTGCAGTTTTTCCTTTTTAGTGAACTCTGAACAATTTTGGTATGCTTTTCAGCTTGTTTTGGTGATTTTAAGACCCTCAAGGGCAAAAAATCACCTCAAAATTGCGATATATCCACTCCTTTAGATGATATTTGACGAAATATATATTATGCATGCGATTTTTGGCCATTGAATAGGTTACGCTGGCTGATTAATATGAACCCGAATTAGCATATGAATAGCTGGGGAGAATTCCTATGCTAGTAGAATGGAACAAAGAGCAAAGAAGAATGAGAGAAAGAACAAAGAACACAGAAGAATGTAAGGTGGGGTGGGTTAAACAGGTGGGAGGGTGAAACTAGTGATGTCTTGAGCGTAACTGAGGAATCTAGAAAACGATGATTATATTTATTGACTTCATTTTTTTCATTTTTTTTCTCGGGGGTGGGATTCGATCCCAGATCCTCAGCGTGAAAGGTGTGTGTTCTAACCACTACACCAGGTCCGACCCCTTGACTTCTATTTAGTATTACCTACTTCAGAAATATTTCGAGCAATTTTTCTTCAAGCAGGGGAAGAGCACCAATTTTTAACATCTCTTGTTTTCGACCCATGTATACGATTTTATTGGAACTTATTGCAACTTTATTGAACTTTATGGAAAAATTTCAATAACGGCTAAAATGTCCTTAATTCCATGCGAAATTTCATCATTATTCTCCTGGTAGATATTGATAAATGCACGTCACTTTACTGCTTTAGTTCAATAATCGTTTGGTTGTTTTTTTCTGAATGATGATAGCAATATATCGAAAGGGACCGTTGCAAAATTTACATCCTGGAAATTCAGCCTAACGCAGTATCTATTAAATTCATAACTAATTTATATAATTATTTATATATACATAGGACATCCTTTGAAAATTCCTTCATGTAGCTCTGTCCTAAAAATATGTTTCAGAACTGTGACGACTTAATTTTGGTTTTATTTGAGAGAAGCTCGTGCACTTATTTGAATTTTGACTACCGATTTTTTTTCCTTCTGCTGTTGTTCATACACATCGATTTCAAATACAGATGTAGAACGATGTATTGAACTTAATCTGCATTTTCGTTTGTCCAGATTTTGAGCCTGTATGGATTTGGGCCCCTCTGTAATTTCTTTCAGATTATAAAAGCAATTGTTGGAGTTATATCAAATGGACATTCTAAAATACTAAATGAGTGTTAAACTTGCATATAATCACATCTCATACATCCAACCGAGATATTTTCACGGCTCCATAGTTGGTTCTAATATAATATCATCAGTTACACTCTCCCCCCTGTTTAACCCACCCCACCTTACATTCTTCTGTGTTCTTTGTTCTTTCTATCATTCTTCTTTACTCTTTGTTCCATTCTACAAGGATAGGAATCCTCCCCAGCTATTCTTATTCGGGTTCATAGTAATCAGTCATTGTAACCTATTCAAGGGCCAAAAAACGCATGCATAAAATATATTTCGTCAAATATCATCTAAAGGAGTGGAGATATCGCAATTTTGAGGTGATTTTTTGCCCTTGAGGGTCTTAAAATCACCAAAACAAGCTAAAAAGCATACCAAAATTGTTCAGAGTTCACTAAAATGGGAAAACTGCACATACGCCCTTTGCGCCACCTCTAAACCTTTACCAAAAATTCTCATTTTTTCACAGGATGTTATTTTGGGACCGATGATCATTTTCCACTTTGTAAATCCTGACTACGAAAGATTTTTGGAAATAAGCCCCATCCTAACCTAGCATGTAATGATTCCGAAAGTTAACACTATGAAATTGATTTCAGTGTAAAGAGATATACGCTTCTAAACTGTGATACGCTTAGTTACGCTATCTACCGATGGAGAGCGCTTGAGTCTTTTATGGAACCGTAAGTGACCATCTAACAAGAAACAGGCAGACTACTTGTATTTCATACACTCTAATGAATTTCTATTCTACGGCTGTTTTCTAATTCTGGATAAATTAAAAATCTTAATAATATAATAAATTAAATTTAGTTCAAAGCTTGTTCACGATAAACTAATAATAAAATAAAAAAGTGTGCATTATGTTTTGAATAACGATAATATCTCTCAAGCATATATAGTGGATAACATCATGGGTTTATTATCATTATAGTTATTATTATTAATATTTTCTTAATCTAGTTTTACCATGATTGTATTGCCTAACACAGAACGCCTAGACATAAGAATTGAATCAATGTTTGTAATAAAGCTAATAAAGGCATTAAAAAATATTGTGAGAAAAAATCTTATTTAATTGAAATTAAAAGTTATAATGCTGTGTGAGTAATGAGTAATGGAGACTCACACTCCAGATCACACAACATGTTTAATACAAAAGATTTGCATGCAGTCTTCTCATCAGCAAATTGTGAAATACCTACTAAAGACACGGACACGTTAATGCTTCCCCTGTGGGCATTTGGCCCTTTGAAGGAAAACACCACACTAGACAATGGACTAGCATTGAACAGCCCAGTGAAACTGTCGAAAAACATTCCTGACGAAAAGTTTTCCGGTCTGAGGCGGGGGAATCGAACCCACACTCCTTAGCACGATGCGGCGTAATACCTAGTGACACTACCCGCACGACTACGAGGCCCACAACTTATTTGAAGAACTTGACTGCATCTCATAAATCAGTTACCTATGTCATCCTAACCAAAGGCGGTAAGGGATCACTTTATACCGACAGGCCATAAAATATGAATCAAATAAAACGAAGATTTTTCATTCGAATTGATACAAATACTTTATTTCATTCTTACATGAGCTTTTCAGATATTAGTTTATATAAATTACATGAGAATATCTTGCCTCACTACTCATCTGTATTTAGAGCTAGATTACAATAAGTTACACTAATAAATATTTGGAATGGTTTGGTTGAATATCAAGTTCGTTACTTCCTACTATTATCTTTCTTGATCACGTTATACTTTGACTATCATTGATTTCTTTGAGTTTGGTACAAATTATTCTATATCTATTTAGTTCTGCCACTGAGCCACTATAGTTAATGTTTTTGACGCTTATTGGAACAATAGTTTGTTGATTATCCATTTTTGTTTTCACAACTGTGTGTCATTCTTTCTGTTCAATTCGTGTTCAATAGCTCTTAAAAATCCCTCATTGGTAATATCGCTTACAAGAATATAGTTTTTTTTTTAAATAGGCGCATCATATTTGATCAGCTGTTCCTGTTCCACATAATACTTGTTGCTTATAGATTTTTTTTTCGACATTTGCTGAACATCTATTTGGTTTGATATACAAACGTTGTTGATCAATCGAAATGAAATTTGTGGAAATGATAATCGCTAATGCATGAATATGCTCTATTTGTTGTTGGTTCTTGTGGGATGAGTGATATGTTGATTAATGCGCTGTTTGCCAACTGTAGGTTATTTGTTCTAGAATCGATTCGTTCTGCTTTAATCGAACGATTTATTTGCTTTTTACGGCCACCAAAAACGATCATTTTCTGCACAGCGGTGAACCACAGCACGTGGATTAAAATAAAATTTTGCAACGATGGTGGGACGCAGCGTGGGATTCAGATCTATTTCATTGTTATCACACATGGATTTCGACACGCGTGCCTATTCTGAGTAAAGCAAAATGACAAAAACTATCTTTCATAGATTTCATGCTACAGTTCTACTGGTAGAAGTGGTTGAGCTGTGGATCTCGGTGATACGAACATGTGATGTGATTTTTTTGTTGTTTCGTGGAGAATACAGAGGATATAGAGCAGCATAGTATTTGGAATGTCTATCTAGATAAATGCAGAACGATTTGCTGGTTCAAAATTTTCTTTACTGGAACTGGTTCAAGACAAACGGATGGTATGGCATTTAATAAATGTTTGTGATTCGGAAAAACACATCATAATTTTTTTCAGCTTCAATTTCTGTCCTGATCAAAATCCAGAATAATTGTGGTACATATTCTCCTCATTAATTCACTTCTGCTTCTTGGCATTACGTTCCCAATGATATACTTTTTACAAATTTTCATTATAACAAGTTGTTTTTCATCACGCCATTCCGTCATGAAATAGCATACTATCCTGCACTGAAATATGCGTTTCGAAAGAGTTCATACCGCAAATGATTTTAGTTACGTTATGTTAGTTAGTTAGTTATGCTTGTAGTCGCGCTGTTGTTTTTTTTTTGTACACAGTATCAACATGATGCTTGCAAATTTCAAATTTCACTATGGAAAATATTAATTCTTCGGTTAATCCAATAAAAAAATCCTTCAAGAATTCTACGAAAGAACTCACGAGGAATATCCCTTGTGATTCTTCCACGAACTTTTCAGGTATTGAACCATGTGCTTCTGAGAGGAATTTCTGAAAATGCCCCCGGGGATTTCTTCATGAATATTTTCGTACATTTTCAATGTTTTCTCCGAGAACTCTTTTACCAGTTATTACCTCCTAGTATTACCACAACAAATATTCCTGAGATTAGTAGTCATTATTCAACAGAACAGGAAGAGCTCACATGATAGAGACAAACAATCTCTGACTGCGTGTTAATTCCCAATATCAGTCATCAATCGATAGAACCGTTCCGTTGATTGCCGGCAGTGTAAGAGCACATTGAAGCCTCCTGTTTTTGGCTTGTGTTAGTAGCATAGCTCAAAAGTTTTGAGCCAACCCTTCTCCAGTAGAGAAGCTAGATAGAATACAGGACGCTTCGATGCTTACTGACTTTAAAATGGCATGCTCAATTTTCAACACCTAATTAAAAAATTTCATTCTTGTCGCTCCCTTGCGACGCCTATCTACCTTTTCATTTCCATCATTTGCATAAAATCTTCTATAGACTCCCTTTACCTTTAAGTCGCATGACCGCTATAGCCACAAACAAGAATAACATAAAGCAATCACGGTCGCTACCTTCTCTTATTCAAACGGTTTTTCTTGAAGCTTTCTTCGATTTTCTCGTTTTACCAGTAAATTTCTCGAATAATCTCTATCAAATTGTTAAAACATCTTTTGAAGGATTCCGCCAAAGAATACTAATTCTTTTAAAAATTTCTCCGGGAAGGTCCTCTAGTTGCTTATTACATATAAAGTCTAATTGTGTTAGTTTAAAATATCATGCAGCTGCTCAATAATAATTTGTCTAAGACTTTGTGGAATAGCTGACAATTTCTTCATGGAATTCTAGGAGTCTCACCAAAATTGTCTTCAAGATCACCAAACAAGGATTATTTTCACAAATTATTCAGAGAGTTTACCAACATCCTTTGAGGTTCTTCCTAAAGATTCTCTTCAGAATCTTTCAAAAATTCTTTAAAGTTTTTTTTTTAAACTCATGAAAAAATATCCAGGACTTTCAGCAAAAAAAAAAATCTTCCAGGTGTTACTCAAAGGGTTCCTCCCAATATTCCACAAGATTTTTATAAGCAATTAACCCCTCTATCAGCAGTTGCTGTTTTTTACCTTAAAAATATTCAAATCGCTATGAAGTTTTTTTTTTTCTTTTTGCACCATTTTTCATCAGTTCCCAGAAACTCCTCAAATTTTTAGAAACTGTATCGTTATCAATGATCAGTCATGTGATTTTGAAGATATTCCGAAGTTCCTTGGGGGGACCGACATTCCCCATTTTGTTTTAGTCAATTTATTAAAAAAGTTAAATATAGGTTATACAAAGCTTCTCTGAAAAATCGAACAAATCGGTTTAGTAATCTCCAAGAAATCGATAATTTGATGTTTTCTGAAGTTTTCAAGATCTTCTTACGACTCTGTCCGGTGCCACTAATAAAAATGCTTATAAATATCTTAAAAATGGTCGCATCAAATCGCTTCATTTTCTTTCAACAGACTCTTGTCAACATATTATTTCGCAAAGTGAATAACCGAACAAGAGGATACATCTGTAGTCTAAGATATTAAAGTAAGTTATGGCTACGCGTCGGTCTCCCAAGGATTTTCGAAATATCTCCGGGTCCTGAAGACCAATGATTAAAATGGACACAGGTTCTAGAAGTAGAAGAGTTTTTTGAGAACTTGTGTAAAAATGGTGCAAAAATATTGAAAAACATAGTGATTTGAATACTTTATTATGGTAAAACATTGAAGCCCCTCCATTAAACAGGATTCAAATGGAAGAATGTTTCAAGCGATTTCTCAAAGAAGTTCTCCGCAGATACACCTGATTTTTTTTTTTCACAGAAAATAAAGCAATCCTTTATGTTTTTTTTACAAAAATTCAAAACATTTCCGGTTTTTTCAGAAGATTATATTTTTGTTTCCTTTGGGATGTCATTCTAGGATTCTTCAGGAAAACTTACCAGAGCTTCATCGAAGAGTTTTCCAGAAATCACTGCATAGAAAAGCTTTGGTGATTTTTGTAGGATTTACTACAAAAATTCTTGTTCTTTTTCTTTCATCCTTTCTAATGAACAATGTTGAGCGGTTGAGCTGGTGGAATCATTACTTTTTGTTGTATCTAGCTGTAAAATCTAAAAATCAGGGATCACACGTATAAGAATTCTGTAATTTTTCAAAACTCCTAGACCCTTTTTCTTTAGATTCTCTTACGCGTTGCTTTTTGAACTATTAAAAGATTTTTGTACAAAATTCCTCAAGAAAGCGTGATACGAAGAAAAGAAAAACAACAACTTATTGAGGAAGGTAAAAACAACATACGAACAACGGAACACTGAGAGATAAGTGATTATGTTTTCTACCTAGGGTGAATGTTTTCATAATAAATAAAACATCTCTAATAAATTTAATTATTTCTAATTCCGCTCTGGATTCTGCCAATTACCGATAAAACTATATCTAAAGGAATGTTTCAAGGAAGATCATTACAATTTTCTTAATAAATGAAAATCTTAACCTTTCTGTTGTCGCGCGTTGTACTTTGTACATCACCCATGGTATTTCATGTTCAACGTGTAAAACCTCGCAATCAAGATTAAATAAAGAAAAACCATCTTCGACAAAACTGTTTAGGAGATCCAGGGCTGAAATGCGGTGATTATTCAGCTTCGGAATTCCTCCACCAGGCAGCACTAATGTGCATGAAAGTTTTGTTTTGCAAATATCTCTGGAGTCTGACCACTTAGAAAGATGGCGTCTTTGGCAAAGTTGTTCAGTAGTTAAAGGGCTATCATCAGTTGAGCCCAGAAATTCGAGCAATTTTGCCACCAGGCGGCGCTAATGGGCATCTAATTTTTGTTTTGTGGATATCTCGGGATCCTGACAACTCAGAAGGATGCCGCCTTTGGTAAACTTGTTCAGTAGCTCAAGAGCATTATTTAAGCCAAGCCATTCAAAATTTTGCCACCAGGCGGCGCTAGTGCGCGTGAAATTGTTTTGCGGATGTCTCAGGAACCTGATCTCTTAGAAAAATTGTGTCTTTGGCAAATTTGTTATGTAGCTCAACAACTATCAGTTGATAGACTAACGGCAGTTGATTCAAAACGTTGCCACCAGGCAGCGCTAGTAAACATGGAACTTTTCTTTTTCAGATATATCAGGAGCCTGACCACTTAAACAGATGGCGTCTTTGGAAAAGTTATTTTATAAGCCAATGGCTATCATTATTCATGCCAAAAAAAATCGAGATTTTCCATCAGGTGGTGGTAGTGTGCACGAAACTTTTGTTTTGCAGAATATTGACCGTTTATTGCGCATTTCTTTCACCACTGGACTATAGCAGAAGTTTTTACAAGTGTGGAAACGCTAATAAAAGTGCGCAATTGCATTAAATCGGGTAGGAGTCTTCGGGGGACTTATTCTTCGTAAATCAAAGAATAAGTGCTATGAAGACACCGACAGGGTTCAATGCAATCCCGCACTTTTATTCACACTTTCGCACTTATGAAGCCGCACTTCGCAGTCCAAGGGCAATCATTGATCGAGCTAGTTGATTCTAAATTTTGCCACCAGGCTTCACTATGAGCATGAAGCAAATTTTTTTTGCAAATATATCAGCAGTCCGAGCTACTGAACAACTTTGCCGAAGACGCCATCTTTTTTAATGGTCAGGATCCTGAAATATCCAAAAAACAAAAGATTCGTGCCCACTAGTACTGCCTGGTGGCAAAGTTTCGTGTCTTTTGCGTAGAATAATGATAGTCCTTGAGGTACTAAACAACTTGGCCGAAGACGCCATCTTTCTAAGTGGTCAGGCTCCTGAGATATCTTTAAATCAAAAGTTTCATTATTATGCGACTTCTATGTACAACTGTTAATTTTAACGCATTTTAAAGGGACATACTGTTAACAAAAACTGTTGAGTATTGTTCTTAAGAAGATTCTTGAGGAGTACATTTTGGTTTTGTGTCGATAGATATCTTTATTAAAAAAATATAGCATATAAATCACATCTGTTGTACAAAGTACAACAGCGTGACAGCCCGAAGGTTAATAAATCTCTTTCTCGCCCCTTGCTATTTTGCTAAATGTTCCTAGACAAATTTATTTACCGCTGTGCTAATTTAGAAAGCAAAAGTATTCCTGGGGTTTATCAATAACTTTCCTCTGAAGATTGTAAGGCAAGAGATATTTTAAAAACACTTTTCGTAGATAATTCTTGTATAATCCGTGGATGTGAATCAGAATTGCAAGCAATAAAAACCTAGAAGGATTTTCGACTCAATTTGCGATGTATTTTTGAAATATTTCTAAAAGACTTTTGATGAGCTTCACGAAGAAATTTTTAATAATATTTTTAGGGAAACTATTTCAAAGAATTCACAGAGAAATTTCTAGTAGACTATCAGCGAGTAATCTCAGTATAAGATTTGACATTATCAATAAAGTGTGGGACAAGTTGTACTTCTGATTATATTTTTTTGAGGAATAAAACTTTGGAAAGATTTGGTATTTTTTTAGTTTAATCCGGGATCATATTCCTGACTCAATTTGTGGATAAATAGTATACATAGAAAGAATGGCTATCCTCCAGGAGAAATTCACATTGAAAATTTGATCAAATCTCACAATATTATTTGATTGATTTTTAAGATATTCATAGCAAAAGTTCTGCTATAGCATAGCTATAGCAAAAGCCACTGCACATTGGTCCCAAAGCCATATCTAGGAAGACAAAAATGATTGCGCCTAAACCGTCAATTTTAGATATATGGTGTCTTCGGCAAAGTTTCTCCATATTTTTCAGACATTTTTTTCAGAGATGTGAAATTAGGGTGGCCCACATGGTTTACGAGATCAGCACATAAACTTTTTTGCTGACGCATTTAGGACTACACAATGTTCTACAATGTTTAAGAACAACCGATTTGGAGCAACTTTGCCGAAGAACCCAAATTTCTATTTCTTATGGTTCGCGAGTTATGATTTTTTTTTAACAAAAAAGTTAGGGTGGTACTGAAAAATCAGTTTTTTCTTGATAACTTTTTATACGATAATTTCTCGCAAAAACTTTGTTCCGAGCACTTTTAGAACTTTTTATTGCGCAACTTTTTGCCGAAAAAACTACTGTTCTATCTCTTATGGTTACAGAGTTATCAGAAATTTTCTTCGAAAAAATGGTTGTTTTCAAATGCCGATATCTCCGAAAGGCGCAAACGGATTTTCAATCTTTTGTCGGCATTAGAAAGATTATTTCTTTCTCTGTTTATGGTGTAAAAAACTGTGAGGACGTTTTTTGTTTGAAAAGATTGACAAGATTTTGAAAATAATATGTTTTTCAACCGAAAATTGTCCATAACTTGAAAAATATTCGAAATAGCTCTTTGGTGCCTTCAGCAAAAATGTGCAAAATTGAATGTTCTGAAAGTGCTTCATACAAGGTATTCATAAAAAAATCATTGCTTAAAGATATATTCACCATAAACCGAATTTTGTATGGTAAAGAAAGCGAAAAAAAAAGAGATATTTGCTGGAACAACCGGAATAACTGTATGTAAAGTCATTTAAAATTGAAAATATATGTAATGAAATAAGATCGATCACAAAAAGCGAAATGTTTGGAGTTAGGGAAAGTTAGTTGCTGAAGCAGTTTTAACAGTGATCCATGGAACATTAATCCATAAACGATGTCTTGTTATTTCACGCGACATAATGTTTTCCAGCTAACCTATGCCGTGATTGGTTATAAATTGCTACCGCTTCGGCTTACTAAGCAGAAGGCCATGCGTTCAATACCGGTTCCGTTTATTATATTATCAACCCCAAACGATAACAAAACGTATACTTTGAAGAATTTCTTCAAAATACCAAAACGTTACTTCCCGTGATATCCTCCCATAGAAATATAGAAGTATCTGCAATTATTCTATCTGTGCATCCAACTTATCCCATTCAATTCAATCAAATCCAATAAATCTGCTACAACGCATTAGTCAGGGCAGCATTCACCTGTTGAAGAATGCATGAATCTTGAACAAGAGCCAGATATAAATCCCAAATATCTGCCTAAGTTAATGAACCAGAAGGTGGGCCTTGGTCACTTGAAAACTGCTTCAGCAAATAATTTTCCTTTTTTTAACTCCTTAGATTCCGCTTACTTTGATCGATATCAATACATGTGTATTCAATTTTAAATGACATACATACAGTTATTTCGATTGTTCTAGCAAATATCTTCTTTTTTTCGCTTTCTTTTCCATATAAAATTCGGTTTATGGTGAATATATGAGTAAGCGTTGATTTTTATGAATACCTTGTATGAAACACTATCAGAACTTTCAATTTTGCACATTTTTGCTGAAGGCACCAAAGAGCTATCTCGAATATTTTTCAAGTTATAGACAATTTTCGGTTAAAAACATATTATTTTCAAAATCTTATCAATCTTTTCAAACAAAAAACGTTCTCACAGTTTTTTTTCACCATAAACAGAGAAAGAAATAATCTTTCTAATGCCGACAAAAGATTGAAAATCCGTTTGCGCCTTTCGGAGATATCGGCATTTGAAAACAACCATTTTTTCGAAGAAAATTTCTGATAACTCTGTAACCATAAGAGATAGAACAGTAGTTTCTTCGGCAAAAAGTTGCGCAATAAAAAGTTCTAAAAGTGCTCGCAACAAAGTTTTTGCGAGAAATTATCGTATAAAAAGTTATCAAGAAAAAACTGATTTTTCAATACCACCCTAACTTTTTTGTTAAAAAAATATCATAACTCGCGAACCATAAGAGATAGAAATTTGGATTCTTCGGCAAAGTTGCTCCAAATCGGTTGTTCTAAAATAATGTAGAACATTGTGTAGTCCTAAATGCGTCAGCAAAAAAGTTTATGTGCTGATCTCGTAAACCATGTGGGCCACCCTAATTTCACATCTCTGAAAAAAATGTCTGAAAAATATGGAGAAACTTTGCCGAAGACACCATATATCTTAAATTGACGGTTTAGGCGCAATCATTTTTGTCTTCCTAGATATGGCTTTGGGACCAATGTGCACTGTTCGACATTCCTTGAACAATTTGATTTTTACTAAAGGCTAGCTCAAAAGAAATTGCTGCAAATCTGTTGTCTTGAAGTTTTCTTGAAAGGAAAGGGATGAACTCGATTGTTCGTAATTTATCACTTAAGATTTTTCAGCCATTTGATTACGACTGAATTGTGTCAGTTTTTTTTGTCACAAAATAAAACACTATGTGGTGGGCCAAATCAATTTTAAAACTGTTATAACTGAAAATAGATAAATATTTTGACATAAGTTCGATCATCAAACTTGTAGCTAATAGTTTCAATAGTTGATTATTCGACTAAGGTCGAACTTTTGCCCCACCTTACCCTAATGTATCTATCATATCTCATATCGAAATCCGTTTGTCTGTGAACCGATCCCAGGTGCATACATCCAGCATATTGAGCAATATTTATTTGAACGCTACCGTCTGGCCAAATATCCCCATCCCCTTTCCTCCGTCTATCCCCCGATGTGTTTTGTGTGGTCAATTCCCTTCTGCCCGGCATGACACTAAAACTAAACTCCATTTCCCATCCCCCGGCAGCAACGGCCCTACCCAGGTGCAGCCGAGGCGGCCACCTCGATATCACTAATACTCTTCACCCGTCGGTGCTGCGCGTATTTGGGCAGGGTGGCCATCGACGAGGACGACGAAGCTGCCGAAGAGCCGGCGTGGTCCATCGGTGGGGCACTGACCCGATAGCTAGCTCGCTGTTCTGCTGCAGAGGATAGCGGGCTGCTGCTGCTGTTGTTGGTAGCGCATGTGGAACCGTACTGCGAAGGAACAGGTGGCGGTGCCGTAGTCGGAGGTGGCAGATGATGGATATGATGAAGGCCTCCCACGGCTGCATAGATGCCACCCTCGCTGCTGCTGAACGACGGCGTCGGGGAGGTCGAACTGTAGACGCTGTTTTTATCGGAGCCTCCCCCGTTACTGCCGTTGCCTGGACCACGGGGTTTATAGTTGGAACTTATCCGGAAGGCCTTGGTTAGGGAGCCCTGTGCGGATGAATAAGAGCGTGAAAAATTGATTAGTGCTCGGGTCGGGCTTTCTCGTTGGGTGTTTGCCGAGATGGAGTTAGGTAGATAGGAATGGCTGTCGGTATGGCTATGGAGTCTTTGAAGAGGGTTAGCAATGTAACTAACGCATGCGAGAAGTTTTTAATTTGAAATTACTTAAAAAAAATATGAAAAATAAAGTAATTCCCATTTGAATTGATACTCCTTTCAGTCCCCCTGCATTAGGGTATACCAGAAATAATCGAAAAGTGAAAATAAACTATTTTTTTTATATGGCACTCTGTGCTCGTGGCCACCCACTACTGTGCCGGAATCAGTTGATCTGTATCTTCTTTACCGATACAGATCTATTTTTAACTTATCTATATTTACATCTTCTTTCACTCTCTCCTACTCTTTTACTCTCACACCGAGCAGGTAGGCGAGAGCTCTGCTGTTAGTGAGGCTAGCGCCTGCGAAGAGGGTCAGTTTGTCTCAGTCACCATCTGATACTGACGAAGGATGGATGTGCTCCCCAAAGCACAGTCAGTCCTCCGTGAAGCGTCTTCTTATGACTGGACGGGTTTTTTGTGGAGGGGCTGGGAATCGAATCCATGACCTTCCGCTTATGAAGCGAAAGCATAACCTCAAGGCTACAGACCCCCCTTTACTATTACAATTATGTAGACAACTAAATTATCAATTATCAATTATAAGTTGTTTGAAATGCATAATGATACTTATTGACAAATAATAAAATATTCGAAAAAAATTGTAGGGCTTGAAAGTTTTTGCACAAAACGTCACAATATGACAATTTATTAACAGAAGTGAACATTTTTCATAAATTGGTGTGGCGCAACCTTAAAATATTTTTTTGTTATTCTGATTGGTTCTACAAAAATGCTATAATACCTTGATTCTTCGAACAATGATTATTTCTGGGACGCCCTACCTTGTCATTAATGCAAGCACTTAGACAGGATTTACTTTCGGTTCCTACTGGTATTTCTACAATAAATTGACGACGAAATAATGAGAAAGGAAGGTGGGGTACACTACCTGTGATCCTTTCCATGCGGAAAACTGCGTCGAATGCGGAATAGATGGGAAAGAGAGATTATAATCAGGAGCGAGAAAAAAACAGGCACGGGAAGGGTTGGGAAATGCTAATTAGTGCTTGGGAAACGCGAGGTAAATTGCCACGGTTGGGACTTACTGCTCTACACTGGTTAGTTGGTCGGCGGTCGATCGGTGGAAATTCTAGATGCAAATTGTAAAATTTACATGGTGGCGAGGTGACGGAAAAGTATACGAGCTCCGGCAACCAGCAGCGACAGCATTCAGTTGATGAGGTGTGCTCGGTATAAATTATGCGATTATTTTCTTCTCCTGTGAAATGTATTTGCATTTGAGAGCCGGCGACTATAGGAAGGGATAGGAAATTGGAATGGATGCAATCGCATGCGTTTCGCTTCAGGTTCAGGTGCAGCACTGACACCGATCTACTTGCGATGCAAATTGAATATTAAAATTAAAAGGTAGATTATTCTGGAACGGATTGGATCCTCTACGGTGAGGACGATTGTGAGGGCTTATGGCAAGCAAGGTGACTAGATAGGCACCTTAATGTTGCTGTAGCAAATTTAATACCGATTGATTGTATGAATACCTTATGTTCATTATCTACTGATTGAACTTTTTCGAACATTTAGGAAATATTAATTTTGAAGTAAATGGAACATAATGGATTAGTTATGCCTTGAACGATTAACATCATGTCAATTGTCACCAAAGAGGATAGGCAAAATGATTGAGATAGGCATAATTCTGCCCAATTTCAAATTTTCATAAGATTATGGAAAATAGATGAAACCGAATGAATCTGGAAGTAGTCGACGGCAAATTTGGTCTTGTTTTAGGAACTTACTCGGCCATGCATATTGACCACTCATCTCCGGAGATGTTCCGGATTTTCCAAGGTCATATCTAAATGCCATTTTTTCTGTCGCTTGTTATTTTGTGCGGTTTAAAGTTGTATAGATGTTTACAATTTCCCTAGAATCTACATCTGATAGGAAGTTGAATGCCGTAAGACGCATTGAGATTAGTTGAAAATCTTCAGAAAAATGACCATTTCCGTAAAACAGGTTCCGGAAAATATGGTCAGCCATGTTTGTATTTCTTATCATGTATATATTATCCAGAGCTATATCCAAATGAGCATAAAATTTCAAGATGATGCTTCCGGTAGCATATTCAGAACCATTAGACATATTGATCACTAAATAGTAGGTTCCAGGTGCCCTGGGGGAAGTGGTCAATTAGGAACATGTTTAAAACTATATCAATATGGGCATCAAACATCAAGATTTTTGAAGGTGATGCTTCCGGCTGCCATGATCATTCTATAGTAGGTTCCAGGTGCCCCAGAGGATGCGGCTTAATTCAAAACATGTCCAGAATTACATCAATATGGGTATCGAATATAAAGATTTTAGAAGGTTATGCTTCAGAAAGCACTTCCAGATCCACCGGCTGTTATGATCACTGTATAGAAGATTCGAGGTACTCCAATGGAACCAATTTCGCACTTGACCACAACCCCCGGTGCACGTAGAACAGTGGTCGAAGCAGCCGGTGGTTCTGGAAATGTTTCCGGAAGTATCACCTTCAAAAATCTAGATGTTTGATGCCCATATTGATATGGTTCCGAACATGTTCCTAATTGACCACTTCCCTCAGGGCACATGGAAGCTAATATACAGTGGTCATAGAAATTAGTTGCTCAGAAATAGTGATTAAATAGTAAACCTTGATGTTCGATATCAATTTTGACGTGTTTCCGGACATGTTTTGAATTGGTCGTATCTCTCGGGGCACCTGGAACCTACCCTAGAGTGGTTATGACATACCAGCCAGTAGTGCTGAAAATGCTTCGGGAAGCATCACTTTTGAAGTTTGATGTCCATATTGATATGGTTCCAGGTACGTTCCTTATTGGCCACTACCTCCAGAGCATTTGGAGCCCACTATAAAGTGGTCAGTACATCTAATGGTTCTCAATATGCTGCTGGAAGCATCATTTTGAAGTTTGATGCCCACTTGGATACAACTCCAGATAATATGAACATGATTAGAAATACGAATATGACTGATCGAAAATAGTTTTACGGAAATCGTCATTCTTCTGAAGACTTTTACCGAACTTTAATGCGTCCGGTGGCATTCAACTTCCTATTAGTTGAGGGATTCCACGGAGGCATGCAAGTCGATTCTGATCGACCATTTCAAAAATATCTGAAACTTTGCACAGTTTTTCAGTTCCATCTAAATCGTCATTTTCCGATATCAAATCTTCAAGTTGAGTCACGACTAACTTTTCAAAAGGGTGTATGTGAAAATGGTTCAAAAATATTCAAAAAGCTGCACAGCAAAAACGGTTCGTTCGATTGTTAGACAACTAAAGAAACAAAGTTAGACAACTAAATAAAGATTCCAAAAAAAATACACACAGTAAAATTTTTTTTTTTTGCATTAAAAAACATCATTTTTGTCACAAAAACTCAAATATCTCAAAACCCTATCGGAATACCAACGTAATTTTTTGAAGGAAAACGGTCCATTGTATTAGCTATCTACCACAAAAATTTGGTGATGGTAAGCCAATAAACAAAAAAGTTATGACAAAAAAGTTATCACAAATTTGACACTTAGTGAATTTTTTTTTTTTCATTGTTAATTTTTTTTAGGACCGCAGTTTGTTGCTGATTTTTTTTGTTAAGGGTACCACATGAGGTTAACAAGTTGTTTTCATGATATTTTATTTAATTATTCATAACTATTATAGCATCTATTAGAAAGTTAGACGCGATCCAGTGTTGTGATCTAAAGTCTTGATAGTGTCATATTTTTTATTGTACGTAACTGAAGAAAAATCCTCTCAATAGTGTTGAAACCTTTTGATAAAAGAAACCTATAAGAAATCTAATATTGAAGACAAAAGCTACAAAAAAAGTTTTCTATACAGGTATACGACTAGTTTACCTGCAAAAAGTTTACCTCGTAGAGAACAAGGCGGGTCTATACCCAGGTGATCTAGTATACGTAAAGCAGGTCGGTTTTCTCGGCGCTGGTTTTCTCCACAAAGTTAAAATCTGATTACACCTGGGTATAGACCCGCCTTTGTAGAGAAGAGACTTTGTTAATCACATTTGGGAGAAAGCGAGTAACTTCAACAACATCAAAAACATGATAGGTACATACCATGAACATACTCACGAAAAAGCTAAAAATATACTACCACTATGGTTATAAAAGATTTAATTGTAAAATTTTTCTTCAGTCCAGCAAACGACACCAAACTAGTCAGTAAAAACTTAAAGGTGATTTTGTTTATTAAAATCTAACGAGCAACATGAGTAGTCGCTTTCTCAACTGTTGCAGGCCGTTTGCAGAAAAAAAGTGTTCGAAAGAGCTACGAAATCTCACCGAAAGCACCATAGATAAACTGAAAGCGGCTGGTTATGCTCCAATGTCTACATTGAATACAAATTTACGCATTTGTACGTCCTGCCGTTTAAACGTTGACAAACGGGCAATCTGTACATCATCGGTGGATCAGGTTGCAGGAAGTTCGAAAACAACAACAACTGAGGAATTACTAGATGCACCGACAACAACTGAGGAGTTACCAGAAGTACCAAGTGCAGATAGTCTTGCCACGGTACTATCAGCGACATCTGTTTCAACAAATCAATCAGAAGATGAGTGCATCCAGAAGGTCATCATCGAACGCTTCAACGAAGGGATAGCTGGAATAAAAGTGACTCCGATTAAATGGACGAAGATGGGTTACGTCAATTATCCCGAGAAAAAATACCGTGAAATCAACGAAGCTGTACGAAGAAACCTCTTCAAATTAGGACCTGAGGATGTGGAAAATACAGACTACGATGAGGTAATTATGAATATGAAGGAAAGGTTCTCGAATCTAGCCACGACAAGGAAAGAAAAATTATTGATTTTGTCGATGCTGCCAAGCTCGTGGTCTATTCAAGACGCCATTGATGAGTTCAAAACCAATAGAAATACAGCAAAAGAGGCAAAACAATTCAAAAATAACTGTCTTGCAACCAAAAATGCTAGGTCGAGTACTTCATTAACAGATGAGACAAAAGAAAAAATAATTCAATATTTTGAAGACGATGAAGTAAGTAGAGCTATGCCTGGCCAAAAAGATTATGTATCTGTAAAAAAAGATGGAAAGCGTCAAGCAATCCAAAAACGATTAATGATGACTACTTTGAAAGAAGCGTATACACGCTTCAAGGAAATTAACGAAAATATTAAGGTAGGTTTTTCCTCATTTGCAAGCCATCGTCCAAGGCAATGCAAGCTTCTATCCAATTCAGGAACACATAATGTTTGTGTGCACAACACACGAAAATATTAACCTAATCTTACATAGTTTGAAAAGAATCAATTTATCAAAGGATATTAAAATGTTAACTGGTAGTCTTTTGTGTGAAAATACAACATCAAATTGCTATCTACGATCTTGATCGGATTGTCCAGATTCTTCATCATTGGAAAATACTTTATTCGCTGAGTTTGAAGAAAATTATATTGATCATTTATCATTTGAGGTGGGTGACCAAGGATAGGTGTGACCTAGAAACTATTGTAAAACCTGTAGATGAGTTTGTGTCATTTTTTTGCTTGAAATTAGAAAGTTTAATTCCTCACGACTTTATTAAAACAGAGCAATCCCGCTTTTTAAAAAATACGAAAAATACATTACAAGATGGTGAATTTTTAGTCATTTGTGATTTTTCTGAAAACTATAGCTTTGTATTGCAAGATGAAGTGCAGTCCCATCACTGGAACGTAGAACAAGCTACAATTCATCCATTCGTTATTTTTTTTCAATGAAAGTACGCAAATTGAACATTTTAGTTTTATTGTAATTTCCGAAGATTTAAGACACGACTCAGTATCTGTAAATTTGTTCATTGCCAAAATGATTAACTTTTTACGCGTTGATAAGGATAAAGAAATCAGAAAGATATATTTCATGTCTGATGGAGCAGCATCGCAGTACAAAAACCGTAAGAATTTTTCGAGCCTATGTCAATTTAAATCAAAGTACGGAATTGATGCAGAATGGCATTTCTTTGCTACGTCACATGGCAAAGGTCCTTGTGATGCTATTGGAGGAACCATAAGGCGCATGGCCACAAGAGCAAGTTTAGCCAAAGAACGTGAGCATCCAATTAAAACTGCAAAAAAACTATTTGATTGGGCGAATCGCAGAAAAGAAGAAGATTTAACAAAATTATCATTTTGTTTTACTACTACTGAAGAGTACGAATTAACGGCATCAGAGCTCAGCGAGCAATATAATAACGCGAAAACGATCCAAGGAACCCAAAAATTTCACTGTTTCATTCCATTGTCAGAAAATAAAATTAAAGCAAAACTATACTCGAACTGTACTGATAATGATGCAAAAGTGTTCGATATTGTAAAAAAATTGAATAACAATAAATAAATAAATAAGTATTAATAAAATGTTTTCATGATCTCATAACGCGTACCCAAATCCAAAACTTTTAAAGTTTATATATAACATTTAGAAACTCATCGATCATACTCTAAAAAAATATCCTGGTAAAAAAAAAAATTATTTTCGTGTAATCTGTTACAGTAAGGACCCGATTTTGTCAGCCCCTCGGTGAATTTTGGGCTGACAAAATGGGGAACCTGACAAAATCGGGTCATTTTATTTTGTTCCTGTTTTTCAATTTTTTTTTGTTTTACATGGTTACATTGACTTTTAAGAGGGCGATGAAAATGGGCGTAGCCAGTTTTTTTTATCAGGGGCTCCCCCCTCCCTTATATTAGTAATATCGATTTTTAACACTTAATAAAAGGCATTGTCATTGCCCCTTCTGGCTACGCCCATGCGTGCATGACATCAACATCATCGTCAATTTGAATGTAAACGTGGTAAAACATGACGATAACAATTTTTTGACAAATTTTAAATAGGCTGACAAAATCGGGTCAAAAAGCTGACAAAATCGGGGGTAGACAAAATCGGGGGCAGACAAAATCGGGGGCTGACAAAATCGGGTCAGTACTGTAATTCATTTTAATTTATACATATACATAATATTTATACATATAATATACATAATACTAATGAATACATGAAAACGACTTGTTTAATTCACGCAAGGCCCTTAACAATAAAATCAGCAACAAACTGCGGTTCCCGTAATAATTTACACCGAAATTTTTTTTTTTTCTACTAAATGTGAAAATTGTGACATGTTTGAAATGTCATAAATTTTTTGTTTATTGGTTTACCATCACCAAATTTTTATGGTAGATAGCTTATATAATGGACCGTTTTCCCTCAAAAAACTACGTTGGTATTCCGATAGGGTTTTGAGATATTTGAGTTTTTGTGTCAAAAATTATGTTTTTTAATGCAAAACAAAATTTTTTTACTGTGTATTTTTTTGGAACCTTTATTTAGTTGTCTAACTTTGTTTCTTTAGTTGTCTAACAATCGAACGAACCGTTTTTGCTGTGCAGCTTTTTGAATATTTTTGAACCATTTTCACATACACCCTTTTGAAAAGTTAGTCGTGACTCAACTTGAAGATTTGATATCGGAAAATGACGATTTACATGAAACTGGAAAACTGTGCAAAGTTTCAGCTCAATAGAAAAAATGAATTAAAAAATTTACCAAATTTTGGTGCTGTTGCTTGGAATCACTCAGTTGTAGTTTCTAGGAAAATTGTAAACATCTATACCGCACAAAAATACAAACGACAGAAAAATTGCCATTTAGACATGACCTCGAAACATCTCCGGTGTTCGGCGGCCAATGTGTTTAGACAAGCAAGTTCCTAAAACTAGACCAAATTTGCCGTCAACCGCTTTCGGTTGCATCCAATTTCATAAAGTTATAAGCATTTGAAGTTAGGCAAAATTACCTATTTCAATCATTTTGCCTTTTCCCTGTAGTCCTCAAATTCGATAACTCTGGACAAACTTTTGAAAAGAGTACATCGACATAAGCAAACAATAGCTTTGCAAGACGTTGTTGAGCCCAATTCAATTCGATAACGCTCACTAATACCACTAACAGGAAGAGCTAACATTGATCTTCCTGATAGTGGTGTTAGTTTGCCATCTGTCCGAAAGGATCATTTGGCCGAAAATGGAAACAATAGTGAACTACAGTTACCATGAATTTGTAATGAAGCTTAGAAGATTAAATTATATTATTGACATACAAATATTTAGCTATTCAGTGCTGAAAGAAGAATATCCAAAATGTAAGCAACTCTGCTTGCGGTACGTCCCCACTGGGACAGAGCCTGCTTCTCAGCTTAGTGTTCTTATGAGCACTTCCACAGTTATTAACTGAGAGCTTACTATGCCAATGACCATTTTTGCATGCGTATATCGTGTGGCAGGTACGAAGATACTCTATGCCCTGGGAGGTCGAGAAAATTTCCAACCCGAAAAGATCCTCGACCGGTGGGATTCGAACCCACGATCCTCAGCTTGGTCTTGCTGAATAGCTACGCGTTTACCGCTACGGCTATCTGGGCCCCTCAAATACATCGTGCTTTTCATTAGTAGATGTTTCCATATCTCGTTATCTCCACTTGTCGATATCACGGGTGAGGTAAATTTCACTCCATAACTCGATATCTATTTAAAAACTCTTCCTATTTGGGGAAACATGGACTACTTTTTGTGTGGAAATGAATAAAGACTGGTAAGTTGTAATGGAAGTTTGAGAATATGTGAGTAAAAATGTATATTGTCATTAAAATATCATGATTTTTCGAGCATTTTGACATAAAGTTTTCAAATAATATGATCTAAAATAATATCAACAAAATAGGAACTGGTCATAAAAGTATAGGAAATACAGAAATTCGTTCTTTTGATAAAATGATTCTTCGTGTCGGTATGTGCTTTCACTCGATAATTCTGTAAGTCGATGAACCCTTGAATATCGAGTTGTGCAGAGTCGACTGTGAAAAATAAATGAATGATCCAAAGAAGGGAAAATCTTTCATGAAAATGTTAGCAAGTGTAATACAAATAATTATTCTAAAGAACTGCCTATGTTTATAAGAGGGGAAAATTTCTGATGAAATCATTAAAAATCAATTCAAACCTTATCACACCATTGGTAACCCACACACGTACTCACCATTAGCTTAGACCTTAGAGTCTTAACGCTACGCGTGGAGTTTACAACTCTTTCCTTAATTAACAGGTAGATTTTATCATTCCACTATGGGCCAGGGACGCAATCTGGCGGGACAAAATTAATAACTCGGTAACGAAGCGTTTCCGGTATTTGGTGTCTTCGGCAAAGTTTTTTGTTACAACGAGGACCATCTACTGACATAAACGGATAGTTCGTAAACCGTCCGCATAGGTGGCGCCACAATCTAACTTTTTACTGTGACGTTCTAGAGACTTGGCATGTTCGGCAAAGTTGTTCATTTTGATAAAATAAACAACTCTCTCGAAGACGTCAAAATTCCACAGCCTACTGTTTTCAAGTTATTGGCGAAATAAGAGAAAATTAGTGAAAAAACGATTTTTTCACCGAATTTGACATTTTTCCTAAGAACCATGTCATAATATATTTATTGCTGATAAATATACAACGAACGCAAGCTCTGGTGGAAAAAAAATAATAATACGACGCATAAAACCTAAGAAATTATGAAATAACTTGAAAAAATAGGGCAATTTTTAAACCTTAATATCTCCAAAAGCGCAAAAAATCGCAAGCTCAAATTTCCAGGCAACATAGAACAATACTTGATGGAACGGATGTCAAAATTCCAGAAAGGTATATTTTGGTGTTTTTGAGATTTTTTTTTAATTTTTTTACTGTTTCCTTTCCATTACGCGATTAATATTGTCATAGCAAATATTTAAGTGTATGTTTAAATTATCGGAAAAATATATTTTATTGTTTCATGAAATTATTACACCTGCTTACAGTACAAGCTGACTTTGGATTTCATCTCGAATTCGTTGTCACAGCTTTCCGGAAGCTCAAAATTTAAGCAAATCCGGTGATTAAACACATATTTAAGGTTAAACAACCTAACAGTTCTCAAATTCGAAGGAATCTCCAAATTGATACCTTTGATCTGTATCCTCTGTTTCGAAACATCCAAGAATCAACGCTCTTTCCGCTTTAAAACAAATCTACAAGCTCCGGACAAGAGATCGTGCGCTCTGAAACTTTAGTATTTAGAGATATCGACATGAATATGCTTTAAAATTGAATTTTCCGTGTTAAAAGTAACACATTCACAAAATAAATTGCTCATCTCGAACCATGATGACAACAATTAACTGACATATGATCAAGTCTTTCATGGCACACTATATAATTTGAATTATTGAAGAAAAACAATTATGTACCCAGTTTAAATCTACACTTTCATCTACATTATTCGATATCAACTCAAGGAACTGCTCTTAAACTGAATTTCATGGCTACTATGATGGCTTTTTTAAACAGTTTTCTGAAAGTTTCTGTTCCACGACTCGTTATTTCTTGAAGTCGATCGTCCCTTCAGATTCCTCATGGAAATTAACTATATTGGAGAAATATAACCATTTAAAAAAATGATAAATCTCAAAAACACCAAAATATACCTCTCTGGAATTTTGACATCCGTTTCATCAAGTATTGTTCTATGTTGCCTGAAAATTTGAGCTTGCGATTTTTTGCGCTTTTGGAGATATGAAGGTTCATTTTTTTTTTTTTTTTTTTTTTTTTTTTTTTTTTTTTTTTTTTTTTTTTTTTTCTTTTTTTTTTTATCTTTATTAACGAGATTTTTAGCCCTAGGCTAGTTCATCTCGGGACCAACGGCTTTACTTCCCTTCCGAAGGAAGTCGTCACTACAATTTTTTTGTCAGTGACTATCTCGGGGATGGGATTCGATCCCAGGTCCTCGGCGTGAGAGGCGTGTGTTCTAACCACTACACCAGGTCCGTCCCCGCATATGAAGGTTCAAAAAATTCTCTATTTTTCAGGTTTTTTCATAATTTCTTAATTTTTATGCGTCGTATTATTAAAATTTTTCCACCAGAGCTTGCGTTTGTTGTATATTTATCAGCAAAAAATATTATATGACATGGTTCTTAGGAAAAATGTCAAATTCGGTGAAAAAAATCGTTTTTTCACTAATTTTCTCTTATTTCGCCAATAACTCGAAAACAGTAGGCTATGGAATTTTGACGTCTTCGAGAGAGTTGTTTATTTTATCAAAATGAACAACTTTGCAGAACATGCCAAGTCTCTAGAACGTCACAGTAAAAAGTTAGATTGTGGTGCCACCTATGCGGACGATCTACGAACCATCCGTTTATGTCAGTAGATGGTCCTCGTTGTAACAAAAAACTTTGCCGAAGACATCAAATACCGGAAACGCTTCGTTACCGAGTTATTAATTTTGTCCTGCCAGATTGCGTCCCTGTCCCATAGTGCATTCTCTTGGAGCATTTATATAGCAAAAAATAGTGAAAATACCGAATTTTCTTTTAATCATATTGAAACATCATCAAGAAGGCGTCATTTACAAAAGTTCGATGTAAACTCATTATCAATGAATGATTTTTTTTCTGAATTCACCTCTAGGAATTCTTAAACGTTTTATTTTTCAATCCCAAAGACGTTCATCCAAGTTAGTAAGTAAGTAAAACTCTATTCCTTCAGCAAATACTTAAAAAAATCAAATATTTTGAGGGATTTTTAAGATGATATCAGACATATTTGTTTTTGAATGTTTAAAGGGATTGCATCTGTAATTGAATATTTTTAGATTTAAGCCTTAAGAGTTCATCCAAATTTTCTTTCAAGAAGTTTTTTTTTCAATTTCCAGACAAAACAATGTTGTCTTCAAGTATTTTTTTAAGCATATGATAAATAGTTGTTACAATTATCCCAGATTTCATCATGGAATTTCCCCCAATTTACTTCAGAAATTGCTTTAACGATATGTAAGGGTTTCCACCAGCTTTTTCATAAATTATTATTATCTTTATTAAAGAGACTTGCAGCTCAGATCATGGCTGGTTTGACTCTGGGGAGCTATTACTTAAGTATTTATCAAACAATTCCTCCAAGGGCAACCAATCACTATTTCTTATTTTTTCAGAAGCTGATATGCTGAAATACAAATGTTCAGAAGTGGGAATTCCTGTATAATTTCTAAAATATTTTCTGGAAGAATCACATAATGAAGTCTTTGGTCTTTGTATTTTTCTTGGCTGAGTCAGATCCTTTTTCTCAGATTTGAAGGGATTTCCATAGAATTTCTCGTAGATTGAAGTAGGGCAAAATGGTCCAAAATGCCACTTTAAGGATTTGTGTCGTTTTCTTGTAGTAAGATCCACATTTGAAGGCCATTCGAAGTCTTAACAGTAACTTTACAATATTTACTAGCTACCACAATGAAAACATTTCCCAAATGTGAGTTTTTTTACGGTTTTAAATCGTGTCGAAAAGTTGATTAAAAAATGGGGGTGGTTCAAAATGACCAAATGGGTGGGGTAAAATGCCATTTAGTATGGAGTTCTAAGATTTAGCAACCATGCTTCCTCATGAGTTTGCTCTGTGGCATGGAAACGTTTATTGGTTATAAAGTCAACGGAAAACCTTAATATTTAGGCAAAAAAGTGAAAAGTGTTGAATATCACCGGGAAATTAAGTAAAAATCTATAAGTTTATGTCCATGGATTGTAGCAGCACTTCTTGAGTAAACGTATTTGAACGCCGTTTGGCAAATTATACAGATTGAAACGTTCTAGGAATGATTCAATGAGTCGGGCCATTTTACCCCATCTGTGCGTATTGGGCCATCTTCCCCTACTTTTTGTTGGAACCCATTGATAGAAGCTATATACAGCCAAACCTTTTCCTACGCTCCAAATTTCAACTTACGCTCCCTGTTTTTACGATAGAAGTTCCAACTTACACTATCTTTTATTACGCTCCTGCCTGATGGCGATCCACGCGAACCAAAGTAAGCTTTGGTATTTCTGGAACGGGGCCGATGAGTAGATGACGGAAATCGATGGCTGACGCCATTTTGGAATCCAAGATGGCGACTTCCGGTTTGTAAAAATCACGTTAAACTCATGTAATATGAATATTTTTGGAAAGGGACTGAGAAGATGCCGGAAATCGAAGTCTGAAGCAGTCGAAACATATGCAATATGGGTATTTTCCGAACAGGACTCATCGGGACCCATGTTGCATATGTTTCAAGTGATTTTCACAAACCGGAAGTGTTATTTCGCATTCTAAAATGGTATTTGATGTGGATTTTCGGCATCTACTCATCGAACTCGTCTCGTAAATACCCATACTGCATGGGTTTCAAGTAATTTCTACAAACCGCAAGTCGCCATCGTGGATTACAAAATGGCGTCAGATATGGATTTTAGCCTTCTAATCATTGATCCCGTTCCAAAAATACCCACATTGCATGGGTTTTTCACAATCAGAAAGTCGTCATCTTGGATTTCAAAATGGCATCAGACATAGACTTTAGCCTTCTACTCATCGATCTCGTTCCAAAAATACCTATATTGCATAGGCTTAAAATTATTTCCACAAACCGGAAGTCGCCATCTTGGAATGAAAAATGGCGCCATACTAAGGTTTCTGTCATCCCTATTGAAACCTCTGAGAAGAACCAAGGACCCAAACTATTTCTTCAAAAAATTTAGATAGACATATGGTGTCTTCGGCAAAGTTGTAGAATTGGCAATTTGGAACAACTTTGTCGAAGACACAATTTTTCTATCTCTTATACTTTGTAGAACATTTTTCATGTCTTCTACAAAGTTGTTGAACATCTTAAAACGCGTGTTTTTGCTGAACATTGTTCCTCTCTATCTCTTAAAGTAAAAGAATTATCAGTCGAATTCGTTTTAATAAGGCTTATTTGTTTGATAATAAAAACCCATGCAAAGACGCTTATAGACAAAAGTTTTTATCAACTGCCGAAAGGGGAGATATGGTACTTTCATGATTAGTAAGAGTTGTCTGCGCCATTTTGCGCCGAAGTCAGTTATAGAGGCCTAAACTACCCCTTGAAAAAAGAGTAATTCATGAATAACTTTGTTACTTCAAAAGATAGGGTGATAATTTGTTCAGCAAAAACACGGGTTTTTCTATGACAAACAACTTTGTAGAAAACACAAAAAATGTTAAAAATCTTGGAAAAAAGTTATGATAAATAATATGATTTCTAGGGATCATTCACATACAACGGCATACATCTCAAAAAGTATAAGAGATAGAAAAATTGTGTCTTCGACAAAGTTCTTTCAAATTGCCAATTCTACAACTTTGCCGAAGACACCATATGTCTATCTCAATGTTTTGAAAAAATAGTTTTTCTATCTCACTGCTAGGTGGATTGATCACAAAACTTTTTTCGTCAAAAGTTGCGCTTTAATATACCAAGAAACTTCTCCGAACAAACTATATCGCTAAAATCAACGGTTAGGGCGCTATTCAAAAAGCGCATGAAAACGAGAAAATAAAACACAGTGCGGTAGAGGGGTTAAAAGTAGTCAATGGAACACTTTAAGAGCTTTGAAAAATGCGTAATTTCATGAGTGAATGAACTCTCTATTTATATAAGTTTGGCAGTTATGGATCAATGCACGAGTTCACTATTTGACGTTTGAGCTGTGCCGTCAAATTAGTGAACTCGTGCATCGGTCCATTTTTTTTTTTTTTTGCAAAACACGTGTACTTTGATAGTGAAAATCTCTGATGAGGGCAAACACAAAAATATTTTTCAACGGCATTCGAAAAGAAAAAATTGTATTTGTTCATAATTTATAGATGTATTATTTCAGTAACTCTAAAATGTCTTGAAAAACAAAGATTTTTTTTTATAAGAAAAACATCAATAGCTTTGGAATTGAATTAGATCTTTTAACATGCAAATTTGCGTTTTGTTAAGTTCTAAAAATCCGCCTTCAGATGGTATTTTGTGTTTTTTCATAGTTCAGTAATCAATATGATTAAATTTTTTGATTTCATATTCATAAAACATATCAGGAAAATCTTTTCCAAATGAATTATATTATGTTTAGAAAAATGGTAAAATTGCATGTTAATTTTCTTACATTCAATAAAACGAATCATATGAAATAGGTTAAAGATATCGTCAAACATGTAGCTAGTTTTTGAAATGCCAACTTTTGTTTAAATTTTTGTACGCATGAAAGAGATTGAGAACAATTCACCTAGATTATTCTATGGAGTCTGGATAAATTTAAATAGCTGAACAGTTGATGGTCTAAATTACTAGACTACAGTATTTTCTTACAGGTTTCGGTAAACACACAACCGTGCTCTGTAGATTTCTAGTAAATTAAGGTTTGTTGGATTACCAAGCTGGTAAAATTCACCGGAATCCGTCGAATAAACTTAGTGTGCATCTTTCACTAGTAATTAAAAATATGATATTCTGATTTTGTCAGCTTTTTTAAATCGTAGCCCCTGAAAAGAACTAAAACAAAAATACGATTTTGAAGCTGAATATCGATTGTTTCACAACTAAAAAAAACAAAACTCCACAAAGTGATATTTATCGAATTGTCAGTTTCAATATATTTTCTCTATCTTTCATCCTAGTCCCATTCCAATATTGTGTCTGTCGTATGCATGATACATTGTAATCTGGAATTTGCGTAATTGGAAATTTTATTAGTACTTACTTCCGAAAAGTTTTGATTTGATCATTTGTCCTCTGCTTTTGTCTACGTTTGATTGAGTGACTTTTTTTTCTCGAAGTATATACAAATTATTGTTTTCGGCTGAGAAATGCCTAGTTTTCTCCGTATCAAATGACTTTTACCACATTTTCTATCGATATTCTTTGTTTTCTGTTCACCATTAATTTACATTCAATTGAATTACTTCTATTTGATTTAATAAGTTTTAGATTTGATTTATCTTTCAATTCTGAATAAGTCTTTTGCATATCAACATAACTAACCACACTTTCATTACAATCATTCCGGTTTGTCTTATCTACGAGTTGTTTGACGTGGTCGTTTTTTATGGATTCACATTCCTCTTATGATTTGTTTTAAATTGTCTGAATATAAAGCGATAGACATCGTCGTTTCACAATCCTTCAGTATTATCGCACCGATTTCAGGAGGATCACCAATAACGCAAAACATATACAATTGTGAGGGGTTAATCGTCATTGAAGTAACGCGATCAAACGCGATAAGCTTTTATAATTCAGCAATTGGGGGCTGATTAACGACTGAGAATCGCACCTACTTGTAAAAACCGAAAAAAGAGAATTATTCTGACAGGGTTCTTTGGAAACCGAGCTGGCTGGCACGTGGCACGATTACGGATTCATGAGATGTGGTGGGAGATGGTTTTCGGTGAAAAGGAAGACGGGGTAATGTGCGTCCTTATAAAGAAAAATAGAATTTGAGCTGTGAATTTCGTTGAAAAATTTCATTCCTATTGGTTTTGCAAGGAAAGTTTAACAATTAAGCTAAATCATAAAATAAAAGAATCACAAGATTTAGGTAATCAAATCTCAGAATTTTAATATAAAAGATATGAAACGAAAAACAATTTTAAGCGGATTGTTTGCAGCAAAATTCAACTTTTTTTTTTCAAATTCTAATGCTTGATTTGCATTTCTATGTTTTGATTGGGATTAGTTTTTGCAATATGATTTTAATTTTACCTATGGGTTTTGTCCATACTTCCTCAATTGGTTAAATTGTTTTTGAATTATTCTATCTGTTTTATTCGGAGATCGGCATGTTTTTGAGGCGTATTTTGATAGAATACTTATTGTGCTACCCTAATGGCGCATTTTGCACCTAGTTCCCTTGTATAAACCAACAACGACGATAACGATAGAAGCGAACCGTCGAGGGAATTGTGTTTGAATTTTTGTGCGTTTTTGGATGAAGCGTTTGTACGTGATAGATACGGGTAGCGAAAAAAAAAACTGGGTTCTTGGTTGCATTTGGGAAGCGGGAATAGTTTAAAGGGGACCAAAATAAGACAGAAGAGTTGAGTACAAGCACGTACCAATCGTTCTTGGTGGCTTAAATGGGATTGTTGAGTACAGCATTGCAACGATGACCAGTCGGATGGGAAATGTTCAATGAAAATGTGAAAGTATTTAGTCATTTTTCAAAGCGGTGGGAATACAAATTAGGTTGGCTCATGTGAATTTCCAATAACTTTTTTTCAAAAATCGCAAGCATTTATTTTGAAAGAGCAGGTATCACCACTATGAATCTCAGATACGCTTGTCTTCAATTTCCCCAGAGAAGATCCATAGCAGGAAGCCTTCAATCCTTTTAGTGAAGTACACCTTGTGATCAAAAGGCAAATATCAGGAAAATCATGTGCCGTTGTCAAGCCATGCAAAAGACATAATACAAATTGCTGCAAGACTACTATCAAAACGAGAGCAGGTTGCCTTCTGAAAACCACACCAGTAGAAGGCACAGAAGAGCTAATCAATACCGATTTCCGTGTACTCCTTCCGAAGCAGCCCCCAGGAGCTGTCCTTCCCGTCTTCATTCAACCGAACAATGTATACATGAATTACCCATTTCTTACACCTCGTCTGGAAATATCCGGGAATCTGTTGCGTTTTATTAGGGGCTTCCCATCCTTCGATGATGTGCTCAGTTTTCGATTAAATCCTTCCCTACCGAACTATGGGCAATTTCTTTATAATCGAGCGACCAATTTTGTGATACAAATTTGATATTTTGTTTTCAAAAACTAAAACTATAAAAAATCTTTACAATAGAATCATAAACAAGATAAACCTATCATAACAAGTTTTTTTTTTAATTTTTGGCCACTTGATCGCCCATTGTGGCTACACAAGATTGCTGGCTGCTGTTTGCTGAAGGATAATAGTCCGTTCGTTCTAAGTACCTAGTCTCCTAGACCACCGCCGTAGTGTTCATACCAAAAGTGGTTACCATAGCAAAATTTAAGCACATCGTTTGCAATCTATGCTCCGTTTCTGTCGAGCCCTGTATGGGATTATGAGGCTCGTTATCATTTTATTGTGCCACGAGACACACTCCAGCCGGAGAGTGTACAGGTTAAGACGACTTAACGTACCATCGGCTATATGGTTGGGTCTACTACTCAAAGTCTTTTAAATTTTCCTTTTAAAGTACACTCGTTATTAACCTTTCAGTCGTCGCGTGGTTGACCACCGCCAGGACCACCACGCTGCTATTGTGATCGAAAAGCGAGGTTTCTTCACCAGTATTGTACAAAATACAACAGCGCAACGACTGAAGTGTTAAAGAAACTTATAACTTCAAATTTACTGAATCTATAACAAAACTTCTAAAGGAATACTCGAGAAATGGAGGGATTGGAAGAATTTATATTAAAGAAAATGATTCTCGACCTCTTGTTTCTTTGATCTTTTGATTTTCGACTCTAAATTTTATAGATTTTTTCGACCTTCTGTCTGTCGATCAAAACTTAAATCTTATCAATGGCACACCATTCCCACTTAACCCGTATAGGCCTGAGTGAAAGCAAAAATACTAAAATCCTCACCGCTTAGTGAATTCTTAATGGATTTAAATGATTTTTTGTCAGTATACTGGCACACATGTCTAGTTTCTAGAAGTGGCCAGAGGAAGTAGGAAATATTCATGTGGCCGGAGTTATTCCGGTGAGTCACTGGGTCAAGTCAGATAAAAAAGCGCTAGTTTTTTGGGACATGTCAAGTTACGTTTATTTATTTGCAATGAGAATTATTTTCATATGCATCAATCATTTAGATCTGATATTCAACATTATAAATGAAGAGTTTTTCACCGTTTAAAATACACCATGTGGCCACTCGGACTTAATGCCCGAAAGAACCGGCTATAGATTTGTTGGATGCTAAACCGTTTCAATTCTCGAAAAGTAGAAATCAAACTTAATTGTGCACTAAAATGCATTCCCATAGGCTTGGTATAGATGTTTAGATACTAATTGGCCACTTTATCGTAAATTCAATGCGTCCTGGGGACCCGAAAGTAGTCATTTGTAGGATCAATCTAATTCAGGACTATAGTTATCCAATTCAATCGTTTCTCAAAAGGTTTACACTAATGCAATTTTCTTGAAATTCCGTGATATAATGGCCACATTATAGACGATTCCGGAAATTATCTGTGACTTGAAATTTGCCTACCTCCAGGGGCACAAACGCACAGTACCTTTTCCACCCGACCTGACCCAGTGACCCACCGGAATAACTCCGACCACAGGGATATTTCCGCGTTCCTCTGGCCACTTCAAGAAACTAGATATGTGTGTCAGTATACTGTTAAAAAATCATTTGAATCCAATAAAAATTCGCTGAGCGGTGAGGGGGCGGTCCATTAGTTACGTAAGGGTTTATGGGGGGAGGGGGGGTCTGAGATTTCTTACGTGCCATCCTTTTTTTTTTTTAATTTTCATACAAAATATCTTACCATGGGGGGAGGGGGGGGGGGGTTGAAAAACCCCGAAAAATGTCTTACGTAATAAATGGACAGCCCCTTAAGAGCAGAACCAACCGAAGAAGAAAACTTAATTCTTCAACGGGATTTTATGATGAGCGGTTGAATGAACTAATGATACTACTCAAACTTTAAACTACTAGCAGATTTGAAGAAATAGAGTGCCATACAGGATCCCTAAACCGAAGTCGTCGCAAAATCGTTAGAATTTCGTTTGTTCTCAATAATATGTGCGCTTGGCTAGGCATAAAATCGGGCGCCACTTTCTGAAGGCATCGATGCTCACACAAATGGTATGCACACTACAGCAGAATGAGCTGGCATTCATGGGCAAAAGCTCGGTACTTATGCGTCATATGTGTCTGAAGGAGGGGTTCGGTATGGCTGAGATTAGAACAAGGCAGATTGTTAGTCACAAATTGACCACGTTTTGATTGATGGACACTTCTCGGATGTTGTCGATGTCGGAATCTATCGCGAATCAAACATAGATTCGGACCACCACCTTGTGGCGGTAAAGTGCGCCATATCCGGTACCGTGCCCTCCACGCGTTACAAACTAGTACGACTTGAGCTGATTACGCGCAAAGCCTCGAAGCAGCGTTACCGGATGAAGGAGAGGTCTCAGAAGCTCTTCTTGAGGAATACTTCACAAACAAACGTGAGATGATTGAAAGGTGAATGCAGCAATACTATAAACACCTGAATGGTGTAGAGTCGGAGCACCAAGACAGATAGACGAATGGATTTATCGGACCGTCAGATGAGAGAGACGCAAAGGACTTCGACAATGCTATGGTCTTTCCTGCTTTGTACTCGAAGGTGTTATGAAGCGGGCGGGTTTTGAAATGCAGGGCACGACCTTCAGTAAACGCGGCAAGCAGTGTACCAGGTTGAAAACTGAAGTAGGTTGGGTTGAAGGTAAATACGTCGCAAATGAAGTATATGTTGGCTGTATGAACCCAGTCTGACGAACGACGGAAATTAATTCGAGATGGTGGATGAATTTTTGTACTTCGGATCATTGGTAACTTCGGGTAATAACAGCAGCAGAGAAATTCCAAGACGTATTATTGCCGAAAGATCATGCGGTCTGATAACTTCATCCCTGTGCTAAGTATATCATTTACCAGACGCTAGGAAGACCAGTAGTATACTACGGGCATGCGACGTGGATGATCTTTGGAGAAGTGTGTAAAAATGGCGTATGGAGGAATGAATCACGAGCTTGCGCAATTTTACGGTCAATCCAGTATCCAGAAAGTTGCCAAAGCTGGAAGGGTGAGCTCGCGCGGAAATCCTCTTCACCATATGGCCTCTAGTGTCACTGTAGATAGGGCCCTGTACTCCGGTTGTCGAAAGTGCAACGGTTGATTGTCTCTTCAAATTCCAGCTAACGACGCCACCACTCTCCATGAACGCGTACCCACTCACAGACCGTGGTCGTGTATTGGGATCTTTATCCCAATCTGAGTCGCTGTAGCCGTGGAAACTCGTCTCTTCGATTCACGTGTACGTTAGCTTTTCGTGCTCCGTACCCTTTAAGTACAGTAGTATCCTTTTGGCCGCTGTCCAGTGTGCCAGTCCAGGGTTGCTGCAATAGTTGCTGACGAGACTTGCCACACGACCGATATACGGCCTGGTACGAACTATAATCCACCAACGAGTTCTCTGTATGGAATGTTCTTCATGTTAAACTTTTTTTCTTCAGTTGCAGGGCAAATTGCCGCTGATTTACATCCAGGGGAGTTGGAGCAGCATTACAATCAATCATATTGAACTTCACCCACAGCTTGTCAATGTACTGTTCTTGGTCGGTTGCCACAACGCCGTCCGATCGGATCACTCGCAGTCCCAACTCCTTTGACCGGTCCCAGATCCTTCATCTTGAACTCCGCACAAAGCTGCTGCTTGATCTGTTTTAGCGACCGCTGATCATTTTAAAATATCAAGAAATTGTGTACGTACATTGCGACGATGACGATCTTTCCTTCCACTACCCGATAGTAGACCCACGTGTCATACTTAGATCGCTTGAAGCCCATTTACTTCAGCTTAGTTCCAGCTTCCGGTTAGATACTCTGCTAGCTTGCTTCAGGCCGTACAGTGCCTTCTGAAGCCTGCAAATCTTCCTCGGTACTCTGTCGTCCCGGAACTCTTCTGTCCAGTGGAGCCATCAGCGTTCGTCTTGACCTCTCCATCGCTTTGATCCAACGATCTCGATCGGACCGGCCCACTACTTTCTGGGCGGTTTCTGGAAGATGATCTGTGAGGCTCTGTGGACAATTTGTCTCCAAAGATTTGCTGTTCCCAATGGAAGCTGTGATATACTTGCCTCCGACTGAGCGCTCCCAGTCACCGTGCCCAGAAATCTGTTGCAGATGAACATCTTCTTCTTTGGAATGTGACGGGAGCGCGATGCTGACTTGCACCGTCCCGCTTGATTTGCCACAATCCTGTGAATAAACAAGTTTCTGAGGAAGGACACTGTATGTGACCTTAAAATCAGAATTCTTGCCTAGTTGATGGCGCTCGCTACGCCTCGGAGTTTAGGATTATCACTGACTCGAATAAGATGCGGAGGGAACGCGGATGGGTGAACTGCCTCTGCCTCTAGATGATCAGCCTCTCGATCTTCCTCTGCTTCCGGTCCCAACTCCGCGTTCGGAACATTGTCTTCCTTGGTATTAACCGCAACATTCAGCTCTGGCTCGTTCTCTTCGTTGCTGCTAACAACCACAATGGTGTCCTTTCCGTGTCGCCCTTCTTCAACTTCAACGTCTTGATCCCGACTGACGAAAACTCTTCCTGTTGCTGGATTGAGGGGTACAGAGTACTCCTTGGTGCACTCCGGTTAGCCCACCAAAACGCACGGAATGGACTTCGCGCCCCCTTCTTCCTCTTGTCTTTGGGTACATACGCCATAACTTTGCAACCAAACACTCGGAGATCTGGCTACTTCCCGGAAAACATTTCCAGCGGTGTTGCTGGACTGCTCTTTGTCGGAGATCGGTTTGCTAGATGCATCCTCTGCGTGGATGCATCCTCTGCCCAAAAACGTTTATCGAATCTGCCAACAATCAACGTGCCTTCTCTTCAATCGTACGATTCATCCTCTTCGATGATCAGTTGTGCTGCGGGTTGTATGGTATCGTTCTTCACGAAATTTTTAAACTGCTTACCCAGGTACTCCTGTCCATTATCTGTTCTCAGACATTTGATCTTCTTCCCCGTTTGGGTTCCCACGTGGGACTGGAATTCATCAAATGCACTGAACGCCTTGGATTTCAGAAAATACGCAAACGTCATCTTGGTAGCAGTGGTGGAAAAGTTCGCATCACGAAGCAGCTCATGAGTGTATACCACCGCATAATAAACAAGACAGACGCGCTCGGGAGCATTTGGTTTTGTTTTTGTTTTACACACAGGTCTGAGTGGATAAGCTCCAGTACTTTCTGCGCTCGAACACTACTTCCTTCGCTATGGAAATCAGCCATCATCACACCGATCCCAAAAACAAGCATTCCTTCTCTACCCAAGGAATATCGTCCTATTAGTGTTCTTCCAGCTATTTCAAAAGTGCTTGAGAAAATCCTGCTGAATCAGATTACTGAACATCTGGATAAACCCAACTGTCGCCTGTTGGATCGTTGTCAGTCGGGCTACAGAAAAGGATTTGGAACTACAACGGCTCTGACGAAAGTGGTTCACGATATCTACGGCAACCTTGACAATCTGCCCGTCGTCCTGAAGTGTAACTATCAACTGTACGCGGACGACTTGCAGGTGTACATCTCGGGACCAGTGAGTGATATTGACGAGCTAGTCAGAACCATCAATGACGACCTTGACGCTATCACATGTTGGGCCACTAGAAACTGCCTACATCCGAATCCGAAGAAAACTAAAGCTATTATCTTCAGCAAGACTGGTAGTTTTGCACCACAAACAGATATAGTCTTTAGCGGGGAAATTGTACCATTGTCCGATGCATTTACCAACCTTGGACTAGAAATGGATAGAAATATGACTTGGTCCCATCAAGTTAATAGTGTCACTCAAAAAGTCTACAACACCTTGAGAGTCTTCCGCCGAATACCAACACGTCGGAAGCTCGTTCAGGCCGTAGTGATGCCTATATTGACATACTGTGATATAGTGTATTATCATGGCCTTTCTGTAGCACTCAAGGAACAGCTCCATCGTTGTTTTAAGTCAGCTGTACGGTTTGTACATGGCTTGCGACGTCGAGATACCACAATAGCCGTCAGAAACATCATTCTTGGTCACGACTTACCGGCGAATTATCATCTACGCACCTGCAGTTTTATGAAGCGAGGATACGATGGTGACCTACCGGATTACATCCAGGACCTCTTGCTACAGGGACAGCAGCAACGAACACGATCGTTTGTAATACCCAGGCATACGACAGTAGGCGGAAGAAGTGTTTTAATTGCTGGAGCATCGTGCTGGAATAGTTTACCGATAGAGATTAAACAAAAACGAACTCTCTCATCTCTTAAAATTGCGATCAGGAGATTAACAGAATATTAGAATAACCTTCAGGATAAATTACTGTAAAAATGTATTTTAAGCCCCTAACTGTTCCACGAATTTGTCAAGTTTTATTAGAACCACTACTGTATTTTTCTCATACCCGTTTCCTTGACCTGATATACAGTATTACTAACAGGCTAACGTAATCAATAAAACAATAAATTACAAATTACTTGACTTGAATGGAAACTTTCGGTGCTTGGCTTCAACTCATGCTACACAGCCCTGCATAGGGGTACCACTGGTGTCCATACCAGTCAGAGAGTCACGGTGTCTTTGTGGAGTAACTTTATTACAAAAAAATAGGTAAGTCTGAAATTTCAAACTAAAAACAATTAGACTTTGCTCTTTAATTTGCGATCAAAATCAAAATAATCGGTCGGGGGGTCCAGAACATTTTTTTTAATTTTGTGTGAAGTATTCATGGATATGTGTTTTTTTACCGACACACATTGCGTTGAACATAGATACGGGACAAACTGCAAGATCGAACCATTTGAACACCTTGGCTTGGAAGGTAAAGTTGTTCTTGCTCAAAAGAGCTGTAATAAGCATATATGACATATGATATACGCATAATTGCAAATCTGTCTCAAACGTCATTTTAGTTATTGTTTACGAAAAACCTTGAAAATCGTACTTAAATTGGTCATAATGATGTAAGAAGTTATTAGGAAATATTTTTAATAGGTGAAGATGCATCGATATCAAACCTCAAATTTTCAAGAGCTTGTTTGTAGATTTGTATCTTGAGAACCTGACAACCTTTTGCGTTGAACATTTTATTGATTAGTCGCCACCAGCGAGTAACCAGTGAGTTACCGGTTGTCTGCTTCTCTAGACTTGTGCTTTTGAAAATTTGAGGTTTGGCTTCTATGTATATTCACCCTTAAAACCATTGATAACCGAGTGTGTAGCTCGTTGTTATTAAGCAGATAAACGGACCAAAATAAAAACTGTCACCGCTGGGAGATAGAGGAGGATCTTCTCTTCGTCGTAGCATTGTGAAATAAAGTGTAAATCTATTCGTTTGCTCAGTAATAACAAGCTATGGCTTTTAGGACGAGATCATAAATTATGCGAGATTTCTCTTTTCACTCGTTACAAAAGCGACTTATTCGCCTTTCAAACAACACAATTTCAGTTATTTGAATTAACTAGTAGAGGGCATGTGATAAACCTTGTTATAAGACATGTAATATACTGGCCCCATGGTGCTGAAAAATACGCTAATTTGGATGGTATTTGAGAAGTTTCAAATCTTATATTTTTTATGTTACTTTCTTTATGGCACAGTGCTTATGAAAAGATCAGAAACTAACATCATGGGGCTAAAATGCGTTTGGGATTTTTGTACTTGTTTGCAGTACTATAACCCCATATTAACTCCTCTACCGGCAGCTTCATTTTTTCAAAATATTCAAATCGCGATAACTTTTTTGTTTCTCAATATTTTTGAAAAAAAAAAAAATCCACAACTTCTCAAAAAACTCTCTTATTTTCAGAATCTGTATCGGTTTTGAGCATTGGTCATCTATATTCGGAGATATTCCAAAATTCTTTGGGGGACCGACGCATAGCCATAACTCTCGAAATTATCTCTGGCTACAGATTTTTTTCTCATATTCGGTTATTCGCTTTTCAAAACTAAACTTTGATGAAAGTCTATTGTGAAGAAATTGAACAAATCGGTGTAACTGTTTTTGACAATGAGCTTTTATGTCTTTGGTACCACTCTAGCAGTAACGAGATCTTGAAAACTTCTTAAAACATCATATTGAAATTTTATATGGGAAGTGTCGGTCCCCCAAGGAACACCGACATATTTTTAAAACTAGTTGATCAATGGTCAATACCGACATGGATTCCAAAAGTGGAAGAGTTTTTTGAGAAGTTGTGAAAAAATGGTGGAAAAATATAGAAAAACAAAAAAGGTAACGCGATTCAAATATATTTTTGTGCTGAAAAAATGAAGCTGCCGGTAGAGGGGTTAAGCTAAATAATAGCAAACAAATTCATGAATATCTCTTCTGCTAGCTATCTGTCGAATTGAATTTCTCTCTTCAGCAAATTTCTCTATAATGGTTTCAAGAATGAGCTTTTACAATGGGATAATAGTTTGTACTTACATTACAGTACAAGCGTGTTTGGAACATACCTCAAAATTTCTTCATAGTAATTTCCATATAAACTTAATTGTCTTTGGGCCACCTTAAATCACCACCTAGAAAGCTGCGAATTTTACAGAACACTATTTTTATAGTAAGGATAGTAAGGAACATATGTGAGATTGAATTCTCAAACATTTTTTAATTTTGAACCGCCTTAATGTACATAAACACATAAATAGGCAAATTCAAACATATGTGCAAGTCTCTCGAAATCAAACAAAAAATAATTACTCTGGACCCCCCGACCGATTATTTTGGTTTTAGCAGCAAATGAACGCGAGAAACCTAGACTTTGTTGTGGAGAAGTTTCAGACTTACCTATTTTTTTGTAATAAACTTGTTCTACGAAACACACCGTGAGAGTGAGATGCGCCAGACGTCGATGCCCTAGCTCCAAATTGCCACATTGTTTTACCACAAACGGTTTGTTCCATGCAGAAAGACCCATCTTGTACAGGCCATCTTTCTTTCGTGCCGTCGCGATATCGTAACCTTTTGACGAGTGCACAATCTTACTTGCCTTGTCAGTGAACGTAACACGATATTTTTTCTTGCAGATTTCTCTCACGGATCTCACATAGTACGTTAGGTATGTCGAGATCGGTGTACGTACCTACGGTACGGTGGCGGCTCGCCGTTTCACGCTTTTAACAACCGCCACGGGAAAATCTTCAGCATTGGCCACGTAAATTGATTCGGATGTCTTCTTGGGAGTCACGAAAGACGCTTGGGATCTGCACATTTGCTAGAAGACGAAGAGAGGCGCAACGAGCTAGGTGGTTTCATCATGTGGATCAGAATCTTGAAAGTGGAAACAAGCAGCCATGGACCGAGTATGATGGCGTAGCATTGAAGCATAGATCATGTCTTGAAGGACGTATTAAGTTGCAATGTAAGAACATACATGCGATAATTATTGAAGATGTTACCTAATGCCATGTTCAAACTACGGAGTTTTATCATGATAGAAGCGGTTTTCGTAATATTGGGCCAATATCGTGTTTCTGGAACGTGATATTTCCATTCATTTTTCACAGTTCCAATATCATCTTTTGAAGGTACAAACTGCTCGAATGTGCTGCTCGACTGCAAATTTTACCAGCGTTGCCACATTTTTTCCAACTCTCATCTGTGTTTTCGGCTGAAAAAATCTTTTTTGTCTTAAGTCAACCTTAAAAAATCTTGGTAAAAATCTGTGTCGCAATAAAATCCAAATATTATATTTTTTTCAGTTAAAAATAATTTTTGCGAACGTTTTATGGGTGTTCTTGGAATGTCAACAATTTTTTTTATTCTACTAAAAGTAAGTTAAAGTCGCATAATTGTTTCTAAAAATTCAAAATACTTATGTTTTTGAGAAAAACTAAATAGAGTTATGGCATTTCTATTTTATATCTTCCAAAACCGTGTCATAAACTCGTGAAATATCCTAAAATCTCAAAAAAACTTTTTATCTGTAAGCAGAGCTAGGAAAAAAATCTGTGTAATTACAGATAAATCTGTGTATGTGGCATCACTGAATTTTAAGGCAACCCTACGGATTTTTGACAGAAATGCCATTCAGAATTTTTGTTTTCATTCCGAAACAAATGGACGAGAAAACGAAGAAAACTCAAAATACGATTGCTGAAAGTTCTGATGGAGCTGGCGGATGAAAAATTGCCTTGCCCAAGTGAGCTGAAGATGAAAGGTTAAAAAGAATTATTCAATTGGCATGCATGGATGTGTTTTTTATACATCCAGTGAAGTGATTATGGTGGTGGAAACATGCAGAGAAAGGAAATTTTGCTGCTGTATTCGTCTCTCCGGAAATTCCTATAGAACTTTCTGAGTGGAGATCCAGAAAATCATTGAGAAAAACTAGTGATAATTCCATGGAGGTTCCGAAAATATTCCTGCTCAGATTAATCCAGAAATTCCAAGTTTTTTTATATAGGGAGTCGGATCCTATTCTTGACACTGTCGATTCATTTCGGCAGTGCTTTTGTTTTTGTTAGCTACTGAGCTCATATTTGGCCATAATATGCGTCATATTGAAGTGCTTCTTATAGCAAAATTTCAGACAACTCGGCCGAGAAAAAAGATTACTGAGCAAATTCTTACAGCAATTTATTTAGTTAATTAAACTGGAATTTCTCCTGGATTCCAAAAAAGATTCCTCTGGAAATCAGCCGGGAAATTTCCAAAAAGTCGTCGGAAAATACGTGCGAAAAATCCCCAAGAAGTTGCTCCTGGATTTTTTTGGGGAATTTTATCAGGAAATTCCATGGTTCTTCCACTGATTATTTAAGGGTCCCTCAAAGACTTTCAGGAATTCCTCCAGTACTTTTATGGGATTTCCTCGAGGTACCCTTTTGGTAATTCCTACAGAATTTCTTCTGAGATCTGCTTCAGGAATTATACCTGGCATTTTTCTTGGTAATTTCTCGGTAATTTTCCCAGAAAATGCTTCAGAAATGTCTTCAGGAATTTAATTTAATTTCTAGTAATTTTCTCCACAAAATCATCCAGGTATTGACACAGGAATCAACCGCGGAAGCTTCTTCAAAAATTCCTCATGGCATCGCGCTAAAAATTCCTCCTGAGTGCTCCTTCATGGAATTTCTCCATAAGCTCCTTCAAGGATTCTTTAGGAAATTTTGCCAAGAATTCCAACATAATTCTTCATGGAAATTCCTTCAGAAGAATTTCATCAGAATATCCTACGGAAATTCCTTTGGATCTTCATTGGAATTTCACGTAATTTCCTTCGGATTTCCGGATTCATTTGAAATCTCCATCGGAATTTCCTTTGCAACTTCTTTCAAAATTTTCTTTTGAATTTCCTTCAGATTTTTTCCCGAAATTCCTTATGGAATTTCTTCGGAACTTCCTTATGAAATTTCTTCGGAATTTCCTTTAGGATTTCCATTGCAATTTCCTTAGGAATTTTCGGCGAAATTTCCTTTTGACTTTTTTTTCCTAATTTCCTTTGGAATTTCTTTTGGAATTTCCTTTGGAATTTTCTAATGAATTTCCTTAGAAATTACAATGGAACTGTCTTTGAAATGTTGTTCGGAAGTTCGTTTGGATTTTTTAAGGAATATTCTTTGGAATTTCCTCTGGAATTCCTTCTGAAATTTCCTTCCAAGTTTATTTTGAAATTTACATTGGAATTTCCTCAGGAATTTCCTACGACATTTGTTTTGGTATTCACTTCGGGAACTCTTCAAAATTTCTTTTAGAATTTCCATTGGAAATTCCATTGGAATTTCCATTGAAGTTTTCTTAGGAATTTTCTTCGGAGCTTCCTTAAATTTTTTACCGATTATTCTTTGGAATTTCTTCCGGAATTTCCGTTGAAATTTTTTTTTGGAATTTCCATTAAAAATTTCCTTAATTATTTTCTTCTGAACTTTCTTTATTTTTTTTGGAATTTCCTTTGAAATTTCTGTTCCTTGGGAATTTTCATCTGGAATTTCGGTAGAAATTTTCTTTGAAATGAATAAAGGAGTTTCCTTAGGAATTTAAAATGAACAAAGCAATTTCCTTTGAAATTTTGTTCGGAAATTCATTTGGGGTTCCGCTTGAAATTTTTTTTGGAATTTCCTTTGGATTTTTCTTCGGGATTTCCTTCGAGGGTTTCTTTTTCAGCCTTCGGTATTTCTTGTAATTTCCTTCATCATTCCTTTCAAAATTGTCGTTGGAGTTTCCTTCGAAATTTGTTTTGGTGTTTCCTTCGGAATTTCCTTTGGAAATTCCCTTGATAAATTTGCTCTAGAATTTCCATTGAAATTTCTTCGGATTTTTTTTAATTTTTTTTGGAATATCCTCTGGTTCCTTTGTAATTTCCTTCTGGATTTTTATGTGGAATTTCCTTCGGAATTTGCTCTGGGATTTTATTCAAAATTTACATAGGAATTTTTTCCGGAATTTTATTTATTTTTTCCTACGAAATTCCTTTTGGAATTAGCTTTGAAATTCGCTTTTGTATTTATTTCGGAATTTCATTTTGAATTTCCTTCGGAGTTTCCTATGGAATTTGTTTTCCAGTTTTCTTTGAAAATTTCCATTAGACTTTCAATTAAAATTTATTTTCGGAAATTTGTTTGGAATTCTCTTCGGAATTTACCTTGAAAAATGTTTTAATGGAAGTTCCTCTAGAGAGTCCATTCAGAAAATACCTTCGAATTCAGGATTTTTCCTGGAATCCCTTCAGAATTTATTCGGGAAATCATTTCGTTGCATTCCACCTGAAGTTACTCAACAAATTTGTCTGGATGATCCAAGAAAATCCTTAGAATTTTCTCTTCATTGGTTCTTCCGTAAATTGTTTCATGAATCACTCTTGGGATTCCTTTTTACTTTGCTTCAGTTATCCTTCCGCCATTCTTCAAGGAACAATGCCGGAATTTCGTCTAAGAATGCACTAAAAATTATTCCATACTTCTCCAGGATTTTCACAGGTATTTTTACCTGGAATTCCTTCCAGGACTTCCCCTAGTATTTTTCAGAGAATTTTTTAAACCGTTCTTTTTGGAATTTCTCCAGAAGGAAACTCCTGGAGCATTTTTTGGAAAAACTTCTCAGAAACTTTCCGAAGAAAGTTCCTTCGAGGAACTCCAAAGGAAATTCCGAAGGGAATTCCAAATTAAATTCCAATGGAAATTGTAAAGCGAAATCCATAGAAAATTCCGACGTAAATCATGGGAGTTTCGAGGGAAGTGCCAAAGGCGTTCCTAATCACGAATGAAATTTCAATGGAAATGCCGAAGAAATATCCAAAGAAAATTCCCAACGAATTTACAATGGAAATGCCGAAGGAAAATCCAAAGGAACCCCCGAAGGAAATGTAGACAGAAATTCCGCAGAATGTTTCAAAGAAAATTCCGTAATAACTCCGAATAAAAATTCTTAATTCCGAAGGAACCTTCAAAGAAAAATCTTTAGGAAACTCCGATGGAAGTTCCAAAGGAAATTCCGAAGATAATTAAAAATGAAATTGCCAAGGATGTTCCATAGGGAAATTGTAATGAAAATTCCGAAGGAAATTTTAAAGGAAATTCTGAAATTGATTCCACTGGGGACACCGAACGAATGTCTAAAGGAAAAGCCGAAATAAATTTCACAGGGAACTCCGAAGGAAATCACAATTCCGAAGGAAAACAACGAAAGAACTTCCCGAAGGAACTTCCTGAAGCAACTTCTTGAAGGAATTTTCTTCAAGAACTTGTGGAGGAATCTCATGGATACACTACCAGAAGAAACTGCGGGAGAAACTACCCAGAAGAACTTCCGGAGTAATTTCCTGATGGAACTACGAACTTTTTCGATAAACATATGGAAGTGGAGGATTTTGGAAAAAATAAACTTCCTAGAGGAATTTCCGGAGCTGTAAGATTTTGGTAGAGAGATAGTAATCAATGAAATTTGGTAAGAATAAGAAGAAATTGAATAATAATAATAATATCAGCTGTCAAACAATATCACCATGATATCCAGTGTGAACGGGTTTCGTGATACATTTGTATCACGTTGCTTGTATTTATCATGATACAACTCCGTAGTCTGAACAAGGCATAAGATATGTTATCCCAGATCGCCTGGTTGTTTAGGTTGATATATGCAACAGTGAAGATATTGGACTCTTCATCTTTCACACAGTACCAAAAAATAATGTGATTTACGTCTTTTGGGATGCACATAAAAGAAGCGAGCCGAATGACGTAAATTAGTGTCCAATTTCAAATACGTTAGTGTCTGATTCTGGAATTGTCGATCACAGTTGCACCGTTTTCGTGTCCTTTAACATGTAAAATTACATTTTTTGTTCAATACATCTTCAAGGACACGTTTTTGTGTCGGTTAATCTTTTACATCATGTGTCATTCAGTCATAACCAGAATTACGTCTAGAGTAATTTTCATTATTTTTAAGAGTGCAGTATGGGTGAAGCGGAGACAGCGAGGATTGGCCTGACCGTCAACTCTACGTAATCAAAGTACATGGTTGCAAATAGAGTAAGAGGAAGGCCTAATGACTTAAAAAATAATAAAAAAAAAATGATTTAATGCAGAGAAGTATCACCCAAGATCGACGCAGATGGAGCTGTACAGCAGCAGTGGTGAGAAGAGCTTAGAACTGAAAGAATCACCGTCGTTAAGGCGCTGACCAAACGATAAGTGGTGCTTCGGGATACAGTACTGACAAAGTAAGAGAAACTCCCTACAAGATCTGTCGATGAACCTTTTTTTTAAAACCGGAATTTAGAAATTAAGAAGGTTTTACCACGATATCTTTCTACTAAACTGACTAAAACAGGGATGACGAACTAACCTTCCCATATTCCCTAAAAACGCCATTGCTACATTCAACGGAAATGCATTTTCAGCAGCGAGAGTTTTTTGTACCAAAAATTGCGACTGCATTTCCTCTACGCAAACCCTTTTCGCCGTAACAATGCCTGGCTGCAATGCTGCCGGTTCCAAACCGACAGCCCTACTCGGAGTCTGCGAGCACCAACTTTCCGAACGACTCTTAAATGCTCTGTCGACGGTGACTTCGTCGTCCTTTTTTTGGTGCAGGTAAGCATACGTAATGGGTTAAAATCTATAATGCCAACGTGCGCCCGCCATTCGAAGGTTGCAAAAACGGATGGTTCTTAAATTTGCATAATGTGCGCGCGAGAGACGGAAAATCATCAAATTCTTTACGTTGAATACGGCGCAGTTTAGTTTTCGTAGTGGAAAAGAGTGGAAACTTTACGGGGCCCTTGTTCCAACGAAATTGGCTGCTGATGAGGGCTCTTTTCGGTTGAAGCGTTTGCGACTTGAGCTGCTTAATGGATACCCAGCAGTTTCTGTGAAGATTCAACTCGATCGCTCTAATGATTCCCAGGGATCAGTGCACGGTAAACGAGTATTAAAAGCACTCTTTTCATTGCAGCAAAACTGTTTTTGCTTTTTCGAATTTCGTTTGGCTTTGATCACACACAGCCAGTCCAATTCTATGAGGAGCAGTGGAGCTAAGCAGGAGAGGTTTTAACCCAAGAGCAAACGATTTGCATTTCAAACACAGAAAAGCTAATCTCATCTTGCATGCTGCTGGGGTCGGGTCCAAATGCATCTGTGATAAAGAGCCCCCAGCCAAACCGAAGAGCAGAGCGCGTGTGTGTATGTGGAGATTTGCATTGCTCCTTAAAATCACTAGCAGTCTATGGTGAAATGGGAGGATGAGGAGACCAAGCAGCGTACAAGAAACTGATTTTTAATTCTCCGAAGAGACTACAGCATCAGCAGCCCCTGATAAAAATTTTATCTATATAAATAAAAATGGAGTGGTGTTTGTATGTCACGAAATGGCTTACGAACGGGTCAACGCATGTGAATGATAATAACTTCGTTTTGTTGCTTAAGGGTTACGACGTGTTTGTATGTATAAAAATCCCAGGATATTCACCGGAAAAGTAGAGAAAACGAGAGTGAACGGAACTGTCATTTTGTATGGGACGATTCATAGCGTTTTTCAACAGCCTACTTGATAGTAAGACGAAGTTTTCCGGGACCACTAGTTAAAAATAAATAAGTTTTATTATATGCTCCAACAGGTTTACCTCAGAAGGAAATGTGTTGTCTATTTTCTTTTGTTTTGTACCATTGATTTTTGTTTTGTAAATAGGTTACTGATCATGTCCCTGTTACATTTGAAATATCTCATGAAGCGGTTCTCAATCGTATCAGCACCACAAACTTTAACGGAAATGGTTTAGTAAATTCGGTAAGGACATTCCACCCAAATGTAACAAATATGTAAAATGTGTGTATTATTAACAAGAAGTAGAACAAACTTTTGATCTAAAAAATAATTGTCAGGTCGGCCTTGTTGTTTTGTGCACCACAGGTTCAGAGTTTATTTGAACAAGTTCAACTATTAAATTATTTGTAAATTTTTATACGGGTTATCGACACGAGAGGTTTTCCGAACCGGCTGCTGCTGCCATGGCCGTAATCTTTTGCATTCAACACTTGGGTCTTTTTGCATGGTAGGACTCAGCTGTGCGCTTCGGTATGCAATCAGTGCCAGTGTTGCATTCTTGGAGGGGGGAAAGTGTGTGTGTGTGTTTGTGCTGATGGCGCAAGAGATATAAATCCTGGTTTGGAAACTGGTTTGACTGTCGTTCGGGGAAGGATGTAATCCCTGGCAGATGAGTGCTTTGGGTAAAATACCCACTCTAGTTGGTAGACAGACAGTCACTGGGTTGGGGTATTGGTTTTTGGTTTGGACATCAATGCAATTCACAGCAGTTTCTTTCTGGATTATCATATAAATGCTATTGCTTTGCATGGAACAACTTTATGAACTGAACGATTGTGTTTTTTTGTGGTTATGTTGAAAAACGGGGATAAGAATTTATTTTATTTTCCAAACAGTTTCTGCAATTATGCGTAATGTAAAATACCCAGTAACTTCCAGCTTATCATGTTTGGTTGATAGAGTAAGGTGGGGTTCAACCTTAGTGGTATCATCTAAGTTTACAGATAAACAATAGCAGTTGAAACAAAATAAACACCGTACAGTAAACCTTCAACATATTGGCCATAATTTTGTTGAACAATTTTCTGTCAAAATATTTACCCACTTTTAGTTATAACAGTTTCAAAATTGATTGTCTTAAACGAACTTTTGCCCCACCGGTGGGGCAAGAGTTCAAATCTAGTGTGGGGCAAAAGTTCCCTGGCAAAAACACAAAATATTGATACTTTCATGACAGGCATACTTTATATCAGCCGTAAACGTATGTTTGCACACTAAATTTTCATCAAAAAATTGCCCAAAACAGGGTTAATTGTAATATAAAAAATAGCAAAAATAGCAGTTTTTCGCAAAACTGAGTGAAAATGTAAAATTTTGGTAACATTTTTGGCCCGATCAGGCAAACTTCGCTGATTTGGAAGATAATATGTGGATTTTAGGCAATTTGTAAATTTTTCCGTGAGTTTATACATGGGTCGAACTTTTGCCCCACTATAAGCCAAAATTTGTTTCCAAGCATTTATGCAAAAACTAATACACCTCAACGCTTCCTTATGGTGGGCCTAGAATTGCTCTTACATAAAATATTAAAACAGATTATCTTTATTTCACACTCAACCTGTTCGGTAAAAATAACTGGGTTTTGGAACTACCGAAAAAGTCAGTTAACAAAAATAAAAGTCAAAAGTCGAAAAACAGAGATTTTTCACTGAAATTTTGCAGAGAGCAAAGGAAATTTTATATCATATATCGATAAAAAATTAAACATGGTGAAATTTGCTTTTCAATTACGCGTGGCGACAGTTTTCATTTTACTGACTTTTTCGGTAGTTTCAAAACCCAGTAAAATTTTACCGTCCCCAGTAATTTAATCTAAGTGTGTTGGTTCCATGCTACGACAGTTTGAGCCAAAAAAACAACAAATAGTCATAACTTTTTTAAATCTCAATCGATTTTAATAAAATTTGGAGTGAAAGTCTCTCACTTGAATAGCATTCGAACCACAATAACATTTATAAGGTTTGTTTTGAATTGAGTTAGAAATCTTGAAAAGAAACTCTTGCCCCACTTTACTCTATATTCAATAAATGTTTACAGTTTACATATTTTCTTTAAAAATGCAGAAATTGTGAGTTCATATGAATTTAAAAACCAGACAAAAATCCTGCAGAAGGTTATAGTACATTTTTGAAAAAGTAATTTCGAACAGAATGCAGGTCCACATCAACGAAAATTCATTTTTAACCTAGGAACAGTTTGGATTCCGACATGGACATTCGACCACTCATCAACTTTGATTCGTGTAGCAAATTTTAATCGTTCCAACAAATATTAAGACTGTTCTTCTGGTCTTGCTCTCCCAGACATTGAAAGTATTTGGCACCGAACACTTGATCGTAAAATTAAAAAAAAAAACTTTTATTTTCCAACATCATTGTAAGTATAATCCAAACTTATCTATCAAATCGCACACTTAAGGTTGATTGTCAGAACTCTAAGTCTGAAATCCTCCTTATAAGAGATGGTGTTCCTCAACGCAGCATTTTGAGACCAATGTTATACAATACCTAATCTGAACACTTTTTAATCTGTACCCCGCTAATTTGCACATCGTTCAAATTTAAAATGGTTCAAACGTCATTTAGCTCATGGAGCGGAGTGAAGTGAGATGGAACGCTGTGGAACGGAACGCAGAATCAAAACAAAACAGTGAAAAAGGTAACCAGAAACACGTTTCTAGGGTGACTAGATGTTCAAATTAAAAATGAACCCCGATGGTTTGCATGAGGTACCGTTCAAATTAGCGGGGGTGCACGGTATATGTACATCTGACTTACCTGAGTTATCCAGGGATGTCAAAAATCTTTGTTCGCGGATGACACAGGCCTCTCCGCCAAAGGATGAAGCCTCCGTATCATCTGTAGTAGATTGCCAATAAGTTTGGAAATTTTTTCTCCATTTGCATTTTTTGCTTCTCAAACTCAACCTTATATATTCCCACAACCAAATGGTCTTTATTTGAAACTTTAATAATGGATCTCTATGAATCAATTTTGCACGGCACGTTAGATAAAATTTGAATTTCAATGTAAATTTTCGAATAATTTTTCAAATCACGAATGAAAAAGTAATCACGATTTTACTAGAATTAGGCGACGGTCTCCCTCACCTACTTTATTCGTGATCAAACGTCAACATCCCACCGCAAAATCGCTAGTGTTGGGAGGTGATTTTAACCTCCAAATTGCGAAATCATAACCTATAGTATAATATGGTGGCGCGTCGATCGTCCAAAGTTTCTCGTTAAACAGTCAGTACCACACTTTGGACATGCGCTAAATCAACTGCAGCGATTGATAGAAGACTGGATGGCTCGGGCCCGATCCATCTGACAAGCCAATCGAGCCCTCTGTCACCATAGAACATGTTGTATCCATCCATGTCGATGGGCTGCACCATACTGACGCGCATCTTTCTGTGCGCCCCTCTAACGTGTGCCTCTTTAGTGTACATCTCTTTTAGCTACAGTGGGGTTTCACTCGTGGGGGGTCCGCTGCATGGAATGACTCGATGGTTGGATATTCGCTAGTTGGAAAAAATCCAACTAAAAAGCACTCGAATGCAAGAGAAGATGTCAACCTGACTTTGACGTTTGAGTACCGTCGCATAGGCCTTTTCATGTGATAGGTCCGTCTATGCATTTGTTTACATCGGTGGAGGACCGGTGCTAACACGGAGCTGTCATTTCCCTAGAAGAACTGTCAAACAGCTTCCCGATCAGCTGATTTGAAACGTCTTGTGAATAGGCCTATTGAAGTCTCCATATATAGAACAAATGTGCATGTATATGTGTGTTCCGTGACGATTTGCACTCCACATGCGTGAGTGTGGAGCAGTGTCACCAGCTGTCAGTCGTCCTAAGTAATGGGTCGGATTCGCTAGATGGAAGGCAGTCGTGTTCCAACCAGTGAAACCAGTATTCACTTTATTATTGTTTATCTTTTTTTATTGTCTAGCCTCCGAAGCCAGAACCAGCTAAAGCTGCCGCCGCGGGTGCACAGTGGGTGCAGGATGACCAGAAGGCCCGCGCTACCATGGAACTGCTACGAAAGTCACAGTGATATCAATGTAGTTAAGATGTGTAGTATAAAAAATACTATTTAGTATGTATTTATTAAAATCTATTCATCATCTCAAAATAATCCCTTATCATATGTTAGTCTTTTTTGTAGGATCCTCGATGCGAATTCTTGATGACGGTATGAGCCATTTTACGAGACGTTTCGGAACAGCTGATCGCCGCAACGGTGTCAATTGACAGGAGACCTGGGATGGAATCCAGCGTGATTTTCAATAACGCCTCATCTTACCAAACGAGGACATGGAGAAAATGAGAAAAATGAAATCCAAAAATGTTCGTTACTGCAACATTACACCTAGTTATTGTATCAGCTACCTCTTTGTTACTCATATTGCACATAAAAAAGCACTTTTGTGATCAGAAATATTTTAATAATTTTTCTCCATTTAAGTTTTCGCCTGGATGAAAAGCTACGCTAGAAATGCGCACAGTCATCAACCATCATCATCGCGAAAACTGACGCCGATGATTGAAAAATCCCAGGTCTCCTGTCATTTGACCAGGCTTCGTAAAATGGCTTATAGGTACAAGAGAGCATGGCTGATGATGATGGTTTACTACGAACGGTGCGAACGCGAGAGCAGAGATAACAGATCAACGGGCATTTAAAAGAATCGTGTCTGTTCGAACTTTGTAAAGTGTAGTGTGATCTGTATTCGTGTTGAAAAAATATGATGCATTATTTGAAAAAAAAAATGACTGAACAAAAAAATAAGTAGTTTAAGTGAAAACATAGTTTGGTAGTGCTTTATTGCAAGATTCCGACAATCAAGAGTTTCCCTTCTGAAGAAACTTTGCAACCTTAACCTGCTCTAAGGCGGTGACCTGGAAAACTCTTCGAGAGACTGCACGATGCCGGTCAAGACCTGTAGAATTCCCTGAAGATGGCGATGATCCTGCAAAGTTTGTCGGGTTCATACAGCGTACTCGTCACGGCATTGTGAAGCAGACCCGACGTGGACCTTGACGCTACAGCTAGTAAAATCAAAGCTTGTGGACGCATTTGCGATAAAACTGCCGATTGTTTCAGGCAAAGCAGAAGCATGTCCACAGTGAAGAGAAAAAGAGTGGCGAAGCAGGTAACCGGTGCTGTTTATGGTCGGCATGAATCGAAGAAGCAAGTGGATTATCGGCAGCAATTTTTCTCTGCAGATGACAAGGCAAGCGCTCCTGATGTGCCCCTGGCAGACGGAACATGCTGTAAATTCGGCGAGTTGCGATGAAGAAAAGGTATACAGTGTTGATGGATGTGGTGGTATCGTGGAGATCACGCTCACGGATATGGTATGTGATATCTGCGACAGTTCCGGAAAGGTGATTGCCAAGGAAGTACGCTCTGGAAGCGTGTACCAGCTGAAGATCGTCCGGATAGGTTTAAATTCTTTAATGACAGGTAAGCAACACAATATTTTGTCTGAACACCAGTGGCACCGTCGATTTGGTCATAGGGACCCGGAAGTTGTAGATTTGATGGCTAGAGATAAGCTTGCGGTTGGGTTTGAGGTTGAAGACTGTGGAATTCGACAGACGTGTGAAGCGTACCTGGAAGGGTAACTGCGGCGCAAGCCGATTCCGAAGAAAGTCGAACGAAAGTCGATACGGACCTGTGTGGGTTTATGGAAACGCCGACACCAAGTGAAAACAGATTTCCCATGCCGCTCATCGACGATCATAATTGATATTGTATTGTGTATTTGCTATCGAAGAAATTTTAAGCAGCTGATTAAATCGTGGAGTGTGTGAGATACGCAGAAGAAAGCCAAACGACGCAACAGATGTCTTCAAGAAATGGCGCGCATTATTTCTTGGATGCGAGATTAGATAAAAAGTTTTGGGGCGAAACGACTTTTACATCAGCTGCATACCTGCAGAATAGGCTACCTTCGCGTTCAGTAGACGTCACTCCGCATGAGAAGTGGTCAACTGGAAACCCAACTTGGATCGTCTGAAAGTGTATGGTTGCAAGGCGTGGGTGCATATTCCCGTAAAACGAAAGAAGCGTACATCACACATCATGCAGTGGAGATGTCTATGGGTAAGTATTGTATGATAAAGGTAACGAGTTAGATTTGAAATATGTTGACACTCAGACATGGAATAAAAGAGTGGTGCTGACATGGTAGCGATATCAGTCAGTAGCCCGCTGTTGGAACGGATATCCTAGTTGTTTTGTGTTATTTTATTTTCAACAGATTATGGGCCCAGGAACGCCTAGAGGAGGCTGATGTGATTCCTTGGCTTCACGGTACGGATTGTAGCGCAGGGGTACAGGCAGCAAAAAGGCGTTGATTTTGAGGAAGTGTTTGCTCCTGTCAACCGACATGCAACATTACGGACGTTGCTGGTGCAGGCTGGGAGGAATGGTTTTAGGTTAAAGCATTTGAATATTAAAACAGCATACTTTTACGGCGACATCAACGAGGAACTGTGTATGCGTCATCCGCCAGGCTATGCAGTACGTGGATAGGAGGACAAAGTGTGTATTTTGCGGCGTAGCTGGCATCGGAAGTTAAGAAGTTTGGAGTTCAAAGCGAGCACAGCGGATCGCTGCTTGTTTGTTGCTGAACGGAAGAAGATTAATTTAATCGTGTACGTTGACGACTTTGTGGTTGTCTGCGAGGATGAAGAGGAAATATCGAAGTTTTTCTGGCAGCTGAAGTGACTTTTTGAAATAAACTGGCAAGATACTTTTTGGGTATGGAAGTCGATCGTGGTGATGATGATATCTACAGTTTGAGCGTGAAGTCGTACATTGAAAAAAAAAAAAGATTATCCGGCTGGGATCCGAAAATGTAAAAACTGTGAAGACACCGATGGACCAGGGATTCCTGAAGGATATTCTGGATAGTGCACCAATGGAAGATGGTACGTTGTACCGTAGTGTTAAGGGGGAAGGATCCGTCATTGATTTCGGAATTTTCAAAAGCAGTTTTTTTTGTTAAAAATTAAGAAAATTTACAAGAAAATGTGTTCACTGTATTCTATTTTCCAACTGAAATACAGTGAACACATTTTCATGGAACAATTTTTAGTTTTGAACAGAAAAACTGCTTTCGAAGTTTCGATGATGACGATGATTTCGATGACGGAGCGATGAACGTTAATGGTGCGCTGAGGTACTTGACTTGTGAACGTCCTGATATAGCTACGAGTGTGTCGATCTTGGGCTGCAAGTTTAGTAACTCGAACTTTCTAAAGGAGACCAAGGACTGGGAAACAAAGGCTAGGCGATGGAAAATGTTGGAAGCCTATTGTGACGCTGATTGGGCTGGTGACACCCGTATTCGAAAATCAATGACCGGTTATGAGGTGTTTTATTCAGGAGAGTCTGTATCTGTTGGAAAGCAGGTACATCATACACCCTGCAGTGGAGATGTCTGAGGTAAGAATTATGTAAATATGTTGACATTGAATGAAAGAGAGGTGCTGACGTGGTAGCAATACCAGTCAGTAGCCTGCGGTTGGAGAAGAAGCCTTGATGTTGTTTTGTGTAGTTTTTATGTTTCAACAGGTTATGGGCCCAGAAACGCCTGGAGGACGCTGAGCCGGCTTCAATGAGGAACCACGAGGCAGAATCTGTACAATGAGACAGGATCTGGACTAGGAGCTAGAATCTCGTTGAGGGGATATAACCTGGACGGGAAGTGGAGTATGGACGGGAGGTGGCTTGGACGAGGCGCCCAAGAGTTGGAGGCCAAGATGCAGTCAAGGCTGGACAGGTGCAGCGCTGGCTGATCGGACAATGAGCTTGGAAGAGCTGGAGGAACTCGATGGCAAAGAGGAGCTTGGACTGAGGTGCAGTTGACCAAGACGAGGATGGTGCAGCTTACCAGGAGGAGCTCGATGCTAGGAGGAATTCGACAGCTAGGGGGGGCATGGTGCCAAAGGGAGTTCAGAGGACTGATGAAGCTTTGTGGCAGATGTGCGGTTCGGAGGTTGTGTGATGAGGAGTGTTGGAAAACAAGTACATCGCACACCCTGCAGTGGAGATGTCTGAGGTAACAATTGTAGAGGTAAGAAAATTAGACTATAAATAGGTTGATACCCAGACATCGAATAAAAGATAGGTGCTGACGTGGTAGCGATATTAGTCATTAGCCTGCGGTTGGAGCAGAAGCCTTGTTGTTTGAAAGCCGAATATGTGGCACTTGACGAGGCGTGCCAAGAAGTACTCTGAATGCGGCGATTGTTGGTAGATTTGGATGAGAAGCATCAGAAATTACCATCGTCTACGAAGACAACCAGAGCTGTTTGAGTTTTGTGGTGTCCGAACGAACCAGCAAAGAAGCAAGCATATTGAAACGAAAAAGTGTTTTGTTCGAAATTGTGGCGTAGCTAGAACTTTCGGGGCCCGGTGTGGGGTCAAATACGGGAACCTCCTAGAATAAGGGTGCTATGGTAACATACATTTGCCATGTGCCTAGTCAACAGGCCTGGCCGCGGCTAAGTAGCTTAAAATAAGAACTTAGAGACCTCATGCCTGAAAAACGTGGTCAAAAAGAAACTGATAAGGAAACACGTTTTAATAAAGATTCCTCAGAGAATCCAACTATTTATCTCTCAGGCGGTCTTTCTAAAACTTTCACCAAATATTACTTAGTCCAAACTAAATCCAATAAATATCACTGATTCTTGTAAAATAGATAATAAGTTCCTACAAAATAGCAGTCTTTTAAAAATTTCTGGATGTCTTCTAGACTTTTGAGAAAGTCTTGGACAAGTGTCCCGAAAAACTGATAAAGTAATTATTGGAAAATATACTCAACGCGACCCATAATTTCCTGCAGGATTTTCTAGAGAAAATCCCTGGAAAGTCGCGAGTTAAGGAATTACAGGAAGCATTGCTGTAGCATTTTGTGGTGTTAAACTTGATGGTTGATTGATGATTGATGAATTAAAGAACTCGATTTTTTTGGAGAAATGTATGAAGAATCCCCAGGATTTGTCAAAAAAATCATTTTTATCAAAACCTAACTTTCTGCGTTAAAGATTTTGAATGGAAAATTAAAAAAAAAATGTAAAAGTAGTTTCCAATACCGTAATTATCAACAGGCTTGATAGAAACTCCTCTGCGATGCAAAGAGGAGGCGATTTTACCGTTTTACTGAGCAGAAAAAACTAAACTCAAAATTTTCTACACAGATCCTCAAGCGATTCGAGTGAGAGTGCAAAAAAATGCAAGATTTTTTTCAGTTACGGTCTCTCTTTTTGCGATGTTTACCATTACTCACACTTCAAAAAAACACTTGAGTCTGCCGCCCGAAGAAGACAGTCCTAGGGAAGTTGTGAGAGCACCCTTTTTTGATGGAATTCTACTCTGTTGTGTTTTGTGCTGCATCTTCCTCGCTCATTTTCCGTTGCCTCTCTGCTTAGCATTTTTTCGCTCCCTCGCAAATAGGGAAAGAGTATTTCACCGAACTCTGATGATATTGAGGAGTATTATCAAGCCTGATTATCAATAGTTTTGGACACAAATCGTTGCAATCTTCTATTTCCATGATAAGTGTTTTGTATAATTAGGATAAGTTAGGTTAAGTTTAGTAAAAAGCTTTACGAACGCTTACGAATGAATGTTATGTTTGAAATGATACTAATTACGACTTTCGAGTGCTTCAACTATCAACCTGAAATGAACATAAATGGGATTTGAATACACAGGATAATATGAGCATAAACGAAAAGTGTGAAACCAACAGCTTCCATCTTTTGCAAGACCAATAAAAATATTTAGGTACAGCTTAAAACGCACCCAGTAATCTGTGATATTGCACGATTTCCAACTAAACTTACAACGATCCACCATGAAAAAACTTGCGTGCATTTATGTTCGTCTCATCACCTTCTATTCCTCCCTAAATAAAGCTTCTTGTCGTTGTAGTATGCGCGAATATCGGTTAACAAATTTAGGCTATTTTTTATCCCCTAATACTAAAGATGAGTGCGTTTGTGTGACTCTGAAAAAGATTCGAGATAAAAATTCGCTATCCAATATAAATGTGCATTAAAAATGTGCCGTAATTAGCTAATATCGTTAGATTTATATCGGATTTCTTTTTGGCATTTGTTTGGATTCTCTACCGTGTATTATCATATATTTGTCTCGCTTGAGTTTTTTTTTACAACAATGCCTGGTATTGTATTGGTTCCTTGTTATAATATACGTTTAATGCAATTTCAAGTTTTTTTTTCTGATTTCTTATAATTGTCTATCGGTTTCTTATCATATGGATGTCTTTGTAAATAATTCCTAAGAAGAGGTAAAATAATATATTTTCTTCCGATTCTCAACTAGCCTAAACTATAAGGGTAGTACGTCGAAGAAGGTACACATATATTTCTGATTTTCCGTGGCATCTCGTCGACCAATAAACTTAACGACAGAGCTTCATATTTATGCGTTTGTGCTTTTAATTTGCTCTCGCTTTTCCGCACTTTGGGCTAGCTAATAAATAATCGAACCGAATAACTGTTTGTCAGTGCATTTTTTGTTTTTTATATTTCTGTACATGCCTTACTCGTCGGAAGCGCCAAAAAAATTGAACCCATTCGTGTTTATGTGTGTTTGAGTATATGTGTTTGCATATCAAATTTTCATGAGCAACGTTCCGCAAAATGATTCATCGATATTTGCCCTTCGGGTCAGCCATTTCCCATTTTTTTCGATTGGTCTGTTTTCAGCTTTTCCACATTTTTCTGCTTACATGTAGTTTGCCAACATTGCCAGCATAGCAGGTTCAGTTCCACGCAAAAAAAAAGGAAAAATAAAACTTTTCGCCATAAAATTCAAATATCCAGCTTGTTTGGAACGGCGGCAGTGACGCAAGGAGGCAATTATTCCGGAGGATACTTCCTAATGGGAAACGGCGGAGTTGGCGATATGTAGTTTCCACCCCCGCTGGCTGATGGACGGGCAAAACTTTCCAGCAATTATCGCGGGGTTTCGTCGTAGTTTGGTTGGTTGGTTGGTTGATGGAAAATTTCGTCGAGAGGTTGTGGGATTTTGTCGTTTGGGAATCGCCAGGCGCAACTCAATGGTGCGCAAAGTGCGATGATAGAGAACTGAAGATGAGTTTCGAAGTAGGTTTTGGATCTAATTGAAAAACTTTTTAGCGCGAGGTATGACAAGCTAATGGTTGGAATTGAATTTGTTTGAGACTGATAGTTCTCGATTATGTTAAGCTTCTTTTAAACTTCCTCCAAAAGAACTTTGTCAACATGAAATGTGGTAAATTTGGTTATTGCGAATAGGGATCTGGGTTGTTGGCATTTTTCGTTCATTTCAGCAGAAGGATTTTTTTAGAAACTATTCAAACCATATTTGGACACAATATCTGTTGTATTGAAGTGCTTCTTAGTGTAAAATTTTAGGCTGAGGAAAACCTTTCATGCCAATGTGAATCATAGAAGTGCCAAGTAGTATTTTAACCTATATTGTTTTATTTTTTGATTGTGTTAGCCAATAAGTAAATCAGTCGAGTCTAGAACACAACACTGAAGACGTACATGTATATGACGTCGCGTAAGGATACAAATTTTAGTTGTAAATAAGTGTTACTGCACCAAATTGAATTATTGTTTTACTTGCTAAAAGCTATCAAATTTGTAGAGTGAACTACGAGACTATTTGTTTTCAAACAGCAATTCAAAAATCTTTTTCAAATTGCATCCGATATTTAACCATTTTTTCTTTTATCAAGTCCGTCACAAACTATTTCATGAATCACATACGTTCACAAAACTTTAGAGGTTAAGATACCTATTTTACTTCAATAATTCCGTCATTAATGCTTTAAATTATAACCGAAATTTAGGGCATTTTTCCTGGACAAAAATTTTGAAAATTTCTAACATTTCCACAAAAATTTTTGTCACTTTTTTTAGTACGATTCAACCTGAAATTCATTCGCGGATTCAAAGAAAAAGGCATACATGAGTAACAATAAAACTCCCACGTCGACGAATTTTAGTAGAAAATTTTCCATGAATTCTTCCAAATCATCGTTGAAGAACTCTTCAGCCTAATCATCAGGATTGTTACTCATGTGTTTAGAGATCAAATGTTTGTATGCAAATATTTTGTTGTTCCGAATACTTGCAAAACGATTTTCTTAAATCTACTAAAAGCAGTTGGTCTGTTTTGACTTGACACCGATAATTTGATCTAATGAATTTTGTTTTTTTTTTCATGTGTCCCCTTATTTCGGAATAAGTTTAAAATGGTAAAACAACATTTGTTCCTGAACGTTATGACTGGACAATTTCATCCAGAAATAACTGTAGAGCTGAAGTAACAAGTTGTTTCCGAGCAGAATAAAATGGCAAAGAGTATTAAATTGAAATTTCTGTAAAAGCCTCTGTTGTTGTTTTGCAAAGATTTTGTAAAATCTTTTGCGGGACCTGCAGTGATGACTTTTGTGGAGATATCTATGAAGACAACATAGAAATTTCTGTGACGATCTCAATGAAAACCTCTATGAGAACCTTTGAGGTGACTTCGGAAGAGACTTTTGAAGACTTTTATGGATACCACTGTAGAGCCTTCTGTGAGTACTTCTGTATAGCTTTCTGTAATGGATTTAATAGAGACTTCATTGTAGACCTCTGTGGAGACTTATTCGCGGAACTCAGTAGAGACTGCAGTGTAGTCTTCTGTGAAGACCTATGTGGAAAATCCCATGAGAATCTCTGTGAAGACCTCTAAAGAAAGCTATGTAGGGACATCTTTACACACTAAGCTCATGCGGTGAATTTCACCGTAATCTCAACAGCTGAACAGTTCGGTGAAAAAAAAAACACCGTAATTCCGTCCAAATTTTACGGATTCCGGTGATTTTTCACCGAATACTGTAAAAATTTACCGTACTCCGTTAAATTTATTTCACAAAACTGTTCAGCTATTGAGATTTTACAGGAATCCGTAAAATAATTTAAGTGTGTAGATACTTCTTCAAAAACCTTTGTAGACTCTTTGATGATCCCTGTGGAATCCTTTGTAAACACATCTTTGGGGACTCCAAGATAACTTCTGTGGAGTCTTACTTGTAGTTAGTTGTATGGAGCTCTGTAGATACTTATGTGGAGACCTCTATAAAACATCTGATAACATGAGCGTAGCCAGGATTTTCGTTAGTGGGGTACAAGCGACCTAAAAGTTTATTCACATTTTTTTTCGCAAAAACAATCATCATACAAAACTTTTACACACTTTTTGCATTAAACTTTAAACTATGAGGGAAATATAGGGGAAGTGATGGTAAAATGAACAGGGGTGGTAAAATGAACACCGTGCCTTTTACCAAGAAAAAACAAATTTCAATGAATTTTTATCACGCACGGACGATTTAGAGCATAAATCCGAGTGTTCGAGTTGATACGTAGGTCAATTGAAGCGAAAATATCAACGAAAACTAAGATTTTAGAAAACTACGTTTGAAAATCATATTTGACATAACTTTTAGCTCGGAATACTTGAGGTTTTTCAGTGAGGTGAATATCGTTATGATATGATGCCAAATCTGGTACCTTTAGAATTCTTTTTGAATGGGTTACAATCATGAATGGATGTTTTTTCAGTGGAGCAATGAAAAGTAAGGATATATTTATTATGCTCACGTTTTTTGCATGGTGTTCGTTTTACCACCAACCGCTGTTCATTTTACCCACATAGTGCAGGTAAAATGAACATTTGCATCGCTTTTTGATAGCGATGAAAAGATGTGAAAATTTAGCTATTTTAGTCTGAATCCATGTCGCTGCTATAGATAACATCTCTATTTTTGATGTTGTGCGATAGAACTATACAAATTTTTCGTTTTTCTATCAGGGACAAGATGATTTCCTTAAGGTGTTCATTTTACCACCCCTTCCCCTATGCTCTTTTTTCCTGCGCAATAAACAAAGTGGAGTCGCAAATTGGTTAAATTTGTTGCTGTATTGAACACAACCACGATTTTTTCCAAAAGATCTTTTAGAGATATCTTTAAGAAAAACTGTCAAAATTCTTTTTTTATTTGTTCATAAATTCTTTTCGACATACTTTCTAGGATTATTTGAGATTTGTAACCGTTTGTCACAAATTGTTAGTCCTTTTTTAATTCGTGCTATTTTTTATTTGTATACTGTCACGTTTCTAGTGTTCAGTGGTGTTGGATTAGTATAGGGTTAGTAGATAAATGGTTAGTAAATGTTATCAATGTTAGTAGATTGTCAAAATGTATAAAATGTAATTGTTAGTAAATTAGAAGAATTGTTAAATTTGAATTATAAACATGAAAATATTGCATGCAAGCTGGGGGTACAAGTACAAACATAAACGATAAGTGGGCCAGCAGGCGTATTACACGCAACAGGTGGTAACAACCCCCCAACCCACGATTGAGGAAATTGGGGAGGGGAGGAAAACCAGATAAGAGGGTCAAGCCAAATTCAGGAATTGCCATTCCTTCATTCTGTAAAAGGCGTACGTGTGCTCAAGTATCTCTTTCAAAGTGTCCTCAAAGTTTTAAGTAAAGTGAGTGAGTGGTAATTTTCCAAATTGGGAGAAGAAGTTTATTTCATCAGGTATGATTAAAGCTTAAGTCTATCTTAATCTAATGCCTATAACTAAAGACTAGAAGATTAGTACGGCTAGATAACTCCTCCCATACCCTCATAGGACCTTTTTCATTTCCGCCATCGCCATCTTGGCTGGTGTGGCGTGGCCTACCAGCAGCACACGTTTCGGCCTAGTAGACGGAAGTCTGCTAAGCCTAACCCGTCAAGGATCATCGCTGACCTCTGGCTATTTCGGCCATAATCATAAAGGAGGTCTACAGCTCGGGGTCTTCACCCCTAACCGTAAAGGAGCTTTCCCCTCTCGGCACGGTCACTCCGGTACCGTCCTGGGCCGTGTCGATTGCCGTCAAAGAGGGAGGTAGGGTCCGTCAAGCAACAACTCCGTCAGCAGTAACAGCGAGCGCTCGCAGGACATCAGGAGATCGTCGGCAGCAACCAGAAGCAGCAAGTCGTACCGGTACGTGAACATTTTGATAACTACCCACAAAAACTCCCACAAAAACTAGTAGCTTGCAATAAACCAGTACCAGATAACCCTAAAATCCACATAGTTCAATTTGCCCAATAAAACCCTAGAGATTTCCACCAACTTAGAGTTCTTTCAATTCACACACTACAATAGCCCTAGTCAGGTGACGGTACGCTGCACAACATTGGTTGCGCAGCCCCTCAGCTTACCCAGTAGCAAGCCGACCATGAGACCCAGCTCGAGGGGTCTCTTGTTACTGAGAGATTGCCCGGTTTAGTTAATTAGTTACAGATTTAACACCAACAACTACTCGTAGAATCAAGGATTACCATTCAATCACCAAAATTCATACAGAGGTTCATATAAGAGTTTCTCTGCGGGTTTCTCAGGAGCTCAACTTAGCATTCCTATGAGTATAAGTTAAAACATTCCTCCAGAATTTTATCCATTGATTTCTACATAAATTTTTGAAGAATTCCCGATTAATTCAAAAGATGCTTCAAGAATTTCTTCTAAAATACTTCAGGAATTCTTCGGAAGGTCCTACAAGGTTTTATCCAGATTTTGTTCATTGAATACTCCTTTCAAAGTTTCTTGGAATCCAATAAATAATATCTTGAGCATTTTCCTTTGGATTCCGAAGGTTAGTTTTTAATTATGTTGTTAGATATATTCATTGATTAATTATAATTATATAAAAAAAAACTAAAGAAAGCATTATATGAAGTCCTGAAGAAATATCTGAACTATTTCCTCGTGAATACTAAAAAAAAACTTTCTTTTGGAAGAATTATGAGAAAAAATAATTTTAGGTAGTCACAGGATTAATATCTGGAGAAAACGTTGTGAAATATTTCCTACATAAACTTTTCCAAGAGTTCTTGAAAAATCCATGCATTAGTTTCTGAAGGATTTTTTTTAATTCCTTCAGGAACTTTTTCAAGAATTTATCCAGTTTTTGTTCTAACAATATCCCTTGCAGAAATTTATGGAATCCAAGAAGTAATATTTTAAGAAACTTCTTCTTGATTACGCAGATTTGTTATCGATAGTGTTATTGGGGATTTTATAGATAAAATAAAAATAAAACTCGAAAGAAGCTTTGTATGAACTCCTTGAAGAATGAAATCCTGCACAAACTATTCAAAGCAAATTACTGGAAAAATCCTTGGAGTGATTTCTTGGGGAATCCCTAGCCCTTGGACAATTATTGGAAATGTTCTATGTGAAATTCCTTATTTGGTAAAAATTATGTATTCATTCGCGAAGGATTTTTAGAGAAAGCAAAATCCCGAAAGAGTTATTAGAAAGATTTTGTTTAGGAATGTCTTGGGAGATTACTGAAGATATACGAAGAAAAAAACTGTACGAATTTTATAGGAAACAAAAGAAAAAAAAACTTGAAGTGATTCTTAAAAAATAATCACTGAAGCGTAGGAAGATTAGGAGCATAATAAACACACGTGGCGAAATGGACACCCTCTCATACTTTTAAAATACCGTCAGACGGGGCTACTTTTGATTCCGGGGGCTACTTTGGATACTCACGTTTCTGATTAATTTGCAGCATAAATATTAATCTCAGCACTTTTATTTACCAATCAGGTATGAATATTTTTTGGAACAACTTCAACAATAACAGGATGAACAAGAAAATATATCAAGAAAGTCCAAACAAATATTACCAAGCTGCAAAACATTTGTTATGTAAACATTGTTTGAATTTTACACATATCGTGGAAAGTTTTTGGGAACTTCCCAAAACTATCGAATGGCAATATTTCAAAGAAATTTGTGATAGTTTTATGTAAAAAATTGTTGTTTTATAAGAATAAATGATCAAATGTCTTAATTTTACGAATATAATATTATTATAAAATTTTTGTTTCTTTATTTTACAACACAATAAAAAATAAACAAAGGATTAAGAAAAGTGAATAATTACAAAACATATAAAATTCAATTCTTACAGTAAACTCACAACATAATCAATGAAAAAATATTTTTTGGTCATATATTACCTGAATCTGCCGTATAAAGCAATGGCATTCTTAACTCCTCTACCGGCAGCTTCATTTTTACCGTCAAAAAAATATTCAAATCGCGATAATTTTTCTGTTTCTCGATATTTTTGCACCATTTTTTCATAAGTTCTCAAAAAACTCTTTTAGTTTAGAAATATGTGTCGATATTGATAATTTATCATCTGCATCCGGAAATATTCCAAAATTTCTTGAGGGACCGACGCGTAACCGTAACCCACGTAAATATCTCAGGCTACAGAATTTTTATTGTATTCGGATATTCACTCTACAAAACAGTTTGTGTGTTTTGAAAAAATGAAGCAATTTGGTGCAGCCGTTTTTGAGTAATGCGTATTTATGTGTCTGGAACCACGCTGACCAAATAAAGATCTTGAAAACTTTAAAAAACATAATTTCGTAATATTCAGATAACTCCAATAATACTTACCCGATTTGAATGATTTTTTCAGAGTAGCTCCTTAATAATTGGTATTATATATCCCACCTTTTTTGATAAATTGACGTGAAACATAATGGCCGCCAAAGACATTTTATATGGAGAATATTGGTCCCCCAAGGAACATCGGAATATCTTCAAACCCAGATCATAAATGATCAATATCGACTCGGATTCTTGAATTAGAAGAGTTTTTTGAGATCTTGTGAAAAAATGGTGCAAAAATATCGAGAAACAGAAAAGTTATCGCGATTTGATAATTTTTTGACTCCAAAATGCGTTTAACAAAAGCAAACTTTTTATTGGTTTTGATCTTGTGAATCATTATTCTCATAGCTTCATGGATTGCCCTTTGAATAAAAATTACTTTTAATTACAGGAATTAATTAGATTTTTACATATTGTATACATAACATTAGGAGACAGAATGAATGTTTCTGTAAAAATCTAAATATTTACTTGGTAGCTACATGGTTCGTTTGCACAAACTTGAACAATCAAGTATTATTACATTTAAAAGAAAGTAAAGTTGAAATATCATGCAAACTTAAAATTATGAATAGCATGGTTGCCAGAAAAGTATTGTATAAATATGTGTAGTTTTTCCGAGCTTTAAAATTTTCTACATTATATTTATCACTGAAAACATCCAAAAACATCAAACATCAACATCAATGGACGATAATCTAAAGCATCAGTTTGAAATTTATGCTGAAAAATGATGTTATTATCAAAATTTATTAATTTCTAAAAGTGTCCAAAGTAGCCCCGTTTTTGTCCTGAAGGACAAATCTTTTTCGCTATTCAAGCAACTTTTTTATTTCTTGATGGATTTGACTTATATTTTACACATTGGTTACGTACATATACAACTTAAATGTATACAAAAATTATCGAAATCTATCCATTATTCTCAGAGAAACAAATCCTCAAAGTTGAAGAACGTGGAAATAATGTCAAAAGAAGCCCCATTTAACGGTATGCATAATTTATCAAAATTTTCTACACTGTATGAAATCTGTATTGTATATGAACGGTTTGACGGTATACAAATTTATGATTTGTTTCAAACGCTCTCTGAAATTTGACTTTACTTTCTCAGCTTCTAATTTGTTTATAAGCAAGGCGGCGAAAGATTCTAATTTTTGAGCAAAGTAGCTAAATCAGGAATGTTTTTTTCGCTAATTTAATGAAGGGGGAGCCCTTTTACATATCAATTTTGAGTCACACTATTAGTATAGTTTTCACAAATTTCAACGAGTGTTCATTTTGTCCCGATAACTTTTTAGCAGCCTTGTTTTCGACCCAATTTTCTATTTCGTTTTTCAGACATTTGATATAGGTTTTCACAAAAGTTAATGAATGCAGCACAAAACAATGAAATATGAACTTGGAATCCAGCCGAGGGTAACTGAAAAAAATTGCCGTTCTATGCTATTGAAACAAGCATTTGCTTAATTTGTCCATTATGCTTTATTTGCAATGGTCCCTTCTTGCCCCCTCTGGCTACGCCAATGTCTGTGGAGACTTCTATAAAGATCATTCTGGTGACCTCTGTGGATACCTTTAAATCTGTGATTCCCAACCATCTCAGAGCTATGACCCCCTTTGAGATTAAAACAATCTTGCGCGACCTGTAGAAATGAAGAATATAATTGTTTGCGAGGTTTTGATGTGAACGATTTTGTGTTGCGTGGTAACGGAGTATTTCGTACACGGAAAAAACAGTTTACCTAATTTTTTAGTTGACCCATAATTAAGTATATCGATTAATCTTTCAACCAAAAAACTCTCGGTATTCTCTCTCTTCCCCACCAATGTTGTCAAAAATAGAGAGAGCTGCACCTACCCAAGAGGGGTAGTTTTGTCCAATAAGCCAAATTTGGGTAAAATGAAAATTTCTCAAGCTTGGATTGAATGAACTCAATTTTGCGTTGAATCAAACCAAATTTAAGTAAATTTTTCTTATGGCTTCAAAGGCAAAGTACCTAGGCCTTGGAAATTTAGCCAAATTTGGGTTATTGGGCTCAACTACGGTTTTGCGTTGAAACAACTCAGATTTGAGTAGATCTGCGTTGCCGTGTGGATTGCATACTGAAAACTGTCATGTTATTTACCATTGGCGAAACCATTTTTTCTTCCAGGGGAGAGCAAGTGGCCTCAAAAGTATATTCACAAATTTTAAGTAAAACGATCAATATCTACAACATACGCACCTTTTGGCATGGAAAATTTTACTTTAACGGACATTTAGGTACTCACCAATTTCTTTCTTAATGAGGAAAGTGGAACCCGTAATGCACCTTTTTTCATTTTTTGTTGAGTAATAGGTTCATTCAACGTGTTGGAAAATTTCAGATTGAACGAAGTCTGTAACTTTTGATTGGTAGAGTTTTTTTAATGGCAGTTTCAGTCCAGCCAGTTGTTGAAACGGGATATGAGGATTCCACATAGAAGATGGATCGAAAAATAGCCAAGCTTTTCTTACGTTATTAATGGACAGCCCCTTAATTAAATTGATACAAGGATTTTTTCAAACATTCTCAAAAGATAATAGCAGTTTCCAAAAGTTAAAAGCAGTTTAACATGAACAAATGCCAAAAAAGAATAGAAATATTAGTAGTAGAACGCTAATGGCGTAATTGTCACACAACTGATTTCAATTTTTATTACCTTTAATTATGGTTTTTCATTGTTTGTTCTATACCATGATGTTGTTTTGGTTCTTAAAATTAATCTGACACTTTGAGGCCCGGTACTCACGCTGTCAGTTCGTGGCAAACTAGATGTTGGTAACACGAACAGCAGCGACATTAGCATTCTCAGGTTAATGCTTCTACTCAAAAAAGTCAGGAGCAAGTATTGCAGAATTCGTTCTCATTTAATTTTGAAGCACGATCAAAGCAAGCGGAGAAAAACATCCCGTCTGAAGCGGTCCACGATCGGCAATGTATTGCAAGTTGTAACAAGTTTGATAAAGCAGAGCAGCGAGCGAGAGTCCCAAAGAGAGAGAGAGCGATGATAAAATGCATTTTTATCGCTTGTTTACCATTGGGGGTAGGTGTTTCATTTTACTGGCACAGTAAACAATCCCCGATTATCCGAGGGCAATAGTGTCCCCCAGGTTTGGAGCTTGTTTAGAGGGGTTTATCGTGCACTGCTATCCCCTTGATCTGATCAGTTTTGTAGCAGTATACGATATACAGGCTCTCACAATATGCTGTATATCAAGATTGTTACAGAGAGCCATAAATGAGAGATTCTCTCAATTTTCTCAGGATTCAATCCCTGGTCAGAACCAATTTCAAAAAAATAATCTGAGAAATATTTAGACATATCTAAAGGAATTTGACAAGAAATAAAAAAATAAAATATTCTTAAAAGTGATTCATAAGAATATGTAATCCCTAAAGCGGAATTTCGAGTGTATTCCTGACCGGGTGTAACTCCTGTAGAAAAATTCTAGAATTCTAGAAAGAGCCGTCCTAGACGAATACCTGCAGAAATCCCTATGAGCTTCTCAGTGACTTCTGTGGTGGAACTCTTGAAGCAATTAACGAATTCTTTGCATTTTGAAAAAAATCGAGGTTTTTCGAGGAACGATCTCTGGAAATAAACCGTGGAGTGGTTGTTGAAAAAATTCCTTCAAGAATTAAAAAAAAAAACATTAGTGGGAATCCCAAGTGAAATTTCAGGGTAATATGTTATATCTCTTATCAATGTTTTGACGTATTTTTCGAAGAATTCCTAAATTAATTCGACTCAAGTTTACTTGGCAGATCCTTGGCATTAACATTGGTTCCATATTAGATCTTTGGTAGATTTCTTTAAAGACTTTGTTGATAAAATCGATATTATTTTCTGGAGATCTGGTAACAGTGCATCAAGAAATCAATCAGGACGTAATTATTTTATAAATATAAATGCCGAAGACAATTTTTGAGAAATACAATCCATTCAATTCCGTAGCAAATATTGTCAGCTATCAGACAGGGAGGGACAAGGCAACGCCAATTTCCCTGAATGATACTGGAAACATCTTTGGCAAGATTATGATTTTAAGTTGTAGTCTAAGAAAACCCCAAAAAGTTTATCACGACGCAATTTTATATAAATATGAAAGCTGAAAAAAATCTTTGAAACACTTAAAACAATATATTAACCTTCGTAGCGAATTAGACGATTTGTTTTTTTTTCATCGACCAGGGAAAAGGAATTGCCCTCCCATTCTCCTCTCTGGCTTCGTCTATGTGATTTACTTTACCACTCTTACCACTTATGAAAAACTATTCCGAATGAAATCACTGTTCAGTCGAAAGTCAGAGATGAAAAGACATGACAATTTCCAATGCCGGCCACATCCATCTTCTTCGTAACAAGGAAAGGTTCTACTTGGAATATGTCATGGTCTTGCTGAAACTGACAGCAATCTCCCCGCGAATTTATTATTGTTTTATGTAAATAAAGTTGCCGGCGTTACCAACACTGACATAGACATCCACCGGTTGGGACACATTCTCACACATGGTTGAGTCAACCATGGTTGGTAAATGGCTGGGCATGGCATTCCATTGGTACCTCGCGTATCTGAAGGAATAAAATAGACCCCCCTGTGTGGTCCTTAGTCTCTTGCCCAGCAACTCCTATCCCTACCTCCTCATAGTACTGGCCGGGGTACGAGTAACCTTAGGAAAGATCGAGTAACCAACCCCTGTGGCAACTTTGGTCGTAATGCTGACAGGGGGGGGGGGGGGTGCTTTTGCTCCAGCAAACCTGGAGCGTCTGTTCTCCATGTCAGGGGCGGCTGATCATCGTCCAAGTGCAAGAGAATGACTCTCAGCTAAACTGTGCACTATGGCCCTCCGAACATTTAGGTGGAATGATCCTCCGGAAATCTAGGGGGTTGGTTCAGGCCCTACAAGCCAGCTGTAAAAAAAATCAAGGAACGAATAATCAACGAGAGAATACGAAGGCGAATACCTCAGCGACGTAAAGGGACTAGCGATTGGAAGCTCGGTACATGGAATTGTGGGCTTATTCACAAATTTCATAACGCCTTTCAAACGGGGTGGGTGGGTGTTCGTAATATATTACAGCTCATATAGAAGAGTGCATAGTGACGTCACGAAAATTATCCTTCTCTGTCCCTCTTCCATCAGGCTCAAATGACTGTCCTACTCTTTGACTTTCACTGCTGGAATTGTTTAGATTTTTTTTTATTTGGAGTTGACATTCACTGCTGGAATTGTTGACATTTTTTTATATGGAGTTTCGAGGTTAGGTCAGGCGTGCAACGATCTATGAAATTCTAAAAAATCACATAAAATGTGTTACGAGGGGGTGAGTGGGTGTCAAAAATGTGTTACGAGGGGGTGGGTGGGTGTCAAAAATGATTAGTTTTGGCGTTATGAAATTTGTAAATGAACCCTGTAAATCTCCCAACCATAAATACATTATGATTCATTGATAAACATGAGTGTGTTAACTGTAAAGTAATGTGATTTATCTAATTACAATAATAATATATTTAAAAACACAAGATTACAGAAAAAGATTTGAAAAATCATAAGCATAGTATTTGATCATGTTTAAGCTAAATAAACTGTTATTCAGCGCTAGTGTCAGAATCAACTTTCAAACTAGTTTGACTGAATCAAGAAACACCAACATTTAAAACTGTTTCACAACTTATTTCAGTTGCTCTCCCCCATCGAAAACGACGACCATCCCGGCACGAAATTGCCAATTTGGCTCCCAAATTCAACTGTAATTTATTTACATCGGTCATCGGTTCCATCGGCTGGATGGCAAACAGCCAAACTTCCGTGCCTTGACCCGGTTGAGATCGATCCAACAGTTAACGAACCAAACAGTGGAAAAGATTCCATCAAACCAAACACAACGAGAGAGAACTTTCGGTGCAGCTCACCAACCACGAATGTCGGACAAATTGAACATTTCCCCCAGTTTTTTGTGGAAGAAAATCGGATGACGGTGCAGCAAACTTTTGGCCGGCGAATCGTTGCAAGGGAAAAAACTTCCACGATAAAGTAGTTTCTTCTCACAATGACACGTAAATTAAATCCTATCCTAGTTTAGCAATGATCCGATGCATTTTTCAGTGCCTTTCTTTGTTCCTTTTGTGGCACAGGATGTACATTCAGGATTGCAATCGTTTGATTTTTTTTTGTTAAATTATCAAAAAACTCAATCATAGATAGGGTCATACGTAAAAATTCAATGTTATAATATGATTGATCGATCAGCAAATATGGTTGACTGGTCTATTCTTTTTTCTCCGTTTGAGAAAAAAATCTTATTTTTCAATGGTACATGCTGCCTTAGGTATAAGTATCTCTAACTACCAGTCAAATTGCATCAGAACAAAAAGTCGGCACCGCCATTTGAGAGCGCATCCGATTGCAAATGAAGTTTTTAATCAAGTGGACAAATTGTCTTCTCCGGGAAATCTTGAGTGTTCCCTCAGAACTAGTTTTTTCATGCTGCACAGAAAGCAGCCTTTGCATGAAAACAAAGCTTCAGCGTCGTACCCAGAGAGGAAGTTCCTGTGGCATAATACTTTTCTTGGTTTGGTTTTGATTGGACCCTCACAGCACCAGAAGTCCAAACCAACTCGATGAGTAATGAAATGAAGCGTACTGCTGCAAATATGAAAGCATATAAATAGGAATAGGTACAAGAAATCTCATAAACCGATGGGGATTCCGATGTCACAGTCTTCTGGTGAGGGGGGAATTGTTTTTCCCCTTACGGTGTCTATGTTCGTTTGGTCCCAATCATAAGATAAGAATTCACTTTTCAATCGCCGGCAGGCGAATGAATGAAAAGTCACATCAAACAACAACCGGACTCTGATCGATTTGGTTTCGAGCGAGACACTGGGTCTCAGAAGGGCGAGGGGATGTGCGGTCAAATCAAAGTGTATCGAGTTTATTGGATACTACATCAAAGACCTGGGAGCTTATAAAGTTTCTTCAATGGTCTTTTTCATGTGCAGGGTGGAGGGAAGCTTTGAGACATTTTCTTGAGTTATGAACATCGTTGCCGTTAGGAAAGATGGTGAAATGGGAAGTTTTGTTGCGTTTTATATACTTGGTCTTAGCAGATACCTAGTTGATGTGTTTTTTTTTTCAATTTCCAAAAGATCTGACCGGTATGATCTTCAACCACATGTGGCTTTCAGATATCACTTTCAATCTCATTCATATGTGTCTAGTAAGTGTCTAGTATGGATAGTCACTGAAGATTGTGCGGATTTGGCCTTGTTTTTTTTTTTTATTTAGCAGTGCCACTCGAGAAACACATTGACACATTGGAAACAATGATATTGTAGTTTTATCTATGCGTATTGGCAAAATTGGTGCAATTGGGATTGCGATCCATATCATGCGGCACACAATCTTCAAGCTTTCCACTGGGAGTATAATATGATGCAAATTGAGAAATTTCTTGCAACAAAGATACAGAAATTGTAAAATCTTGAAGATTGATGTATCGCATGCTGATCAAATTTTGGTCCCAAACTGATGCTCCGGGAACCGATTCCAGGAAATCCGGAACCCGCCAGAATGATTCCAAATGAGTTGAAAAAGTCGGAATATACTAACGGTTTATGATTCAGTCACAAACACTAGTTTTGTTCGGTCTGTGCAAAATAATTATGGAAATGTCTCAAATGACCTTCGGAAGGATCTCACGGAACATTCGTTACAATCTGGAACCGAAACTCCGACTAGGTTCCCAGTACAGGTAACGAAACTTGAATAGTGTTGAGGTGTTTTGTCAAAATTTTATTAAAATCGGCTGAAAATTATGGAAAGTAGAACCAAAAGTTCACAAAAATTTGGTTACAAAAATAGTTCAGGAACGCAAAGATTATGATCGTATTAAAGAATAAATAAATAAAATAAAGAACTTCAAATCTGAAAGCGTAATTAGTACACTATTTTTACACGTAAACATTTTTATTGAATGCAGTTTATAGCTCTTGGATTGATCAGTGTAGAGCTTTTTACTTATGTTGACATAGGGTGGCTCATAGGAAAATCTTTTCTTTTTTGGCGAGTTTTTTTAATCCTTAAATCTCATAATCTCATATTTTGAGATTTCTTTGCAAATTACTCTACCCATGTCCAATTTATATCAGATTATGAGAGTAACACAAAAATGTTTTGCAATAACTTATAAAGATATTTGTTGGATAATTTCAGATTAAATTGGATTCGGAAAATGCACTTAATTCTTGTCTGAAACTTCTACAATTCACCGAGGTATATCTGAAGCTGAATTTCTGACTATATTTTTTACACAAAAGTTTAAGCGATTTTTATTGGACTTTCTGCAAATTTTCTTTTCTTTTTCTTTCACAATGAACAATTGATTGGCGTTGAAACGAAGGAAATTTCTACTGAAGGTATTTGTGTTTAACATCTTTAAATTGTTTTACTTGAACTCCGATACTATGACAAACAGATTGACGTAAAAATCTTCACTACACTTTTTTTAAATTTATGGAAGGGATTCTTAGAGTATGTTTGAGAAAAACTACTAATTGAACTTTAACACTTCACTTCACTTTTGCGAAAAAAAAACTCAAAATTGCTTATAAGGCGAGCAAATACCTTTAAACTCTAATAGGGGAACTGGGAGTAAAATGAGCACCCTTAGCAGTTTTAGTGTTTTCTTGCTTATGAAGCTGTCAGATTCTTTTTAAATTGCTCAGAATCGAAGAAGTAAGTTTATGCAATGTAACAAGCTGAAATATTGTGATGGAAATATAATCCTATCACCATTATTATAGTTTTGAAAATTTCTTTCCACAGAGTCAATGTTCCAAACATGTGGGTAAAATGAACATGTAACGGGGGTAAAATGAACACCATTCAAATTAAACGGGTTGCGGTATGCTTCTCTATATCCTGTCCTTGTATTTTCTCCGAAAAACTCTCGGCATCTGAAATAAAATCCTGAAGTATTCGAAGAATCAACATCTTGAAATCATTTGTTTTAAGAATATATAAGATAAAAATACTTCCAATTTCCGTCAAGTTATCATAAAGATGTGATGTGCTTCACAGAAAGAAAAATCCATGTACATTTCAACGTAAAATCATGCACATGAAGAGAATGCCAGATATGTCGCAAATTTACACGTCACATCGTGTAAAATTACAATAGCATCATGTAAGTTTTCGCTAAACATCGTGTAATCTAGCATGAACTCTAACCGATTACGCGACAATTCGCATAAATTTACATTATGTTGATGTAATTTTACACGATGTGTCATGTAAATTTGCGACATATTTGGCATTCCCTTTATGTGCATGATGTTTCGTTGAAATTTACATGGATTTTTCTTTCTGTGTACTCAGATCGGTAGATTTTAGATGGTTTTAGCCATAAAAACCTTAAATTCCACAAGTGAAATTTTACATCTTATGAGAAAACGGAGAGACGTTTTTGTTTACTTTTCCAGGTTTTGGCAGTTCTAGATCACGCTCGAGTTGTTGAAATAGTTACTTAGTCTGAGAATTAAGGATGGTGCTAGGTTTTGCATAAATTTATAGCATTAATACCGTAAAACACAAACCTCAAACCTCTTCATTTTACCCCCCCCCCCTCCTGTTCATTTCACCCACAGTTCCCCTACGTGGCTTATTTTGACAGATAGTGTCGTAAAAATCTTGTTTTCCTACTTGAAGAAATTCCGAACAAACTCTTCTGGAGGGACATGTTTCAATTTTTGTAGTAGAGCTGTGGAAGTTTAACGCGATATTTTTGGCTATAATAGAGTTTATAGGTATTTCCTCACTTTACTTGTGGTTTTTAGTATTTTATTTTGCAAAAGTGAAGTGAAGTGTTAAAGTTCAATTAGTGTTTTTCATATATTTTTTAAACCCTCCATAAATATTAAAGAGGGTAGTGGAAATGCCTAAATCGGAGCAGAATAAGTTCATCGACCGGAAAGTTGGGCACTCGTTTTGTAGTAGTAAGATTTAGAATATATCTTCAAGTCAGAACACAAAAAGATTAAAAATGTGAAAGTTATCAAAATTTCACACATATCCAAATAGGGAACTACTATGGCCATAACTGGTACACTTCCCCTATTAGAGTTTGAAGGTATTTGCTTGCCTTACTAGTGGTTTAATACTTTATTTTCCATTTGTAAAAGTGAAGTGAAGTTCATTTGTGTATTATAAGTGTATTTCCAAAGATTCTAATGGTAAAATTCGAAATGTAAGATTTTAAACAATATTAATCTTGGATGAAATTTTGCGTTGTTTTGAAAATTTGTTGAAGAATTCCTGATGAAATTTCAAAAAATCAGCTCTTAAGCGCTGCATTTTCTAGGGTTTACCCTTTTCTTTAAATTCTTCAAAGTGTTGCTTTTGGAGTATGAAAAGATTTTTGTACGAAGTTCAAGCAAGTGCCATGCTAAGGAAAGAGGTTGTAACGTTTTACGTTTTTTTTTTAAATATAGTGTAAGGTTTGTGAACTTTAGACGTTTTTATCTTTTTAAGCAAAATCACTTGAATTTGAATTTGATTGAGCTCAGTGTTATACTTATGACACACTTGTGGTATACGTACCATGGTACAATTATCTTGAAATGGGTTCCATGCTGATAATTGTCTTCATTCAAGATAGCCTTGGAATAATTTTCTTGACAATTAGTACCATGGTACATGTATCAGATGTCTGTCCAAGGTATTACGTAAAGTATCGATGAGGTTTGTGTCTTGACTAAATATGTACTAAATTGACGTCACCCAGTATAGGATATGTGTAGTAATGTGGAAACCTTTGTAATGTTTTTATTCGTTTACCGAAGGCGTGAACTCTCGCCATTACAAATTTAATTTGGGCGCAAAAAGATTAAAGAAAAGGCTCTTATGTAAGTAGGTTTCTTGTCTGTTAAAAAACTGAGACTCGGTCATTTCGCTTCCAAATTGGCTGGTTTCCAGAAATTTCGCGAATTTAGGTTAAGTTGTAATTCTTAATTTCTATTAGTGACCATTTTCTCAAACGTTTTCCAGTAAAGGTAGTCAAAGTGATTGGAGTGATGTCTCTTTTTTGTTGTACTTAACGTTTTTTGTATTATTTGTTTGTTCTTTAGTGATTCGTTTATAGTCGGTGCGTCCGATATTCGCGACTTGTGGAATTTTCTTTCAGTTTACACTCAAAAAGGTAATTTCTATTGAAATACTCGATTTTTGTTAAAATTTAGTTTACTAAAGTCAATTTCGTGTTGGACTTTCCAGCGCTTAGCGCTATTTGGGTAGGGCTGGAGTTCGTGTGTCGACCGGAGTCGACGAAGATTATTTTGTGGAGTTTCCTGAGTCCGTGCAACCGTCAAGGCCCGCCCTTAGGGGTAGCTAAATGGAGTGTGGTGTTTCGCCAGGGCGTGGAGCGAAGAACGATCGTCGATCGCCAATCAATCGACGGAGGTCCCCTTTACGTCAATTCTAACGGACCACCATATTGGAGAGCGCGGTATCCAACGGTATTCGCTGCAAGCTAATCACGCAGCGATGGCGAATCGTTTCCCTTCGCCGCCATTTCAACGAAGGTTCTAGCCGCCATCGCCGAGGTTCCTGGCGTTTTCAAGTCGTCAACGAGCAACAAGTCGACGAAGAAAAATCCTGCGCAGGTATGTGTTAGAGTTAGACATGGCCATGATCTATTGAATTGCTATCCCGTCCAAACCCAAACTATAAGTCCAAACCGAGGTTCAATAAATTGATTAATTAATTGTGATGTTTTTTTTTTTGTTGAAAATGGAGTAGTTTACGTTTTATTTATTCCGTTTCCGTTTAGGTGCAATAGAGAAAGTCATACCAATTGCTCTTAGTTTACGTTCCGTTAATACTTCGATTTTCATTTTCATTTTTAGTTTTTTCTGTTGAGACCAGAGGGTTGAACGAGTTTCAGTGGGTTTGTTGTCCGGAGGGGGAAAAGCTAGTCTTTCATAGTTTTGCGCTTTGAATTTGAGTTTGAGCCAACGACCGTTCGAGGACCCCTGAGGTTAAAGGTCATCAGTAGCCGGGCAAACAAAAATCGGCCGGTGGTCTCTCGGATTCGAGAGTGGCGCTAAAGCCACCGGTTGTCACAACACCTCCAGCAAAATGTTGAAGCAGGTAGAAACGACAGATAGACTACGAAGTAACTAAAGATAAATGATTTTTTATAGGTGAATGATTACAGGATAATTAAAACCTCTCTGAATTAAAAAAGCAAATTTCGCAAGAAACTCCATCTTTAAAAAATATCCTTGAAATCTAGCAGAATTCTTAACACCTGCGCTTATTTTGGTAGCAAAAGTGTTCCTGTTTTTTTTTTCCAAAAAAATCCTCTGATTATTCGAAGGCAAGAGACATTTCGAAAGCGTTTTCGTAGATAATTCTTGTATAGCCCGGAGATTTAAAGCAGTATTTGCAGAAATAAACATTTTGAAGTAATTTGTGACGTTTTTTGAAAATACTTCTGAACGACCTTCGATGAAATTCACAAAAGAATTTGTAATATTTTTTGGAAAACTACTTGAAGCAATTCGCAGAGGAATTTCCAGCAGAACTTTCAGCGAAATATCTCAGTATAAATTTTGAAGGAATCAATGATATTTTTAAGTTTTGAAAGGTTAATTAATTGTTTGACTAATTCCCAAGAGATTTTTAACAAAAGTTCTGCATCCACTCATTGAAATTACTTGAAGATAAATTGCCGTGAATTGCAAGTCAGTCCCATCTGGATTTTGGTTAACATTGAGTTGACATCAGTTTTCAACATATCTTCCTGTGATCTTTCAGCTGCACTAACGAGACACCACATTTTGTTCCGTAAAATAAGAAAAAAAAACCAAGTCGGATAGTCTTATATGTAGTAAAAAGTAACCGCATATCAGTCCCACCACAGATTTTCACACCGTGTAACTAAACAATTAACCACATTTAGGTCATCTTCAAATTTTTCTCGGAAAGGTATCGGAGAGAAAGGTAACTTGTGAAAGTTTCGTTAAAATTCAAATATGTTTGAATCTTCTGGAATTTTTTGAATATTCGAATGGAAAACGAGTTTGCAAACTTCACAGGTCATTTTCTCATTGCCTACTTTTTACAGATGGGACTGACTAGCGATTCACGGCAGTAAAAATCATGTAAATTGATTCAAACGATTTTTCTCCACGTTAGAGTCATGTAAAATGTTTTTTTTTTAATTTTTAAATTTATTGGCTTTTTAAATTTTTGAGAGAGGACTGCCTCCTGCCTCCCCTGCTCCTACTCTAATGGCAGCATTATTAAAAGCGGGTTGGGAGCAGTTTTTACAGAGATAGGATGATCAACTGAAATTTGTTTAGGTTGAGAGTCTATGGGCGATTGAGAAGTTCTTCAACTTCCGCATGATCAAGACTCCGGAAGCACTAATGTATACATTAACGCGCCGCATATGAGAACCGGCTCAAAGAGTATCATAGGAATTTCGATTTTGACAGAGCGACTGAAGAGTCCCGACATCACTTCGCTCTTGGAGCTGCTGGAGTATAATACAAGCAACTGGAAGCAACTAGAAGAGGACAATGAAATTGGAAACAAATGATGGGCCAAAACGCAAAGGGGTGTTTACCAAAATTTCACAGTTTCCAAGCATTCCAATGGTATTTTTAAGTGGTTTTTGCGTACGACAGGAAAAATAACATAATTCGTAGAAGATGGGCTCGTTTTTCTGGCTTCCATACAATTTGTATGGAATGAGAATTAGGTGTAAAACTTTGAAACCGATTTTTTAAAAACTAGGTTTTTGTCATTTACATTTCTTTTAACCCCCTGGAAAAGGACTACGCAAGAAATGGAGCTGATGGTATCTTTATAAAAAACGCGCAATTTAAAAAAAAAGGTTGTCCCATTCGGCAACGGCTTCTTACTGCGAGCTCAAATGTTCAGAGATAAAGAAAGTAGCATCCTTATGTATCACATGTCGTGATTGAAAGGTGAAAGAAGCATTACGACCAACACCTGAATAGCTTAGAGGACACAAACACAGAAGAGGCTTCTACGGACTGATAGCTTCGTCTGTATGGTGGATAATGAAAGCCAAATAGCTCCTACGATGAGCGCAGTTAGGAACAGTTCAAACACACGAGGGCCACTGTCGGATGAGTTACTGAAACTGATTTCATCTTCTAAGCCCGCTTATTTACACCAGTTAATAATCATCATTTGGTTTCGAACATCTCAGTTCGTTCATATCCCACCATAGACTGCGATAAGTTGCTGAATTTTCTTGCACGCACAACGGAATCTTTTAAATCGAATTGGACATTTTTTGACTTCTCGGAGTAAAGAGTTTCTTCGTGATTACCATACGATAACGCATATAAAAATGGTTGAATGGCATAGGCAGCTTTCGAATAATAACTGTGGAACTGCTCTTATGAGCACTAAGCTGGTAACCAGTCTCTTTCATACTTGGAACGAAATGCTATAAAATAGGACGGAAGCAGATGTTGAGGTTCTTCCTTAGCCTTGTGAAAAAGCCGTCGGTAATAAAGCAAAGCAATGCTGAAGGAGCCTGAATTTGATTCTCGCTAATCCCAGGATCTTTCAGCAACGGAGATTGTCTTGACTTCCATTGGAAAAATAGTTTCCTGATTGTCAAAGCTTTCAGTAAGAACATTTTGTAACTGCTATACCGTAATCGGAAAGTTATTCCTAAAAAAAGAAGAAGATACAAACTAAGTTATGAAAATGAGGAACACAAAACTCATACATCTGTTTTTGGTGGTCATCAGCACTGTTGTGGAAAACTCTAATTCTCACGACTCACGCTTGAGATTTCCCATGCATGTCAAGCACGCAATTCAGCATTCAAAAAAAAAAAAAAAAAAAAATAAACAACTCATCTGTTTGATCGAAGTTATGATTTCTTCTTAGTCTGGTAGAATAACAATAATACTTTCAGACGTAAAGTGAATTAACGACTGACTACTTTTTAACGTGTCAGTTGGATTGGCTCGGCAGTCTTATTTTAAAAAATCAAGCGAACGAAATTTTACTCGCTCCGACGTTTCGGTCTTGGATTGGGACCTTCCTTAGGGATAAAGAAGTGATCGCTCTTGTCCTTAAAACAATACCGACAACACGACAGGAGGCTAAAAGTTTTAGGACAAGAGCGATCATTTCTTTATCCCTGAGGAAGGTCCCAATCCAGGACCGAAACGTCGGAGCGAGTAAAATTTCGTTCGCTTGATTTTTTTTAAATAAGACTGCCGAGCCAATCCACCTGACACGTTTCAGATGTTAACAACAACATTCAGTTTTCACGAGTTTTTGACGGATTTTATGACTGATTCAATGTTGACGGCTTGACTGTGAATGAGTGATTTTGCATGAAAATCTCAATCTTGAGATTTGCGAAACAGATCTCTAATAAGTTTGCTCTCGCGGGAGAGCTCATTGATTGAGATTTATGTGCGAGTCTAACAACACTGGTCAGCAGGAGAATCTTCTGTAGGCTTTGGTGTGTCGATTTCTCATCAAGAATATTTCCAGCAAAAAAGATCTTGTGCCATATCTTTTTTGCTGGAAATTTTCTTGATGAGAAATAGTTTTACTGATCAGTCCAGCGAGCTCATTTAAACTTATGGTGTACCAAACACAGTTTCTGAAATTTCAACGCGATTGAAAATATATTACTATGGACAGGGAAACCCGGTGCCTGACGGATTACCATTGTATGCTATATTTTAGTTCCACAGATGGTAGTGATTAGAAGTCCAGTAGAGTCTGATACTGTGATTCCACATGAAACATTGCCATCATCAACATATGTATCTGTTATCTGATGGTACCATTTGCAATTCATATTGTGTAGTTCGAAAGGTACACATGTGCAGCCATGTGTTTCTCCACCGCCAAGTCCGACGACTCTAACACGGCAATAAACTCCATTGTGTGTATAGTCGGAATTTCATCGATTTCGGCTGCCATTCGTTTCGGAATATTGTGTTCACTGAAGCATACTCACAACATGGTCGCTACATCCCAAAATGGTATTGCTTCCTTTCCATTCCTTCGTTGAGTTCTTCTCTTGTACTGATAAATCTGCCATATTCAACTGAATAAACTTTTCAATTGTTGTTCTACTCGTGTGTTCGAATAAATCCCCATCTTTCCATGAATCCCATCTGAAACGCGACAAAACTTTCAATGGAAATTGACAATCAGCCTTTGATCAAATTGGACGATGTAGTTTGGAGCTAGTGTGCTACCTTACGTCAAGCACACAATAAATCGAGAAATATGAATTTTTCTCGTTTAACTATCACAACTTGCAAAATCTGTCTACTTTCAACGGTTCCCCCAGCTCCAATAATGGCAACAATCGGATTGGCAGCAGAATTCGAATCGGGAAACGGAAGCTCAACGGCACACCACACCGCAGATAAGGGTTTTGTTTCCGTTGCCGATTTTTTTCTTCTTCATTCTTTCGACGATTCCGTTCACCGCCATCCAAGAGTCGAGTCGAGAAAAGACGTCGTTTCTTTTCATTTCCTCCGATGGTCGTCCACCCGAAGCTTCAGGGAAGAAAGTGGCATTGGCACATATTTGCGAGCTTTCTACAGCTTACGTTCCTACCGGTACCTAATGTAAGTGTGTGTGTGGCAAGGAAACGAAGGGCTCAGAAGCGCAAACAGAGAACGAATGGCTGCAGCGTAGAGACGGCGAATTGATGGAGAGAAAGCTCTTTTGTTTGGCGAAACTTTGCACACAATAGACGTCGAGGAATTGTGTGGGAAAAATAGCATGTGGAGAAAGCACTTTTCTTAAGGCATTATGTGCCCCGCGTGTGTGTGTGTGCTGGTTCACATGGTGGGAACATTTCCTGTTATGATGGACGTTGCAATGATTGGGAATTGAAGCCGGTTGAAAGTTGGTTTTTCGGGTTTTCTCTTTTTATGCGATTTTACACAGCAAAAAATAAAATGTAATATTACGCCATTTCGGCTGCACGTCAGACTCATCGCAAAAAGGGAAGCAAAAGGAAAACAACATTTGAGGATATTTAAACTCATTTAAATTCGAGTAAACAGTCTTCCAATATATAATAATAATACTTGACCCCCTTTTCAGGAGGAGAAAATTTTCCGAACCATAGAAGCTGTTCGAGGTTTCGGTTTCCGTGTGTGTTGGGGTGTTGAGGATACAAGTTCCAGGAGATTGTGGCGAGCGTTTGGAAGTGATCCATTTTCCAGATTAATCCGTTCTGAAGAAGAACTTTTGGAACTGTTGGATGCGAAATATTCAAGAGGTCGTTCAATATCAGAAGCGTTCCATTTTTGATGTTCATTTCATGTTTCAAACTGGTTGACTTTCAAGCTTGAAATATTTTCCCGGACGTTCTTTTTGAGTTCATTTGGATTAAGCTGAGTATTATTTTTAATTTCTTTATTTCAATAATTTTAGTTAGTTGTAGTTATTATTAGTTTTTCAGTTTTTATTGTTGATTAGTATTGCCCGTTGTTTCCCAATTATGGAAACCGACGGAGATTCGCCAAACTCTAAAGAGGATGATAATTCTGTACCTCCTGGTACAGCGTCCAAGCCTTTTAGAGTAAAAATTTTCCCTGCTACTTTTCTTGGGTAAGGACCAAGAAAAGTAGCAGGGAAAATTTTTACTCTAAAAGGCTTGGACGCTGTACCAGGAGGTACAGAATTATCATCCTCTTTAGAGTTTGGCGAATCTCCGTCGGTTTATTTTAGAAAAAGAAACAAACCAATTAATGTTTTGTTGATTTCTGCAGAGATGTACAAATCTGTAAAAGAAATCAAAAAAATATCTTTGGACAAATTAAGGGTAGTTTTAGGATCTCGTGGAGATGCAAATGAGCTCCTTGAGTCAAATTTATTTTCTAGTTCGTATCGGGTGTACGCTCCGTGCGAAATTAGCGGCGTCATTTATGACGAGTTTTTAAGTTGTGAGGATGTTATTAATCTTGGTTTAGGTATTTTTAAAAACAAATCAATTTCTCCTGTAAAAAAACTTGATTGTAACAGATTATCTAAATTATCCTTCAATGGCAATGATACTAATTACGTTCATTCCAATTGTATCAAAATTACATTTGCTGGCTCCGTTATTCCCGACTTTGTTTCAATTGATAATGTTACTTATTCTGTGCGGATTTATTACCCGAAGTTAATGCACTGTACTCGTTGTCTTTCATTTGGGCACACTTTTAGTTATTGTTCTAATAAGCCTAACTGCTCTAAATGTGGAGAATCTCATTCTTCTCCAAATTGCGATAACCATTCTGATGTTTGTATATATTGTAGACAAAAACATAATTCTTTTAAGGAATGTTCTGTTTGCAAAACTAATCAACAAAAATTTAATCAACAAATAAAAATTTAAAATCGTTTTTCTTGTTCCGAAATTTTGAAAACCTCTGGTGACTTTAATTCTGCAAATATTTACGAAATATTATCCGATTATGATGATGACAATTTAAATGATAATACTAATCAATTTATTTACAAACCTCCAACCAAAAGAAAAAGAGCCAATTTAGTACCTAAACAAAATAATGACTTTGATCCTCAACCATCGACCTCTTTCGATAGAAATCTTCTACTAATTCTAAAACAATCTCTGGCTTCCAAAACATAGGTGTTGATCGAGCATTACCAAATAAAAAACCCAAAGATAATGTTAATGATTCATCAAACAATGATAACAATCATGATAATTCTATTTTGAATATTCTGGAACATATAATAGATTTATTAGAAATTAACGATTTTCGGAAAAATTTGATTACAAATTGTTTACCATTTTTTGCTTTTCTTCTTGAAAAAATGAATTCGTTTGGATCCTGTTTTCCTTCATTATTTTCTTATTAATGGCTTCAATAAATTCCAATAAACTGAACATTTTACAATGGAATTGTCGTAGTATTATTCCCAAAATTGATAGACTGAAATCATTGTTATCAAATCATAGTGTTCATATATTTTGTTTAAATGAAACTTGGTTAGTTGAAAGTAAAAATTTACGTGTTTCTTCATATAATATTATTCGTAAGGATAGAAATACTCCTGCTGGAGGGGCTCTAGTTGGCATTCGAAATGGTATTGAGTTTAAATATATAGATTTACCTTTTAATTCATCAATAGAATATATTGCTATTACCATTAAAAATAATAATTTGGAATTTTCGTTTATTTGTTTTTACATTCCTCCCAATTCTCTTTTTTCTTTAACACAAATAAGAAATATCTTGGATAATATTCCTACTCCATTTTATATATTAGGAGATTTTAATGCGCACAACTTTGCTTGGGGTAGCGATAATACTGACGGAAGAGGAAATTTGATTATGGAATTAGTAGATGAACTCGATTTGAATATACTTAATGATGGATCATTCACAAGAATTGCTGTTCCACCTGCGCATCATTCGTGCATTGATTTATCTTTTTGTTCCAATTATTTATCATTTATTTCTTCTTGGAAAACTATCATCCAAATGGTAGTGAAAATTATTTTTGATATTGCAAAGCGGAAGCTCAATTTACTCAAGTTACTAAGTATAAAAAAAGAAATTATTGGAAACATTTCGTTGAAAGATCGAAATTCATCATTAACTACTCTATGGTCTGTAGCTAGAAATTTGAGAAATAATTGTTCTTCTCTTTCTAATATTTTGGAATATTCTGAAGATTGGGTTGCATCTGAAATTTGTCCGAATTTTGTTCCTCAAGCTATTAATTTTAAAAATCATCAAAAATATAATTATTTTCCTGAACTTAGTGCATCTTTTTCTTTGGAAGGATTAGATTTAGCATCATCTATTACAAATAATACTTCTCCAGGAATTGATAACATAAAATTTATTGTACTTCTAAATTTGCTATTTGATGGGAAGTCACATCTGTTAGCATTGTATAATTGTTTTCTTCAACATAATATATTCCCATCAGAATGGCGTTCTATTAAGGTTGTTAGTATACTAAGTAAACCAGGAAAGGATCCTTCGTTGTTGATAGTCGTAGACCTATTAGTTTATTACCATGTCTTAGAAAACTTATGGAGAGGATTATTCTTAATCGTCTCGAATTATGGGCTGAAAATATTATTATTATTATTTTTATTAACGAGATTTGCAGCCCGAGGCTGGCTCATCTCGGAACTGGCTGAAAATAATCAAATTTCATCGGCTTCCCAATTTGGGTTTAGAAAAGGTTGTAGTACTCGAGACTGTACTGCACCTTTAGCTTCACAAATTTATCTTTCATTTAATAAAAGCCAGGATGTAGTTTCTACTTTTTTTGATGTCTCTGGAGCACATGATTTTGTTTTAATTGATTTACTTTTTAATTAACTTAATATTTTTAAAATTCCAAACATATACTAGAAATGTTCTTTATACAATTTATTTTCTTTTAAAATTATGCATTTTTTTCATGGTGGTTCTTCTTAACTCATAAGACATAGTTATTTTGGAGTTCCACAAGGTTCTTGTTTAAGTCCATTTTTATATAACTTATTAACTAGTGATATTTCTTCTGTCATTCCAAATGGTCCAATTTTATCAATTTGCTGATGATAACGTGATTTCTGTTAGTGGGAAGAATAGAGAAATCAGTTTCTAAAACAAAATTCATCTTATTTTCTCGTAAGCGTCCATCTGTCAGTATTAACTTATTTCTTAATGGATATGAAATCGAAAGGGTTGATGAATATAAATATTTAGGAATATGGTATTATTCGAAATTATTGTGGAATAAACATATTCAATATATTCAAAAAGTTTGTTCGAAGAGAATAAATTTTCTTAGAACCATGACCGGTACTTGGTGGGGTGCTCACCCTTCTGATTTGATCATACTTTATAAAACAACTATTGCGTCTGTCTTGGAATATGGATGTTTTACTTTTGCAAGTGCTGCTCAGACTCATTTTTGTAAACTTGAAAAAAATCAATATCGATGCCTAAGAATTTGTTTAAAATTGATTGATTCCACTCACACAAAATCTGTAGAAGTTTTATCTGGAGTTTATCCATTAAAAATTCGTTTACATGAATTAAATTGTAAATTAATATTACAATGTTTTAAAAGAAATCACCCAATTATAAATATTATTAAATGTTTACATGAAATAAATCCAACTTGTAGGATTTTAGATTCTTATAATTATTGCTCTTCTGTTAATATTGTACCTAGTTTAGATCGTTCTCTTAATTTTCACTACTATGCCATAGATGTTCATTCATTTCAACCTAATATTGATTTGTCATTTCATGAAGAATTGAAACAAATTCCCAATAATGAATATTCTCGTTCTGCACCTTTATTTTTCAAACGTAAAGTTGTTGGTCTTGACACAAATTATATATATTTTTCTGATGGTTCATTAATCCAAGGTATTGTTGGGTTTGGTGTGTATAATCATTATTCGAGATATTTTTTTTAAATTACAATCTCCTTGTTCCATTTTTGTTGCTGAGTTAACTGCATTATATTTCACTTGTACATTGATTAAAAAATCTTCTCCAAATATTTTTATCATATGTACAGATAGTTTAAGCTGTTTGAATGCAATTAAATCCAATAATTTCATATTTAAAACTCATCATTTTATTTTGAAATTGAAAGAATTATTTCAGTTACATTCTCAGGGTTACATCATTAAATTTGTTTGGGTTCCTGCACATTCGAATATTTATGTTAATGAGCAGGCTGATATTTTAGCGAAATTGGCTGTTCGTTGTGGTATTCAGTATGATCGTCAAATTGCTTCAACTGAATATTATTCTGAATTAAAGAAATATTCTGTAAACAACTGGCAGTTTTCTTGGAATTCTAGTGATAAAGGTCGTTGGTGTCATTTTATTTTGCCTATTGTTAATCAATTTATTTGGTTTAAAAATTTAGCTGCAGAAAGAAATTTTATTTGCGCAATATCTAGACTAATTTCCAATCATTATATATGTAACAGTCATCGTATTAACCCATATCCGCCCAGCGTCCTAAAAATAGGACAGAAGCCCCGAACGCCCAGCGTCCTATAAATAGGACAGTACTTGTAGAGCAAATATCTTGAAAATAAAGAGGTTTAGGAGAAAACTGTCTTCTGCAAAGTTGATCACAGGACTGCTGACTTCCACTTGGTAACTATTTTAATTCAGAATTAACTCACCAGGTGGCGCACAGACGCCAACAAATGTCGCATATATAAGCAACATATGAAACAACCTTCCAGCGTACAAATATTTGCTTCGTTTATATCTCAGTCCAGCGATGAGATACAAAACTGGTGTCTTCGACAAAGTTCAATAACTAAATAATACCTATTCGCATAGAACCTTACAAATTCGGAAAACACTCTCAAGATGGCGCTAGTGAGCCAAAACTTTATTTGCTTATATCTTAGCCCAGTTATGAGATACAAAAATGGTGTCTTCGACAAAGTTGAACAACTAAATAATACCTATTCGCATAGAACCTTATAAATTCGGAAAACAATCCCAAGATGGCGCTAGTGAGCCAGAACTTTATTTGCTTATATCTTAGTTCAGTTATGAGATACAACATTGGTGTCTTCAATAAAGTTAATCAACTAAATGAGAACTATTCACCTAAAACCTTATTTGTTCGGAAAACACTCAAAAGATGGCGCTAATGGTCGAACATTTTGATTGTTTATATCTCAGTTCAGTGATGATATACAACGTTAGTGTCTTCGACAAATGTGTTTAACTGAATGAGATCTAGTCACCCGAAAACTTATTAGTTGGGAAAACACTCACTATATGGCGCTAGTGAGCAGAGATTTTATTTGCTTGTATCTCAGTCCAGTTATTAGATACAAAATTGATGTCTTCGACAAAGTTGACCAACTAAATGAGACATATTCGCCTAAAACGTTTTTAGTTCGGAATACACTCCCAAGATGGCGCTAGCGATCGAAAATTTGGATTGTTTATATCTTAGTTCAGTGATGAGATACAAAATTGGTGTCTTCGACAAATGTGTTCAACTGAAGGAGATCTATTCACCCGAAAACTTATTAGTTCGGAAAACATTCACTAGATTGCGCTAGTCAGCAAATACTGTATTTGCTGGCATCTCAGTTCTGTTATGAGATACAAAATTGTTGTCTTCGACAATGTTGAACAACTAAATGATACTTAGTCACATAAAACCTTCTAACACTCACAAGATGGCGCTAGTGGGCAAAGATTTTATTAGCTAATATCTCAGTCAAGTGATTAGATACAAAGTTTGTGTCATGGACAATGTTGAACAACTAAATGAATCCTATTCGCCTAAAACCATATTAGTTCGGAAAACACTCACAAGGTGGCGCTAGTGGTCATATATATATATATATTTTTTTATATCAGTTCAGCGATGGGACTGAAAAAAATCGAACTCTCGAATTTGGTATCTTCGTCAAAAGTGTTCAGCTGAATGGGATCTATTCGCCTAGAAACATAGTAGTTTGGATAATTCTCCCAAGGTGGTGCTAGTAGACAAACACATTATTTGCTTTTATCTCAATCTAGAGATTGGATACAAAGTTAGTGGTTCTGGCAAAGTTGGAACTGAATGAGACCTATTTGCCTTGAAACTTATTACTTTGGAAATCACCTAAATGTCACTTCCGGGCACACATTTTTTTTCACTTTTATATCAGTCCACTGATTAAATCCAAAGAAAGCTATTCGCCTAAAACCTTCTTAGTTCGGAAGTCATTCTCATGATTGAAGTCCAGTGATGAAGAATTTGGTATCTTCGAAAACGATGATCAACTAAAGGAAATATTTTCGCAAAAAAAACATATTAGCTGGGAATTGCTTTTATGTGCGAAACATCAAGGAGACAACCTATAAGAAATTGGTCTGCCTAGATCAAAACAAAGGATACTTACTATCGATTCGAGCAACAATCGCTTATTTCGGATGCAATGCTCCTTACATTTTTAGATGAACCTTGACACCATTTAGATCCTTTGATCTTTGGAGTGATGAACGAAAAAACCGACAAATTGACTTATCTATCCATGAACTAAACTCCAATGGTGAAGGGCGGCTGTTAAATGAGAGTAAAATTGAATAGCCGCCAACCTAAGTCCAGGAGCAGTTTTATGACTTAAACGTGGAAAAGTAAAAATTATTATTCGCAAAATTACAGATAATAAATGCGCTTGAAAGATATTGTTTGCAAGCAGTTATTTACTACGCGCTACTGCAGTGCGTTGTTGCCAATTTAATCAGTAAATTCTACTTAATTCCCAAAATGAATGTTTTCGAGAAAATTGATTACGCCTTCGCCTTTGTTTGGTCGAAGTTTTGTATGGCTGTTTACCTTTTAGAACCAGCGACGCGTTGAGGTAGCAGTAAAGAGCCTTCCTTGCTGAACTCACTCGGTCCAAGAATTGTGACATTTGAGCGGGCACGCTTCCGTATGTTCCCCAGGTATTCTGGCCAGCTCTAGTGTCAAAAATCTTGGACCGCGTGGATCCGGTTCTATCGGTGAATAAGACTATATGCATCAGTGATGCAGTAACTTAAACGTTATAGCCGAATAATGTTGGCTTCAAATATTCACATCTGTAAAGCATGTAATAGTTGGAGTCCAATATTTGACTGTCATTGGACTGAAGGACTAGCTTTTGATCAGCACTAACGAAATTCTGATATTGCCAAATATAAATTTCGATCACTGTCAGATCAGAGTCACATTGTATACTAATAATTTGAACCAGAAAAAATATTTTGATAGTTATGTTTCCATTATCAGCTTTCAAGTTTTATATATTCTTTTTGAAGACTATTCTGAAACATCTGTAGGTTTTTTTCTAAATCAAAATATTTGATGTAAGATTTTATTTTGTTTTTGGTATAAATGACTTAAGTGTGCATTATTGTACATGCACATGTATGGAAATGTATGTATGTCTGTATCTTACTTACGTGGTAGAGCAGAAAATTGAATTGAAGTCACTAAATGATTTAGTTCTGGCATGCACCTTTCGCCGCTGAAGTTTTTATTCTTTATGTTGCAATTTCTTTATCAGGGTACGTCCATAAATTACGTCACGAAAAGTTTTGCCATATTCATCCTCCTCAGTTTTTCTCTGTATCACACTTTTTTATGGATTTCAATTTTTATATGAGTAGTCACGTTTCATTGTAACCCCCTCCTTCCTCTTCTGTACGTGACGTAATTTATGAATTACCCCTCACCAACAGTTTTTTCCAACTTGTTTACATTGTAATGGGTCGAACTGCATGCAAATATATTTGATTAATCTCGAAAATAAACTTATAGAACAGCTAGATATGGACGACACACTTTCAAGAATTTTTTTGGATCCCCACCATAGACTTGAATTTTTTTGATGAAATAAGGTTTAATTTATGGGAATACGACAATGAGTAACAAAAACGGAGCTGAATTCCAATTGTGAGATACCTTGGGCGTTAACGGGTTAATATTAATGACTCTAATTTATGTGACTGTGGTGAATCCTATGAAGATATTGACCATATTCATTAGCAATGTATTCGATATACCCTTCCGAGAATTAGATTTTTCAATGATTTGAAACAAATTCATAACTATATCCCTTCATCTGTACGAGATATTTTAGGAAGTAAATTCCTTCCATCTATGAACATACTTTATAGATTTCTATATGATGCTTCTTATTTTGTATGATACTGTTTTTTTTGTGTTTTTCTCTCATTTCAGGATTGAAAAAAATATTCCCTAGACTGACTTACTTTTTGATGATCTGAAGTGAACTTTAGTCCTGGTCCTCCTTGAAGATTTTGGCTCTGCCATGGATTGATGCCGTTTGAGCCTTAGTATAGTCTGATTATAACGTTGTTTGAAAAAAAAAGAGGTTTTATGCCCTTTTTGAGAAAGATTTGAAAAAATAATCACTGAAAGGGGCTTTTCCCTCTTTCCAAATTTAAAGTTAAAATAAATAAATAATAATAATAATAATAATACTTGACCCACTTTCCAGATTCTGTATTTATTATTGAAAATCAAATTCTTCTCGCTGTGATTCATTCAATCAGAACTGAAATGTTCACAATGTGTTGAAAAATCTAATAATATTGGATTTTAGGCAAAAATATAATGGATTTTTGATTAACACAAAACAAATTTTGAAACAAATCCATTTTTATTGGTTGAATTGATCTCCGTGAACTTCTATTTGATATTATACATTGGCTTAGCCAATATATAATATCAAATAAATCCATTTTTGCAATTTGATTGTTTCCTCCACATCAGTAGTTCACGATTTACAAACCAACAAAATCATTCAATAGGTTTTGATTGATTGCCATCGACAGGCAATATAAATTAATTCGGCTCGACATCATCCGGTCACGCCATATCCATGTAATTATCCGTTTTTCGCAAACGTTAATTGGTTCAAAGGTAAGTTTGCAATGAATAATTTCCGCTTACATGATTAAGAACGGATTTACGGTCACGGAGCGAGCTTCCAGTTTTCCAACAGTTATCAAGCATCAGCACTCCGGTCCATACAACATCCCAAATTGCTCTTGTGTGCAATTTCCGGAACGTGACTATGTGTACAAATTTGATCAGAGCAATTCTTCCGAAACCGCAACACATTTTTGTTCTGTCTGCAGCATCCATAAGTTCAACTCTCGGTGAAATTTCAATTATCAATAATTGCGCACCGTTTCACTGATGGCGTACCTCCCGGCGGCAGCATCCAGATTCCAATTTGATCCAAGTTTACCCAGGTGGATGTGAAAAATGTTCGAAAAATCGCATAATCGAATCATGTTTTTGTCTCACTTCAGTGAAAACGATGGACGATTGGTCAGTGCCGTTACATTGATGATACATCCGCGCTGAATCACAAGTGGCATACAAAAAAGATACAAATTGCAAACAGAAAATCACAATCACTCGCTATAAATAACATTCATTAAATATTTTGCATTGATCAACACGACAATTCCATTAAGTTAATAAGCGCAATAAATTTCGCGTGACCTCTCGATGGACAAAGTGTGGAAGCAAATCCGTGCGATCTGATTCCACCGGTAATGAGATGAATTTTCATCAGCAACCGGGACGAAAATGCCATTAACAGTTCCAGCAAAGCGGAGTGTCGGGTTTTAGGGGGTGCCTGGGATAATATGTACTGCCGGGGCAAAACGGACCTTGGCAATTCTGGCAGACCGATGAAACGTTGCAAATTGTTCTTATCAACTAGATACGTGTATTGAAACACTTCATGCATGTAGTTTGGTCTTTTTTGGCATATGTTTCATAACTAGTGCATTTTACCTCAGGTACCCCTGCATGGGGTAGCGCTATGAGAGTTGCAAACAAAAATTGCGCTTGAATCGTTTGTCGTTGCGTTTCCTGCAAACGAACTGAAAACATCGAAAGTCACGTTGCCGTTGGTGGTGAAAACCGAAACAGTGCTCCATCTAACTTAGTTTCCACGACAAGTGTAGGATTAGCTGTCTCTAAATAGTGAGAAAGACCGCCAAACAATGATGCAATTTTGGAAAATTGTGTTAACCGACGGGCGCGTTCTAGTAGTAGAAGCTGTAGAACGCCATCGTTTCGCTATTATCTTCTTCGATTGTCGCTGCTAATAGTGAATTGTGCCTGCTGGGCATAAATACAATGCTGGGCGTTTTTCAAGCGACTACATCTACACATTTAGGGTCTTCCCTAGCCGAGTGGTTAGAATCCGCGACTACGAAGCAAAGCCATGCTGAAGGTGTCTCGGTTAGATTCCAGGTCGGTCCAGGATCTTTTCCTAATAGAAATTTCCTTGACTTCTCTGGGCATAAAGGCTCTACTCCATATGGCATAAAACCATTTGGCATAATACCGTTTGGCATAACGCCATTTGACATAATGCCGCTTGGAATAATACCGTTTGGCGTAAAGCCATTTGGCATAATTTGAGCAATACATTTTCACATTTAGAGCTACTGGATTCGGCACTGCAGTTTTGGGAATCAATACGAAGTTTCAATATTTTTCCCAACGTTTCGACTCAGAATCAGGGTCCTCTTTCAAATATATTTTTCATAACTTTGTACTCTATAATGATCTGCTAAATAAAATTTTCATTCGTATCGCTTCATGAAGTAGTAATATGACGAGTAATAGATTTAGTGCCGTAAAGTGGACTAGCCTAAATAAATGTTATATTGCTCTCTGAACGTCTTATTTGCTTATTCGTGATAATGCACACACACAGTTGACCTAAACCGAGGTTTTTTTTACCTAGATCCGAACAACCGAGTGGCTAACAAATAAATTTTAAATAATATGAAATTTGGGAATTTGGCCAAACTAGACGAGATCTACCCACCAAAAATAGCGCATGTCGATTTTTATCGTGAAATGTACGTTTTATTCCATCAGGTATCAGGTATCAGAACGTCGGCTCAGGCGACACGTTCCCCTACAGATGGGAGATTTGTGCCTCGCCTACTTAATGCCTATGGGTAAATAAGGAAAAATAGGGAAAAAGGAAGGTAGGTTGGTGGGGAGGGGATGGTATTTACCCTGGAAGAGGGTAATACAAAACGCCATGGCGGAATAGAGTCTATAGTTCAAGAATGATCATGATCTGATCACAATACCGATAGAATAGGCAAATTCTATAAAAAAGAAGCACATTCACTGCAATTATGAACCCAGTGTTCAATCCCGGAGACATATGGTCTCATAAGAAGATAAAGAAAAGCAGAAAAGAATGCAAATCAATCACTTATTTCTTAAACTTCTTGACAGTCTTCTTCTGAGGTGATACGTCTACCTGAGTTTTATGGAACCTATAGTTCAGACGAAACTTTTGATTCTTCAAAAGCTTCAGAGATGCATCGTCAATGTAACACATCAACAATTGGTTTCCAGAGTTTGTTGGCTGAAGTTTTATAGGCGTCTAACAATCGACTGGAATGCGAGGATTCTGAAATTTAAACCGTTTCAGAACGTTGTCAATGCATGAACCTTCCTTAGCATCCCAAGGAATGTTCACACAAATCTTATTATGATGTACAGAACACGGTTCGATGATGAACTTTTAATTCCCAGCTTTATCGTTGATAGCAGTGAGCTTCTCAACAATCCAGTTGTAGCTGTCTTCATTGTCTAGAGAAAACCATACAATTCCGAACCTCAACCCAGAACCTCTAAAACTAGGAATAAAGGACGAGCTTGTAGAGGAGTACAACCATCCATGCAAGTCCCGAATAAGAGCGTCTTTCAAAGTAACATTAAAGTTACCATTTTCAAGCCTGACTTGAAAACGCCGTTTATCACCAACATGGGTTTCATTGGCAACAAGATTTCCAGAATTGGAACTCTTATCCACAGACCCATGATCGCCTTTATCGTGCGGTTTTTTACCACCACTAACCCCAGCAACAGTGCTTGTGTTCTTAAATCACAAGAATCGGCGATACTTACGATCTCAAGATCCACAATCTCACCAGCAGAAAGCTTTCGAATATCGGATGCTGCCATCTTAGCCGCAAGAAAAAAAAAATGTTCTCAGCTAATGTAAAATTGAGAACCGTCTTGAGCTACGATGTATACTCGTTGATGTCCACGTGAGGAAAGAACGAATGCAATACCCGTTCCTCATAGCTGGCTTGCAGCAAATAAATGCTGTATTCGTATACAGCGAATGTAAGAGTAGATGAATAGCATACTACGAACGAGCAATGCCAAAAGTCTAATTTCTCGTCATAGACGAATACAACAGTAATCATACACGTGATATAATCAATTTCACAGTATGTATTCTTTAAGACCACTCTTAGATATATATCTAACGAAAAATACCGCCAAATAAATGACACACATACTTATATTTGAGTGTGTTTGCCATTACCCGAAAGCCTGTTACGAATGTGTAAAATGAACAAAGGGCGATTGTGACTATAGCAGACGAATGCTGTAGCAAATTTGAGAAACGGTGGATTAATATACACCTTGACCTAAACGATTTTTTTTTGTTATTTTTGATCTTACTACCGACATATAATCAAGAACTTACCTGATTATAAAACAACAATTTTACAGGATTACCAGAAAAGCATCGAAAGGATGGCTACTTGTCATGAGAAACGAACATCATCTCATCAACTTTATTTACAGCGGCACAAAGTAAGATAGAATCAGGTACAGATACATAGTACCAGTAGACAGCTGCACATTCTGTATATGTCACTACACGTTGGTTGCTCAACACATTCACACATGCAATGACAAAAAATACTAATACATGACATGATATTGTTAAAAGTGGTAAATGATACCATTTCACTTCAATAATTATCTACAGATAACAAACAAATATGCTCATTAGGAATACATTTTTGCAATTCACTCCATTTCAATCACAAAGCACAGAACTTATTTTAAAAACTAAGTGCAATTATAAATTTATGACACAAAAAAATCTTCCGAATGAAGAAAGATCAACACTGTACGTCCACTACCCAAGGGACACAGAAGTTATGATATGAAATTTGGGAATTCGACCAAACTAGATGAGATCTACCCACCAAAAACAGCGCATGTCGTTTTTATCGAGAAATGTACGTTTTATTCCATAGTTCAATCTACTGGTACATAACAACTATTGATACCGGCAACCCAAATGTTCTGTAGAAGGCAAAACTCAAGAAAGCTGCTTTGCCTTAAATGCTATAAAAATAAATTGATACATGGATCGTGGTTCGACAATTAGCCGTTTAACATTTGGCGATTTACCCTATCCAAAATTTTACCTTTTTCCAATCAAAAGCAGTTCTTTAAAGTTCGCAGCGTAGCAAATCATAGACACGGCAAGATCGATGTTCATTTACTTTAGGTGGTCTTGGTATAAAAGTTGTGATTCACTAAACTGCAAACTCAAGAGAACACCTCATTGTCACCAATTAGTTTGTGTTTCACCACACTCAAACTATATTAATATAAGGCCTTCTATATGCTACGGATCTCCATCTACTCCCACATAAAGGAACGAAGCAGTGTTAACAGGTTTGTAAATCGTTAAAAACTTTGATAACAGTTTTACAGCTGATGTTTTCAACTATAGCCTCCAACGCACATTTCGAAATTTTTTTCTATGCGAGAATGTTTCCACAAAACCATCTGAAACTATATGGAATTTCTCCGTGATTTGCTTAAAAAAGCAACGAGTCTCTCCTGAAGTGTTTCCTTGTACGTCACATTTATTTTTTGTTATTCTAAAAATCATGGTTAATATGTACTCCATCTGCCAGTAAAATTTACTTGTTTTTGACAAACATTATAATTTCAAGCACTAACATGAACGTTTTGAAATGTCAAAGATTTATTAAAATTATGCCAAATGGCCGTTATGCCTGATGGATATTATGCTAAATTGCCTTTATACCAAATGGCATTATGCCAAACGGCATAACGCCAAATGGGTTAAAGTTTTCAAAGAATCTCTTAAAGATCTTCAGATATTTCAAATTGCTTAAGATATATTTACTAGAATTTCAAAAATTAGGCATCAAAAGAATTTCTAATAAATTTGTTTGATAACTTTCGTGGTTTTGTTTTTTTGTCAATGATTCTTTGACTTATTCTTTAGGAATCCTCCAAGTGTTTGGCTAGCAATTCCACTAATGTTTTACATATTCTACATTATTATTTTTTTGGGCCCTGTCTCGAGTCTCGTCTTATGAGCGGAATCTGGTGGTGCTCAACTAACAACCCTCGAGAATCATGAATGCTACCCATTCAGTTATTTTCGTAACAAGCACAATTTATACAGCTTCATATGTTTAAGAAGTTTATTAATTTGTAGACCACCCACAGAGCAAAAACAAATATTATGTCAGCTAACGTAGTTTTTGTAACTAGACGTAAGCGAACCCGATCACATGAATTTTATAACAATATTCCACTCAAATCGTAATCGGATTCAATCGACGAAAATACCAAGATATTGATTTCGAATGGCTTCACAAAACTAGTAGCAAATTGAACTTACTTTCCACAGCGTGGTGAGATGGCCGAGAGATATCGGACGCAGCTCTCACTCGCTAGATCTGGGTTTAAATCACAGATGAACGTTTACATCTCTGGATAAAATTATACATATTTCAAATATATTTTATCAACTCTTCTACTTATTCGAAATCTTTGAGTATATTCTCAATAAGAGCATCAAAAAAGTTGATTTGATTATTGTACCGTAAAACGGGGTAACTTTGATAGTTTTTTGGAATAAAACAGATACGCGTATTTATACTAACACATATAGTCTTCTTGAGTGTCATGCCATTTACTCGCATCTACTATTCTATCAATTGCTGGACCCCGATTTTAACCAGTACTCAGCTTATTTTAAATCTTTGAAAGATGCGAAATGCATGAATAATTTATATTTGTTTGGAAAAGTCCTTTTCATATTTCCATTACCTTGTTGGAATAAACTGATTTCAAAAGTGCCAGTTAGCTAAGAATCTAAGATTTTTAAAAACTCGGTAGTCCTTTGGTAATTCCCAGAATTACACCACGAAACACTTAGACACAGACTCGAGATATAAATGCACAGGATCCCACTAGTCATATTAATAGTTTGCCAGGAATGTCCAGATTCCGTAAACATCCGTTCCAGAGTTCTGTTATTCCTTTCGTTTGCATGTTCCAGCTTGAGCACACCTGGTTTAAACTAATCACGCGAAAAAGATGCGTGTCGAAGTAAATTGTATAATTTTGTGCCAAAATATCTATGAGGCATCTCATTTTAGAAATCCTGGCCAGTGCTGTAAACATTTGACATTTTTCTCGGTGTTTGTTTCGCTTCCATGGTCAGCAGTCAAAATATATTTCATCCGCTACCGTTACCTCCAACACACAGCACGAACAGTAGAATGAACATTGAGAAACAACAAAAAAAAACTTTGGAATGAGTGTCGTTTAATACGATGACATTTAAGTGAATAATGAATTTTGCATAGATTTCATAAAAGTGTGATCATAAACAATGAGAATAGTATATTATTGCTTGTTATAATCTTTTTATGCAATATATGTTTGAAAAATTTTACTGGTATTAAATGTTTGGACTTGCTCCTGATAGTTGATTTATTCAAATCATCAGAGGTCTCGAAGAACTTTTGCATTGTCGGTGAAGATGGCATGGATGTCATTCAATGTTTGCATTCCGAATTTGTATGAAGAAACGTCAGTACTCATATCCATTAACGAAAATATTTGTTTTTTTTGCTCAAGTACACGATAAAAATAAGTTTAATCGCACAAATGTAAGGTCCCTGCCAATAAACTTTTGGCTTTATGCAGTATAATTCTTTTGAATTATATTATTACATTATATAATTACATTATAAATTTTAGTTTTTCAAGTGGATACATAAATTTATTATGGTTCTAAAAGTATGATGTTTTATAAATCCTAAGTTTGTTTCCTAAAACTTAGATTAAACGATCATCGCAAGACATTTAAGAAACCCTAGCATTAAGAACAGTAACTGTGAACAGTGTTCAATTGGATCTACCCCATTTGAGTTCAGATAACTTTTCTATATATTACACAGCGTAACAAAAATGACATTTTTGCGTGTCTCAAGAATCAAATTATGTGTCTCTGATATATTTTGAGCCGCTGAATCTGATGCCGTTCTCAAACATTTTCTAGCACGTCACAATGCTTAGCTACAGGTCGCCACAGTTATGTAAAACACTGATTTCATTGATGTTTACATGAGATTTAAAGTATGATTTATCAAACTTTTTTTGTGATCTAATCCGCCAAGCTTGCGAAACTTAAACTTTCATTATAATTTAGTTAAAATTGCACAATAAAATTTGGATTCAATAGATTTTTTCAACATGCTTGCAGTCATCATACAAAATTTTTCGTATCACTTATATGGCAAAATACAATACTTTTCTGAATCGTCAAAAAATAACTTTTTATCATCGAAAATATTTCAAACTTCGTTGATTATTATTGCTTTACACATGAAGTTTGCATGGTGTGGCAAATTAAGCAAATAAATTGCCGTACAAGTTGGCAAACTTGCATGCAAGTTGGTTGAAATGATCAAATTTTGCATTTTCTACAGTCAATATCTCAAAAATTAGACGTACTATGATTTAAAAAAAAACGGCGATAGATTCAGCAACCGTTAATTGAGTAAATAGTGGTATTTATAATTCACATTTATATTAAAAAAAAACATGGATGGATAATGTGTGGAATGTTCATAAACATTTCTCTTATGGAATTCTTAAGTAGCATCATCTAAACTTAGATCAAATTAATTTTTACGAGCAAAACGTAATGTAAAAATAACTCGAAATGCTTTGAAATAACAAAGAAGTTAACATATAATTGTAGTTTACGCAACAAGTTCCGGAATGATGATATTTACATTTATCCAAAGATACTTACCGAGTTGGATAATTACTACGAGTGCTGTGAAAATCTAGTTCAGCAACGAGTTGCGTACAACATTTTTTGCAAGACCACTTGACGGTCATATCGAGATGCATTCACCATTGTTTTACAATTTCTGAAATTTTTTGTGTAATGATTCATTAGGTAACTGAAAACAGTTGCGTAATGAAAAGGCGTTGTGTAATACACATTACGCTACTGATTTCAGTTGCGTAAGTAATGACTTTTACGGCACTGTTAATTTCAGTGCAGGAAACTAGGCCATTGCATAACAGATTGACGTGATAGAAAACAGCCTATTATGATGAGATATTTCAAAAAAAAAAACCTTAACAGTTCAATAACATGCGAAATGAAATTTAAAAAATGTTGAAGAACACGATACAAATGAATTTTCAGTGCTGAATAAAGAACATCCTTAACGTAAGCAAATATTCACTTCTCTGCTAGTGGTTACAGCTGCCAGCATTATGTTTGTAGTCAGCTTTTGACAGTAAATGAAACGGTTCACGAATTATTAGTCCTGCTGCACTGGATTGCTTTGATCCCTCGAATCGTATTAAGAAAATTATTTAATAATTCTAGTAACCACAAATTTTGGCTTCTTCTTTTCACAAAGAAGAAACTGTGAGCTTTTTCCACGTAATTGTTCACCGAGTCAATCGGTTTACTGCTACACGCAATGGTGCAGAGAGCTCACAAGGGAAGGTCACGATGGTGTTACACGGGGTTTTCAACCGGACTATTTTTGTTAGATTCTACATGTCGATATATGAAAAACCCCAAAGCCTTTCGGGTGTTGGACCAGTGGTGTAGCCAGGAGGGGCTCTAAAAGGGGCAATTTTGTAAGTATATTATATTATTAGGCTTATTGGAAAATTGGCAAAAATATGTTTTTGGTATTCTTGTGATGGTAGAGAACAGAATTGACAATAATGTATGATTAAAATGTATTTTTTCTATGCCATATGCGCAATCACGATGGATTTCTTGTTGGTATACTTTTCTAATAAAACCAAATCGGTTTTGGTGTCCATATTCCATGTTAGTTACGCCAATGGCATAAATATACATTACAAACCTACATTAATGACAATTTCGTTCATTACTATCGTATTAAATACTGAAAAAATCTTTTTGACAAATTTTCAATTGACTCAATAATATTATATTCGTACAAAATCGATTCTTTCAGAGCCTCTCCTGGCTACACCACTGGTCCATCACCCGAAAGGCTTTGGGGTTTTTCATATTTCGACATGTAGAATCTAAAAAAAATAGTCCGGTTGAAAACCCCGTGTAACACCATCGTGACCTTCCCTTGTCAGTTCAAACGTTGCAATCTTAATACAGTAATGACCCGATTTTGTCAGCCCCTTTTTGCGGAGAGCTTTTTGCTCCCACGGTTTGAATTTTAAATTTTCTCCAAATCTTATCTAACTCAGCCAAAGTTATTATAAATATGCATAAAATAGTGAAGAAAGAATTATGATAACTTGTTTTATTTTTGAAGTAGAGCTTAAAAAAGTTTTGAGAAAGGGGCTGACAAAATCGGGTCTTTACTGTATTGGAGGAGAAACAGAAAGAAGAGCCTATGATCAAAAGAAGGAAAAAACTCTTATGAAAATTTAAGCAAGTGCTATGCAAACAACTTTTATATTAGTATAACTACAAATAACTGCCGATGATTTGGTAAAATTCCCTATTAACATATAAGCTGAATTGTTGCCAACAGTAACGAAATCAGTATAACTCGAAAGAATAGCCTATGCTTAAAAGAAGGAAAAACTTCTAATGAAATCATAAAAAAAAACATGAACCCTATCATACCGTTGGTAGCCCCAGATGAAACAACCATGAGCATTGAATCTTGATGCAATGAGTGAAGTTCACAACTTCGTCCTAAATTAACGGGTCAATTTTATCATTCTCTTGGAGCACTTATATAGTGACAAACATGACGTCCCGTCACATAATTAAAGTCAATTAGTTAGCTGATTCATTATTGGGCAACACCTAAGAATCTTACACATAAGCGTTGTAGTAATTTGATATTTTTTGTTCGTAATTCGGTCAAACGGCATTCGGCTAAACGGCCAAATAGCATTCGGCCAAATGGCGTTCGGCCAAACGGCATTCGGCCAAATGGCCGGACACCAATGAGCCCAATAAACAAACATATTGGTCCACCGAAATAGCACTCTTTTCGTGTCAATTCACAAGACCTGGTAAGCTGAAGCAAACCGATATTGTTTGGTGTCGGTCCTCTCGAAACAATGGGCAAAAAAATGTTATCGATGGAAGGGTATGCTTTCTCCCTAAATGGTGTATTTATGGTTCAACTTCACGATAAGACACCGAACGGTCGGTCGGAAATAAATGGAAAAGCCACACACCCCAAACAGCACAGAGTAGGACAATAAAAATCTTTGGCGATTGTTCCCGTTGAAGAATATGGCGGTAAGCGTGCTTGGCATCGAGAAGCGATCTTCTCATTGCACTCGAAAGTGGCACCGTTCCATCGCCTTTCGTTCCAACAAAGTTCAGATTCTGGTGCTTTCATTCCTAAAACGTTCTTTCTATAAGTCAAGAAGCGAACGAAAAAAAAAGAATCTTCAATAGTTATTATGAAACCTCAGCAGATGCACAATTGCACAAGGTCTTCGGCTTTTGATAAACGACGTTCGCTAGCGCTACGATGATGACGATGGCGCAATAATGACGAAGCGATCCCGAGCTAGGAATTAAAACTAACTGATTTCAATTTAGATCAAGAAATATAAAAATGAAATCAAATTATAAAATTAGATTTAGATCCAGAAAATAGATTATCCATATTTTAAAAAAGACAACATTTGAAATCATTTAGATAAAATTTTGAAATTCGATTCTGCTCGGGATGCTAGTGCAACAGTAGTGGCCCTGACCGTACTTCCCGGACGACCAAAAGGCAAAGGACGTAGCTCGAGAACGGAAGTTGGCGGTCGTTTAAATTGCAATCGATAGCATGGGTAACTGAAATTTATGAGCACTGAGATGAGAATAATGTGTGGCGAGCAGGGCGGTGCAACAATGAAATTATGAAAAACGACCACACTAATAAGCTCTGCTAAAGTGTTAAGTACCGTCCGCATCTGAACCGTGGTTAGAAAGGACTGAGCGATGGGTCGGGAACAAGGTTTCGGTAGAACTCTGGATTGATAACAGAGTGCTACCTGGAAGATGCGTTACATATCGCTTCTTACATGTACTGATTCTGAAAAAGGCAGTTTACCAGATGGAAAATGCTTTGTTCATTTTCATATTTGGCTACTTCCTTCGGGGACTCGAAAACGGGTTCGGATCATTACCGGTCATAAATCTGTCCTCTAGCCATATCCAATGGATATTATCCATGTCGAACTGGTTAAAGATATTAAGTTTTACGTTAAGATCTGGTTAACTGGCCAATTTGTTTGTTGTGGAGTGTCGATTTGTTGAAAAAACTGTATCTCTATTCAAACATTATCTCATTTCACAGTTTCACTAATGTGTATTTAGATAGTCCAATTTCCGGCACTGTCTAAACGAACGAAGCGGAACCTCACAGAAAACTTCCGGTTATCAACGTTGTGTAATTATTTGCAATAGGTACATATTTTATGTAACTCTTGGAAAAGCAATATGATGATGTGAAAGGGAAGGATCAAATGTTGCAATGTAACAACGCATTGAAGCATGCAGTTATAGGAAAAAATAAAACCGACAAACGCAACCATTTCCCCGTTTTGACGCATCATCGTCCAGGCAGACCAATGTTTGGCTGAAAACTATTTGGCAGCTCAAACACATCTACATATGTTGCAATATGTGTTTTGTGTTAAAACAAACTGTGGACACTGGTTGTTTGGTTTGGTGACCAAACAGCGCAGGAATAATTGTTTGAGGTATAAGGATGTTTGTCGTTGTAAAATGAAGTAAATTTTCAACGTTACATATATTTTTTCGATTTTGAAAGTTATTGAAATATGTATTAAATCACAGTTTTTGGACTTCGTAGTGCGGAACAGTTGTCCAAAATAACGCAAATTGAATCTCGTAAATCGAATCATTGAATTTGATTTTCAAGGATTTTTATATGCGTTACTTTCCTGCAGCATTTGTTGCAAAATATTATTATGTAACCCTGAAACTTCTTCAATTCATCAGGGAAATTCTTCGTGTAGCAAACATCCTTATGCCTAGTGCATATAAATCGATAACTACAGCTTTATGCTCAGACAGGGCTGGTAGCGACTGAGTGTTTGAAATTGGGATCCTGTTCGACTTCATGTATGATTAAAGAGACTAACCTTATACTGCAAAGTATCCAAACAGTGATTATGAAATACTACTAAAATCAAATAATAATACCTCACAAAACCAACCAGGTACCTTTTAGAAGATATTTACAACTTCTTTTTGATGATTCCTAGTGAAATTTCTCCAAACATTACGTTATGCATGTCCCATGATTTTCTCCACAAATTTCAACATCCGAATTAATCCAAAGTTCTTTTCACGACTTCCCTAGAAATTTCTCTAAGCTTGTCGTTCAGAATACCTTAAAGAATTTTTCTAAGCAAAAATCCTTCAGAATTTTTATTTATGAATTGCTGCATAGATTCGTTCAGGAATTCATCTAAAAATTCATTCATAAATTTCACAAGGATGTTTTTAGCTTTCCCGTCATTTATCCTAGGATTTCCTCGTAGATGTCAGTTATGAAGTTCTTCATGAATTGAACTAGGAATTTTTCTACGGATATTTCTAGAAATTACTCCAAATTTTTCTAACTGTAAATTTTTAAGATTGTAAATTTTCGTTCAGAATTTCTTTAACCCTTTAATTCTCGGGACGAACCTTTAATTTTTAACTGCCTACGATTCGGAGACCAGTAGAGCATTAAACTTAAAATAATTTTTAAGGTAAATGCGGTTAGTTGGTCTTACAGTTCTTGGATGAGACTTCCACTCTAACCCCTCTCTCTTTTCTAGGTAACGGATAAAACGTGGACACGAGGGGTCCTCCATTGGCCTCAAACGGATACCTCGACATCCAAATGAGCTAGAAGGTTGGTGCCTTCGGCATTATTCAGCAGATCAAGGACTATCTGGCGGTAAAAAATCTGATTGAGAATTCATCCGCCAGGTGGCGCTAGTAGAAATAAATTTTCAACCTTCTGTACCTCAAGGTATCCACCTAGCAGATGATTTGTCAATGAGATTTTTCACCTGCAGATCAATCTGCTGAATATCTTTGCCGAAGACACCAATTTTCTAGCTGATAAGGATCTTGAGGTAGTGAAGCTTGAAGATATTTTTTACTTCAAAGTTTATTAAAAGTTAATTTATCTACTGCTCTTTGATTTGTGACTATTTTGAAAATTCAAGGTCTCGGGCTTTTAAGGGTTAAAGTTTCAACAAGACATTTCTTTGGGGATAACTGGATAAGTTCATGAATTTTTTCCGAGATTGCCCATGATTCTTTAAGACATTTTTCAGCACATTCTCTCAGGATTGTGCAGGGAATTATCAACGAAATTTTATTGGCCATCCGGGATCCGATCTGGGAGCTTTTCCTAAAGGAATTCCTTAAATGATCACATGATGAAATGTTGCAGAATAGAACTCCAGCAAGTAAGTATTTTTTATGGAACTATCAGACCTCGAGGAAAGTCTCAGATCGGAGAATCATTCCTTGAATAATGATTCGAAAAATTACCAAACGAACCCTATTCTGCATTTTATGAATTTTCTAAAACAATTCACGAAGAACGCCTACGGAATTTTGTATAACGTATATGTAAAACCGGTTGGAGAACTTACAGCAATAATACATTATCGTTTTCTGGTATAAAATACTCAATAATTCTTTTTTCATGAATAAATGAATAATGAACAGCCATTGAAAAAAATACTGGAGAGATATTTAAAAAAAGCTCTGGAGGAAATACATGTAGAAATTTCATGAGGAATCACTTGTTCTTTTTTTTTAATTCATGGAAGAGTTCCAAATAGATTTCGCGGGATAATCTGAGGAGTAATCTCAGGAGCAAGTTTTAGAAAAATCCGTATGAAAATGACCGAAAAATAGCTGTAAAAATGACCATACAAGTTACTCGAGGAATTCTTCAAGGATTTGTTGGAACAAAATCCTTTTATCATATAATAAACTATTATGCATTTCCCAGTAGAAAACACTGTAGGTATAAGTGTTTAGAAGATTTCTTCGAAAGACAGAATCACTGAGTGGATTTTTAGAGTAATCCCTGCGGTTTACTGTACCTTAGATTACTGGAGAAAACTTTGGACAAATTATGGAGATCCATCAAAACTTCCCTTTGGAAACCACTAGAGGAATTTCAGGGCGAATTCCTGGGAGAACTATTGGAGTAATCTTGAAGAAATATCTAAGTGTATTGATGAATAAATCTCTGCAGAATCTATAAAGCTTTCCTTCGAAGATCTGTAAAGTTTATCTTCGGGGAAGCTAGGAAGGTTTCACAGACGAGTGGTAAGCCCACTTTTGTTGTTCACTTTAAGTTGTTGTTCACAACAAGTCTTGTTCAAAGAATCTAAAAACTGCAATTTTGTGATCATTAGAACATTTGGTATTCTCTATTCATTAAATGTAAATTTGTTGCTGAAGGAGCTTGAGGTTGATTGGCTGCCCGTGGTTGCTACTCAATATTCGCCAGAGCAGCACTTACACAGAGGACAGTATATAAGTGCTGGTGATCTTCTATTTTTAGGCAACAATGGCGTGTTAGGTTGCAGAAAGTGGAGGAATTAATGTTGTACTTAAAACTGGCCCACATCAGACCGGACATACCCCTGAATCTACGTCAGTTTAAGGATTAGACTCGGAAAAAATGCGACTTTTTATCGCGTGGGTAAAACTTAATGAAATTCTGGCTAATACTAATTAAGAGTGTTATGCTTATGTGTGTTCTTAAGGTCAGGAAGGCGCCAAACCAGACTGATAAGCAAAACACGGTCCGGTATTTATGCGGAAAGGTGTAAGGGTGGCAGAATGGCTTGCTTTTGGTTAGCAGGCTGCCTAATGTTTCAGGCGTAAAGAAAGACGTGCTATAATGATGAAAGAATGGAAGCGTAGGGATACGTTTTTTTATCTGTCTTTGGTACTATGGTTCAACTGTGATAGATTAAGAGTCTACAAATTACGAGGAAAGGTGTGGACCTGGGGTTGAATTCATGGCCTCCAGCTGACAAAATTTAAAAATTTCTATTCGTTGATTAGGTAGATTTGAGATTAGAAAATCACCACCGGACGGAATTTCCGAAGTAACTATGAAACAATCTAATAGGAATCTGTAGAGAATTTTCAAAATGTTTTACTTTAGAAATCATTTTGTTGAAAAAGAGACTTCTGAGATCTTTCATTAAGAAGTGACTTTTAAGAGGCTTGCGTTAAAATAGTGACCACGTCTCTCCAAAGAGACCTGCTACCAGCCCTGTATGTAGAAACGTGATTGCTTGGAGGTCACCTCCTCCTCTGATTTGGATATTAAATGCGGCAGTGAAGCTGCTGCTGTAGCAAACTACAGGATTTTATAGCAAAGGAGGGAACTAACGTGGATGATTTTTTTTTATTTCAAACGAGGATATAAAGCGGCGAACGTACAGCAGGAGCAGATACACACCGAAGGGTACATGTACGAATAAAGCACTAGAAAAGGCAACATTGTGAATAAATAACAGGTAAATTTTGCCGTGTTTTCGGAAAGGAATAGGAAAGTACATGCAGACTTTCCACCGGAAACTGTTGGGAGAGTTAGTTTGGGGCGCTGTTTTTAATTCACTTTCCCGAGCACATGGAGTGATCATTGGGGGCTGAGGCGAACGAGTGTGCATACACGGTGCTTCATTTACCGTTGACATAAAAAAGTCATCAAAACATTTTGTTGTTTACATCTTTGGATCGATTTAAAAAATGTACGAAATTTTCAGTTACGCCCTTCTAGAGATGTAACCGTTAAAATCGTTGATAACGTTGCTGTTCAGTATCAAAACACGTAAAGTATCAATTTTTGCATTGTAGGATAGCTGTGCAAACTAGTAAGTTTATGTTAGTCTTAGTTCTGATAGCCATTTTTTCGATAATTACGTAGAAAGGAGCACCGTGTGTATGCTAGATGGGTACCATGTTGGCACACAAATCACGTCACAGCCAGCCACCACCTTAACCTCGGTGCACCCCAACCAGAGCTGTGGAGGCTGCAACCGAGTGATTCGATTTATGATGCACACTAGACGCATGCATACCGCTGTTCGTTGTGAATTTCCAAACCGATCGACCTTGGGGCGAAACAAGGCACAAAGAGGAAATGAAGAAAGAACAACTACCAAGCTACTATACTATAACAAGAGACGGTGAAAGCTACTTACCCGCAAGCTGCCGGTATTGCGACGATCTCCGGACATTGGCATCATTCCGATTCCGCTAGCGATGGGGACCACGGTGCCGCCGCCGGTTCTTATCCCCTGGCCCAGTGTGGCTCTGTTGGTGTTTGTGATGTAGTTGTTGTTGTTGTTGTTGTTGTTGTTGTTTGTGTCAGTAATTAGGTTTTGGATGTGTGGTTTCAATGGATCAAATGAATCCCAAGTTGGTGACATCGTTGTTGTTGTTGGTGTTTCAATGCAACATCAAAGTGTTTGGATCCGTTCATGTTGGTAGCACAACACACACACAAAACATTTTCGTTGGAAGGAGATTCCCAAGCCGTCGTCAATTCCACGCCAGGTTCGTGTTTATCGTATGTGTGTTCAGTTGTTTGTTTTTTTTTTGGTTTGGTTGGGCGAGGAGATCGGCGGTTGGGCAAGAGGTTTGTACATATTTTTTTATTCGTTTGAAATGAGAGAAAAAAGCAGACATGGAAAAAACGTACATCAATCAAAAAATATATATTGAAAAAAGGTATGAAAATTAAAAACTAGAGAAACGGAACGGATGGATTGAAAATGCGGAAATGCTAGAATGGAGAAAAATAACATGACACGTGGCTACAGCAAAGTGAGGGTGGGTGTGCAGGTAAAGTTATTCGATGAATGGGAAACTTTTCTTGTTTGCATTTTGACATAGGGAAAACAAGGGCGGCAAGAGACAACGAAGCGAGTTAGAGAATTAGCCAAGTTCGAAAGACAAGCGGGTTGCGGATAACTGGATCAATCAATTGATTGCCGAACTCATGCTGTGCAATGTTGGTACCTAGAGATGAGATAAGCGAATATGAATTGAATGAACATGATGTTTTTTTTTTTTTTCGAATGAAGCGATGTTTGTTATAAGGAAGATTTCGTGGGAATTAAATCTATGCTCTAATCAAATATGTTTGTTGAAAAAAACGGAATATCTTCGATTGCTGTTTTTAACACTGTCAAAATATTGAAAAACTTGTGATGGTTCCGAGATTACAAAATTATTCTAACTGTATTGTGCAATCCGAGCTAAGCAATTGAAAATTTTGTTATTGGTAGCTTGACTTGTTATTTATTTGGTAGAATGAGGAGTAACACAAAACCGTTATTACTAAATATAGTTATTTAACTTTGCTACTAGAATAAAATGGTAATGCATTTTTTTTTATTCAAATGGCAATTCCTCCGACTTATTGAATTGATCATTCAATTTTTAGAGACAATTTCAATAATTATTTTCAGTTATTATGAATCTCAATAAAATAATAATATTTGGGGCTTCTTGAGACTGTTTGAGATTAAGAGTATCTTCCGTATTTTTGTTATAAAATATTTGATATTTAAAAAAATTGCTTTAGAAATCTTTATAGTGTTCAACGATTTGGTAAAATACTAGCGATATCTTCATATATATTTATAAAGATTCTTGTGGAGATTGTGCGGGATTTTTCCTGGGAACTTTTCCGAAAATAACTCGAATTACGATAATTCCAAGGAATTTCACGCAAGGTTGCCCATTATTTTTAATAATTTGAAGATCCTGTGAGATTTGTGCTCACGTGTTGGCTTGAGATCGGGTCAAGAGATTTGCAAAATTCTTTCAGTTTTGCATACGTTCAGGGCTCCAACGTGATTACGTCAAGGAAAAATGTAGGAAATTCTCTGAAATAGTTGAAAAAAAAAAAAAACGGGAGAAACTAATCTGTCATTATGTATAAAAGATTTCATTACGCTTCCCAACAGTCTACTTGATGACAAAACGAAGTTTGCAGGAACCATTAGTATTCAATAAAAAAAAGGCTTGAATTTGGGCATCTATAAATGATTAGCCTTGGAACAGGGATATAGGGAGTCGTGAGTTCGATCCCAACACGTGTTTTATTTTCGCAGTATCAATTTCAATTTGTACATTTTACACGTGTTAGTCTTGTCCGTTAAAACCTTACAACAAATCGATATCAGTTGAGAGATGTCAAAGAAGTAAAAGTACCGAATACACCTTGTTCATGGCATTACATTCCAACTGTGACAGAGCAAAGGGCAAATAATTTCCGGGTATTCGTTATTGAAGCATTCTCTTCAGGTTTAATATCACTGCTAGGTGACTTCTTGAAGTGCGGTTAATTGATTTTCAAGAGTAAAGTTTCTACAAGCTTGATAACGAATTTTCCATCAAGTTAATATGATTTAGCTCGTCCAAATCAATCGGCAATTACTTAAGCCACCACTCAACCACATTTGGCGTTACTATCGGCAAAGATAAGTAATTTTAGAAATCTCCCGTTCCATCGATCGGTCCGCAAATTCCATTATCTGAAGCGATGCTGCCATTCAACTATTTGACGAAGCAGCAGAACAAAAGACCATCTCTTCTCAGATCGTCTCAGTCTTTCAGACTCCGCAGCAAGGACTTTGACTAAAAGGCAAACCGCGCGCTAACCACCCACCGGGACGCCAAGTCAAAAGCAAATTCATTTACCGAGCTGAAAATTTGATGTCGATAAACTTTGAGCGTGGCATATACAGGGTAGGAGCACCGGTTTTGCTCCTAGTGCCTTAGTAGATTATACGTAGTTTTACACAGAAAATTAGCATGTTCAGTAGACAACATTTATACGTTAGAGCTATATTCATACGTTTGAGCTAATTTGGCCGTTTTCATAGGAAACCTATGTGATTGACCAATTATGGAACCGAAGTTCAGAAAGTGGCTTAATCTGGTTATGGCGACCTATATTGATCAAGGCGATTTTCAATGTTAAAATAAGGTTTCGGCTCAGTTTCGATATTTTTCATGTATAATATGGATTGAAAGCTTTCATTTGGCGTACATGTAGGGTTTTCGATATTAGTTTCAAAAATATTTTCTCTTACCCTAGCCAAAACTGGTCTTTCTACCTTATCCCAACATTGTGCTTTTTGCTTTTTCGATTTTTCCGTCACCCTACGGCAGATTTTCGGTACAGAGCATTGCGATACCGGTGGTTGTGACCGCGGTCCTCTGGAGTGGCGTTTTTCTCACCCTCATAATCACCATCATAGCTGTCGTTAGCGTCACCGTCGTCCGTCGTCATCATCATTGTTGTCGTTCATCCTCTCGGAGGTCGGTCGTGTCATCTAGATCTAGAGATTCTAGATCAGTGGTTCCCAACTTTTCTTCTGGAACCGTGGCAATCTTTGAAGCTTTGCAAACATCTCGTGGACCCCTGAAGATGGGTGTTCTTCTGCATCTCCATAATCACCCCAGGAAGCGTGTTGATTAGAGAGGGAGGATAAAGATCTGGGAGTCTCCTTTGGTCGGTGATGCGATCCATGGATGTACCATGACACATGTACCGACAAATGAATGAATTGAACAAGTTAGCATTTTTTTTCTTTCCAATAGGGTCCTAAAGCCCTGTCCCAATTTTAGTACATAACGTTTAAGTTTAGGGCAGAAACACATGTTATTTTCATTGGTTTGAGTCCAAAAAACATTTTGTCACGATTTTTGAGATTTTGTCACACCCCTTGCTTTAAACTCAAATTTTTGGGTATATTTTGTTTTCCGTGTCCCTTCCGAAATGTCATATAAGAACAACCCCAGTGTTAAAACTAAAAGCCCTGTGGCATTTTTGTCGACAAAGTGAACGTTAAACATGATCAAAAGTGTCAAGGTTCAAATTCAGAACCATTTTTAAAATCAAAGTTTAAATATGTTATAGCCGTTATTTGAGCTGGAAAAATTGCTAAAGTTGTTGTAAGAACATGCTCTTTTGTATGATAAAATAAAAACAAGAATTCATTAAACATTTGATGATTGTTTCGATCGCGTTTCACTGGCCATTTAGAACGATTTGAAAACAATCATCATCATCGACCGAGAAAAGGCAGTGCTAACGTGTTCAACTTTTATGTTTTTTGAAGCTCACGGTGGTGCTTATGGCTCACTCACAGTGGATTTACAAATGTGCTTCATAATTACCTATTTTTTTACAATTTATTTTCGTAGGATGAATGGTAACTTTGAACGGGATTGACTTTCAAATGTGCCTAGCCATCATGTCTGGAAATTTAAAATCTGAGATTTTCCTACAGGTATGCTTTTCAGAGAAAACACTCCCCGAAAATAGAGATTTTCAAGAACCTCGAGACACAAACCTCAACCAAACTATGTTGAAACTTGCTCCAATCATGAAACTGTGTTCGACAAAAGTTCGTAGAATTGGATAAACTACTATGTAGAGATATTTCCGGTAAGTTGTGGTGTTCCTTTCGATAGTTATGATTTTTTAAAGCTTGAAAATAGCCCAAAACACATAATTGATTTGAAGCACACCTAAATTTACTCCAAATGGACTGAAATTTTGACCAGAAGTTCATTTCGACATGTAAAATCATAGTATAGGTTGATTGGGGAGTTTCCAGAGATTTTCTGAAAATATTAATAGGTCTAATGGATAAGGAGGAAAAATACAACTCTTACTTAAACCTAGTTTTGCCTTTTTTTCTCGCGTTGACAAGAAATTGGTAGAAGATAAAAATAGACCTTAACATTCATAATGTCGATTTATTCAAATGTTATTCTTAGTGATGACGAAAAGAAGAAGGTATGTGTATATTAAAATTATATTGAACATGAATAACGGATTATGTTGACACATGTAGTGACGAAGCTTCCATAATTTGTTTGAAAATTACACGAACGTAACTTTGCCACGATAAAAATGTGTGTTCATAGGTATGGAGCGAGCTCACCAGTTGGCAATCCATTCTAGACTGAACATTAATATCTTTTTCGAGTTGATTATTTTGTATTTACAATTCTGTACTTAAGTTTTTTATTCATTTTTCGAAATATGTCCATTATCTTGGGACCATCTTTAAAACAGAACTGAAAAGACGGAATTTTGAACTGAACACTATTTTTATCATGTGTATTGTAAAGATGATATGGAAGCTTTTTGTAATATGAACCTCTGTAGTCTGCAGTTCTGCACCAAACACGCGATTCAAGCGGCATTCCACTGCTGTGGACCACCGGTTGGGAAGCCCTGTTCTAGAAGAACACCGGGAACGGTGCGCCGCGGTGCTGACGATGTCAACGAGATATTCATCATCGTGGGAAAAGAGTATTTCCCTCGCTACTGTTTCGTGACATTAAGTTAGCATTGGAGGTCGTTGCTTGCAAGCATGCTTGAGGATTCACCTGAGATGTCAATCGTATTTCGTGGAAACATTTTTGAGAGAGGGGTGAAAACGAGGATCATATGTTGCTTTTATTATAATTATAATTCAGTAACGTGTGAAAACTTTTTAAACTTCCTACGGGTCTAGATTGTATCTAATTGTTTACACATTATTTGGATCGGTTATTTCGATTTACAATTAAATTAATCACAGAGTCTGAAAAAAAGTAATTATCGCTCATCATTTACAAGTGACAAGGACTCTTTTTCTACTAATTGATGTTACAAATCAATGTCACTGCCAGTTTTATTACTAATCGGGTAGTCAAAACCATTTTTGTGAATGTAATATATCGGTTGAGACTCTATGACATTACCCCGAACGGCACTATCCCGAATAGGTCACTATCCCAAACGCCATTACCCCGAAAGTATAATATATTGAGATGGATTATTGTGTTGTCGAATTTCGACCAATAAGATATAACAAAAAATTACTGCATTACGGGTTGAATATGTATAAGAGCAATGCTTCAAAGACCAACTTATATTAAAAAGAAGGAAAAATTTCTTATGAAATAAAAAACCATGAAATTCCCAAAAACACTATTTTATCAAATCCATAAGCCACTGCTACCTAATTGACTCGTCATTTTTTTTATTTACAGTAACGGCAATCAATGGTCGCCGTCTAACCATCTGGATGACCAATTTGACTAAAAGCGCTGGGCTATAGTATAGAAAGGCAATGTAGCAGCATGTGCTAGCATCGACACCACAATAAAGTCACAAGCTTCCATCGCCGTCTAAAAATCGCTTTTGTATGCGGAATTCTTTAGCTGAATGTCGAAAAGAAATGAAATTCTTCTGCTGATTTCCGATAACAGCTGTTGGGCAGCCCTATAAGAGAGCAGCCCTATAAGAGAGTAATGGCGTTGGGGTTAATGTCATTCGGGGTAATTGGATTCGGGGTAATGGGGTAGAATCAAAAAGAACTGCTTAATATTTTTTCAATAATCTTTACAGCAGTATAACTTATTAAAAATAGTTTGTTTTTCATTAGAGCTAACAGTATCAGAAAGCTTGGCTTGCTTTTGTACACCTAACTCGAGATTCTACCCCATTATCCAGAACAGTGATGAGAAAAGTACTGGAGCAAACATTTACCGCCTCTACATTTACTTCTTTCTACACGACCATCAAAATCCAAAGCAAACCATGACCGTTCGAAGCCAAAAAATGTCACGGCTCTTCAATACTGTAATCTTCTTCTTCCTAACGTTTTTCAACCCCGAATACGAAATGACTCGAGCACAGTGGTGACACGATTTTTGCGATTTTCGGGGTTTTGCATTTTTGCTCGATAAAGGCAGCATGAAATTGAACTTGTTTATATGTATCGCAACGGAATGATTGTGCTCTTTCTGTTAGAGCTAATAGATTTCAATTAGTTGAAAACACTAGCGAAATATTAGCGATTGAATGATTTAACACTTTATTCAATCGTTCACCTTGAAATGGCTGCCCGAAAACGGTCATAGTGCAGAGACAAAATCAGTCAAGCAGTGTGTGAACCGTTGGCAGCGCAACGCCTGATGGTATTGATGCTGCTGCTGCTTTGTGTTTTGGTTGAATGGCAGAATCGATGAACTGTGGTGAATTGTGGTCACAGTTCCCAAGACTGATCCAGAATCCCATTACGCCGAATGCCATTAACCCGAACGCCATTACCGCGAATTCCAAAACCCCGAACGACCCATCACCCCGAATGACATTACCCCGAATTCCAATATCGTGAAAAACTGTCATCAATAATACAGTAATGTTCCGATTTTGTCAGCCCCATGCTGCATTTAGGATTGACAAAATTGGGAAAGAGCTAAAATCGGGAAGTTTTCGACTGTTATTTTAACTTAAAGACTTAGTTTTATGATTTTGTTAATATAAACATTACATTTTTACCTCCATTTTCTATGTACCGTAATCCAAGGTAACATTGATAAGTTTCTTCGATAATTATTAAGAATTTCAAATTTCAAAAATTCGATCTTTAGACGATTGTATAGACGTGGCCAAGGTCTTTATGCACCCAATATTAGCAATATAGATATGTTTAGTCTGATTAAAATAATAAAATTTAAGGCTGACAAAATCGGGAAAAAAGGATGCTTAAATCGGGGGTAACCAAAATCGGGTCAAAAAGGGTGCTATAATCGGGGGTAGATAAAATCGGGGGTAGACAAAATCAGGGGCTGACAAAATCGGGTCATTACTGTATCATCATGTCAAGATAATTGTAAATTCGGGGGAATGGCATTCGGAGTGATGGAATTCGGGGTAATAGGGTAGAATCTTCGAAAGAACAACTAATATATGAAAGAAGAGAAAATGTAACTCTGTTTTAACGCACCTTTGCTTACCACATTACAGACCCATAGATACAAAACAATCTCAGTCCTATTTTATTGCCTACAAAAAAATGCTGTGTTCTATTCTGAACTATTCGGTGTAGTAGCTTATTCGGGGTAGTGACGTTCGGGGTATTGATCCATTACCTCCAGTGGGTGCCGATAAAAATGAAAGATTTTTTTTTTCATAAATATATATCTCTAAAAGTAAAAAAACATACATCGCTGAAAATTTGGCAGCAAACGTAAAATTTTCTGAACTTTGAGGAAAAAATGAAAACAATAGCCCCTTTTGTCCCGAGGCCTTCAAAACACGAGAAATCGGAAATTATTGATTTTTTTTCATGTAAAAAACATATTTTGTGAAATTTTATTTTTTAAAAAAATTGGAAATCGGGCAAGCGGCTCAAAAGATATAATTTAAAAAAAAAATAAAATTTTTGCAAAGTCGCGATTTTTTGGTCACCCTATTTCGGAAATGTAAAATAAAAAGTAACGGAAGAATAAAAAGCACCTTACATCTTGAATCAATTACCCATACAATATTTAATACTTATTGTTTTCTTTATAATTATTTTTTTTTCTTGAGAATATTAGTGGCTAGCTCTTCTAGTAATAACTCTGAAGAACAGTCTATTTTAGAAAGAAGAAAATATTTGTTATGAAGCATTTCAGCTATGACGTTAATAATCGCTCTGACGGAATCCACCTACATTGAAAATAAAGTGAAATCTCTGATAAAAATCTTTGGGACGAAATATTCATCAACACAATAACAGCTAATATATGTCCTAGGTACCACCAAAAGCTGGACGAGCGGATAAGTGAGGTCAATGTGAGCGAAAACCTCAACAATCTATGGGATGCAATCCATGGAGTGGTGAGTGAAACAGCGCGAGAAGTGGTAGGTACTGCTCGAAGACGCCCCAGAAGCGGATGGTTCGACGAGGAGTGCCAGAGGGTGACGGATGAGAAGAACGTGGCCAGACGTCGGATGTTAGTGTCTGGTACCAGGCTGAACAGAGAGCGGTACAGGGAAGCAAGATCAGCCGAAAAGCGAATCCATCGCAGGAAGAAAAAAGAGTTTGATGAGAACGTGATAGCCGAGGCGCAAAACTGTATGGAACAGAACGATATGCGACAATTCTATGAAACTGTCAATGCGTGCGGAGAAAGTCAGCGCCGTCTCCCGTCATGTGCAACGACCGTGAAGGTAATTTGCTGACAGATAAAAGGATGGCGGCTGCTAGGTGGAAATAGCACTTCGAAACGATAGAGCATCGGAGAACAGAATGAACATCGACAACGACGGTCAAGCTGTGGAGCCTCCATCTCTACATGAGGTTAAGAAGGCGTTTAAAGATCTGAAGAACAACAAGGCTGCTGGGAAGGATGAGCTCGCGGCCGAACTTCTCAAGCACGGTAGTGAGCAGCTGCATAGAATAATTCACCATATACTACTAAGGATATTGGAGGAAGAAGAACTGCCTGCTAGCTGGATGGATGGCCTCATTTGCCCTCTCTTCAAAAAAGGGCATAGATTGGAGTACGCTAATTACCGAGGAATAACACTCCTCAATTCGGCGTACAAAATAATGTCACGTATTCTGTTCAACAGATTGAGACCGCTTGAAGAGTCCTTCATCGGCGAATACCAAGCTGGTTTTCGTGAGGGCCGATCGACGTCGGATCAAATGTTTACCCTGCGACAGATCCTCGATAAATGCCGGGAGTACTACTTGCAGACTCATCATCTGTTCATTGATTTCAAGGCGGCGTACGATTCAGTTAAAAGAAAGAGTTGTGGGAAATAATGATGGAACATGGCTTTCCGACGAAGCTGATTAGACTGATTCGTGCAACGTTGGAATGATCGAAATCAAGTATACGTGTTGCGGATGAGATTTCCACATCCTTCGTAACCTTAGACGGATTGAAGCAGGGCGATGCACTTTCAAACCTATTGTTCAACATAGCGTTAGAAGGAGCAATAAGGAGAGCTTGCGTGCATAGGAATGGCACTATTATCACACGTTCGTATATGCTCCTTGGTTTTGCGGACGATATCGATATAATCGGGATTGATCGCCGAGCCGTGGAAGGGGCATACGTGCCTTTTAAAAGGGAGACAACGCGAATTGGGTTCATTATCAATACTACGAAGACAAAGTACATGGTCGCTGGTAGACATCGTGGGCCCATAGGTGATGTTGGTAGTGAGGTGGTGATAGGTGGTGATATATTTGAAGTAGTTGAAGAATTTGTGTACCTTGGAACTCTAGTGAGTTGCGATAATGATGTTACCCGCGAGGTTAAAAGGCGTATTTCAGCTGCGAGTCGGGCTTTTTACGGACTTCGTAACCAGCTTAAGTCCCGCAGCTTACAGACGAAGATCAAACTCGCGTTGTACAAGACTCTAATTCTTCCGGTAGCTCTATACGGCCACGAATCTTGGACGTTGAAAGAGGTCGACCGGAGAGCTTTTGGGGTCTTTGAACGTAAAATGCTGCGAACAATACTCGGCGGTAAATTGGACAATGGCATCTGGCGGCGTCGCATGAATCACGAGTTATACCAAGTCTATAATGAAATGGATATTGTTAAGCGTATAAAACACGGCAGGCTGGACATGTAGCTCGCATGTCTGAGGAACGTCAAGCTAAAAAAATATTCAGCAGGGAACCAGGGAGAGGCCGTCGCCTCCGTGGAAGGCCGCGCACCAGATGGCTTTTTGCAGTTGAGGAGGATTTAAGGTCGCTTAACGTTCAGGGCGACTGGAAGCGATTGGCCCAGGACCGGGTCCAATCGAGAAGGCTTTCGGCGTAGATTCAACGCAATAGCAAGGAATTGTTGCCCATCAAGTATCAAGTAAGTACCTTAGAAGCACTGTCGAAAGTTAAAATGGAAATGTAGCGAGAAATAGGGCGAACAAAGATGATGACGGTCCAGTTAAGGACCATCCGATAATTTGAGAGGTTAAAAGGGCTATAAGCGTGCTGAAGACTGTAAGGGTGCTGAGAAGGTCTAGATCCTGGTCGAGTTTCCCAAACATGGAAGTGAGCAGCTTTACCAATCGATCCATCGAATTCTTACGATGGTATGTTAAGTTGTTGTATAGCTCATACGTCGGCAAGAAAGAAGCTGTTCCAATTACAGTGGGATTTGTCTGATGAGTACGGCGTACTTCACGCATTTTGTTCAACTGCCAGAGACTGCGCGAGAAGACCTTGGTCGGCGAATACCTGGCTGGTTTTCGTAAGGACTGTATGCTTCTCGTCTTTGCAGACGATGTCGACCGCAATGGAATCGATCGCAAGTTTGTGAGGGAAGCCTTCGTATCATAAATTATACTGAAAATATGTATATGGTTGCAGGTAGAGCAAGAGGAATGCCTAGTGGTATGTGTGTGATATACGTGATAATGTCGTTTTTTTTGTGAAATGAAGACATCTGGCTAGGATATTTAAGGGGTTTTGTTATCAGCTTCAGATCTCACAACATGCAAATGGAAACTAAATATGCTCTGTTTTGACGCTGATTCTTTCGTTGACTTCACGATAGCAAAGCATGAATATTGAAAGAAGCAGATCGGAAATTAGAAAACGATAGAGTGCAGAGCTACTTGGGCACTTCCGTGATTCGCTTTGGCATGGGTTTTTTTTTCTCGGCCTAATTGTCTGAATGTTTTCAAATATGAGCGTTTCAATACGATACATATTGTGGCCAAATATGAGCTTTGTAGCTTTAAAAAAAAATCAACTGCCGAAGTGAATTGAAACTGCCAGGAATAGGATCCGGCTCCCTATGTGATGTAGACTCATGAATCACGAATTGGACTTCAAAGCTTTATAGTCGTTGTTTCCTACTTGCGTATTTGTAAACTTATATACAGAATTTGTAATTAGTAGAACGTAAGAAAGTAGCACCATCTAATGGTGGTAGACAATCATTTCTACCCTATATACCTCATGTTTCATGGAATGCCTTATTGTCCGTCCAAAAATCCATTGTTGCTCAACCGATCAAAAGCATAGCTCGCATTCGTAGTGTAGTTTTTGGACCAAAAGTTTCTCTTGTTTGTATTTTTGTGTGGTTCGACGGCAGCAGCGGCCAAACTTTCAATAAACCTAGTTCATCATACGGACTGAAGGGTGCGCGGTCATCGTTCCCATGGCGCAATCAAAGGCAGAAACTGACGCGTGAGTCGGTTTGTGGACCAACAAACTTTGCATACACCGTAATATCAACTGACCGTAAAATTACCAAACTCGAAATCGAACGGATGGCCTTTTCTGGAATTGGAACTTTCTCGGTCGGGAGATTCTGCATCGACGTATAGCGGAGCGGCAAATTGAAGTCTAGTTTGAGTGAAAGTTTGACGGTTCCGATGCGAGTGGAAGAGCAACTTTTTTTTTGTCGGGAAAAACTGCTGCAATATTTCGGTCAGAGCGCAATTTTCGAGTTGGAAAAAACTATTATCTACGCTTATGTGTTCTTCCGTGTGTTGCTTGCAGCACTTTCGATTCAGTGAAGTATCATCAAATCAGTTTACGGGAATATCCCCGTACTGCGAATGCTCAGAAGCGTGTGAGATTCGGGAGTTGGCAAATAATATTTTCTATTCATATAAAGAGGATTTGCTTTAGTGTCCTTCCCCACCTAGGGCAGAGTGCAATACATCACTGATTCCGGTGCATTCCGGAACCCCTCACTGTACGTTTGTGTGAGAATTTGAGTGTGTTTGTTCGCGCTCTGACAGACAAAATCCGCACGTAATTTCTATGTGAACTTCCCCCTGTTCAAATAATCAGCTTAGAGATGTTCGATTTCGCTGAAGCACACTCTTTTGCTAATTGCACTTTCTAGTTTCACAACTCGACCGAGCTTAGTGCATAGGTACATACACAAATAAGCTCATCACGGTTGTCCACCAGTGCACAGTGGGCAAGAACGATTTCGAAACCGCTGGTTAGTACATCGATTGGTGGCGGGCTCGTTTTGTGCAAATTTCGGGAAGGACTCGATTTTCAAGTTACCAAAACGAATCCTTTCCCATATCCAAACTCCCAGTGTTTCCTTGTGGAAGTGCATAAAGCTAATAACACGTCAATATTTGTAGTATTAATGAGAGAACCAGTACCTAAACATTGAAGATACTACTGGTCAAGAGTAGCGTCTGTTTGTTCCCTGTGTAAGTACAGATGTTCTTGCAATATCGGAGTAGCAAATGCGGGCGTCAATCATGCCCATGCTTATTTCTTGCAATTTTTCACTACCCAATTTCCTAAGAATAAGCTGTTCTTGCAATATCGGAGTAGCAAATGCGGGTGTCAATCATGCCCATGCTTATTTCTTGCAATTTTTCACTACCCAATTTCCTAAGAATATGCTGAAAATTAAGCTTCTTAGTTTGAACAAAATTTAGTTCCATGAAGTGCAATGAAATTCTTTAGTAAACTGAATAATACCTTCGATATACAATCACATGCAAAAATCATCGCTATAATCTATATTGTCGAACAAAGTTTTTTGGACTTTGTCGCAAAATTCGGTTTTCTGGCCTAGAGTGCATTTGGGACACGGGCCATGCCTCAAATTGGACCGAATCGAGAACGCATTGCGGGGTCCACGCGGTCGTCTGTCAACGCTCACATGGACAGCCGTATTGTGAAGAGCTGTCGATTGTTTTAGGATCACGCGAGGATTCTGCTGTAAGCTGAAATTCGGAACACACCGACGACGAACAATACCTACCGACAAATATATTCGGAGCGCTGCTGGCTGCATGTCATGTTCCTACCGGAGCGACTAATTACCTTTTATTTTAACTTCAAATTGCTCATAATTGCCTCGGGAACGGTCAAAATGCAAATTAGACAATGGCAACGTGAAATGAGGGGGGACAGGACATCGATGGAGGACAGGTATTTGCTTTTGCTGCTACCGGTCAGTTATCCATGGGACAAGGGTTGAAATTATGGCTGTGCGCACCTTTGTATAGGCTACCGCATTGTAGCTTTTGTACTTGGCTGTCAGTGGAGGTTAGTGCCAATTAATCTGCAAGCGAAAGTTCAAAGTTTGGCACGGCTGTTGACTCTGGTAATGCTGTTCTGTAGAGGAAATTTTGCACGTCATGGCAAATTAGGTACCGTAGGTGTACTACATTATGCTAAAATTCAACCAAACTCTTAAAGCTTTTTGCTTAATGAAGTTTATTTATCATGTTTCGCTACAAAATTTCATCTCTTCTATCACTATAGTATTGCGTAGTATTGGGCATCTTGCACCAAATCTTTATTTGGATATTGTAGTTGTTCCTCCGTGAACACCGGACGACTAGTATTGCTCAAAAAGCTGAATAAGTGTAGCTTCGTGCATTTCTGTGTTATTCATACTGTCACATAATATCATATTTTATAGTTGCCGGCCATGACAGAATTTTAAAAGATTCACAATGCAGAATAAATTGAGTTTGAAGTGTGATTAAACTTGAGAGCTTCGTTGGCCGCTCGTGGTTGCTACCTTAGGTGTTTCGACTACGCAAGTACCTTACGATTTGCCAGAAGTTTGCTGGGTTCCTAATAGGAAATTTCTCGAGGTTATTGTTTGATGACAGTCAAAGCCACAGTAAAAATCGTCTTTGCCAAGCTTTTGCTCAAAATATTATCAAGCATCTCGCCAAGAATCCTCCAGCAAAAAACCCTACAAGCATTTGCCGAGGGTCTCAAAATAACCATTAAAATGTCCAATCCAATGCAACAATCTCGCTAGAAATTTACCGATGATTTTTAAAGAAATCTGCTTAGTGTCTGACAAAAATCTCGATAGAAAATTACTAAGAATGTCAGAAAACAATCAAGTATAATTCAAAGAATCTTAAAAACAACCTATTAAAAATCTACTCAAACATTTTCGGAGATATATTTAAGATGCAAGAAAATGTCGCTATGATTCATTAAATCATGGTTTTCAAACAATCTACTAAGAATTTTGTAAGAAGTTTTACAAAGAAGCTTCGGTGTTGTTAATATTAGGATCTCATGAGAATTCACTAAGGATTTTGCCAGAAAACCCCGAAGGTTCCTACTAATAATCAAAGTTTTTGGCAAACATCTGGCAGATATCTGATGATTCTGAGAAGCATTCGTTAAGGATCTCTCCAAAAGCTCATGGCTGTGTGAGTTATTATGTGGAATACGAGATTTTAGGCGGACCCTGGACAAATTGAGTAGTTTCGACCATGGTTTCTATTAAAAATGTTTCCACTGAAATGTGTACTGAAAAGATAACACGTTGACAGCAATCGTAGTAGTTCCAAAAATATGGCATTCAAATGAGGGAATGCCTCCTTGCGATGCATCCAAATATTACACTACGATGGGAAACGTTTTTATGTTGCCATGATTGCTATAATTTGTCCAAAAATAAAAAAAATCAGAGTTTCGAAGATCTCTTTCGTTTTGATAAAGATAGAATAATTCTCTTTAAAATTCAAAATAACATAACTGTTTCTCAGCTTTGAAGATTTTTTTAATTGTACTTGACATGTTAAGCATTTGAAAATATCAGCAGGTGTATAATACACAGCTTTTCCAAAAAAAGCTTTTCCTAAAAAATATTTTTCAAAACTGTGTTCGATGTAATACGGCTTTATTTGCGCTCTTGTACGCCACGAAATTAATGTTTTTTGTATCACTCCGAATCAGATCATTAGATTCTCATGCTTGTTATAAAGACTGCCTCTTTAACCGTCATCAGCTCCCGAATTGATTCAGAAACCACCAAAAGTTGGCCCACGATATTCAACATAAAAATGTCACGTAAATAGTTACATTGAATTAAATTTTAATGTCAATAAGAGTTAATTGATTACATTAATTATATTATTTTAAACCAATTCTGCTAAATGTACCGGAAATAATGATTTTTTGTTTCAGCGACAATTTTTATCATTTTTTCAAATTGTGTTGTGTCAAATAATTAGAATTTAGACGTTTGAGAATTGTACTTTTGGCCAGCAAATGGCATTGTGCGGCATTGGGTCTAACGGGATAGAATCTACTTTAAAATATATCTAGAAAAGACATCCTTTGCTTATAAGAAGGAAAAATCACTGATAAATGTGTTAGGCATATGAAAAAGTACTTTGTTTTTTTTTATCATCTTAATTAGTTAAATTTTTATTTGGGTATAACGACTTTTTCGGCCTAATGGCCTTCTAGCTAATGACAATCGGCCTAACGGCCTGATCTCACGTATGTCACCTGCAGTTTTATAATCTTATGCACTTTCATATACGATTTTATGTTTGCTGGGAACAAATATCCGAGGACAAATCTAAAAATTTTCAAGAAATACCATCAAAAATTCTTAAAATTTGTTCAAAAAAATTATAGAGAGATTGTATGAAACAATTAATTGATGGTCTTCTACAGAATTGAACTAAATATTGTACAATGGTTATATAACAGCATATATTGCCATCCAAAAGTAATCCGGGAAAATTACAATGATTTTTTCAACGGGGATCTATGATATTAGCAATATTCGATTGCCAAATTCACGTGATATTTATGACATTTAACAGCTCTGATTCTAGTTTGCGTTTCTCGAATTACATCAGATGTTTGGTTAAGATTTCCAAGAATCCAAGCAGAATGTCTTTTTACTCGACATCTATGAACTGCTCGTAAAATTTCTTCACTAATTCAAATAGTTATTAAATGGTTTATACAAGAGTAGGCCTGAAAATCATCTTAAGACTAGTTATAGTACAAAATAAAATATGCTCAAAGTATATCTTGAGCCCAATAAGTTTTGGAAAACCAACTTTGAGAAAGCTTTAAAAACTACAAAAATATCTCTAAACAAATTCCAAAAAATCTTAGCAATTACTTTTAAAACATTTTTTTTTAGGAATTCTTTCTGTAATAATTACTTTAAATATTTTGCTACCAGAGAAGTTGAATTACTAAGAGGTTAAGTATCATCTGAATTCCTCTAGATATTTTAGTAAAAAGTCCAACACGGATGCCGTTTTGACTCATAATCTGAACACTTAAGGCTAACAGTGACTTCAAATGCATCTGATAGCCATAAATTAGCTGATACTTTCAGATTTTCTTTAAAAACCAAAACAGCAATTTTAGCGCAAATCTTGTTGAAATTTTTAATTGGTTTGTTTGAATTTGAAAAATCATGGGCTACTTTTAATAAACGACCATGATGTGTCCATTTTTTAATGGGGAATCGAAACACACTGGCCTATAGTCAAGGCATCGAAAAAATATGAACCAGTCATCTTTAGATTTAGTTAGCAAGATCATAAAAATATTATACGTTACGCAAGTAATGTTAGGGGCTCAATATCAAACCGATCACTGTTTCTTGAAAAAGGTTTAACCCCCTGTTGTCCGAGCTATATATCCGGTACTACACTAAATTTCAAATCGCAGACCTTGGCTCCATGAACTAGAGGATTTTTTTGATTGATTTTGGCACACTGAATTTGAAAAAGTTTTTTACCTTATCAAACATTGCGTCCTATTGGTAATAAAGATCGGCTAGTCATCAGCTCGATGGTCGAAATGCTTATTCGGCAGAACAGATCATTATGGCAAATAGTTAGAAATCTGTTTATGGTTCTAAAAAATGTTCTGAGCGGCAAAAAATACTCATTGTTATAAACATAGTAGAATAAATAGTATGTGCAAAATGTTAAATTGTGGAGAAATAGGAAGTTCAAAATTGCACTCATAAAACCAGCTTGTCAGAATCAGCTCAAAGACAGTTTTTGCTATCATAACAGGGTCTTTCTTAGCCCCGTGGTAACGACCGTAGCTATCTTCGATTCCTTTGCGGTTCAGGATCTTTTCGTAAAGGAAATTTTATTGATTTGTTTGGGAATAGAGTCCAAACCAGCTCTCAGTTAACAACTGTGAAAGTGCGTTTTGATCACTTAGCTAAAAATCAGACTCCCAGTAGGGATATAATACTAAGAAGTAGAATCGTTTTTCTCTATGTGCAAATTAAAAATTGAGCTGGCCTACCCTCTTAGCGTTCTTAGCCATTATCCTGAAGAATAATCTAATTTAATAATTACTCCTCCACAAGTTTCACGACCTACATTTCGGTGATAACAATCTAACTCTTCCAACAACATCCCATCCAATATACATAATTCTCCGAGTTATTGAAGCTCTCCCGAGCATTCATCCACCTCAACCAGACACCGATTTATGAGCCAAAGTTACATGTTTTTGTTATCATGATTTATCAGCGCCAAGTCGAAAACTTGTGCCATTCCAATCTGCTCTCGTGTTTATTCCCCCTTGCTTGTTACTCTGTGTGCATTACCCTACCGTGCGCCAAGAATCGCTTTATCTACTCCGACGAGTTCAGTTAACCTACAGCTGGGCGACGACGATGTCAAACTACCCTTCGGGGAGGGTGCCCTACATCTTTGCTTAGTGTTAAATTTCCTATCATTAGTCTTCTCATAAAACTTTTTAACCACTTTAGTGCACAATCTTGCCTCGCCAGGGGAAGCCCCTTACTTTTAGGTACTAAGGGGGACCGGTTCCGGTAGGATAATAAAAGTGAAAAGTGAACGAGAATGGGAAAATAGAGGAAAAACTTTCGGTCTTCAACAAGTTTTCTCGTCGGGGACGGAAAATGTCATAAATAGAATGATACATACAAAGAGGGGGTGGTTAAAGGAACGTGATCGGGAGGGACGTCCGAAGTTAGGTGTTCTGTCATAAATATTCAAACTTTGCTTCTCCTCACAGCGTTGGTCAAGAGTATAGAATTCTCTTGGCGACCAAGTTTCCATTTTTCTGACTTCCGAGCATATTTTGGTTGCGGAAGGACGAGCGGGTCACGGCCATGGCTTCCGTCATCCATACTGTACAGTTCTCTCTGGAGAGATCAGAAACAAATCGTGATTGATCTGTCATGAGAGAATGTAATGTTTTCTGTGAATTTGATAACAAAAAAGATGATATTACTTAGATTCACAATTTTAAACACTCTAATGCATATTTTTGAGTATTGGAATTTTTCTGAATAAACTTTTAGGTTGTTCTGTTTTATCGTAAAAGAAATTTTATCATCTTAAATCACGCAAATTTTCATCAGTGAGCCAAAATTTCTGATTATAATATAAATAACTCAAACAAATAACGATTCCAAAGGCTGTTTCTTCATAAACAAAATCTCGACCCTCCTCTCGTTCCCCAGAGTATCGCTTTCCGGTGAACAGTTTTACTTGTTCAACAAGAAGAAAAAAAAAACATCCCATCATGCAGACATCGGATCCCAAGCACGGGATTACTTTTCCTTCGAAATGGACTTTTGTTTATCTTGCGAATTGTGATTCAACAACTGAACCCCGCTTGATTCTTGGCTAACGGTAGTCTCATCAAAACTGAAAATTACAATTTGTTCCGTTTTTTTTGTGGCGATTTGTTGCGGTATTGGCACGGTTATACACTACCAAGACTCAAGAATAGTCAACAAAAAACAATTTCGGTCCTTCCAGTAGATTAGGATGGTCGATGATTCGATTGGAAGCAATCATCACTGGGACGTGCTGATTGTTGAGCTCTGTTAACTGTTGTCGATGATGGCTGTTGCGGTGGGCTTTGACTGCGGCGACCCAAGGAGATACTTTGACATTTATTCGAATGACTAGTGGCACAACATGGCAGTTCTTTTTGGGTCGCTTATCGGAAACATGTGGTTGATTTTATAGGATTGATTATTTATGAACGACAACGGCTGTTTAAGTAGTATTCAAATGTTTAGGGTAAGTGTTCCCTTAGTTGTGGGTGTTCCTATAGTTGCGGTAGTGCCGTTTTCACTGATTTTATTACATTAACCTCAGAACCGACACTGCCAATCGACGTCTTGGCTTGTTGATACACGGAATAGTTGAAAAGAGCGTTCAAATTGCTTTAAAACTGATGAAATATCGCTAAAATTGCTAAAACTGTTCTTGCCTGTACCAATAGTTGCGGTAAAGTGTTCCTATAGTGGAGGATCCCATAAGAAAACCACGGATACCGCAAATATAGGAACACAAATTAAAAATATACCGCAACTAAAGGAACAGTGTACCAATAGTGGAGGTATTATTTTTCACTGACATGCCGTGGATTACTACGATGAAATCTTTTTTCTCATTCAGTCAATGGTCATTACTTCCCGTTACAACATTAACATGTACATTAATTGCGCTTCTTCAATTTAGGGGGTTGAATGAACTTCAACAGTGCTTAGTACCTCCACTATTGGTACATCTACCCTATTGTTCTATTATTTAAATTATAAAGTTGGATGAAAACTTCACCAGCAAAACATTAAGGCTGTTAAAAAGTAGACAGTAATTACGTTTCGAGTAGTTTATAATTATACGTATTTTGAGTTGTCAAATAACAATATAACATTATCAAAAAATTAAAAACAAAAGAAAATGTATCTTTGAGACCTCCACTAATACAAAACTAGTAGCACATGGAAACTGTGGTAGCGATCTTCATAAAGGTTAATAATCATAGAAGTTCGTACAAACAATTATGTTATATGGAATCTAGATTTACCAACTGAACCTCCGTGACCTTATTCATAACTCTTCAAAGATCGCTTGTTAGGCTAGCAGATTCGAATTACTATAGGGAGCCGGATCCTATTCTTGGCACTTTTGATCGGCAGTAGGGTTTTTTGAAAGCTACTGATCTCATATTTGGCCACAATATGCGTCGTACTGAAGTGCTTCTTATTGCAAAGTTTCAGACATTTCGGCCGAGAAAAACTCCCCATGCCAAAGTGAATCATGGAAGTGCCCAAGTAGCTCTGCACCCTACTTAGAAGATCTTTTATGTTGTATCAAATTGAACATGAATTAGCGATGATTTTAGTTTCCTATTTAATCATTGAACATGATCAGAACATTTGTTTGGACCTGAGAGTGAGGCGACAGCTCACTGACATTTGGTTTGTTTCCTTGCCTTCTGTGAGTTCTTTCTTCAATTCTTGGGCTGTGCACAATGGTCAGATGAACTCATTTTGGTCAAAATCTTATTCACATCTTGTTTTTCACTATGAAAAATAATATGAATATAAAAAAAATCAATAGTACTTTACCAACACACAACTATATTCAAATATTCAGTTTGTGTTCAGATGTCAAGGGCGACAGACGTATAGTTTCAAGTGCTCTGGATAAACGCTGAAAAGATCTATTGTATCTATTGTTCTTTCATTTGTTTCTGGCTAGTGCCAAAACGTATCGGACCTGTGGCGGAAGGATTGAAAATGGAATCCAGACAAGTACACGTGAACTGCCTGAAGATTGTCTTCGGTCCGAAGTCAAAAATGCCGACAGATCAGGAGATCTTTGCTTTCTTCCGAAAGCGGAATTGGACGAGCGAAATGTTGAACGCCATGTTCAGAGAACCGAAGGAGTTTTCTGTCTACGTGATGTTCAAAACAGAGGAGCAGATGAAACGAGAGTTGATTAGGTGTCCAGCGTCGACACCATTTCAGTATGAGAACGGTCAAATCACACCAGTAACATTCGCACCAGCCAGGGGAAATTACAAATACGTGCGTATCTTTGGACTCCCAGTTGAGATCGAAGATAAACACGTGGCATCCACAATGTCCAAATATGGAAAAATTCAGCACATGGTTCGCGAGAGATACGGCGTCGATACCGGCTTCCCGATTCTCAATGGGGTGCGAGGAGTTCACATTGAACTTTCGTCGGAAATACCAGCACAAATTTTCGTTCAACACTTTCAGGCGAAAGTGTTCTACGATGGGATGAGGAACAAATGTTTCGTGTGTGGAAGCACAGAGCACGTTAAAACGAATTGCCCGAAACGCAGCTCAGTCAACGATCGGCTCGAGGTTGCTGGTGGCAGAACGTATGCGCAGAGTGTTATCGGAGGTCCAGTTACACTGCCGACTCCGGCGGTTATTGAACCAATTTCGGTATCATCGGATGTCAAGACCGTTCAAATCGAACCTACGAAAATGCAACAATCGTCCGAAGAGGTGCTTGGAGAATGTGCGCAGCGAACAGAGGAGCGGGATGAAGCGGTAGGCGCTGAAAAGGTGGATGTAGGGCATGGTGACGACGAAGATAATGATGGTAAGGTGGAGGAGGACGCCAAAGGTAAGAAAAGGTCAAGAAATAAGCAGAAACAGTTGGCAAAAGTCGATGGCAATAGTCGTTCGTACTCATCGACCTCTGGGTCTGATGACACGGTTCCGGAAGTTAAGAAGGTACTCGTGGATCCAGAAAAGGATTTGACAGCATTGCAGTCATCTCGATCTCGCTCTAGGCAGGCCAAAACCAAGAAATAATTCGTACTATGGTGAATTTCACGTACAATCTAGTGACTATTAACCTTAACAGCACTAACAACCCGATTCACAAGTCCCTGTTAAAAGAATTTTTGCATAATCACAGCGTAGATATCGCGTTTTTGCAAGAAGTTGCCTACGAGAACTTTACGTTTGTACCAAGCTACACTGCTATCGTCAATATCAGCCAAGAGAAGGTGGGAACGGCAATTCTTTTAAGAAAGAACTTACAGTTCGATCATCCAATTATCGACCCTTCAGGTCGGATAATCTCAGTAATTGTACATGGCATCAATTTCGTGAACATCTACGCGCATTCAGGTACAAACAAAAAAAAGTTACGAGATGATTTTTTCCGTAGTCAGATTGTAGTCCACCTGACTAAAGCAAAATGTGATTTTTCGGTGATTGGAGGAGATTTCAATTGCATATTGGATAAAGGGGATTCTAACAGCGTGGTGAAAAATTTTTGCCCAGGGTTAAAGAGTTTGGTTGACCAGTGTAACTTTAAAGATGTTATGAAAGAGCTGAAAACTGCAGAGTTTACATTTCTACGTGGCGAAAGTTCGTCACGCTTGGACCGCTTCTATGCTCCGGAAGCTTTTGTCAAACGTGTGAGTCAAGGCAAAACCGTTGCAACTGCCTTCTCCGATCATCGAGCCGTTTTTCTGAAAGTAAAAATGGTGCAGCAAGACTTGAATTACAGGGGAAGGGGCTACTGGAAGATAAATCCAGTATTAGTAAAAAATGATCAGGTGATAGAACGTTTCAGGCATGAGTATGAAAGATTGAAAACTAGACACATTTTTCAAGCAGACCTTAGTTCATGGTGGAACTATGCGTTCAAAGCAAAAGTTAGGAATTTTTTCAAAGGGGAAAGTTTTCGTATGAATCAACAAATTGAAGGACAAAAAAGTTCTCTTTATGCGGAATTACAACAATTGACTGATCGACAATCAAATGGAGAAAATTGTTCGACAGAAATATCTGTCACAAAATCAAAATTAATGGAGATTGAGCAGCAAAGATTAAAAAACTATGAGTTGAAAATGAACGACAGTACTATTGCAAATAATGAGCGGCAAAGCATTTTTCAAGTTTCCAAACAGTATCAATCGTGCGAATCAGCAAGATACATGAATGGATCTACTGATGTGAATGGTTTTCTTAAGCAACTGCACAGCCATTTTAGTAATACATTCAGTAACGACAATGAAACAATCTCAATAGATGGTTCGAGCCCCTTGGATCACATTTCCAGATCCATGTCACGTGATAGCGCTGAAAATTTGATGAGGGATATAACAGAAGATGAACTTTTTGCAACACTGAAGCAGTGTACAAAGAAAAAATCTCCTGGTCCAGATGGACTAACGTATGAATTCTACATAGAGTGTTTTGATATTTTGAAAAGTGAGCTTGTCCAAGTTTTAAATAGCTATTTGAATGGAAGTATGAATCCGCCTAAGGAATTTTCGGCGGGAATCATTGTAATGATACCAAAAAAGGGTGATCTTACTGATTTGAACAATTACCGTCCAATTAGTATGATGAATACAGATTATAAATTATTGATGAAAATATTAGCGAACAGGCTCTCTCTGATAACTGATACATTGATAGGTCCAGGGCAAACAGCCGTAGTTGGTGGCCGTTCCTGCACGGACAACCTGAAAGATATCCGACGAATAATTACTAGAGCAGTGGAGTCTAAATCATTCAAAGGGTTTTTGTTAACGATTGATTTGGAAAAAGCGTTCGATAAAGTCAATCACAGCTGGCTATGGAAGGTTTTAGAAAAATTTTCATTTCCAGATGGATTCATTAACTGTATGAAAAAAATGTACGGACAAGCTTCATCAAGAATTCTGTTTAATGGATTCTTGACATCCGAAATTCAAATAAAATGTTCAGTGCGGCAAGGTTGCCCACTGAGTATGGTGTTATTTGCATTGTATATAGAACCATTAATACGACAAATTCATGACAGTAGTTGTGGGATTTTAGTTTATGGGAAATTCCTAAAAGTTATCGCATATGCTGACGATCTAAATATATTTATCAAATCTCAAGAGGAATTCGACTTGGTTATGGACATTTTGATGTGTTATTCCAAATACACCAAAATTAAGATAAGTTTGAACAAATCTTCTTTTCTGAGATTGAATAATGCTAAATCGGGACCGCAATTGATAAAAGAAAAAGATCGAATGAAAATTTTGGGCGTAGAAATAAGTAATTCCTGGTCAAAAATGATAGATGCAAACTACAGCAAATTGATTTCAGATATGAATTTCTTATTGAAAATTCATGGAGTTCGCAACTTGAACATTTTCGAAAAATCATGGTTGATCAACACAATGATTCTTTCAAAACTGTGGTACATTTCGCAAATATTACCTCCGAAAAATAAACACCTTGCATTGATTAAACGAGCAGTTGGTAAATTTGTATGGAAAGGAAATATTTTCAAAGTTGCTCGAGATCAGCTTTATCTCGATTATGACAAGGGAGGAATCAAACTGATTGATCCAGAATCACAGTGCAAAGCACTTTTTATCAAAAACATTTTGTATACGGCAGATGGGAATGATAATACTGAAGAAGCTTATCTTTTAAGTTATAACAAATTAAACCTACTGACACGTAATGGAAAAGAATGGATAGAAAGTGCACATAACATCAAAGCAAACTTCAACCTCAGGTCGGTGAGACCTTTATATTGGAGTTTTATAGATAATAAGAAAATAGCGGTAGATGTAGAAAACCGATATCCTAGCGTAGAATGGAGTTTATTATGGAGGAATCTAGGAGTAAATTTCTTATTGTCATCTGATAAAGCAGTTGTCTATCAACTGGTGAATGATTTAGTCCCGAACAAAGAAAAATTGTTAGCATACAGTATCGGAAACTTGACCAGCAGTAACTGTGAAACCTGTGGTGTCCCAGACAGTAACATGCATAGGATAAGAGAGTGTAGAAGTTCCTTAGAAGTGAGGCAATGGACGATGAAAATTATGAACGAACGAATTAGAGTTCGTTATGAAAGAATCGAAGATTTTTTGCAATGGAATATTGATGTAAGTAATGAACAAGAAAGCGCTGCATTGTGGTTGGCCATACATAGTATAGCATGGTGCATATCAGGGGAAGCAAACAGTGGATTGTACTGTTTTCAGAAATCAATTAGAGAATTCAGATGGTTAAACAGATCTATGTGCAAAAAGAAATTTGGAATTTTTTTGAACGTTTGCTGAAATGTAAAGATGTTAAGTTAAGATGATTTTGTATAACACAAACTGTTTTATTCAATAAAAAAATAAAAAAAAAAAAAAAAAAAAAAAAAAAAAAAAAAAAAAAAAAAAAAAAAAAAAAAAAAAAAAAAAAAAAAAAAAAAAAATATTTAACATTCAAAAATGTAAAATCATCGAAAAACACCTAGAAATTTTAATTACGTTCATTTGAATTTTGACGGCTTTTCACGCTCTGCCCTTTGAATGCGCGGTTTTACAGTGACAGTTGGTGACAGATTCCCTTGAATTTTGGAAGCTCGCAATCTAAGCCAGCTGTCTCTTCACTTCGGTTTGGACTTGTGGTAATAGAAACGTTATCGAAGATCTTCGTTGCAAGTAATGCATGCAAATCTGGAGGATAGTACAGGTCGGATTCGATTATCCGGAGTATAGATTTTTTTTGCACCCCGGATACTCAAATCCTCCGGATAATCGTGTCACCAGAAAAAAATGCAATAAAATAGCCTGAAATTTAAGTTTTTTGTTATTTTATTTGTATGATGCAGTAACGTATCCAAAAAAGGGGTCTTGAGAGGAAAACAACGTTGATCCGCATAGAAAATAACCATATTAAGTACAGTTTAAATGCACTTTAAAAGTTCTGTTAAACTAAGGGGTTGTCTATAAATTAAACTACGTCCCAAAGTGGAGGAATCCATGAAAATGTGACAATCCATAAAAATAGCGTAGCATTCAATCCATACAGAAAGTGAGTCATTTGAAGAAGACGATCTCCAATGGCCAATTTATACATGACGCAATATATGGACGTTCCCCTGAACAAAAACTTTTTTGTGTGGGATGTATTTACGGTAATTGATGAACGTTCCCTCATAAGATGCTTTTCGTTTGGTCTTCCTAGCCTTCTAATCACTTTACGGAGAAACATTTTTATTTAAATTTTGAGTTTACTTCGCCCACAATTAAGTATATCAATTATACTTTCAACCCAAAATCTCTCGGTATTCTGCTTCATCCTCACGAATGCTGTCCAAAATAGAGAGAGCTGCATCTACCCAATGGTTGTACTTTAGGCCGGCTTTGAGGCTTTGAATATCGTACGAACATTTCGTTGAATGACACTTGGTCGAATGATTTTTGATCGAATGATGTTTGATCGAATGGAAATTTGGCCGAAAGCTCATATGGTAATGGTTTATTGAAATGTTTTTATATGTTGTTTTTTTTGTACGTTACCTGAAATATTTAGTTTCTTTGAATTGGATGTTCTTTTAAAATATAATAATTCTTTGAAAATAATTGCTCACCAATTATGAAACTCATAATCTTCAAAAATATCATCATTCTTCATATGATGGAAGGGTTCGAAAAGCGTGTTTGGGATCTTTTTTCATTTTTTTGGTATGGTATGATTTTTGAATGCGAAACCATACTTAAAATGGCAGGTAAATTCTGCTTTTAGGAAAACCTTTATGGCGAAGTTAATCTTAAGTGTCTGCAACAGGATACGTTTCTCTACTAATGGTCAATTGGATTATTGTATTGATGATTTCGGATAAATAATAAAGCAAAAGCACCAAGAATTAATTTGATTGAACATAACTGAACAAAAAATAATGCTTATTTTTTGTGGTAAAGGTTTCGTCTAATAATTTCATAAAGGGTTTATGGAGGCGGGCGATCCCGAGATATTTTACTTATCTTGAATGGTGATAATTAATTTTTATTTTTCATACTGAAAGCTCTACTACGGAGGAAGGAGAAGTTGGAGTATTAATGGAGGACTCCCAAGGCAAGTTGACTGAGAACAAAAGCCGGTTTGCTTCCATTTGAGGTCAGGTCGTTTTCAATCGCAGAACAACCCTAACTTCTGGTTTTTCCCATGATGGAAAGTATGGTTCCTCAAATTGAGTTACAGAATATGGCTAACCGCATATTGATTGTTGGTAAAATCCCCTCGACGATAATCGAACTTAACGTAAAACTTTGTTTCTATACAGTTTAGATTCGACCAAATGTCCGTTCGTCGAAATGTCCGTTCAACCAAACATACTTTCGGCTGAACGTCATTCGACTAAATGTGTTTCGACCAAATGGCAAAGATTCGTTTGGCCCAATAAGCTAAATTTGGGTAAATGAAACTTGTCTTATGCTTGGGTTGAAAGAACTCAATTTTGCGTAAAATCACCTCAAAATTGAGCAGACTACCTTTGAAATTCAGCCCAAAATGGAGTAATTGCGCTCAACTACACAATTGTTTTGATACAACTGGTAGATTCGATATTCGCCTCAGACCGTGGAATGTTTTCCGATTTTGCCCAAGTCCTGATTTTGATGCAATCTTTAACAGATATAAATTTTTCGAAATCTATCTAATCTATGGTGGCTATGCAATATTTTGAGAGCCGAATTTGATAATAAGTGAAATTTTTTCGAGATCCCCAGCATATTGCTATCACGCTGCTCCCCTGACCGTTATTATCAGAAAAAATATCCATCAAACCTGTGCTCACCGGCCGTTTTCTATAGCTAAGCTGCATGTGTGGGCCAACTTAAAAAAAAAACGTAGGGCCCATTTTGAAGTTACGCCCTTTGGATTATTTAAGTCCACAAATTCAAAGGAAATCTGAAATATTTAAATGGATTTTCATTTACCGTGATTATCAGAATAAACATAATGTTATAATTTGAATCAAAGTTGGTTTATATAGCTATTTGTAACTTATGGGAGAAGTTTTGAATGAGAAAATCCACAAAATTTGGAGTTACGCCCTTTTGGAGGTGTAATCATTAAAAACACTAGTGTGAAGTATAATAATCAGGCATTCTAATGTCGTTAATTATGTTCAAATGTTCAGCAATCTCCAATTTGATTCACCTCAATGTATGATTATTCGCCTCAGATTCCGATTCAAGCCAGTGAAGCGCGAAGGAGTGGAAAACTCAATGTAGTATACATAATTGAAACTTCGGCTAGACATATACTGTTCGCCTCACCTATGAAACAACAGCGTGCAATGGTAGCCGAGTTCAAAAATGCCTCAATTCGTCACAATTCATCAATTTCGTGGCGATAAATGGGAAATCGTCTCAATTCAGATCCAAATCAGTGCAGCGGAGAAAGAAGAACCAATGTAGTTTCACAAAATGGCCTGCCTCGGCAGGACATATACTTAGTCTCACCTGGAGAACTAAAGATGGCGCTGAATGCAGTAGTTCAAGTCCGAAAACCAACGTAAACCTCAGGGATTGCGTCCATAAATGAGTTGACTCGCAACGGTCCAATTTACATCGAAAGGAATTAAATTTATTCAGGTGTGTAGAATCAATCATCCAGCTTCGGCCGGGCATATACTTTAAAGTGTATTTACCTGACCGCGATGGCCGTTCCGTGATGCCCAGGCTTCGAAGCTACTGCGACGGCGTGCTAGCTGTCTAGTGGTCGCAATCGATCGTTCGTTGTCGTTGAACACAATCAAATCGTCGTCCTCGCCGTACGTAATCGTCACCGCTTTCGCCGTTGGATGGAAGTCGCAAATCAGTTCTTCGCGAACCGAATTCTTCACCGACGTATCCGTTGATTGATGGTCCACACTTTCCACACCGAATAATCGCAGCGTAGCAGCTCAATACACCAGATTGCCGTCCAGTTGGGGCTCGATGAATCACAGTCACACAAGAGATCGAAGGGTTTGCGTTAGTGGGGAATATTGAACATGCTTCGGCAAGACATTTACTATATTTGTTCTTACATACCTGACCGGTAGTAGAACAACGCTCTGGTTATTCTACAATCCTGTAGACGCTCCAAGAATGCAGGCCGAGTTCAATTTCCCACTCGAAGGCTTCAGTCGATGTCGCTTCTAATTAATGACGGCAAATGGTTTCGGAACCGTCCCTTCGATCAATTCCAATTGACTAGATGAAGGATGGCGGATGGATCCTTTCACACGATCTTGAATGGCCGAAGGATCCTTTGAAGACGGCTTGAGATGGCGACTACTCCCTTTGAAGATCCTTGAGATGGCGATGGATCTATTCACGGCACTGTAGTATGGCGGAAGTCCTTTGTCCAAAGAATGGCCTTTTGATGGACGTTCTTGGCGCGAAGTGGTCGAAGCGTCGAGATTCGACCGATCTGAGGTCTGGCGGTAGTGGAAATCCGGTTCGAAGGACCAGCTTATGTCGGGGAACCGTCTGACCGAAATGAAATTTGACCTCCACTCGACCTTCACCAGAACGTACCTTCCTTAGTCCTTATCCAATCCAAATCCTTGATCCTGGCCGTCCTTGTTCCTTCATCCCTTCAGGTCCTCGTCATCCTTATGCCTTCCTTCGCATGCAGTTAAACACACATAATAACACACGAAACACAACTTTATTCTTACATAAAAACACTACATTAACTTTATTAATTACGACACTAAGGCTAACAGATTAAAACGAGCAAGGGTTCGCCCCTTTGCTTCTGATCGCGACGACGTTTGGATACCAACTAAACTCTCTGCTACTCTCCGCTCCCGATGACCATCGATGACCGTCCGCTTAGTGGTAGTAGGTAGTCCGAGAGTCCGCAGTACTAAGAACCGGTAAACTACTACAACCGTATTAGCCATAGTAGCGCAAACCAGTTTATAGCATCCCTGGAGTCCCTCAACGTGACGAGTATCATTACTTCATCCGAGAAATGCTGAAGCTGCTTGCAGACAGACACATTGTGCAAAAGTTTTTCACAATTAGCTTATTTTTCTTAGGCTCAAGTGCTATAAGGCATTATGGAGCCAATTTCACCATGAAACCAAATATGTTTTTGTAGCATAGTATTCTGACTAGTTTAGTGAACCCATGTACTTACGATTCATATGAGTTTTCATGCAAATCATTGGTACATGTTGTGTAACGAAACGCATGTATACGTATACGTCAAGAAATACTTTCAGACTTTAATTTTTAGGTTATGGGTAGCCATTGTAGAATAAAATTAACAACGTAGAAAGCAGCAATACAAAATGAAAGTAAATAATGCAAAGTTTAGAACATTATCATTTTGTTTAATGAAATTTAAAATCATAGCACTTACAGCGCTTAATTTTAATTGTGTTGTCTTCGTCAGCTTGAGAAAGTTTGAGTCGCTTCCTAAGTATGATTTTTTTTTCTTTTGTGCAGGGTTATAGCAGCTGGTGAGTCTTTACATAGAAATCTTCAGATTGTGTAGGATTCAAACCATGTTATGATTGGTAGACCAGCATGTAACCAATAGGGCCACAGAACAATTTACGATTTTCCGATAATCAAAACTGGGATTTACGCACAATACATGAAGAACTCTGTATTTATTACATATTATATATCTTTTTAAAAATATACCCCTTAACTTTGAATTCCATTACCCCAAATACCATAAACCTGAAAATAATCACATCGAGTTCCAGTTCGTTGAATGGTATAACGTCGACTTCCATTATTACGGGGCATTTCAAGGTATTTATATATTCGGGTCAGAGTGATGATACTTGGGTTTATGACATTCGGGGAAATGATAATCGAGGTTAAGTTATTGAACTCTCTCAAGAGAGTTTTGAATATTAAGGTAAAAGTAAAATAAGGCTTTTACACAGACAAACAGACGTAACACTCTATTTCTTTCATAGCACAGCAGAATAGATCCCGATTCTTATATTTAGTAGTTGGCCGACGTGCCAATCGTGGCGCTCGCATCACTTTTGTTTGAGTTTGACGTTTGCTCACTACCGCCACCTAATTCGCGGTTGGCCAAATGAAGTATTTTTAGCATTGGGCGTAAATGTTCACGTGACTATGTTTTGAATTGATAATTGTTCTAGTTTGTGCGTGGTACATAATTGGCTCCGTAATGCCTTATAGCACTTGAGTCTATGAAAAATCAGTTAATGGGGAAACACTTTTGCTGCATGTAAGTGCAATTTGTCATTGAAAAGATTTGAACATGCTCAACGGTATTAGTATGCCTAATTATTCCATGTAAATTAATGTTTTTAATTAAATCTCCAAAAGGGCGAGACTCCAAATTTTGTTGATTTTCTCATTCAAAACTCCGCCCATAAGTTACAAATAAATAAATAAACCAACTTAGTTTTGATGGTATATTTTTTCTGGTAATCACGGCTAATGAAAACCCGTTTAAATATTTCAGATTTCCTTTGAATTTGTTGACTAAAACAATCAAAAGGGCGGAACTTCAAAACGGGCCTACGATTTTTTAAAAATTTTGCCCAGACAGCTTAGCTATAAAACGACTGGTTCGCACAGATTTGATGGAGATTTTTTTCTGATGATAACGGTCAGCACCGTGGCTATGGTATTTTATTAGCGCAGGTATGTTGAGATTCTAGGTGGATGCTATCTTAGACATTGGCGATCTGAGTTCATCTTGCAAAACCGATAAGTTTTTCTTCAGTCAAATATTTTTGTTGGATTTTTGCTTGACTACTTAGCTAATACGTTTATTTATGTTTTTTGAATCTTTGTTGCATATATTGAGAGAATATTGACGATCTTTTATATTGCTGTAAAATTCACTATGGATCTAAAAGGGGACGGACCTGGTGTAGTGGTAAGAACACACGCCTCTCACGCCGAGGACCTGGGATCGAATCCCATCCCCGAGATAGCCACTAAAAATTTCAGTGACGACTTCCTTCGGAAGGGAAGTAAAGCCGTTGGTCCCGAGAAAGAACTAGCCCAGGGCTAAAAATCTCGTTAATAAAGATAGAAAAAAAAAACTATGGATCTTACCAAGAAAACTGCAATGAGCATAGTAATAATCTTCAACAAATATCACCTAGAATACTTTAAACAACTAATCCCAAAATACACCATGAGTCTATTCGCTTGATGGGCGCATCAACCAACAAGCTGCAGAGTTCCTTGAGAGACCCCGACGCTCGAAGGCGAACTGCACATGGGATCATCATTTTGCAGTCTAAACTTCGTTCAGATATATGAGATGTACATTTGTTGACACATACATCGTTGTGTACATGTATACATCAAAGCAAGCGAGAGTTATTTTTAGGGAGGGTTTCTTAGCCAAATCGTCCGAAATGTTGCTATAAGAACTTCAATTCTACGCATATTGTATAAAACAAAAGTGCCAAGATATCTGATTTCCGTATTAGAAAACATTTTTTTTGGACAAAATGTAGAAATACAGATCAAGTTTCAACATACAAATGGTTACATTTGAAGCTATTTTTCAAAACTTAAACATAATTTGGGATTATAGGTTCTTCGATGTATCAAAATTTGTTTTGGTCTTGTTTTTGTTGTTGATTGCTCAGAATTATGAATCATATGCAAGAAATAATAAAATTGCTTATGTTTATACTTGAGTTCAGCTGGCGTGATAAGGTGTTGCCAGGAATGCTTATAAAGACCAACTGCAAACTTCTGCCTTGAAGTACTTAATGATTGAGACTAAAAAATCTGATTCAGTCTTGCATATCAGTCGCTGTTCATTTATTATTTTGCATCGCTTTTGTTCACATGAATTATGATAATTTTCCAAATAAACGTCAAGCGTAGTGCATAATTTCTTCATATTTTTTTTTTTTTTTTTTTTTTTTTTTTTTTTTTTTTTTTTTTTTTTTTTTTTTTTTTTTTTTTTTTTTTTTTTTAGGCACTCCGTGCTCGTGGCCACTACTGTGCCGGAATCAGTTTATCTATATCTTCCTTACCGATACAGTTCTATTTTTAACTAATCTATATTTACATCTGCTTTCACTCTCTTCTGCTCTTTTTTTTTTTTTGCTCTCACACCGAGCAGGTAGGAGAGTGCTCTGCTGTTGGTCCAATCGATTTCCATAAGCTATAGTCCATTGCTCTTGCGGTGGTTCGTTTTGCCGTGTTCCTGAGTCGTTTGAGGCTAGCTGCCTGCGAAGAGGGTCAGTTTGTCTCAGTCACCATCTGATACTGACGGAGGATGAATGTGCTCCCCAAAGCACGCTCCTCCGTGCGGTGTCTTCTGGTGACTGGACGGGTTATTTTTTGGAGGGGCTGGGAATTGAATCCATGATCTTCCGCTTATGAAGCGAAAGCGTTACCTCGAGGCTACGGACCCCCCTAATTTCTTCATATATGTGGGAAAATGTTAGCTATCGCACAGAGCCTCAAACGACAGAAGTTTTGTCTAACGAGGTTGACCTAATTATGCGAATACCGTCAACATTGGATACGATAACATCCTTTCGTCAGAAGTTATGTTTCCAACAATTATTCTAACCACAGATAGGACAGACCGACACTTGGGGGAATCAGGGGCATAATGAACAGTTTTAGGTTTTTTTTCGATCATATCATTCTTCTTTATCTTTGTACATTATGAAGGAAATTAAAAGCAAAGTTAAGCTCTTATATTATTCATATGAATTACCAATTTTTGATCATGTATTAAATTTTCATAAAAGGCCGTATCCTTAGAGAAAAAACCTAGTCTATTTTTTCCCGTATTGCACATTTCGCCCTTAATCCTTCTGTCTACAGAAAAAAAACTCGCACCGCTTCTAACTTATCCGTGTGTGATTTCTACAGCGAGATCTGACAACCGCTCATCGCTTGTGCGCCAAACAAACTTTGTCAAGGATGTCATTAATTACGCTGCTGGAATGTGTTTTCGCTTCGTCGCATGGCTCTTGACTTGCGAAAATCTTTCCTGTAATGTGCCATGCCCGCTTTGTAGGCGTTTTCTGTGTTTGTAGGGGCTGTAACCGATGAACAAATAACAAATGTTGAACTGCCGGATTGTGTTGAAACAATCGTTGCTTTTCCTAATGTAAAACTTTGTGTAATCAGGGTAAAGATGGATGTGAATAAATGCTGTAGGCATTGGATGTTCAGGGTGATTGAACCTATTTCCCTACTCATTTTCTAATACAAACTACAATTTTTAAACGGAGTTGACTTTAGAATTTTTCTATTTTTGCGCAGTTTGAGTAGTAGTTTTGAGCTGTTTTATATTGGTTAAAGTCCAGCAAACCTATTTTCATCACATTGAATATTTAACCGAAGACAAAATAATTTTACCTCACCAATGAATTGTTTTTCGTGTACCTTTCTAAATGTCAGATAGGAGCATTTTGTGTAAAAATTCAAACCCGTGTAGCGTTTCTGTCAACGAAAAACGTCAATTCTGTTCAAAAATGTGTAACTTGAAATTTTGATCGTTTTTTTTTTGAAATTGATTTATGAATTGATTGTTATTTGAGCGAAAAAGTTTGTCAAAGTAGTTGCAAGGCCCAATAATACACTCATGATTTTATTTTATGTTATAGGTACCTATTGTTGTTGAACAAAACTTGGAAACTTACTCTTTTTCAAAATCGAACAAACTTCAGCTCTCCCGTCTACCAATCTTGAATATCAATCATTTACGTCACCCAAAAATGCTAATTAGCGAAGCATCCCTCTCGTCGCCTCCCCATCTTGTGCGAAGGAACGTGATTCCTGGTAGAAACAAAGAACGCATGGCAACGACGCACCACTTTGGCCGCCGAAACGGGACTTGACAGGGTTCTTCGGTTTATATGGCGGCTTTCCCTGCTGCCGACGATAAGTTTGGAGTGTGCGAATAAGTTTGAGCGAAATTTTCCCTCCCCGGAACATCCACTTTTGTGGTATGGCGCTGATATCGATCCACCGCTAGGGTTACCAGATGTACTCTTTTTAGAGTACATGTACTTTATTTCATATCTTCAAAATTTGTACCTTAGAAATTTGTGTGCTGACGCTTTGAGCTACAACTTAGTTGTTAGCTGAAATCGTCAAATTTTGCATTTTATACATCCAATATTTTAAAAACAAGACGAGCTTTCCTAAGCCGAGTGGTTAGAGTCCGCCGCGGCTACGAAGCAAAGCCATGCTGAAGGTGTCTGGGTTCGATTCCCGGTTTGTCCAGGATCTTTTCGTAGTGGAAATATCCTTGAATTCCCTGGGCATAGAGTATCATCGTACTTGCTACACGATATACGAATGCAAAAATGGCAACTTTGAAATAGAAAGCTCTCAGTTAATAAATGCGGAAGTGTTCATTGAACGCGAAGCTGAGAAACAGGCTCTGTCCCAATGACGAGCTATACAATTTTTGAGAACCGAAACGAATTCGGCAAGTACTGTTTTACAGTGAAAAGTGTACTCCTTTCCGATGAGAGTCAACATGGTAACCCTAGACCACCGCAAGCCAGCCGACTTGCGAAAGGCTTTCTGCGGCGAGGCCGTATTCCGGCATTTTTCACAGTGCATATCAATTCGATTAGAGTGAGCGTTGGAGGCCAACATCGTCAATCGCCCACAAAGAGGATTAACATCCCGGTCGACTGTGGTTGTAAGGTTTTGAGTTCGACGACGACGACGACGACGGTTCCACTCTGTGGTGTGGAGGATGATTCATTAGGTTTTCTCAGTGGTTTGTTGGGATTTTTTTTTCAGGGAGGCATGGATCTTCTTCGAATTGTTAAATTTAGATCAAGTGCTGGAGATTTCGGTTATTGAAGGAGATAAGTGACGTGGAACGGGGAATCGGGATGTTTTGGGAAGCGTCGGTGAGAAATTGGTTTGCCACCAGTTGAGGGTTCATCGTTTTGATTTGATGCGGTTGAAGCGGAAAATCGTATTTTGATTGGAATGCCACGTAACTGGATTACGTCATTCTGGTGGGTTTTGGTGAATCTACTTTAAAGCTTTTAAGTGTCAGTTTCTTTCAGAATGATTTTGAATTTCTGAAGAATGTTCCTGATAGTAATGTAGATAGAATTGGAGTAAAACTCTTAAGATTAGATACACTCAAAATCTTTCGTTCAGAGTTATTTCCTCAAAACTTTTTATTATTGAAAGGACACATATCTGATCCCATACCGTCTTTCCTAGCTGCTTGAACGTTATTTCACGTGTAAGTCGATACGTCACCCTCATCTGTCCTCCCAATACCCTGACGTTGAGCCTCCATGATGGTTGTTCATTGTAGTTATACTTCCACCTTTCAATAACGTAAAGTTTATGCGTCCAGGTACTTTGTTCCGACATGTTTGGCGATTTCTGAGAGTGGCTAATAATGTTTCCTTCAATTTTCTAGAAAAATCTTTTTTGTACGAAACCTTCAGGAGTTTCTTTGACAAATTAATCTTCCACCCTTTCTGATTAGATTTCATTTGAGAACATTAGTAGTATGGCATTCCAGATCTTTGGTAGAATTATGTGTAAACCATAATGATATATATTTTTTTTTATTTTTAGGATTAGCTAATCATTCTCAATGTGTACAAATCGTGAGCTCAAAATTTAAAAGTTAATAACGGTGCCGACCACGTCCTTACAGTCATCGAAGAAGGGAAGGAATTTTAATCAGACAACCGTTGACACTAGAGATCGAGTAAACCTCTGCATCTTCACAGTTATCAAGGAAACGACAGCGGATAAGGTGTTAGTCCCCCGCCCCTTGTTGAATCCACCCATGAAATACAAACAAGAATTATGTTCTTGTTTTAGAATATTGTGTACAAGTTTCATCAGAAGCTGTTAAAACTCAAATGCACTGAAATATGTGCAATGACTACTTTTTATGATATTTCTGAGATGCCTACGAAACAAAATCAACTTAGCTAGTTAGCTTTGAAATGCCTTTTAATTCCATCTGAAATTTCCATTACTTGGTAAACGGCTCATTAAAGCTTCGCTTGCTGTCCAGGGCACAGACACAAAAATGCTGTTACTGCTGTATTCTGATAGTAACAAACTTGCTTCATACGGCAGCAGAAAGTTATTTTCCATTTTATTCGTGCCACATGGTATAGGAAGATGGAAGATCGTTATAATGTTACTACTATAATATCCTTACGTCATAAATTATGTGTGTGCGGTACAGCAACCGCCACATTGTCCACCACAAATTAATGTGCTTAGTACTTTAGAGCATTACGTGTTGCTACGAATCAGGGAAGAACTTTGTTCAGTCGTTTGAAATTTGCGTCATGACTTGAAGCGTCTTATGTCTAGATCTAGATCAGCGCTCTAGGATTTTAAAATATTTAGCTCCGTAAATCGCTCAAAAGTGGCAAATTAATATTTCTCTTTCATGATGCGATGTAAAACATTGTAAAGAACGTCACCTGACAAAAGTAACGACCTTCCCCGAACTCTACGGCCATCGCTCCGCATTCCATCGACCAACGACATCGTGTAACAACGGGGCAAACTTCCACCTCAGAGATCCAGTCATTTTACTCAGACTGGAAAATGAAATTACATGTACCTACCGGGTTTTTTTTATGCTTACCACGTAAGCTAAACCTACAGTTTCGCCTCGAGGACCTCTCCCACAGTAGATGGGCGGAGAACTCCATCTGTTTTCGTCTGTCTGGAGCAGATAATTCTGCATTCATGTGACAACGACGGCGCGGTGGTGGTTGAAGAAACAGTCGTTCCCGGACGAAACGAGCGAACGAGCAGACAGGTGGGATTCGGATTCAAACGCGGCCGAGGCCATCCACATACTGAAAACCCCCCATTCCGTTAAATGTCCGGAGCTGAGTGCGCACGGAATTTGATGAAAACCTGTCCCGTTCTATTAAATTATTTACCGGATCCCGGCGGAAAGTCGGGTTCAGCCCTGCACCCCATATTCTGGGAGCTTGGTCGTACACCCAAAGCGAAGGTGTACTACTGAGGAATTAACCTTAACTTTTGCACGATGATTAGAATGACTGTTATACTGATTCTGAAGAGTTTTTAGATTTTTCTGCCAACATTTTGCAAATGTTTTGGAAAGATTACGAGATTCCGGTTCTAATGCTGCACCGGTTTAAAATTTTGGTCGATCTAATGCTAATTTTCTCAGCCATGTTTTTGCATAGTAATTTTTGAAAAATGTCAAAACTTCAAGTGCAAAAGGAAGTATCCAAAATTAAAAAAATAGTTTGGTTAAAAATGAGATTTCATTAACTCACTATCTCTTTAATGAGCCGTGGATTGAAAATCTCCATGACAGATAGTAGACATTTAATCCCAGATATATGAACTAAACACTTTTAGGGTAGAAGCACTGGTTTTGGCTATACGCCAGTCGTAGCCATAGTGGATTATTCACCGTTTTACATAGTCAATCAGCATGAAGCCTTCTGTGTTCAGTAGATCACATTTGCAATGGTTAAGATATATTTATTTACTCGTCCAAACTGATTCAGAACATGAAAACAATCATTTTCGGGGTACTCCTATATTGTCCACTCTCATAAGAAATCAATGTGATTGGCCAATTCAGGAACTGAAACTAAATCTATAGCCAAAACTGGTTTTGGTGCATATTTTCCATACATAATATAGATTGAAAGCTTGTGTTTGACATATTCGTGGTATAAAATGGACTTCTCATAAAATTTTTAAATACATTTTCTATTAAGCTGGCCAAAACCGGTGCTTTTACCCTATGTGTTTTTAGGAGGTGAGCCTAAACTATAGCACGGGAGTGTAATAACAGTAAGCTGAGAAGCAGATTATGTCCTAGTGAGGACGTAATGCCAACAGGAAGAGGGAAATTATATCAGTTGGAAAGAAATAAATACCACACAAGAGAATGATAATCTGTTGGGTAAAATTTTGCTAGACTATCTTATGTCAGAATTTTTATCCAATTACAGTTATAACAGTTTCAAAATGGTGTCAGGTCATTATGCCGAAGTACGTTAGACAGATGTCTGATAGGCTGAAGTTTGTTAGGCCAAATGAATGGTTAGGCCGAGGTTCGTTCTTAACTTAATAGGAATCAGAAATTTTTTTTTCTTTTATTATAGGCTATTGTTTCTTCATTTTTAACTTATTTGGCCAAATGACCCGTTCCGGGTAACGTACTTCGGCTTAACGACCCAGGTAAAACTTAAAGATTACGCTTTTCTGACTAATTAAGGGATAACATGTTAATTCAACTCTTTCCCTTGATATATTATATGGCTCGTGGCACTACTATGGGTCAAAATCGATTTACAAATATTAATGAAAAATGTCACACACTTCAAATCATTTGTATACCTAACTACGCCCTGACATTAAAAACAAGATTAAGCTTTTGTTTTTTACTTGTTCCATGAGATGTACATAACATCGAAAATTAGGACATCCTGGTATAATTCAGATCCTGTTGTGATTGGGGAACCATCAAGCATTTTCCGAAATTTTTACCGTACTTTCAGCAGTCAAAGTTTGACATTTCCTATTATTTTGAATCGAACAAAACCTTACAATTTTCAGTTGTAAATAATCACTGATTTTTTACGTCCACTATACAAAAATTAACATTTGTTTTGGACATTCGCAGAAAGTTGATGTCGAATGGTGATGACTTTTTTTACTCTATATTTGATATGTGATTCAGATGTTTGTTATATTTTATCATCTATACAACTGCATTTTATTCATTTTATTAATACAGAGAAAAAACATCTCAAGTAAAAAAGATAAGATGGTGGCTGTCTAAAACATACAAAAATACTATACAACATTATTTTCTTAAAAATTATGACATAACTGGGCCTTAAAGGTTTACTAAACTGTTCAGCAGTTGAAAATTCGGTAAAAAACCACAGTGGTCCAGAAAGCAGTTTTACGCGGGAAGATGCATTTTGAGCTTTAGAATAAAACATTATATGAAAATGGTCTTCTACAAAGTTCTTTGTATTAGTTAGGCCCTTTGTTTGGAGTTGTTGGAAATTAGGGTGGTTCACATTTTAATAGAAATGGTGTAGCTAACTTTCTTATTTGTAGAAATTATAGTATACATGCTTCAACAAAGTTGTAGAATATTCAATTTCAGGCAACTTTGCCAAAGTTTTTTTTGTATCTCTTAAATTGACCGATTTAGAGCTTATTTTCAGCGGTGATGTAAGGTGGTCCCAATAAGACTCTAGCGTTTTCAATTCAAATATCTTATCAAAGTTGTCAATGAAACACTTTTAGAGCTTCGAAAAATGCGTAATGAGTGAGGAAACTCGCTATCTTCTTCCGTTTAGGAGTTATTGTCGTTTTCCTTACAAAAATGAGCCTAATTTGGTTGTGAATATCTCTGATTGAGGCAAATATAAAAAATGTCTATTGACGGCATTAAAAAGACGAAATAAAATTGTATATTATATCAAAAAATGATAGATGTTGTAACTCTAATAAAATGCCTTGAACAACAAAGGATAGCACAAAAACTTTATAAACTTTTGAACTACATTAGATATTAACAATCTTCTTGCATGAAAATTTTCATTTTCTTAAGCATAGCATAGCATAGCATAGACTGACTGTACATGTCAATGGTACATTGGTTTAATCCTCTGTGATTGATCGGAACTGGTAAGAATTGCACTACGATCCAAATGAATAAGGGATGGGAGTTTCCGCTTACTCTCGAAGTGCAATTTTAGCAGATCTAATATTATTGATCAATAACGGCGCCGGCCAAGTCCTTACAGTCAGTTGGGATGGGGAAGGAATGTTAGGTTGCAATGATTGTTGCTTCTAGAGACCGAGAATACCTCTGCATCTCCACAATCACCACGGGAAGGGTGTTTATTAGTGAGGGAGGAAAAGATCTGGGAGTCACCTCTGGTCGATGATGCGATCCATGGACAAGGGGGAAATATACGACTTATATTTAAAGCTAGTTTTGTATTTTTGTCTCGAGAAGTTTTTGGTAGAAGCTTTAAAATATACGTCAACATCTATAATGCCGAACAATTCAAAAGATGTTTTTATTATGACGAAAACTGAAAATTACACTTGTAGTGACGAACTATACATAGTTTGTTTGAAAATTACATATGAGTATTACTGTGCATGTGCGATATGGTAGAAGTTTTAAAAAATACGTCAACATTTACAATGTCGAACAATTCAAAAGATAATTTTTAATTATGTCAAAAAGAGAAAAATATATGTATGTTGAAATTGTATAAGAAAAAAGCATAATGCCGACACTTATAGTGACGAACCATACAAAGTTTGTTTTAATATTACTTAAAAGTTACGCTTTCAAGAAAATATGTGTTATCTCAAGCATGAAACGAACTCACCAGTTGATAATCCATCCTCGACTGAACACAAAACTGACACTGACAGCAAAACTTCTTGGCGTCCCGAAAACAAACCGTCTTGCTTGTGCCTTCCCAAATACCTATCCAGCAAGACGCTCCAAAAAAAAAATTCTTCGGAGACGAAAACACGCGCGAAACTGTGAGCAAAATCTATCTGACGACGCAAAACCGAACCGTCCTGCTTGGGCTTCACGAAGCACTCAGCATGAAAATTTTCATTTTCTTAAGTTCTAAAAGTCGTTCATAGACTACTTTGATGAGAAATCTGAAACCAATTTGAAGATTGTAATCGTATGTATTTTTCATTACATTGCATTTTGACAGGTACAATGATACTCTATGCCCAGGGAAGTCAAGGAAATTTCCATTACGAAAAGTTTCTGAACCGGCCGGGAATCGAACCTATACACCTTCAGCATGGCTTTACTTTGTAGCCGCGGACTCTTACCACTTGGCTAAGGAAGAGCTAACTAATAGAAAACATAATAAGTTATCAATGAGATAAACTGAATGTATAACAGAACATGCTATCAAACTGTTTTATCATGTTTGTTATGTTGTCTGCTTATTCAACCAATATGAAAACAGAAAATGTTATTAAATGCTAGTTTTCCGATAACTTATCTTGTTATCTTTTTGTTATTAAAATTTGATTGGGTTATTTATATTATACGAATTTCCACCTGTCCATAAATTACAGGAAATTCTGTTACTAAATTAGCATTTGTGTTATTACAAAATTTCAATTAAATTAGAAAATACTCTAATAATTTAATCAAAGTAATAACTTATTATGTGTTATGAACAAATGTATTAATTACTAAACTATAAAAGGTTCTGTGGTTCCCCATAACTGAATTTTAAAACTGTTTAACGTTACGTATGTGTTTTATAAGCTGCACATGTATCTTTAAATGCTCTTTGGTGAATTTTAACTTATTTTGTCATTATTTATTTATTTATTTCTGATTAAAAACGAATTTGAAACAGTTTTTGTTGTCATACCAAATTGGTTTCAATTCAGCTAAAATTTTCTCATTCAACGTAGAGTGCTTGTAACAAAAATGAAACACATTTTTTTTTTTGGAACAAGTTTTGATATAAATGCGGTACAATCATCGATCGAACACAACATATACCCTAGGGTGAGGCTTATTTTTTGAAAACTCTCTAAACCAAAAATTGGTGTGGTCTTCTGAATTCAAATCACATAAAGAGAGAAACCTCAAAATTTGAACCAAAAATATTAGAGGTGGCGCAAGTGGCTTGATGGTGAGTTTATAAGTTATTTATTATGATCTTTAGTAAAGTCTTCATAGCTTTGTTATTTTCTAACCAATTTTGCGGCTTACAGCATCATTCTCTTCATTATTTAGTTTATGAAAAGTTTGTAGAACATCAAATTTGTCTCAAATCAGAACAAGCCGTAGTTAAAAGAAGTTTTATCCAAAATTTTCCTAAACATACTAAAAATTACATTTTTACTGTTAAATTAAAGTCCTCTTGTAACAACTTCAAGTTGAAAAGTGCACATAATGCATTTTTAATGAAGTCAAAATACTTATGTCATCAAATTCGTTGATATTTTTTTTAGCTAAGACCGTTATAAATGTTTGAAAAATGATTAATCCCAGTTTAAGGTTTACTATCAACGTTTAACTGGCAAAAATAAAATATAAAATTTGGTATTTTTCTTTAAAAAAATTGAATTTTTAAAGAAAAATACCAAATTTGGCTGTTTTTGTTGTATAGCTTAGTCAAGATAATTTTTGAGTTAAATCTGTTGTATACTGCCCATAAAAGCATAACTGTCCCACATTGATTTTCGAACCAACACATTTTTTCATCGCTGTATTCATATTTCAATATATACTGCACTTGGCATATATAAATTTACAAACTTTTCATGCAAATGTTGCGGAAAAATATAAAGTTGGTGCAGACTAATATTAAAAAATAAAGTCATTACAGTCGATATATGAACTTTCAACCCAAATAGCAACTGCAAAACGTGAATTTTGTTCAAGTTTATATTGCCTATTTTCTCAATGCCTACTTTTTCAATATAGGACAGTTATACCTTTATGAGCAGTATACGATGTTCAAAACCAACTCAATAAGTTATTTAAGACTATAAGAATATTTGAAATTGGTTGAGTATTTATGAAGTGATGGTAAAACAAAGATGTTTTTTTTGTGTGAAATGAGATAAAATTTGGAGAACACTTATCTTAACTAGTTTTGAAAAATGTTCCATAAACTTGATTGATTGATACTAAAAGCTTTAGAATTGTAGAGAAAATAACAAAGGTATGGAGACTTTACTTAATTAAAATTAAATTCACCTTCAAGTCACTTGCACCACCTCTGAATCTTAATATGGTTGGGTCAAACTATGAGCTTTCTCTTTTTATTTTATTCGGTTTCAGAAGAGCACGCGAATTTTTGGTCTTGAGAACTTTTGAAAACAAAAGCCGCATTCTAATACACATCAAATTTCCTTCGCTGAATCAATAGAAGAAAAAGCAAAATTCTGCCTGGCTTAAATGTTCAGCAGAAATTTCCTGAATTTTTTAATTAATTTTCCAGATTATCAGTATTTATATGCTCAATTTAAGCATTTTTACCAATTTTATGCAATTTGGTTTGGTGCGTAAGCTTTCAAATAATATTGATACACACGAAAAGGAAGTTACACAAAATGAAGTTCGATTCCCATATTCATGAAATATGGGAAAATGAAGCATAAGTCAAAACAAGAATATTTTTTTAGGATGTTGGTTCAGAAGAGCCCGATATTGTGTAAGTTTGTTTTAGAGAGTATCTCTAAGCACAAAAATCACAAAATGTGTATTGGTCCGATGCATGCCTTTCCATCATCATCGCCCTCGCACCGCCAATCTGCAGATCAGGTATTTTGTCAACACGATCTAAAAAATAAATCAATTCACATATCGCTTGAGACAGCTCTGACTTTTGGGACCCGTTGAGCAGTGTTGGTAAAATAAAAGAAAACACACTGAAATCTCAACCACCGAGTTCGCCCGCGAGAGCAAACTCATATGAGATCTGTTTCGCAAAACTCACTCATGAGATTTTGATGCAAAATAAGTTGCTTACGTTCATGCTGCCAGAAATAGATTCATAAGACCAACGAAAATCTGGCAAAACCTCTTTTTACTCTTTGGTATATTTCTAGCAGAGAAAAGAAAAACAAAGAAAAAGAGATTTGCGTAAAAAAAAACTGTGAAAAAACTAGCCAATGAGACAAATCGGTGAGCCAACTCATACATGATGATTTGGCTATTAAGTTGTATGAGCTATAACTCAAGCATGGAAAACATGAGAAATGAGAATTTGGTATTTTCACAAAACTGGCGTTGAGTTTATTTTTTTGTCAGATTTTTCAAAGAAGTTAGACAAATCAATTGGATTTACTGCCATTGCAAAAAAACCTGGAGAGCGTGGGTCACAGTCGAGGATGGAGAGAAGCGGCCATGAGCCTAGTGAATTGGCGAAATATTGTTGGCGAGGCTTTATCAAGAAAGCCAAATAAGTCAGCTATAGCAAAAAACTATGAAATTTAGGGTGGCCTGGATTGGAATATGAGGGGTTCAAGTTAAAACAGAGTTGGTCGAATTTAGACCTTTGGAGAATTTTGTTCCAATATTTGTCTAGTACTGTCCTGGTAGGTGATAGCAAACAATTATCTCTGAAAGAAGCGTGTGAGAATTGATACAGGCTCTCACGAAAACATAAAACTTCTCATGCAGTTTATCGTACTTAACATATATGGTCTAAAAACTTTCACTAGGTCCGAATTGGACCATGTTTTCTTACATGTTGTTACGTTTAAAACAGAAGTAATGGCTTTTTCAAATCTCAACGATTTCAATAATTTTAGAAGTAAACGCATCTTATGAGTTATGAATTTCATAGAGGTTTTGAATGATATTCAATAGAATTCAAACCACTATGAAATTTATAACATTTGTTCCAAATGGAGCTGAAATTCTCAAAAAGAAACTTCTGCCTTTCTTAACTCCAAAACTCTGCACAGCATTTGATCTGGGTGCATCCAGAACGTTCCTGAGCGGTACCTATCGACTCGACAAACCACCCACAACAGATCTGGGAAAGCTATGATTCATTTGCATTTGCGTTCAGTCTCAGTCGTTGCCGTTGTCGTCCGCCGTTATCGTCTCGTACCGACATGAACCGTCGTCGTTGACAGAAATGCGAATGACGACAGGCGACATGTCATGATGTGCTAGCGTCCACAGGCAAACACATATGGATGGAGCCTTTTAGCCATAGGTACCTTACATTAAAGAGGTGGGTGGGATAGCACTATGGGCTATAAGTGCCCTAAAATCGAAAAAAAAAGATTTGTTCTAATAAGTTTACCCTGTAAACTTAGAAGAACAAACCTTTTTTTTGATTTTTGAACACCTGATCGTTCATAGTGATATTTCGTCCCACTCTTTAATTTAAGGTACCTTGTTTACCATTCCATATTTACTATACTATTCTTCTGTTAGGATATTCCAGGAACATCAGAGCAAAGTCTTTTGAAATTCGTGATGTACAGAGTATGCCAAAGTTAGAATTTATTGAATTTGATAAACTACATTATTGTTATGATTTTATACAGTTTGAGAGTTTACAGAAATCTGACTGAGAAAAATAACTTAATAAAATATTATTTTTTACTATAAGCCCTTTTCAAAATTTTGTCTCGAAAACTTTGTTTTTAAAAACAAAACATCAAATTCGTATAAATATAATATGAACTAGCAACAATATTTTTGACCACCAGGATACATGGAAGCAGCCCATAGTGAATAGATGGAAAATTACGGTGCAGTGTGACTAGTTTTACATTACCAGTGATGGTGTGCCGTCTAGTGGCCACCGGACTATGCTTTTTCGAACGGGATGAGATAATTGTCATCATTGAAAATGCGCTGCAGTCAAGTGAGGGCTCCGGTAGGCGGAGTCCGTGTTTTCAATTTTTAAATTACCAACCAAGGCCGGTGTACACCTGCCTGCGGCGGTTGCAAATGGTAATCAGTACTCAGAGATGAGAGGAAATTTTCTGCAAATTCTAGGATTTGGCTCTGTTTTGACTGAAACCGACTCTGAATTAGGTCATTCCATTTGACGTTGACTTGTCTGATGCACCATTTTAATTTCAAGTCACTTCCTCAACAAAGATATCGCGTCCAATTATTAGAACGAAAATTAGTTGGAAAACCGCTTTTATTGACTCTTTTACGTATTCGAACCCAGGATCTGAGAAAATATCCTGTAGCTTGTTTACAAGTAGTGGTTTCAAAACATGATTGTTTAACTTAAATCCCTTCTGGAGCAGACCCCAACATACATCGCTGCAGGTAGAGACAGAACCAGACTACATGATTCTGATGTTTGATGAAGTTTTGTTGAAAAGCTTCGGAAAGATTTGTGTGCGTAACTTATGATATTTTATATTGGTTCATCTCGTGGACTAAAAAGGTGTATTACAGATTACGTAAGTAACTTCTGTCTTATTGTACATATGTGAATGGACCAGAGTTGCACAATATCGGTCATATCAGCTGATGGCTGATGGACTAAAACTATCAATATCGATTGCAAACTATCAATATCACTTGGATCTGACAACCAACAGCTGTGATGCGACATCACACTCTAGATCACAATCACAGCAGAATGAGTGATCACGTGGTAATTACCCACGCTATTAATGTTTTTCAGTGACCAACACACAGTTTCAATTTGTCTGCAGCACTATCAAGAATATCGTACTGATAAATTGTTAATTTAGATGCTTAATTTTAGGCTAAACTTGGGCCATCAGTGATATCCATAGTCTATCGCCATCAATGCACTGGTGATGGAGTAGAGAGCATGACGTTGATGTGATATGGAATGATCCGAATTGTATCGCAGTCGGCCTGTACAAATCAGCAAATTTCGCGCGTTGATAGTGACAGCAAGCAACTCTGGAATGGACATGAAATGTGCTCTTCATATGAAGTTTAAACATTTCAAAATGCACACCAGATAAAAGAAGGTGTTGTCTCACTGAAATTCTCACTTCGCTGTCCAATGAACGCGTTCATCCCAATTATCAGACACCGTAAATTCTAATTTCAAAGTAAATATCCCAAGGCGCTTGGCAGTTTTGCCACTTTCATTTCAGCCTACCGTTAGGCGATTCATCATCTCTTCTTTCAATTAATTTGGCTTCCGTTTCGTGTGCCATGGGTTTCACACACTCTGCTGTGTAAACTCCTTGTTCAGGTTCATTGGTGACGGGATTTTAAAGATTGATGAAACGGAAGTATTTTTTTTGAATCCCTCATGAGTGGTGCACCGTTATGATACTTTGTTCGGAGGGAGTTTTTTTGTGCGATAATTACCCCCATTGAGCTGTGTTGATTTATCCCATTTGTTACGCTTCCATTGGCGATCGATCGATTAAAATGTTCAAATATTTAACGTGAACGTTTTTCTCCACCATTGTAGTTGATATTACCCTTCGGATGCTACCTATGTTTCGTTAGTGCGGTTCAATTTGCAAAAAAAGATTGAAAATCCTCTTTCCATATCTTTCTTATAATGCGTATAATGAGTATACAGTTCTGTCAAAATTTCAAAAAACGTTTCTGGTTTATATGAAAATTTATGTAAGGTTTGTGAAAGTATTTTTTTCTTATTCTTCTACTCGTATGAACTAATACATCCATTTTGATGCTGTTATAAATTCTTCTTCTTCTTGGCATTACGTCCTCACTGGGACAGAGCCTGCTTCTCAGCATAGTGTTCAATGAGCACTTTCACAGTTTTTAACTGGGAGCTATCCTTTCCAAAGTTGCCATTTTCGCATTCGTATATCTTGTGGCAGGTACGACGATACTCTATGTCCAGGGAAGTCAAGGAAATTTCCATAACGAAAAGATCCTGGACCGACCGGGAATCGAACCCAGACACCTTCAGCATGGCTTTGCTTTGTAGCCGCAGACTCTTATCACGCGACTAACGAATACTGGTATAAATTATCAAAACTTATTACTCAAGCTGTAATGAAGAAAGTTGTTGACGAAATAATTTTTTAGAGCTAATTTCATTTGGGGATTTTACAAAAAAAAAAGTGGTATAATCTAACATGCAGCTGATAAATACCGAACAAATTGATGGATATCTCTTTTCACATTCTTCGGATTGAAATGCTCTCTTCAGTAAATTGAAGAACGAGTTTTCGCTTTGAGCCGATAAGTTTGTAGTTTCACTATAGGGCTATCGTATTCAGAACATGTTTCAAAATTTCTCCAAAGTAGTTTTCGTTTTGGGGCCATCTTTAAATCATCTGAAAATTTTACAGATCTCCATTTCTATCGAAAGGGTTACAAGGTACATACAGGGGATTGGATTTTTAATTTATTTTTTTCTATTTTGAACCACCCTAATGTTGAACTCGCTTTTATAGGCGTGCCTGTGTCGGATTGAGTTACCCCCATTCGTAGATATCTACGAATGCGTTCAACCCTTTCAGCCCATTTCAACTCATTTAATTAATTACGTATATTCGATTGGCTTTCAGTTGAGCCTATGTTCCAAATGTGTTTCCGTCGCATTGTGGGCAATAGGGATTTTCTCTTCGTGCTTTGTGCGGGTGATGGGGAGATTTGTTCTATCTCGTGATGGGTGGTATATTATTCAGCGGATCGCAGAGCCTCTGGTATTCGTCCGGTTCCACTTTTGTGGGATTAACGAGACATCAATAGGTGGAGTAAACTGACTGAGATAAGTTACAGGGTGGCTATAGGATAACTATGCCGTTGTTCGAATAAGGTACGCGATTAGATAATGATGTCTGAAATATTGAGTAAGATTTAAACGCCTGGTTTTGCTATAGCCTTCCCAGGAACTTTTGAGTTTGATCACCGAGCAATTAACGCTTCAAACCGGCGATATGGTGCTAGAACAGAGCTTGTAAGTCGTTCAATAGTTTTATATTAGCACTTTATGTACGATTAGGTGAAATATAGGATGAGTTCATGAGTCCTCTCATGGCGTAGTGGTTAACGCGCCCCAACTAGAGATCGGGGAGTCGTGAGTTCGATTCTCACTGAGAAGACGTGTAACTTTTTCGCAAATCTTCACATCAATTTGTCCATCTTATCCAATTGCAAATTATATGTAATGTTTAGCTTTTCGGTAGTTGTTAATAAAACTACTGTTTTTCGATAATTAAATTTAGCTTAATTATTCATTTTGCACTTTATCGCCGAAATCGCATGGGCAAAGACGTATCGAGCGAAATATGATTAGCGATCGACTGAGTCACGCCACAACACGATTCATATTTCTTCCTGTCCCTCTGTTTGAAGTGAGTCTTCACCGGGCACTTATTTACACTATGGAAAATCCTCGTACATTTTCACAGAAAGGATTTTATTTCAATCGCACGCCGTAAAACTTTTTTTTATTCAAGGAATTTTGAGAAATTCCCACAACAATCGCATTGAAGTGAGCACGTAAACAAAGTTTTTCATTCGTACGCATCAATGTGTGTTTGATGTTTGGCGTAGAAATCGATTCCTTTGATTGTGGTTGTTTTCGCTGCACTGTGAGCCGTCATGCATTTGTTCGGTGCTTTTTATATTTGGGCAGTGTTTTGATGTAACCAATGAATTCAAAGGGAAATTCACATATTTTATCATGCTGAAAATGAAAATGGAGAGGGATTACCGAAGAACTAAATGATCTAATCAAACATTTTTTTAACCTTGAAGTGGCGTATTTTGATCACTAAATCACAGTGAGCCGTTAGATATGACACTAATCAAAACCGTTTACGACTGACATGGAAATAGATACGACAAATGTAGACAAAGGTAGGTATCGGTTTGGCATCGGTTTGTTTCAGCATCATTCACTGCATTATTGGGAAAATTGTAGGTTCCTGGATATTAGCACATCACTCAATGGAATTTAAATTGTTTTAGTTTATCAATTATTCCATGGTCAAGATACAATAGAGTTCTGTTTGATCTTTCGACTTTGACGTTTGCTCCTGCGGGAGCGAGTGACGAGGGCAGGATCAAACATGTCGCGCGTCGGTCGAGTGAAGTGAAAAAGTTCCGCGATCGGTTAGTTCTGTTTGATCTTCCGACCTTGACGCTTGCTTCTGCGGGAGCGGGTGACGAGGGCAGGATCAAACATATCGCGCGTCGGTCGAGTGAAGTGAAAAAGTTCCGCGATCGGTTAGTTCTGTTTGATCTTCCGACCTTGACGCTTGCTTCTGCGGGGGCGGGTGACGAGGGCAGGATCAAACATATCGCGCGTCGGTCGAGTGAAGTGAAAAAGTTCCGCGATCGGTTAGTTCTGTTTGATCTTCCGACCTTGACGCCTGCTTCTGCGGGAACGGGTGACGAGGGCAGGATCAAACATGTCGGGTCGTGCGCCTATTTTCTCTGAGTGCTTTTATATAGCCGAGCAAACGAGTTAAGCTGAATGTGGATTGTTGCTGCTCAGTCAAGGATGACGGATCAATTGGTGAGCTCGTTTCATGCTACTATTTCTAATCTATAAAATAGATAGGACGTAAGTATGATTTTTCAACAAACTATGAATGGTTCGTCACTGTGAGTGTCGACATAAACTCTAATTCATGAACATTTTTTTGTTTTCAAAACACCCCTTTCTTTTTATCTTTATTTTTGTAATTATAAAAAAAAACTTTGAATGGTTCGACACTACAAGTGTAGACTTGCGAAAGGTTCACTTTATTCAACAAACTTTGGATGGTTCGCCACTGTAAGTGTCGGCATAAGAATAAGAGTGTTCTATGATGTTCCAGCCAATCGAGTTTTTGTTTCTTTTCAAAAAAGTAAAATATAATAACACATGCTTTCGTCCTGACAGCTGTAGGAATGTTACATTCAGATATTTGTTCAACAAACTTTGAATGGTTCGTCACCTCAAGTGTCGGCATAATTTTCCTTTACATAGAAATTGTTCATATCAAATGAAAATATTATATTTTCATAAAAGCATATTTATATTTGACAAAAAACTATTTATCATGGTCTAATCACTTATCAAAGTGAATCCTTTGACCCAACGATCCTCCCCATTAACAAACATCCTTCCCAGTAACCTTTGTGGAGATGCAGAGGCAAACACGGTCTCCAAATAGCAAAGGTTACACACTAACATTCCTTCCCCCAATCCCACCTGACTGCAAGGACGTGGCCGGCGCCGTTATTGACCCTGTATAAATAGAGGCACTGAATTATGCACACTGAAGAAGATTATGGTCAATCCCAGCCGAACTTCTAGTTGATTCTTTGTGCATTTTCACTGACTTCGGTCAATCACGGAATAGCAACCATTGATATGTGTAGTCAGTCTAAGCTAAGCTAAGCTAAGCTATTCCATGGTCAAGATACAATATTGCAAACAACATCCTAAATAAGGACGGTTCATTTTTTAAGTGGACACCTTGTTAATGCTACATCTATTTTATTTATTGATAAAATCGTAATCGGTTTTCTGTGCGTCGTTCAACTATTATTATACAATTTTATGAAAATATAAAATCTTACAATATGCTTTTGGTTGAAGGAATAAATAGTTATTCCAAAAACTCCTCAGAATAACAGTTCGTCAAAGTTAAGCATTATTTTTAGTATAAAAAAAACCCTCATTTTTATGAAGAAATTGAATATTGGTATCGTTTACTATTCTTTTGAAGGTAGATCTTAAGAAAAAATAATAATATTTCACTATTTTCTGACATTACGTCACTCTAGTGATTTATTCTTTATGATCAAATTTACTGACACATCATCCTTTCACTCCCAATAAAAAAGTAAAGTAAAAAGCGTGTTAAAAATTTGTTTAGATTACTAAAGAAACTATAAATTTTACTTTTAATGGTCAAGTTTTGAAACATTTCATACTTTTAAAATCATGTATGCATATTTATCGATCTACAGCAAACTGTAAGCGTTTTTCTCCGAATATTTTGATAGGTAATCTCAGAATAACACATTATGAAAATAATGGACGGAAAATAAATTCGGCTTCATTGCAGCAGTGTTTCCAATTTTGATAAATGTCATTGTGCTTTGAGCGATCTTCTGAAAATAAAGCATTTGTTTTTTTCTATTGTGCTCAAAATATGACGTGGGAACTAAATTATCAACTCTCTGAAGGCGCAGGTTATTTTTCATGCTAATACTATATTAGTACTTCCATCAGGACGTACTTTGAATCTTAATTCTACACATATCAGTTCCATTTAAATTTAAAATATTTTTCTCTTTGAAAAATTGATGAAAAATGATTTCGAGATATCTGGAAAATTGTTGCTCCAAAAATAGCTTGATATTTTTCATCAGGCCTCTGATTGATGATACTTTCGAAGCTGGTTCTTTTTTCTGAAAATATAAAACATAGATTCAGCCAAATTCTGATAATCATTGATTTAGGTAACCTAAAAAAAATCTACCGTTCTATTAGGTTTCATTGAGTCTTATAAGTATGAAATTTAACTATTTTGGAGGCTTTTTATTATCACAATATTGTAAAACATTAGTCGAACAAAGTGCAGAAAACCGATTGCGATTTCATCGATAATTCAAAAAGATATTGAATGTACAAGGTGTCCACTTTATAAAATGAACAGTCCTTATTGAATGCAACAAGCAAAATGACTCCATTTAAATGACCTTACACTGATAATTATGTCATAAATGATGCACATCGAGCCATGATTATTTGCATATTTTTTGTCAGAATTTTAAGCGCAGAAATGTGTAAAATACTATTCTCGTTTGCAATTTCACTTCTGTAAAAAACCGTGCAATAATGGCTAATGTTGAATGCTAGCTCATGTTTTAGTTTTATTCAAAATTTCTAGCATTTAAGAATGCGATAAGGTAGTCTGCGTTGTTTCTCGTTGAATATCCAGATATAACTCATTCTACTTGATAGTCAGAAAAGACTACGTACCATGTGAGTTTAAGATTTTTCTTGGCGTGAATTGTTTTTTTCTTTATATACGAGGAGAATATCATGTATTGACCTGCCCTTCCTCAAGGACAGAATCTAATACGAAATACCATCAGATATGTTAAAACGAACGTTCTGATATCTTCAAATAAGAGCTGAATGAAGTTTGGGAAATATTATTGCAAGCATTTTGGTTTGGTTCATAAAACAGTTGATGTCCAAGAAATAACCCTATTTGAATGTCGGGTGATATCCCTGAAGGAATATAAGACGAAATACCTGAAGGTTGCTGGTGAGAAATTCATGAATGATTTATTATTATAATTCTCGAAGGAATGCTTTGTGAAATACTTTGAAGAATGCCTGAAAAAATCCTGTCTAGCATGAAAATGTGATTGTTTGTGAGCTGCCGAAAATTGTTAATATCATGACAATTCAAATCAAACAATACGTTTACAGTGAAAGTAGTTTTCGTGAATAATGTTTAGCATCAGAGTTGCTCATGATTGATAAGAATTTTTTCCTCATTTCATATATATGCTATTCTTTGATCTTTAAATTTACTTTTTGCGTCCCAAAACAGACATCGCATTACTAATTCAGCAAGGTTTGAGTAAGAACCATACCCCGGAATCTTGATGTAATGTTCATTGTGATAGAGTAAGGTGGGGCAAAAGTTCGACCTTAGTGGTATAATCAAAGTTTCCAGAAAAACAATAGCAGCTAAAACAAAACAAATACCATACAGTGAACCTTTCACATATTGGCTATAATTTTGCTGAACAAACTTGTGTCAAAATATTTACCCATTTTTAGTTATAACAGTTTCAAAATTGATTGTCTTATTCGAACTTTTGCCCCACCGGTGGGGCAAGAGTTCGAATCTAGTGTGGGGCAAAAGTTAGCTGGCCAAAACACAAAATTTCGATCCTTTTATGACAGGCATACTTTACACCAGCCGTAAACTTAAGTTTGACGAAAAAAAAACACTAAATTTTCATCAAAAAATTACCCAAAACCGGGTTAATTGTAATATACTCAAAAATATCAGTTTTTCGCAAAACTAAGTAGAAATGTAAAATTTTGGTGACAGTTTTCACACGATCAGACTAATTTAACTAAGTTTGAAGATAATATGTGGATTTTAGGCAATTTGCAAATTTTTCCTTGATTTTATACATAGGTCGAACTTTTGCCCCGCTGATTCGAACTTTTGCCCCACTATGGGCCAAAAATTGTTTTCAAGCATTTATGCTAAAACGAATACACCTCAAAGCAACGTTATGATAGGGCTAGAAACGCCCTTACATAAAATATTGCAAAAGGTTTTATCTTCAATTGGTTCCATGCAACGAAAGTTTGACCAAAAATTACAATATTCACGTCGAAAAACAACAAATATCCATAACTTTTCCAAATCTCAATCGATTTTTATGATATTTGGATTGAAAGTCTCTTACTTGAATAGCATTTGAACCACCGTGACATATATAAGATTTGTTTTGAATTGAGCTAGAAATCTTAAAAAGAAACTCTTACCCCACTCGAACTTTTGCCCCACTTTACTCTAAATGTTGAACGATTGTCGAGGGAAGATTTATACATTATTTTTTTTAACTCATTTGGGCTAATAACACTTTCGGCCCAATGACTCATTCAGCCAAACATTTTTTGGTCTAACATATTTCGACCTAACATGCGTCGGGCTAATTACCCAGTACCTTAATTTTAAGGTGAAGATGAATCGAATCCAAACTTCGGATTTTCAAGAGCACAAATCTGAAGAACCAAACACCCGTATGGTCTGAAAATCGTTTAGTCACCACCAGCGAGTGACCAATCGGATGTTTGCTTCTGCAGATTTGTGTTCTTGAAAATTTGTGGTTTGGCTTCGATTCATCTTCACCTTAATAGCATGACATGGTATTCGTTTGTCATTTTTTTCTGCCCGGGAAGGAAGCAAAAAAAAATAGTTCAGCTTTGTGCACTAGTAGAAAATTTCAAATAAAAAGACCAGAATTGTTGGTTCACTATTTCTTCAGTATTGTTTACATTTGAAAACGTGAAGGGCAGACGTCAACCATTGCAACGGTGGCCATCTTTGAATTTTGGTTGAAAATTCACTCGAACCGAACATATTGAGACTTTTGGACTGACCAAACGAAGATATCCAAATAATTACCTCCAAACGTTTCTCCATTTCAAAGTTTGAACCGTGTATATCGTAAATTTTCATGTGTTGACCCAAAAAAAGCGAACTTCATCCATTAGTACTCCTCGTTTAACGGCTCATCGGCTACGCTCTTTAATTGTTTCAATTATATCCGAGGGGCATACTACGGTTATTGTATCCTTTTTTTGCCAAGCGGTTATTTGAGTTGCTGCAGACATAACTGGAAAACACCAAATGATAAGCGGATACTTTTGTCTGCTATGCTGCACTCTTAAAAAATATTAATTTTACCGGCAACTGAATCGTAAAAGCACTTAAATATTTCGTGACTCAATCCTCAATATGACATATTTTTTTGTTTCTTTTGATGTATCATAATACCACGATTATCAAACATAATAATACATTCGATTGCACATACAAAAACAGCTTAGCACACAATAAAGCATAAATGAAGAGTAAGACATGTCGCGAGATTTGAATTCGAGTTTCAAAAACTGTAAAATTACATGATTTTCACTTTGCTTGAGCAGGCACACGACCGCTGGGCGCTGACAGTTGAGTTCAGTTTTTTCACAGAAAAGATGCAAAACGAAATACGATCCGCCGGAAAGTCGTTCTTTTAGTGTTTTACATAATATTCTCGCGAATTGTTGATAGAATTATTCGTGTTATTGTTCGCCCAGTTTGATTTCACAAAATTTTTGTTACTATCGGTGCGCGAGTGATTTCCATCCAACCCTCCAGTTGAAATGCTGGTGTGTGATGATGTCAGGTGATTTTTTGAGCTGGATTTGGAGTGCGTACAGAATAAGTGGATGTGGCAGCAAGCAAGACTTACCATAATTTTTCGTGAGTCAGTGAAAAGTGAAAGAGATCTTCTTATAAATCTGTCCAATTGTCAAACATAATGATGATGTTTGCAGATCAGATCAAATTGAATGTTTGGTCACTAGTCTGACCACCGCTCTAATTGCATGCATTTTGGTATTTCTGCCGTGAAATTTATGGGACTACACATTCAATTCGTGCACGAGTAACGCAACCAAATTCAACATGATGGGATCGCTTTAACTGGTAAGTAATAGTGATGTTCAATGGCTGCTCAGTGCAATAAAATCCAGCGCGTTTATCAAGTAAATTATGTGACAACAAAACCTCTAGAGCGAATGCACGTCGTGATGTAAAAGTAAGTTTGAAACCTTACTTCTATGTCACGGCGTGTATTTTTTTTTTGGTTTTTCAGTGTCATGTAATTTTAAGAACGGACGTAAAATGAAGTCAAAAGGTTCGCTTCTTTTATGTGCATCTAACCGAACTTAATTTTACATGATATTTTCCAAGTGTGTGGTACGGCTTATTTGAAGCGATGAAAAAAATATTGTATGGGAATTAATGTTGCAGCGATGGAGCAAATATCGTGAACGCTTTACTATGCTGTGTATGTGTGATTTTCAGCTTAAAGCTAGCGATTTTGGGTTCCCTTTATTGGCGCTTGGAAAGATTTTTTTTCGTTTTGTGAAAAGTGGTGGGGACTTGTTCATTTCGTAATTCTTAGAAAAAAAAATCTTTGCTATTATTTTCCTCTATGCTTATTGCTAGCTTATCTAATCGAACTCTTGTGCATGGTGGAAGATGCCCGGGAGCTGGTGTCCATCTGATATTCCTCCATCTGGCAGAATATCACGTACCTGTTGCCGAAGGCCGGGCAGAGGCAAATCGGTTCGGATTTTTAGAGGATTAGGTGGTGATTGCGAGTTGCGAAAATCAAGTGTGGGTGGAATGTAGAAGATCAATTTTCGGATTGGGCGACACCACGGCAGACAATGGGGTTGTTAAGTTGTGATACGCGGGAATGGAATAAAAAAGATTGTCGAACACGAAGGTGAATTAGAACAAGGGACACGCGACACGTAGGGTCATTCATGTGGGTGTGGTTGACATCGTTTGGTTTTTCAACGATTTAGTGGACACTTACCTTGCTGGAAGGATGAGAGTTTCGAACTCGGTAGCTAGATGACGTCGAATGATGTTCTTCGAAGGTGGAATTCCGAGTGCAGTTGCCATGGTGTCACCAGAGAACGAAGGTTCCAGCACTACCAATCCGCCGTGAACTCCGCTGTCTGAGATTTGAAGAATTCCCTTAGTTGAACAACATCTTAAAGAAATGTATAAATCGTGCAAACCTTTCAAGTTGTCAGCATATTCTCCGAGATCTATCGAACGCGCCCAACGGATGAACCGCTGATTGGTCCACACGATCGGATCGGTGTCTACGTTTTCGGATTGTAACCGTCTCATGGCCAAGGCTTGTCGGTCGTACTTCATGATTCGTAGAACATGGATACCTGAGAAAGGATTTACGGCAACAATTACAATAGTATTCATAGTTACCCTCCGATGAACATACCGTGAACTATACTGGCCTGATGGAACTTTCTGGTGACCCCTAGATACTTTTCCAGTTCTTTCTTGGACAGCGTATCCAACATCCGTGCGTCCACTAGCGAGTGCATGAACGATTCACCATACTGAGGAAGACCGATGTCCGGAAGCCACTCGGAAGCTACCCACCTGCAATAAAATGAATACCAAACTCTCCAATCATCACGACTCAATTCATCCCTATCCCCAATACTCACGTATGTCCCAGCTGCCCGATAGTCGGATATCGCACAAGCTCTGGTCTGCGCTGCTCTTCAATCGCCAGCCGTAGTTTCTTCCGGTGCATTGGATGACTCGTTCCCAACCCGCTTTCCAATTCGGCGTCACTCAGTTCCAGCAAAACCTTACCACTCTTAACATTCTCTGCGCATCGTGCACTGTACTGTGGCATCCCCAGAGCAACCTCCAACCAGGCCAGCACTTGCGATGCCCTCCAGCGTTCCATCGGCATCGACGAAGCTTCCCGCAGCAGTCGTAGCTTCTCCGCGTAACCTTCCTCGGTCAGGGGACTCCACTGGAAGTCGGTAGCTTCTGCCTCCGCCACCGGGTTGCTCTTGTTGCGATTTCGGTTGCGGGCGAACACCCGTGATATACTTCCCCAGGTGCCACCACGGCCACTTCGGCCGGTCAGACCCATTCCTCCACCGGATGATGAGGAAGCACCGCCAGTCTTGGCTGATTGTGATTGCGCTTGCTGTTGCTGTTGTTGCAGTCTTCTCGAAAAAGTTTGGTTCTCATTCTCGACCGGAGAGCCTAGCTGCTCGACGGAACGGAAAGAGCTGCGAATGAGAAGACTTATAAAATTTCAAAGGCTTGAGGTTCGATATGTAGACTTACTTCGCAAGTGCAGTGTTATCGACAGATCGTGAGTAGGCTCCGGCGTTCAACGGAGACAGTGTTGGACTACGTTCCTTTGGTGTTCCATCTGTGAATGAACAAAAATCCTTAGTCTCGACCTCGACTTCCCTTCCTGCCCAACTTACATTGATACATATTATGATGGCTAGACACTAACGATACACTATCCGAGTCCACCTGTATGCAAGGCCCGTTTTCGCACGGCCCATCACTGAGATTCAGATCACCTGCCGCACTCTCCCGATCGCTGCTTCCTGCAATGAGCTCTGGTGAGTGAACACGATGGTTCGTTAACTACGTTTGCCACTACAAAGGATCAAGGGACAGAACATCTGTAACTTACCTCGAACTCCCGAATCGGCACTACACGAACCCCGATCGCCAGGAGTGCCACTAATGTTGGAGTATCCTCCGGTAGTTGTCTGGTTGTGGGTCATCAATCCGGAGGGTGGAGTCAGTGGAGCCGCTGATACGAGGCTCTCTTGGTCGGACATGCAACCGGACAGCTGCCGCCGAGCTTCCTGCAGCTGTTCCTGGGTTCGCTGCAGCTGAATGTCTCGGGCGTTGAGTTGCGCAGCCAACGCTATGGACCGTTCGGCTTCGTCTCGGGCATGTTTGAGTAGAGACCACCGCTCTCTTTCCCGCTCGGTGTTCTGCTTGGCGCTATTATTCTCAGTCTCCCGTATTCGTTGCTCGAAGTTGCGGATAAAATTTCTCAGTTCTTGCTCTTTGTCCTGGAGTGAGGAGCACAGCTGCTTGACCTGTATCAACAGGTCGCTTTTATCCGACCGAAGTTTCTTGCGTTCCAACTTGAGACCTATTACATCAGATAAAACACTTTGAGCTCAAACGAACACGTTGGTAAATTCCCAACACTTACTTTGGATCAACTCCTTCGATATCCGAAGCTCGTTTTCGAGCTTCTCGACACGTCCGCCACTGTCATCGGTTGATTGTGCGTCGAAGCTGTTGTTGTCGGACAGCAGATCCACTCCTCCCACGGCGCCTTCCGGTGAATTTTGTAGGAGCTTTTTCAGTCGAGTGATTTCCGCCGTCAGACGTTCGTTCTCCATCCGTATTTTGGTTGTTTGCGGTGATTCTGTGGAGTTTATTAATGTTAATATATAAAGAGGTTTGCAGCTAAAAATCGTTGACAAGTTTTTTCTTATTTTCGCAAATTTGCGATAATGAATTTATTCATTATCTATAAGTGCAGTGATCATGGGCAGCTATATAATTATTTGCTGATTTTTAGTTTTTCGAGTTCCATAATCTCCCAGAATCATCCAACCCCCAAATATAAAAAGTAAAATATAATTTATATGATTCTAAAGTGAAGAAAAATGTTCTGAATGAGTTGACAAATATTCTTCAGTAGTTACGTTGTTTTATTTTGTACAACAATAGTAGGAAAACCTAATTTGTAGTACCGTCGTTGGGGGTGAGAATGGGTCAAAAAGGGATATGTACGATTCATTTGTTGAATAAATATCGCAATTTAACTCCAATAAACTTCAAATTTGGTGTGTATGTACTTTGATAGTACATTAACAACTATTCAAAAATTAAAGAAAAATATTTATGCACAGCGGCACCACAAGTGAATGAAAAATGACCCAATCTCACCCCATAGAGGGGGTGACATTGGGTCACTGTAATTAAAATAACTTGTTTTTGAGAATATGATTGCAAAACCATTCACAGCTGAAAAAAAATACGATGCAAACAAGACGAAAAGATATCTAAGATGTTTCACAAGTTTGATAAACCCACTTAAAAGAACGATTATACCAAAAAAATAAAGAACTTTGAGAAAAAAACATGTAAACCCAACAATTATCGACAAGTTTACATAAATTTTCTTGTTTTTTTCCTCAAATTGTCTTCAAAGTCTCATTCCCATTGCCATAAAGCCTTTTCAGTTTCCCCAAAGGTGTACTGAAAAGTGACTATTTTAAACCTTTGCAAATAGTTAAATTTCGATGCGGCATTCCACGATCAATACATTTCAGGCAGATATTGACGTCATAATCCCGGTATTTCAGCGATCCAACTCATTTGTCTGCCGTGAGATGTTTCTATAATATAAAAACACTGATAAATAAATAAATTAAAAAAAAAATCCATTCGATACAATTTTACGATGTTGCTGGGCACGAAACACAGTTGCTGGTTTGAGAAGTTGTCGTTATTCAATGCACGGAATACTCAAGTAGACTTGTTTGATGTTTCAGAGATGCTGTATTTAGAAAGAATAAGCATATCTTAATCAGAGAGGCCCAGATAGCCGTAGCGGTAAACGCGCAGCTATTGGTGGAAGAATTACAATGGAATATTCCTCGTGAGTTTTTTGGAAGCCTTCGTGAAGGATTTTTACTGGATTTAACAAACTACGAAATTTGTGAAATTCGTGATTATTGCGAGCGTCATTACTTCGGTACACCAAGCATTTGCCCCCTATAGGCAGGCTTGATAATACTCCTCAACATCACCAGTGTTCGGTAAAATACTCTAGAGCAGTGTGCTGCCTTTGCCTCTTTGCGAGGGAGTGAAAAAATGCTTAGCAGAGAGGCAACGAAAAATGAGCGAGGAAGATGCAGCACAAATCACACCAGAGTAAAATTCCACCAAAAAAGGTGCTCTCACAACTCTCCGAGGACTGTCTTGTTCAGGCGGCAGACCCAAGAGTTCTTTTGAAGTGTGAGTAAAGCTGAGCATCGCAACAAGAGAGAAAGAGAGATAGAGAGAGAGTACCTGAAAAAATCCCCGCATTTTTTTGCACTCTCATTCGAATCGCTTGAGGATCTGTGTTGAAAATTTAGAGTTCAGATTTTTCTCCTCACAAAAAGGGCAAATACGACACTCCTTTTAGCATCGCAGAGGAGTTTCTATCGAGCCTGTCTATACGCCGCCTCCAGAAGAAAATCCTTGCCACACCAATGAGTACTGTGTTATTTGAACTGTCCGAACGTTTCAAATTCCGGACACCCACCTTAATTTACATGCAGAATGTAAAAGACGTCACTATTATGAATTCTAGGCGAAGTAAAATGATAATTTAGTCTAAAAACACCGTGAAGAAGGCCATTGTCTGACTTTCGAAGTGAAAACGCAAAAAGTTTCATCACAAACCTAATAAGGATTACTCTAGATTACCCGAATAATTCATCTAGTAGCGTTTTGTCTCAAATTCCGAACAAGACTCGTATTACGCGTAAATAATATAAAGTAACACTACTCAGAATATTAAAATGTTAACGAATACCGTGTTTTTTTAACATTCCATAAATAGCTACAATAAAAGCATGGAAATAATCTAAATCAGATACCCTACTCTTTGAAAACTAGCTATTATTGATTGAATTTTGCATATTTGACTTCTTCGATTTAAAAATCAATAAGTATTGCTTTGGGTGTCCATACCTAAAATTTTTAGCAAATCACAAGTCTTGATGGCTGGTAGAAAGCCACTCGAATGTTTTAGTGCATCTTTTTCTACAAACATAATGGTGTTGTAGAATTCGCTTAACAAAATATAGTCAATGTGACCTGACATATATTGAAATATTAGATCTTAAAATGGCAGTTGGTCATTCGATAAAACTATCCTCATGATTCATACAGAAAGTTTAATATATTAAATCAGAAAATTACCTCTAATATAAATGTTCAAAAACAGTTTTAACGAAGAAAAAAAACATCTAATAATAATGCGGTGTATGTAACGTTTCTAATATTTTGTACCAAACGCGTAATCAATAAGCTGAAGAACAACAATTTCAACGTAATTGTATAAATGAACGTATAATTTCCCTTTTCATTTGATTTTGGTGACAAGCATAAAAAAATATTGAAAAATTGAGATTGAAATTGCTGTTGCAAGTTACTTCACAATGATTGATAATATATTTTCACTTTTGTTAAGCATTTAGGCGTGAAATTAACAGTACTTCTGCCTATTACTTTCGTATACTAATAATTACAGTAACTGATAGTAAATACCTCGAACAACTTGTTTGTACCATTTGTACTAGGAACAATTTTCAGTTTCGTTTTCATAAGATAAAAAATGTAATAAAGTTTTCACCTCCAGCAAACAAATAAAAAAAAACTATACTCAAATCCTCTTCATAATCTTCTGTTTTATGTCCAAGGTAAAAAAAACTGTAATAAATTAACATAATTATACTCTACGCTACAGAAAACGTCAATTCGACGACAAGTCAATGTGTTGCAAGTTACATCGTTTGACGGTACATCAAGTATTTTCATCCTCATTCAATTTGCGAACCCGCGATTACGATCATGAAAAATGAATTATATTCATACGGAATTTTCCACCTCCACATGTCACCAAGTAAACCAACAATACTATCGACTCACCTAGATCTGTCACACCGTTCTTGAACAGGTTATCGCCACCCGAATTATCACCGGACTGCTCCTTGCTCCCACCTGTGCTGCTCTTTTCACTCTGCGTGGGCGAGATCTGCTGTTGACCGGAGTTCAATTTGTTACCAATTTGACCAGCTATTCCACCGCCTTCACCCGGTGGACTTACTCCGCTACCTGAGGAACCACCTCTCACCAGTTCAGCAGCAGCAGCAGGGCCATTGTCACCACCTCCGCCTCCACCGGAACTACTGATGCTGCTTCCACTGGTTCCGGTGCCCGAGTTTGGACCCCCGGTTGTGCTGGTCGAATTCGATTCCAAGCTGCTGTTGTGACTACTGCCATTGTTATTGTTGTTACTGTTGGCAAACGACGAGGCTGGTGCCGACGTGGGCGTTCCAGATGATTCGAATGGCTTCGTTAATGGCTTTGCATTGTCCAGCGACAGGATAGGCCGGAATGGTCGGGCACCGGTGGCCGGAGCGGTTGTCTTATCGGTGGCCGTATCCAGCGAACGGGTTTTCTGAAAGAGACACACGGAGAATGATAGCAAAATGTAAACTCTTTTGGGTAAACACTGGGAGGTTTATGGCCAGGGGGGTCACACCTGCCGGTGTGATATGTTGCAATAGAGATGATATTTGAAATTCTCTTTGGGGGAACACCAGGGTCGGATTTACAAATGTGGTGATCCGAGGGCCAATGCTAAGGGATGGGATAGAAGATAATCAAGCACAGTTCGAACGAAACGTGTAAATTTCTGAGACATATAATGCACATAATAGGAGCGTGGAATATCATGGATATTTACATGTTATGTCATGTAAACTTCAATTATATGTCATGTAACCCAGTGGATTTTGTGTGATTACATGACATATAACACATTTTTACATGATTTCAGACTTAAATTTACATGATGCCATGTTTACATCGCATAAATGAAGTTTACATGACGTGTAATCTTCCTTATTTTTAACTGTGATAGTTTATAATCAAAACTAAGAAGTGAAATTTACAATATTTTTCTATAGAACATTTTAAAGAATATAGTATATATTTTTGTTTTGTTTTTTTTACCCTGGTACAATTTTCAAATAAGGCCCTGGCGAGAACCCATCCAAGCATTTTGTTCCCGATGACCACAAACAATTCGGGTACGTCCAAGCAGAACGGCTATCGGACAGTTTTCACAATTGTCTACACCTGAAACCACACATTTCATTGTAACGAACGGCATAAAGAGGGATTTTCCTTCAGAGAGATTCGATTCGAAATTCATAAACATGCACCACAGGTAGAAAAGCCATTGCATCCATGCGGCAACGAAACTAGGTCATCTGCAACGTTGATTGGCTCCTCTGCGGCTGCCTACAAGTTTCCGTACTGTGACGTTATTTCTTTCCCAACACCTTTTCCGCCCCGCCCCCGCTCGCTCTCTCAAAACAAACAAATGTACAATTCCGTGTTTGCAATAACGATGTCCACATTTCACTACCATGCGTTTTCCAACTTATCAACCAGGTAAAGGTGGGTAACTTCAGTAGGGTGTCCAAGAAAAATCAATGTTCGAAAAGCATTTTTGAAAAACAAATCAACATTCTAAAAATTCGTTCAGATGTTCAGTTAAATGGATTTATGAAAAAATGACAATTTTTTAGGGATGAGCCCCTCCGATTTTTCCAACTTTGGTATTTCTCTGGGACACCCCAAGCTACAGTTTCGGGGTCCAATAATGATGGTCGATTATCGGAATGGGTGTTCGTTTTTCCTGCCGGCCATTGTTGGCTGGCGCTTTCGCAATGAAACTTGTGCTTTCCACTTCGCTGGAGGCCGGAATTCGACCATAATTTAGCGAACCGGCTCCAGTACGGATGGCATCTAATTAATGTTAATTAGGCTCTATTTGGCTCGCAATTAACGACGAATTTGGTGTCGATTGTTAACTGGCAGGTCGTTATGGGCTTGAGAGAGAGAAAATAGTTTTGATATTCGCAAGGTAAAATGTGGCCTCAATCATCGAAGATTTTCGGATTAGTCCTTATCAAATACATATTTTAAGCTACATTAGAGCAATGGTGAGTTTATATTTGAGGAACATGCGTTCATTGAAAAAAAAAATTTCAATTCAAGAGCTGACTCAATTGAGCTTGAGGATGATGGACTGCTCGCAATTGCTACAAGAACAAACAGATGCTACTTGGGATCAGTTGTATCCTCATTACACTTGATTGAATGTGCTTGAGTATGATGACCTAAACGTGAAACAAATTACCGTAAAACGGGGTAACTTTGATAGTTTTTTCGAAGAAAACTTCAATATTTATGCATGCTGTTTCAAAGAATTTCAATTTATATTTTTAAAACAAGTACTGACATCCTAGTTATCGATTGCACTTGATAGATTGCCAAAAGGTTTATTCTGAATGGATATATAATTTTTCGTGTAATCGAAAGTCGGTTTTCTGTTTTGGGGTAACTTTGATAATGGAGTATAAATCGAACAAGATTGAATGAATTACGGAACATGTGTAGGGCGTTGCATACCTGTAGGCGTTTAACGCTATATGGAAATTTCTGACTAAGATTACAAAAATGGTCCCAGTTTGTGAAAACGGTTTTCGCTAAGAGATTTGAGACCGAATTCATGTTCTACTATAACTAGACTGTCATGGGTAAGTGACAAACCCATTATGACTTTATCAAATAATGGTCGTAGAACAGATTGTTTGTAAGCGTTGCAAAAATGCTAAAATCTTGTAAATTTTTAATATTTGCATAAATATCCTCAAATGCACTTGATTCCAACAAAAATAGCTTTGACATGAAGTGTCATACTAATACTCTTTACTTTTGCATTCGTTTTTCTTAACTGGTTGACAGAAACTTCGTTATTTCGTTTAATATATTGGGGGTCTTGCACTATCAAAGTTACCCGCATTATCAAAGTTACCCCGTTTTACGGTACGTCAACATCAACGACGAACCATTCAATGGTTTCTGTGATTACAAAAACTTAAGCAAAAAGATTCACAGTGAACATAGAGCATGTGTTATACTCATGGAAGCACATTTAAAATTGTATATCAGGGCTTTAGGACATTTCGTCGAATGACATTTGGTCGAATGACGTTTGGTCGAACGATATTTGGTCGAAAGTACATTTGGTCGAAGGGACATTTGGTCGAATGGACATTTGGTCGAATGGACATTTGGTCGAATGTCTTTAGAACACTTATTTTCGTCGAATGATGTTTAGTTGAACGGAAATTTGAATGAAAGCTTATTTTGAAATGGTTTATTGGAAGATCATTTGGTAAAATTGATTAAATGGCTTGAATCTATGACATTTGGTCGAAAGACATTTGGTCGAATGACATTTAGTCGAATGAAGTTTGGTCGAAAGTACATTTGGTCAAACGGACATTTCGTCGAATGGACATTTGGTCGAAAAGGTTTAATCGCAACAGAAAGCATAAGACATTTGATCGAACCGACATTTCATGGAAAGAACATGTGGTCGAATCTAAACAGTATGGAAGCAAAGTTTTACGTTTAGTCTCATGATCGTCGAGAGTAGCATTTTGTCGCTAATACACAGAGTGATTGAATAATTGTAACAAGTATCAACCATTTTACCAACAATCGGTTAGCATTTTTTTTTTCAATTTGATGGACTCTACTCTTCCATCATACTGATCAACATACTGCTTTTTTTATTTAGGCATGTTCTGCGATTTGAGATAAGTTGATCTTAAATATAGACAAGCCAACTTTTGTCACTTCAGCCAACTCGTCTTCCCTTGCCCGATACATAGAATAAATACAATTTTCTTGTTCAATTACTCAAAGCTTCTATCGCAAACTCTGTAATGAACCCAATGCCATCAACACCGACAGCAATTTGTTTAAGAAATGTTATTAAGCTGGAAGTCACAATAATCCAATTGGTCATATGTAGAGTTAAAACGAATCTATGACATTTCGTCGAATGACATTTGGTCGAATGACGTTTGGTCGAATAACATTTAGTCGAAAGTACATTTGGTCGAATGGACATTTCGTCGAATTAACATTTGGTCGAAAAGAATTTAATTGCTTCAAGAAGCATATAATATTTGGTCCATAGTGATATTTTGACATTGATGCACAGTGATTGAGACTGAAAGAACCGAAAGCATGTATGGAAGGAGCTATTACTGGGAATTGCAGATGCAAGAACAACATGATAGAGTGCAAGAAACCTGCATTGGTTTACTGGTATTCATTGAATAAACTTCAAGCTCTTAATAAGTGACGAGCAATGTTTTGGGATTCCAATTGATCTTCCAGACTCCCCAGAAAACGACATTGTTGACGTTACTTGATGTCATTTTTCTCATTCAGGCTTATTCTGCGAGTCGGATCAATCACGATGAGCTGAGATATGCTGAGATGAGCTCAAATATGAGCAAGTAAACTTTCATCACCCAAGTCGACTCGTCACTTCACGCGATACATGGGATAAACACAATTTTCTTGTTTGATTACTTTCGATTTAATTAATAATCAACTTAATATCGATAGAAGTCATCAACTACGCTATCAAACCCACATGTTTGCCTGAGAAATGTGATTTAACAGGAAATAACAATCATAACGATAATTCACCATGAGTAGGAAACGTATCCTACAGGCGGAACTTCCGATGGACTCCATCAAAATCATTTCCTAAAAGCCATGGCCATCAAAACTCGTCCTTTTATTCTACGTATATAAGTGCATTATAAGCAGACAATTCAACGTGACCATGCTCAACCAATTCAGGTCTGGTGCCCGCATTCCAAATTCTTACCACGGTCGTACACTGTAAAACTTGATGCTTAATAAAACTTCCAAGCACTTACACTCGAAGTTGTCATAGGATGAAAATCAACAAATATATATTAAGAACGATGACATTTTTAAAGAATAATAAATTCAACTATGTTTAATATTACAATAACTGAGCAACGAAGATAATAAGGAAAGTTTTTTGCGAATAATGATGACAGTTAGAAAGAATAAATAATTATGTTTCCAACATTGAACAATGAGTACCAGAAACAATTACCTCTGAACTTCTGCAAAATTTTGTGAAATAAAACGTCCCGTCTTCCGATTCAAAATTGGATGAAGAATGAATACATGTACAAGAATAATTAATCCTGTATAGACACTAACACATGCATGCAAACCATGCTATAAAGCGTAGGTTGAATATATAGATAGATTCGTCATTGGCTTCTGATGAAAAGTACGTTTGCACAAAATAGACTTAAGATCATTTATTGTGCAAAATATATTTGCGAACCAAACGATATTTCGTACAAAATAATACAAAATAGTGTATCAAGGTAATTCGACCAAACGTCCATTCGACCAAATGTCCCTTCGACTAAATGTACTTTCGACCAAATGTCATTCGACCAAACGTCATTCGACCAAATGTCTTTCGACCAAATGTCCCAAAGCCAGTTAAAACATATAACATTCCCTTCGCCATAAAGAATTTCCTTGAAGCAAATTTTTACTGCCGTTTTAAGTCCGATTTCCGCATTCAAAAATCTTAATCACGTTCGTCAGCTGCAAGATCCGAAATGAAAAGAAAGATCACAGCCTAATGCTTCCATTAGATGAAGATCAGCAATTCATAACAAAGAACGATGATATTTAAAAAGAATAATGAATTCAACTTATCATCATGTTCACATCGCTGAGCAGTTTGACAAAGAATGATGATATTTTAAAAGAATAATAAATTCACTAGATCTAAATAATTCAGTCAATGTACAAAAAAAAACTACTTCTGTGTGATTTGAACATCGAAAGTCTACATATTGGCATAACTTTAAATCACTAACAAATACAAAGATGTATGTAATTTAAAAATATAACTACAAAAAATAACACGTTATCTATTCAACAACAGGTAATAATTCTGATTATTTAGAAGAATATAAAAAAAAGCTTTCCACCAAATGCCCATTCGACCAAATGTCCCTTCGACCAAATATCGTTCGACCAAACGTCATTCGACCAAATGTCATTCGACGAAATGTCCTAAAGCCTGATAAAATGGCTGATACTTTTTCAATTTCTTGTTTAAGCGAAAAAATGCTACTCTCGACGGTAGTCAGACTAAACGTAAAACTTTGTTCCCGTAGTATTTAGATTCGAGCACAATTTTTTCCATGAAATGTCAGTTCGACCAAATATCATATACTTTCTGTTTTAACTAAACCTTTTCGACCAAATGTCCATTCGACGAAATGTCCGTTCGACCAAATGTACTTTCGACCAAACGTCATTTGACTAAATGTCATTCGACTAAATGTCATTCTACTAAATGTCATTCGACTAAATGTCTTTCGACTAAATGTCATAGATTCCACTGAATGATATTGCTCGATTAGTCAACATTGGCGTAGCTAGGGTTTTTTTCTTGAGGGCCTATGGGGTCCTAGCAAATACTTGTTTAGAAGTAATGTCGATCGCAATGATCACGGTTTTTACAAATTTCGAAGTTTTATTTGTAAATTTCAATTTTTGCTACGGAAAAGATTCATTCTATTTGTAATCCAGCCAAAATTCTTTTTAAGATTTCTAGCAAAAAACAAACTTGATGAATACGATTTTCAGGTATTCTATCATGTGCTTGTGTGAAGAGATTCCTCTGAGAATTCCTACGAGGAATTTGTTCATGAATTTTTTTCGTATTTTTCAGTGATTTCTTCAAGAACTACTTTACCAGTTTTCACTGAGTTTGTCCTGGAACTCCCACGGAAAATCATCTCAGACTTTCTAATCTCACTAAAAAATTTCACGAAGAATCGCATTCAAATTGCTTAAAAAATCTCATGAATAATTCTACCACAGAATGCTTTTGAAATTATTTTAATCATTTCTCTTGTAAGGCTCTCTCGTACTTATTACATATAAATTCCAATTGTTAGTTTAAAATATCCTTCAGTTTTCCATTCATAATTTGTCAAGGATTTGCAGGAACTACTGATTTTTCAGAAAATAATACACAAAGACTCCAGGAATTCTCACCAAAACTGTCTTCAAGATCACCAAGCAATGATTCATTCCACGAATTCTTCAAAGAGTTCGCTTACAGTTTTTCCAACTTTGCTTTCGAAGTTTTTCCTAAAGTTTCTATATAGGATTGAATGAAAAAATTGCAGCACAGAATATCAGGATTTCCTGAAAAAAAAAAATCTTCTAGGTGGTCCCTAAGGATTCCTCGTAACATTCCACAAGAATTTCATTAAAAGAAATCAATTGGGAAAATGTTGTTCATGATTTCTCAAAGAAGTTCTACGCATATCTATCAGTATTTTTTCACCGATAATTGTTTTTTAGATTTCTCTAGAATCAAGGAGCAACATCCAGCATTCCTTCAAAACTCCCTCGAATTTTTTTTTTTCAAATACGCCTAACTAAAAAATGTTTTTAAATGAGAAGTATTCGAACATTCCTATGAAGCTCCTATCGGAATACGTTGAACTGTTCTGTCAAAATCTCTTACGCAGTTTTTACTCATAGATTTCCAGAGTAATTTGTTTAAAGCTTTCCTGAAAAATTATTTTCCAGAGATTTTTTTCTTACCGCACTAACGATTTTTTTTTGAATTTTTTGAAGAAATTTTCATCAGATCAGATCGAAGATTCGGCAATTCATTCTTGAACATCTCAAATAGTTTATCCCCAGTAAACACATGATCGTATATGATAGGGTACAAGAGTACAAATGTGGAGGCGATATACGTACATTTTACATGCAGTCTAATGACGCATGTACGTATATCGCCTCCAAAATTGTACTCTGATGCGCTATCCTATACGAGTTTGTGTTTACTGGGTCCAGAATTTCCATCAAATATTGTTTTAGGTTCTAGAAATAGCTCCGAATGACAATCTAAGGATTTTTCAAAAAATAACAATTTATACACTCTCCATTTTTTGGTTCAAAAATTACTCCAGGAATATCACCATATTTTAAGGGATAGCTACACGAATCACTCCATATCAGATTTCTAGAGAAACGCTTACAAAAAAAGGTTCAAAAGAACTTTGTTGATATTTTTTTTGAATAATTGCAGCCTAAATATAATTTGGAAAAACTTACCAATATTTCTGTCGTCAAAAGCTTGAGTGGTTCTTGTCGGATTTTCTAATAAAAATCTTGTTCTTTTTTATTCGCCTTTTATAATATAAAATGAGTGGTGTTAAACAAACTTTTCCGAAGGGCCTATTATCGATTATTTTGCACTACTGTAGAAGTTTAACGCGAAAATATTGACGGTGTTTATTAAGAACATGACCGAAAATATGTTGTGGTGAAATTCGTAACGCAAGATTTTAATGAATTCAAATCTAAGGGAAAATATTTTTCAAGAAGTTCTATCAGAATCTTCTTCAGAAAATATTAAATATTTACTTCTGGGTTCTCTAGAATTCTACTGGAAAGCCACTAGGAATTTCGCCCTTGTATCGCACAAAAAAAAAATAAAAAAAAATGGATTCTGACATTAATTGATAGTAATATTTCTAGAGAAGTGTTGGAAGATCAATGCAAATTTCTTTATGAATATCTTAATATTGTATAGTTATATGCTATATAGTTCCTTTCTCTCTTCCCAGTTATTTTCTCTACAGATTCCTCTACCGCTATGCTGCCAAGGACAAAAGACATTTCGAAAACAATTTTCAATCAAATTCTTGAATAACCCGGGGTGTTGTAGCAAAATATCTATGAAAAAAAAGAGTAAGAAGAATTTTTGATGCACTTTGCGATGTATTTTGGAAATATTTCTTAAGGACATGTAATGAACTTCGCGGAAGAATTTGTAATAATATTTTTGGGAAAACTTTTGAGAAAAGATCACAGAAGAATTTCTAGTAGAACTTTCAACGAAATATCTTAGTAATAGATTCGACAGAATCAATGATTTTTTTGGAGGAATTGTGAAGGAAAACTGATCTTTTGAAAGATTAAATAACAAATTTAAGGTAAATCCAGGAACATATTCGGAAATCAATTTGCTAATAAACGAAGACATAGAATGAATAGATGTCCATTGGAATGAAATTCGCTTTGAAAGTATGAACAAGTCCCACAATATTATTTGACTAATTTCCAAAGTTCTGAAGATACCCTTTGATTGAGGAATTTCATTATACTAAAATTCTATAAAGAACATCGAAGAGTTTTTTGGAAAAAAAAATGCTACAAACAATAAGATTTCTTGAAATTGTTGTTGTATTGTTCAAGCAATAAATTTATTCATGCGAATATACTTAAAAAATTGATCAATATCAAAGAGAGAATTTATTGCTGGAACAAAACACTATGATCAATTTTGTTACATTTTTCCACAAATTTGCCATTCATCTGAAGAAAACTTAGCTATGACGAATTTTCTTGAAATTTAAGCCTTATTTTTTGATAAAAAATCCCGCTATGTATAGTCTGAGAAATTCCGTTAAGTAATTTTGTCTATTTTTTCAATTATTTTCTTCGGAATTGAAGTTAATGTATGGATTTCTAGTGAATTCTCATAAGGGAAATCATTTCCACCAAAAACCTCGGGCGATACCCTGAAAATATGAGAAATCAGAATGCAAGTGTCTTTGGTCAGACTTTATCAGCATAGTCGTGTATAGCTTCCGAGACCGCGCTTTGGCCGTCGTGTTTTGCTTATAATTGCGATTTGGAGTCACTATGTACCTCCTTGTAAGTCGACAGTTTTTTTTGGCACGATGCACGGTTGTAGTAAGACGCACCCAGCTGCGGCATCTCAAAGAGAGAGGCTAAGGTTCCGCTTGAAACTACCGGCTACTCACTTTGTCGTCGCAGCGGCTTCCGGTTTTCGATTCAGGCTTCCTAGCTATCGAAAAGCGTTCCCCAAACACTTTAAGGTGAAACATCTCGGAATCCAAAGATGGCCGTCACAATGGCCGACTTGTGCCCCTACTCACGTTTTCAAAGGCACAAAACCGGAGAAATAGTTGGCAAATGTTTCTGATCTTCTTATTTTAAGCTTTCTGCTAGTGCACAAAGCCAAAATAAAAAGCTCACTGTTGTTGGATGCTTTATTCACGAGATTTGTGCCTTTGAAGTTTTAGCGCAATCTTAGAAGTTGATTCCAAACTGTGTCACCTTAATTACATTTGTAACCGTCGATTTTGCTAACTTTGCGTTCGAGTAGCTTGGATTTTTGCGATGCGCGAGCAAAATTTTGATGCGCTGCTCTTCTTGCTTGGACGACATTTTGACAACTGAAGAGTGAATTTAAAAATCAAAATAGAAGCAACACCTTTAAAATGAGGAGTGTTCAGGTTTTTTGAATGCAAAATTGAAAAAATACGTCAAGTTGAAATAGACCATATTTTGACCGTATCACCCTTTATCACCGACCACCGAGCAGTGACACTGTTGTTTGTATTCCTCTCATTCAGTGTGCTACGCTCGGTTCTCAAGTTTCTCAAACTGAGGATTCAATTTCAATTTGCTTCAAGTGCTGCACTAGGTAGCATTTATCGTCAGAAATGGATAATTGATTGACTCTTTTTTTTCTGAAAATCTGCTCCACGCTTACTGTGATGAACATTGTTTTCACACTAAAACCCACGAAAATCACGTAATTCGACACGTTTCAGCTTACACCAAATGTATCCTCGAGCAAGTATTTTAAAACCTTTCAGTTTTGAAAATATAGACCAAATAAGTAAGAATGACTACTCGCGAAAAAAAAAGTGGTATACCGTTTTATCTCAAATTCCGAACAGACTCGATTTGGTTGAAATGTTTCGCTGAAATGTGTCACCAAATAGCAAGGAAATGGCAGTCATTTGCAATTCAATTTTAACGTCTCCAATAAAATTTATACCGCGGGAATAGTGATGATTCTCTAGTTTGAGACCAGTAGAACAAGCTCAGATAAATTTATTTGCGAAATTATTCATGCTGTTCGGAATTTGAATCAAGGTGTTCGGAATATGAAACAGAATGAACACAGTGTTCGGCATTTGAATCAAAATGTTGTTCCATACTTTTACGTGAAAACAATACTGAAACTAATTAAATCAACACTATAATCGGTACACCGAACAATTAACAGTAAGACTTTGCGAAGAAATAAAAATTTTACAAATATCAGCCAATTTATGCCATTCAGATGCATTTGACGTCACTGTTGGCCTTAAGTGTTCGGAATATGAGTCAAAACGGTACATTTGAATTTTATAATCGTCTGTTTCAGACATAGCGTGTTGCGTGGAAATAGTAGTTTATAGAACAAGTTGAGCATGAGCATGCAATAACAGCTCACTGCCCATGTTCGCCAAGTCGAAGTGAGCGCCACTGAAATTTTCAGCATATATTTGTTACTTAAACGACAAATAACGAATGTTGAATACCGTTTTGATTCATATTACGGACACTTAAGAACTCAGTGAAGTATAACCCAGCATGAAGCATACCAAATAAATCATTCTGTATGATTCATTAGCGCTATCGAGCGTAGGAAGCCCTTATCTTTCGAATGGTGGGTAAAGAATACGCTTCCGCAACTTGAATAATTTTAAATAAATAAAAATGTGTGGCATTTACATGATTCTTATTCCGATCGCTTCCTCACTTTTGCCTCATATTCCGGACACTTTGAATCGAATTCCGGACAGCTTTTGATAATCATTAATAGAACAGTCAAATCATCAATTGAAATCGTCAAACCACTAAAGAGACATCTAAGGTAGTTGGGCATTATAAATTATCGAAGATATTTGTGGAAAAAGCTTACTAAAACGATCCTCAAAATTGAGAACTTTTGAAAGGCAAAAATTGAAACATTTCGTGTGAAATGTTTCCCATACAAAGTATAGTGTCCGGAATTTGAAGCTGTCCGTAATATGAATCAAAACGGTAGTAGTTTACGGAACAAGTTGCAGAATGATGATTCTTACAGCACATGTCGAGTGCTGTAAAAATCGAATTCTGCAACAAGTTACGTACACTGGCCCCACAATTGGTCGGCGTTAAGTCAGAGTGGACCAAGTGACATTTTTGATATTTTGAGAAAAATGGGTTTAAAGTCTAACGCTCTGTAATTTTTGAACTCGTTTAAATTTCGGTTCAATATTCTTACACGTCTTTATGTTACTTTCAAACAATATAATGTGAAGTGATAATCATGAAAAATCATAATCCAAACCTCTAATAGAACGATTTTTTGATGGACTATGTGTACTTGGTCCACTCTGACTGAACCAAAGATCACCGTTCAGTGAACTGGTTCACTCTGACTGAACAATTTCTTGGAAAATAACAATCATTTAATGCTTGCATGGTCAAAATGGGTGCATATCTTTAAGATAAACAGATTATCAAGACCCTTCGACACCAGTATTGTAAATTCTTAAATAACCCATATAGTAAATACCAAAATCAGTGGCATTACGATAGCTTGAAAATTAAGGTTTCGCAGGGTCAGGGCGTTGAAGACCAGAAATATTCAAATACGCGTTCAGTCAGAGTGGACCAAGTGAAAATCTTGAGTACCGACCAAAATATGCTGGTCCAATAAGCGGATCGTAGGACATGCCATACATACACCATAGAACTACCGTAAACTTCTATCGGACTCTGAAATTGACTCAAAAAATGCAGTAATCAATCATTTTATTGCATTTCAACACTTGGTCCGCTCTGTCTGCACAGAAATTGTTGCAATTTCTGACCACCGATCCAAAAATGGTAAATGGTCAAAAATCAAAATCAAACGCATCGAATTAATTAATAGATATAAATTTCTATTGATGGATAAGTAGAAGAATGATTCAATGTCGAAAAATCTGACAAATCTCCTGAAATGTCTTTCATTTCCTCGCATTCCTAAGCGCGCTGATCATTTTCGCTGTTATGGTAATAAGCACTTGGTCCATTCTGACTGCACACTTTTATCAATTTCATTGATCATCCAAAGTAAATTTATTACATATCTCTCGCAGTTTACAGCATTCTTAAAATCTGATCAAAGTGTAACGGAGGTAAAGTAATTTTGCATCTTATGAGAGAATAATCCAATTTTCTCAAGTTTTGTACTTGGTCCCCTCTGACTTAACGGCGACCAATTATGAATCAATTTAGGCTTTGCGAAAATTAAAACAAATAAAGCAAGCTTAATAAACAACACATTTCAGTGCATTCAACACCACATGGTAAAGTTAGGCATATACTTACAGTTCACGCACATTGTACTCATTGGAAAAGCTGATAGTATTGAAAATTTTCACTTATTTGCACATCGTCTGAAACGACATTTCATGAATCGGCAAAAATCCTTTACACAAATATGAATCAATTTGACCACAATTTATGATCAGCTTATTATTTTCATTTATTTCACAATACATGTTAAATAGTCCATAGGTGTATAAGAACACTGCTTCGGACATCATAAGGGATATGCAGCGGAAGACCGGAATCAGCTCAGAGAACTTAGGAAATGAATGGTGATGACTTGATTCGAAATTGTACCATTTGTCAATTAAAGTTCAATATTGCTAATCTTAGTCTTATCCTAGAGATCTGATTTTTCGTCTTTGGTCAAGTTGGTCAGTATTTCAAACGATTTTTGTTTTTCAATTTGAATTATGCTGCTGAGAAGTCAAAGTAAACATATATTTCTAGACTAGTATTCTCCTTAAGACTGTTTATTTAGCCTAGAGCCAATAGTGTAGCCTGGAAGTTAATCCATATAAACGTAGGGCGATTAGGAGAAAAATGAACAAATTAAAAAAATGTATATTTTAAGACCCTACAATTGCAATATTATTCAGTTACCCTTAGCTGGTTACCAAGTTCGTAATTAGTACGATGTGTTGCATTCATTCATGGTGAAAACAATCACACCAAATGTCAGACAAACGACATAGAAAATTGTGTCAAAAGCAAGGTTGCTAAAACGCTATCGTGGCAAAATGCACACTTTCGTGGAGTTTAGAGAAAAAATATTTTTAGTTAGCTATAAACGTTATAATATGCAGAAGAGCTCCACCTCTTTTACATTAGCAATAAAAATGTTCTAGGTTAGTACCTTTTCTCAAAAATTAGATTCTTCCACCACCTTGCTTAAAAACCAATTTAATGCTGAGAAAAAAAATCAAATTGGAGAGAACAAATGAAGCCGAACATAATGTTTTATACCGCCAAACAATTCATATACAGTACAGATTTCACAAATTGCATGAAAATTTCATAAATTATGCATATTCTTGAAGAATAAGGGGGTGTTGTCATTTCCCCGTGTGCTCATTATGCCCTTAATCACGTACGTGCAACGAATGCAATCGCAAAAAGTTATGACATACACCTGATATCAATACGAATCAGGAGGGATGCAGACCGGCGCTTTTTTAACTGGCTAGTTATGGTCCTTCTGCAGAAGCAAACAAGATTAGAAAGCATCTTGAAGAGCCCAATAGCCGTAGCAATTCATCATGACCATGCTGAGAGTCGTCCCACATTTTATGAATCAAGTATTTCATGCAAAAATCTCAGACAAATCTCTCATATTTCACATTTTTATCGTATAACCATGTTGATTTAATCTGTAAATGTTGTATGTAACTCATTCTCTCATAAATATCTTTGTATTAACCTTTTAAAACGTCGCTTCTAAATAGCCGTCTTCAGGCGTGCTTTGTACGAAATTGACTAAAAATACATCCTCATTAGCAACTAACATAATTCATTGATTTATTTGGTTTATACCGAAATCAAGAGACTTTTTACCGCGATTAAAAGCATTGAAATGGTTAGACACATTGTGTAGCTTATCAGCAAAAATGTTTCTGTGATGTTTTGTAATAAATTTCATTATAATTTTATCTCTTAAAATCAGCTGATTCATAAATTGTGGGTGATTCAACTGTGTGGGGTTACTGTACAACATTTTTTGCAATTTCATAGAAGACCACTTGAGGGTATCAGAAATGATATCGGAATGCATTCACCATTATTTTACAATTTATGATTTTCTTTTGTGTTATGATTCATTACGCAACTCAAAACAGTTGCGTAACGAGAAAGCGTTGCGTAATGAATCATTACAGCACTGGTTTCAGTTGCGTAATGACTATTCCCGCACTGCATACTTCAGTGCGGGAATAGTCATTACCCAACTGAAACCAGTGCTGTAATGATTCATTACGCAACCCTTTCTCATTACGCAACTGTTTTGAGTTGCGTAATAAAACATAACACAACTATTTTTCAGAAATTGTAAAATAATGGTGAATGAATTCCGATAAAATTTCCGATACCCTCAAGTCTTCTACGAAATTGCAAAAAATGTTGTACGTAACTCGTTGCAGAACTCAATTTTTACAGCACTTGTCGTTATTATCCTACTCCGCAAGGATAAATTTACGACTCGTGCTGTAAAAATCATCATTCTGCAACTTGTTCCGTAAACTACTATTCAACATTCGATATATGCCGTTTAAGTAACAAAAATATACTGAAAATTTCAGTGGCACTTACTTCGACTTGGCGAACATGGGCAGTGAGCTGTTATTGCAATGACGGAGGAGAAACTGCGGGTGGCCAATCATGTTCATGCTATCTGCAACGAAAGGAACTGATCCATCTTGCTACATATTCAACATCCAACATGATGCAACGATAATGAAACAAGATTGATGTGAATAGCTGCACTTATGTATCAAGTCCGGTAGTCAGTCGAAAGAAAACTCATCAACTTGAACAAATTGCACAAATTGATGCTGTTATGTATATCAATTACAGATGTCAGTTGGTTGACGGAACGGAGTTCTATCTTCACAACATTTTTCAATTTGACCTCATTGACATCCTCGTACAGATAGTTATCTCCTGAAAATTCCAGGTCGGTTCGAAATACTTTCCAAAAGTTCATTCTGTGGTGGATCTGAAAATAACTCTTACGGTCCTACCAGGCTGAACCCTTTCTACCACGAAGGCAAATTCCTTCAGATGAATCCAATTACGTAACCAGCAAACTACTGCCGAGTTTGCCCCGTTCATTTCTGTTATGAAGTGACGTGTTGCGGTTGGAAATGAGATGTTTCCCTTCGCTACTGCTGTTCCGGAACCGGTGTCCCTTCGGCAGCTGCGTTAGACCGACCACCTCCACCGCCAGGTCCGTTCAACCGTTTCGAGCCAACCCACCCGGGATTGGCGTACTGACAAACGAAACGATTTAATTTATATGTAAATTTCATCAATTGAGGTAACTCGAACGTTGTCTGTCTGCTGCGCAGCACTGAGATTCATTCACTTGTCGGTATGTATTTGCCGGTCGGTACAGTGTGGCCCAGGAAATTATTGTGTGAATTTGAATTTTGAACACAAAATAACGTTTGTGTTGTTTTGTAACTGTTTTTGTATGGGAATGTTATTTTTGGTTATTGTATTAACTCCTCTACCGGCAGCTTCATTTTCCATAACAAAAATATATTTAAATCACGATAACTTGTTTGTTTCTCAACATTTTTGCACAATTTTTTTACAAGTTCTCACAAAACTCTTCTATTTTTAGAATCTGTATAGCTTTTGACCATTGGTCATCTGGATCCGGAGGTATTCTAAAATTCCTTGGGAGACTGACGCGTAGACATAATCGTATTTATCGTATTCGGATAATAAATCTTCGGAACAATACATTAATAAGAGTATGTTGTGAAATAATGAAACAATTGTAATGTATTATTTAGGTTTCTAGTACTGTAAAACGGGACAAATGTAATAGTTTTTTTCGTAGAAAACTTGAATATTCATGCATGAATTTTTTCAGAGCAGCTCCTTGTTACCTAGAATTGCATAGACCACCTTTTATTATTATGATAAATTGACCAAAAACAAAATGACCGCCAAAGACGTTATATATGGAAAATGGTCCGACACGGATTCATAAACTAGAAGAGTTTTTTGAGAACTTCTGAAAAAATGGTGCAAAAATGTTGAGAGTTATTGAGATTTGAATATTTTTTGCGGTAAAAAATTAAGCTGCCGGTAGAGGGGTTAACTGACGAATCCAGAATAGCATTAATTTCTGATTGCAGAAAGGCTGAAAAAGTCGTGCCAAGTGCGAATATAGCCTCCACTTAGGGATCTATATTACTCTGCATTCTATTCGAGTGAATTTATTCATATAGAATGCTGTATTACAAAAGTTATTGACTAGGATGGTTTACAGAGTTAATAAATTCAGTTCCTTAATTTGACTTTTTTAGGCGGTATCCACAAATTACGTAACGCTCTAGGGGGACGGGGGAGTAGGCTCAAGCGCTACGACTCATACAAAAATTTGAAATTTTTCATACTAAAAGCATTACGGAAGGGGTCGAAAATTTCCAATTTTAGCGTTACGTAATTAATGGACGCTGCCTTAGCAGCTAGGCTATTTGAACAGTATATGACTTTGCCCATTACGTGCTTAAGAGCAAATATTTACGCCCAAAAAACGGTACAGTGTCTACCAAGTGAATAAAACTGACTGAGCATTTGCTGACGAGAATATGCACCAGCTCTACCTTCAAGAAGGGAGCCATCGGTATAACATACAATATTGTTTAATTTTTTTTCACATAGATATTGAACTCGATGACTTGAATGAAAATTCACTGTCATAGGGAGAATGTTATAGACAAAAATCATGTCTGAAACTAAAAACCAAATCTAGACAATTTGAACAAATTGACCAGGAAATAATTTTAATGTTTCGTTTTCGTTCCATATGAAAACTACCATATAATATGAACGGATGATTTTCGCATATTTCTATACGCCATACTGTACAACGGTAGTAGAGCCGTCGTGAGGCGACCAACTCTGATAATCATCTCAGCTGATATGGTAGATACAGACCGGAGCGACACCGACATTGATTTGGTGCGGAGATGTGCGATGCTGTGCTGGGAGGAATAGGAAATTGCCACCAGGAAAAGCATAAAGCTAAGTTGTGCAGATTGGTGGACACGAACCGGCACACTGACTGTCATTTGGTGGCACTATACTTGCTTGTGGAATCGCGCGGGAGTTAATGGAGGATTTTGAAAATGTCATTATACAGTAGGTTTAGGTCCAATCGCTGTTTTTGTTGATGACGAGTAGAGAAAAAAAAGCAGCGAAAGCTCGACAGCTTTCGCAAACAGAGCCCTCTCCGTGTTATAATGACTAGCGCAAAAAGAAGGATCATAATGGGATCTCTCATTTAGGAAATGTTGTTGAAGTGGGTCGCTCGGGTCCCCTGGTAGCGTTTAGTGAATCTGCACAATAAATAGAGTGTAATTATTGAGAACGTTTTATTCTACCTTTCTTGGCAGAAGTGAAGCTGATGATATTGTTGCTAGGCATGATGAAGGGATTTTAAAATTGATACGTCAACAGTATGATAAATTAAAAAATACAAAAATATAGAAACCAATTGCAGCCGCCGAAGAAATAGAGTTGTAATAAAGATTGTGAGTTTTCCAACAATTTGCATACATAATTGCTTCAGAATTTCTCCAAATATTTTGCATTGAAAGCCGCTGTTAGAAAGACGGGGCCTCTCTGTCAGGGATTATTCGGAGCATTATTCTACTTTAAAGTTTTTCCAGGAACTCATAGCTTATACTAGGGATTCCATCAACAATTCTTCCTAGGATTGTACCAGGGACTTCTCTAGAAATCCATCACAAGAAATTCCCTCAAGAATTTCATAAGGATTTTTTTTCAGAGTTTTCTCCTTAAATTCTATAAGGAGTTGCTTCATAACTTCCACCACAGATTTCTTCATCGATTTTTTCTAGTGATTTTTCTACAGATTCCTCCAGGGATTTTGCATAGCATAGCATAGACTGACTGTACATGTCAATGGTTGCTACTCCGTGATTGATCGGAACAGGTAAGAATTGCACTAAGATCCAAATGAATAAGAGATGGGAGTTTCCGCTTACTCTCGAAGTGCAATTTTAGCAGATCTAATATTATTGATCAATAACGGCGCCGGCCAAATCCTTACAGTCAGTTGGGACGGGGAAGGAATGTTAGGGTGTAATGATTGTTGCTTTTAGAGACCGAGAGAACCTCTGCATCTCTACAATCACCACGGGAAGGGTGTTTATTAGTGAGGGAGGAAAAGATCTGGGAGTCACCTCTGGTCATTGATGCGATCCATGGACAAGGGGGAAATATACGACTTATATTTAAAGCTAGTTTTGTATTTTTGTCTCGAGAAGTTTTTGGAAAAAAATACGTCAAAATCTATAATGTCGAACAATTCAAAAGACGTTTTTATTAATGACGAAAACTGAGAATTACATGTATGTATTTTAAATCTTATGAAACAGGAATAATGCCGACACTTGTAGTGACGAACCATACATAGTTTGTTTGAAAATTATATATGAGTATTACTGTGCATTTTTGTCTCGAGATGGTAGAAGTTTTAAAAAATACGTCAATATTCATAATGTCGAACAATTCAAAAGATATTTTTTATAATGTTAAAAAGAGAAAAATATGTGTATATTGAAATTGTATAAAACAAGCATAATGTCGACACTTATAGTGACGAACCATACAAAGTTTGTTTCAATATTACATAAAAGTTACGCTTTCAAGAAAAAATGTGTTTTCATGAGCATGAAACGAACTCACCAGTTGGTAATCCATCCTCGACTGAACACAAATATATCTTCGCACTCACACAGTGCGAACAGAAAAACTTCTTGGCGTCCCGAAAACAAACAGTCTTGCTTGGGCTTTCCCAAATACCTCCCCAACCAGACGCACGTAAACAAGGAAAAAAAAGTTCTCCGTTGACGAAAACACGCGCTAAACCGAGAACAAAACCTATCCGACGACGCATCAACGAACCATCCTGCTTGGGATTCACGAAGCACTACCCAGCAAGACGCTCAAAACAGGGAAAAAATCTCCGTTGACGAAAACACGCGCTAAACCGAGAACAAAACCTATCCGACGACGCATCAACGAGCCATCCTGCTTGGGCTTCGCGAAGCACTACCCAGCAAGACGCGCGAAAACAGGGAAAAAGGAAGCTCTCCGGCAACGAAAACACGCGCGAAACCGGGAACAAAAACTCTCCGACGACGCAACAACGCAGGATGGTGCTTCACGAAGCACTCTTTTCATTCATCCAATGCTTCATTCAACAATGCACCAGAAATTACCCTAGTAATTCCAACACCGATTCCTTCGGAAAATCCTTCAACGATCCTTGAAAAACCTACAGAAATACATACAGAGGCTTACTCCAGAAACTCTTACAATGATTCTACCCAGGATTTCTTTAAGGAAATTCTCCAGGGATTCCACCTATAATTCCTACAAGGTTCTACCAAAAGGCTTTCAAATATTCCACAAGAATTCATCAAAATTTCCTACACGGTATATCACCTTTAGAGATTCCGCTTGTAAGTTTTTAAGAGGTTCCCCCAGATTATCCTACAGCAATCTTCTAGGAAATCTTCAATGAATTCTTTTATAAATTCCATCAGTATTTCCTTCAAAGATTCTTTGTATATCTGAAGCGACCCTACGTGGCATGTGTCCTAGGATTTCTGCAGGAATCACCTCAAGAATGTACCAACAATTTCTCCGCAGATTTCTATAGGAATTCATCCATCAATAACTTCCAGTATTTTTTAAAGGATTTTTTTTAAGGAATCCAGGAATTACATCAGAAAATCCTTAAGAAACTCTTTTAGGGATTGCTTTAAAAGTTCTTGCAGAGATATATTAAGAAATTTCTCCAGGTAATTCTTTGGAAATGTCATCAGTGTTTTTTTGTGTGATACCTTTAAAAAAAAAAAAACTCGAGATTTGCTTCTGCAAAGTTTTGATGATAATTGTTAGAGTGAGACAAAAGATAGGGAAAATAACACGGTCTCCCGTATCACCTTAACTGAGACCTTTTTTTGCCAAAGTTGCCATTTTCGCATTCGTATATTGTATGACAGGTACGATTATACTCTATGCCCAGGAAGGAACTTTCCATTATGAAAAGATCCTGGACCGACCGGGAATCGAACCCATACACCTTCAGCATGGCTTTGCTATGTGGCCATGGACTCTAACCACTCGGCTAAGGAAGGCCCTAAAGAACTTCTAGAGGATGACGAATTCCCGATAAAATCACCGCAAAATATTGATGGAGTTTCCGAAAGAATTTCTAGTTGAATCCCTATGAGAATTCCAGCTGGAATCTTTGAAGGTTTTCTTGATGTAGATCCTGGAGAACGACCTGAGTGAGTTCCAGATTAAATCCACGGAGGTACCATTGGTAGAACCCTTAGAGGAATCCCTGGAGGATATATGTGGGCATTTTTAGTTGGAATCCTTAGAAGAAATCCTAGGGGAATTTTCGAAAGAATCACTGAAAGAAATTTCAGTGTAATCAATAAAAAATCCCAGTAGGAACTCCTGATAAAGTCACTGGATGATATACTGGTGTTTTCTCAAATTACTGAAATCCTTATAAGAAATTGCTGATAAAATTGCGGGAGGAATTCCTTGAAATTTTTGGGATTGATTCCTTAAAGAATTCCGGGAAAATCCTTAGATGAATTCCGCGAGGAATCCTTAGAGAATTTCCGGAAGGTATTTCTTGAGTAACTGGTAAAATCCATGGAGGAATTCCTGATAACCCTCCAGAATCCTTGGAGATATTCCGGTAGGAATTCCATAAGGACTATTTACATGAGGCATCCCTTGATCGATTCCGGAAGGAATCCATTTCCATCATCCATCCATCATCTTGGAGGATTTCCTCAAGATATTCTTGAAGGAACTCCTGATGAAATCCCTAGGAGAACTCCTGATAGAATCCCTATAGGAACTCGAGATGAAAACCCTGATTAAATTCCTGATAGTACTCCTGATGGAATCCCTAGAGGACCTACTGAAGAAATCCCCAGAACAACTCTTGATGGAATCCCTTGAAGAACTGCCGGTGGAATCCCTTGAAGAACTTCCGGTGGAATCCCAGAGGGACTCCTGATGGAAACCTTGGAAAAACTCGTGATGGAATCCTTCGTGGAATTCATTATTGAATCTTTAGAAGTACTCCTGATGAAATTTATGGACGACCCCGTTTTGGTTTCCCTATATACACGTGGTTTTGGATTTCTTGATTTGGGTGAGCATTTCCGAAAGAGGGTGTCCAGAAAAATTCGCGATCTTGCAAAATTTTTGTTTTTTTAAAAACTTTTTAACCACTTGACCGATTTTCAATTTTCTTGGACGAAATGAAAGCTAAAGATTTTGACTTTTCAAGAAAAATATAAAATTTCACGAAAATTGTTTTTTTACATGAATAAAAATTAAAAATTTCCGTTTTTTTCGTGTTTTGAAGGCCTCGGGACTAAAGGGGCCTATTGCTTGAAAGTTCAGAAAATTTTACGTTCACTGTCAAATTTTCAGCGATGTTTGTTTTTTAGTTTTTGAGATATATATTTTTGAAAATTAAAAATCAGTCATTTTTCATCGGCACACGGAACGGAATTTGGTGAACCAGTTTTTCATGGAATGTCTGTATAATAACTCCTGATCCCCAGAGGAACTGCTAATAGAATCATTGGAGGAAATTTTATGATGTTCCTAGTGGAATCTCTGAAGGAATTCCTGGTGGATTCCACACAATACCTTTTGATGGAAACTTTTGCAGTTCTCCTGTGGAATCCTTGGACGAACTTAATAAGGAATCCCTAGAAGAACTCCTGAATCCTTTGAGGAATTCCAATGATGTATTCCAGATGAACTTTTGGAAGGAATAGAGTACAGAAATTCCTTGTTAAATCAGTGGACAAAATATCTGGAGGACACCTGATGACATCCATGAAGGAATTTTGGTAGAATTTCTAAAAAAACTCCTGCAGCTTTACCTGGAGGAATTCCTGGTGAAATTCCTGATAGATTCCTTGTAGTAATTCCTGCTATAATCCTTAAAGGAAATCCTTATTGATCTTTTGATTGAACCACAGGCAAAACAGCTGGTGAAATTGCTAAAGAAATATGTTAAAGCTTGTGGGAAATCGGTAGTGGAATGTGTATAACTCAAGAGTGTACATTTGCTAGACAATTATTGCGACGATACTGCGTTAATTCACGCATTTTGACTTGCCACCCAACTGCATCGGCAGTTCATGGGACGTCGAAGTTTCAATTTGACATGCTGACGTCGATGTTCGTGCAACATCCCTACAGACAGTACGATCAGTTCGTCAAACATTTGACTGCGTCCAACCATAGTTTGAGCCAAATCATACTCGAAGAAAGCCTCCGGAAGATTCAATATTTTCTACGGGGCGAAATTCGTTTTCGTTGGCAAGTTGCGAGATCTGAGCTGTTTACGTAATCCGTAATTCGTACCCTATTCGCAGTCCCAATATCTAATCTTTACTTCGCGGGAATCGTCATTGTAACATGTCACAAATGATTCAAGTTAAACAAACTTTTCAACAACTTCAAACAACACTACCTCAGCATAAACACCACTAGGCCTACCTCTATCTCTACCTGCAACCATATATTTCGTTTTGGTTAAATCAATGGTCAAGAGACACAAAGACCTCCTCTATCGATCTGCGATCGATTTCAATAATCTTCCGGAAAGCCATGGAGCATGTGCTGCCGTGTAATGGTAGTGCTGTTTCTCTACACGCCAGATCTCCTAATAGCACCCACAAGTGCAATGTTGAACAGTTAACTCGAAAGTGCGTCTCCCTGCTTTATTCCACGTAACTTCACAAACGAGGTTGACAATCTGCAATCCGATAACTTGATTTCGAGCCATCCAGCGCAGCACGTATCAGCCTAATAAGTTTCGCTGGAAAATCATGTTCAGACATTATCAGCCACAGATCATCTTTGGGAAATTTCTCCAAGAACTTCTAGAATAATTCCTGAATGAATCTTAGGAATTAACTCTGGAATAGTTCCTGAAGGAATTCTCTGAATGAAATCTGAACGATAATTTTTCAGGAAATCCTAGAAAAGCCATGGAGTAAATACTTGTTGAAATCTTGAAGATGCTGTAAACGGGACTTTGGTAGAAGTTTTAAGGAAAGGGTGGTAAAATCATTGAGTACAATTTTGAAGTACTTATATCTTAAAAATTAAAATCTGGAAGAATCTTTGAAAAAATTCATGATAAAGGATTCATGAGGTAAATTAAATGGTTATCCTTAGTAAAATTCTGCGTTAGCAGAATACTTAGGAAGTTTGGGAAAATTCCAATTTAACTTCTGAAAAAATATTTGGAGTTCATTTTGTTTGAATTTTATTTGAAGCAAACTTTGGGAAAATTTATTCATTTTTAAGGCATTTATTTATTCATTTTCAAGAATTTCAAAATCAATCCCGACGCAAGAAAAACAAATTTAGGAAATGCCCAAATTTTCCTGGAATACTCAATTTAAACTGTACATGAATCATTAATTTCCAAAGCTTCTTTGCCAGTGAATGTTTCTACCATGGAAATTTACTGGAAGTCCTCTCGATAATTTCCAGTAAAATAATGTATTTCTGAACAAGAATTTAGAAAAAAAAGAACTGTAGGCTCACTGATTGACATTTGTTATTAAACTACTTCAACAACATTTCAACGTAAGTTCCATCACAGCAGTCGATTTCATATTAGCGCCTTACATTTAGACGGCGTTCACCTTAATTTTTTCATCCTGTTTCTCGCTACATTTCCATTTTCATTGTTCAACAACTGCAGAAATTGCTCCTTCAAGCTAGCAGTCACCGCCGTTTTATCGGTCAGCAAATTCCCTTCTCGATCATTGCACATGGCTGGCACTGGTACGGTATTGTGCCGCGCACCATTGACCGTTGCATAGAATCTCCGCATATCGTTCCGGTTCATGCTTTCTTGAGCTTCAGCTACCACACTTTTACTGCCCTGTACCGCTCTCTGTTCTGTCGGGTACTGGCCACGAGCATACGGCTTCTGGCGACATTCTTCTTGTCTGTCACTCTCTGGCACTCTTCATCGAGCCAATCGTTTCGCCTTCGTAGTTGACCAGTGCCAATCACTTCCCGCACAGTTGTTGTCACAGCTTCGTGGATGGGGTCCTATAGGCTGTCGATGTCTCCAGTAACGTTGATTCTTCCCAACTGCTCGTCTAGCAGCTGGCGGTACTGCGCAGCTACCCCATCAGTCGACAAGCGTTGTATATTAAAGCGCAGCGTTCTGTTTGTTCTGGAACTCGTGACGCTGGATAACCACGCCCGAATTTCAGCTACGACAAGATAATGATCCGAGTCGTTATTAGGGCCTCGGAAGGTCCTGACATCCATGACATCTGAGAAATGTCGCCCATCAACCAGCATGTGGTCTATTTTGAAGCAGACATCGCCAGGTGTGTTTGCGGATATTCTTTCGTGCGACGTAGGTACTGCTGATTGCCATCCCTCTAGCGAAGGTAACTAGCCGCAGGCCATGATCATTGGTAACGAAATGAAGGTTTTCCGTTCCATTGACGGGTCGAAAGAAATCTTCTTTTTCGATCTGCGCATTTGCGTCGCCGATGACTATTTTGACATCTTGTTTTGGTCACACCCCGTAGGCCTTATCCAGGCTCTCATAGAACTCATCCTTCATGTCATCGCGCTTATCGTTCTTTGGCGCATATATGCTGATCAGGCTGTATCTGAAGAACTTGCCCTTCATTCTCAACACACAGATTCGGTCGCGTACCGATTTGCACTGAATAGCTCGCTCCATCTACTTCCTAATCACTATGGCTTCGTTCTGCTCTGTCGCCATCACTGTAGTAGATGTGGTACTTGAATGAAGTGTGGGTGGTAGGATCCACCGCTCGGAATTCACGTTCTCCGGTTTTAGGCCAGAGTATCTCCTGGATAGCGGCCACGTTTACGCCGACATTCCGCAGTCCACGAGCCAGTTCATTCAAAGCTCTCACATTCTAATCCGACTTTTCAATCGTTGTCCTTTATTCGTCGCTGGGTCTGATGCCGTAAAATCAATCCGCTTGCTCTCCCTTTGCCTTTCTTGGTATTATTACTATGATCAAACGGGGGGTTCTTTCTGTGTATGCACTGGTGAAAATACGACGTTCTCGTTTCAAGTCACAAGTACAACTAAATCCTGTTTATTCCTTCTCTAGGGAGGTAACCGATGAAATGCAGATTGGCTGCCCGAAGGCAAATGATAATTGGCATACCACTTAGTTGGTGAAGAGTCTTCGATAGGCAACCTAACTAAGGCTGCGCTACCTACATCGTGTTATCAATATCATCCATTTTTAGCAGAAATTTGTACATGTAGCTTTGGTTCTCAATAGTTTCAAGTTCTTTCGGACATAAGGGAATTAGGGGCATAATTGTCACGTTAAGGAAATATCCATTTTAAGACCTTAAATCGGAAATTTATTTAATTTACCCCCTGCTAGTTTTCAAGCTTGATGTTAGTGCGACGGGCTACCCAGGCAACCAGAAATCGAATGAAAGTTCACGTTACAACTCGTTTATTCATACTAATTACATCAAACCCGCAAAACACCGTGGATAAACTCGTCAGATTGATGAGCTTCCTCGCATAAAACACTTCTTTTCTGAGTTCATTTGTACATTTTGTTTCGTCCCGTACACTCGTACAAAGTAAGTCGAATCAATCCGTAGCAGCTGTCAAATCATCATTTGTTATCATAAGATTAGTCGCATAAGATCAGAGGTTAGTTCGGTGGAATATTTATACACTCGCATTATATGTTATTATTCATCACATAATATATGCACGCATATCGTCTCCACTATTGTACGTAGAAGGCCTTTTCGCGACATCTTATAAGTGAAATGTTGCACATACAAAGCCTCCAGGTGATTTCATTATATGTACATTTTGGTTGTCTGAATACATTCATTCATGGTAGTAAAAATCATATCATATGTCAGAAAGACAAGATAGAAAATTGACTCGAAAACAAGGCTGGTAAAAATAGGCTGACCATAAGCCAATCAGATAAAAACGGGACAATTTTAAAAGACATAGATTTGCGATTGTGCTACTTTTCTCCGAATTCCAGTTCCTCGAATGGCCCGATTCTCCGAAGCCATTTTCCCGAATGACCCGTTCCCTTGTAAAGCATTGCAGCTAGAAAAAGTGCAATAATAGTCTTTATTCTCGACTAAATACATATTGCCAAAAATACATATTGTTCACCACCTTGAAATGCAAAAGGTTATGACAATTATGAGTGTTAAAACTTTTCGAAGAACTGAGCTATTCGGGTAAACGGGGTTTTCAGGGAACTAGCATTCTGAGAGCGATGGGAGAACGACATTCGGGAAACCGCCATTCGAAGGAAAGTAGAAGAACCAGATTATGCAGTCCCAAGCTACATATCTGTATGATTCAATAAAAATCACTTAAGAACCTTGAAGCTCATTCTTTGATTTCCGATAATCAGCGTTTTTTAAGAATTTCCTAAAAAAATCGTTACACTTTTCAATTTTTCAAATTCAAACGTAAATTTTTCTAATATTTCATTACTTTATTAAAATATCCACTTTTTAAACAGTTAATCCAATCAATTGCGTATCAGAAGTAAACACATAGTTGTTATTTTTCATTTTTGGTATTATATGGATAATTATCTTATGAATATCCGTATTTTGGAAATCCACCAAAATTTGGCATAAGAAAATATGAGCAAAAAGTTAAGCAGAAGCTTGTACGGATCAAGTTTAACTCTGTTTGAGAAACTAATAATTGCTTGGAAAATAGATGAGTAAGACAATAAGCTCTGAAATATTTCTAAAAACTGTTTGTTATGTTGTTATTTTTATTTGTTTACTGGTGTTGAAAATTATGTTCCAATTCTCCATTTCCCAAAATACGGGACAATTCGAGCATTTTCGATAAAACGACGGGACAGTCCGTCGAGGGGATGAAAACGGTACTGTCCCGTTAAATAAGGTACGTATGGTCAGCCTAGGTAAAAAGGTATCGGGGCAAAATGAACACTTGCGTGAAATATAGTGATTCCAATACATTCAATGACTGTCAATCGTTCCGACATGTAAAAAGGCTCTCCCTCAATCATAATAGCTAAAAAGAACACTTCTGGGATCGTTACTTTCCTAAAAAAAACAAAATAGATTTTTCCACCGCATTGCTTATATGCCAATTTGAAACTGAGAAAAACTTAAAGTCAAATTTCAAAGGACAATTGAAGCAAAAAATAAACTTTTATACCGTCAAACATTTCAAATACAATACAGATTTCCCGCAGTGTATGAGGTTTTTATGAAGTATGCATATTTCCAGAAATGAAGGGGGTGTCCATTTCGCCCCGTGTGTTCATTATTGCCCCTAATCCTCCTACAACTATGGCGAGCCGTCATGCGCTAGCGGTGTTCAATACTACCATATTGTAGGATCTAAGCAATCTCTGATTTATATTGTATCTACCTGCACAGAATAAAACCACGGCATAAAAAATTAACAATGCAGGCTCTTCCCTGATGTAAACATCAAGTTTGGTTGAAAACATGTGACGTCACTTCTATCGTACCATATACCATCCGGACCACTAGATCATTTTTTTTGAAAATTTGTTCGAGGTAGATAGGAATGACGTCGTCAAGTAGCTGTCAGTTTTCGGAATATATCACCTTCTTAAATATAGTACACCGTGAATAAAACGATCATTATTAGTTGACACTCAGACAGGAGTAGGCGTTTTTACATTTTGGCGACGAGTGATAAAAAAAAAGTTCAAGCAGACGATTATCTACCCTTCGTTGAAATGGCCTGGTGTAGGGTGAGTAAAACCAAACCAGAAAGTTATCAGAGAAGAGATTCATTCCCTAAGGGATGGTACGTACAATTCATCGAAAATTCTTAGGGATGTCTTTACTGTGTGTAAACCCAGAATTTTCAGGCAGTTTTATGAATGTGCTGTTGTTCATAATTAGCTTGTTTTGCGAATGTACGACCCGGGGAAGACAGAAAAAATCATTCAGGGATGACTCTTGTGAAGATAACTTATACAAGACCCGGTGATTTGTGAAAAACAAACAAAGTGCGGAAACCATAGCAATGGTATGAAGTACGCAGAGGAATAAAATGTTTGTAAATTATGAGCTATCACTCAGGGATGATTTTTGCTGAAATAATCAAATGTTATTGCAAGACCCAGTTATATCCAAGAATTACTTACGCAGTGGAAAAGTATCATGCGGAACCCTGTTACAGGGATGCAGTACGCAGGAAAAATCATTTGCGAATTCTAATGTATGGACTGAAGTACGCAGCTCTTTACGGCGGAATCCATTATACATTAGAATGAAGTTCGCAGGGTGTAATGAATCAAGTAAAAGCGGAACCCAAAGTGTGGGATGAAGTACGCAGATAAGTTGATACTGCATTGCACAATGTTTTAGTAGTACGAACTGTAAAAAGTTCCGTAGAATTCTTAATGAAATTGTAACAGGTAAATTCAAAAACAACATATGGTAGTCAACTGCTACGGTGGACATGAAGATGAAGAAAAATTATATTGGAAAGAAATCTACAATGGAATACAATTAGGAAGAAAACCTGAAAATGTCACATCACCATCATCACGAACCAGTTGAAATGTGATAAGTTGGACAATTCAATCGAAAATTTGCAAACGGAAAATTCTATAGAGCTGAAAAAAAGGTGAGTGAATCCTACATCAGAAAAGTAATCGATGATCAGTTCTACACATTGATATAAATGAAGAAAAAATGGAGAAATTAAGGGTCCTTAAAAACCAGAACATTATTAAATAGATCAATAACCTGTTGAAAGAAAAGTGAAAATCATTTACAGCATTTTTGCAATTGTATTCGGGATCCTCGTAATAAGTCATAATGTTTTGATTTTTGTTTTATTAATTTATATTTAAAGATCATCTTCAAAATATTTGTAACGTGTCTTATTTGAAGAGTTTGTTGTATTCACATTTATAGAACGGAGAACTACATTTTTTATTTCTATTTTATTTGAAACCTGGTTTTACTAACTTGTTTGGTTATAAAGCACAAAACAGTTAGCGATTTGTTTTTTTAGTTTTGGACCTACTTTATTTATTTAATTACGCTTAACTCAACCCATTCAATTAAATAACAAATACTGCTGTCTAAATAGGGTAACTAGTTGTCATTTCCTGATAACGCATCCAAATCTAGAATTATAAAAGACCTTAGGAAAACATTTAAAATTATTTTCCGCTAATGTATGTTAACATGTAATTCTTGTTGTTCCTGAATAAATTGAAACTGCGACAGATCCATTCATCCAAAGTTTTAAGGCTTAATTAGTTTAAGACGTGTTTGTTCAAAATAAGCAGACCCTTTTGCCATCATAAAATATGATAAATTTTAGGACTGAATTATCAACGACTTGTTACAATGAACTATCGTTCTTCATTTTTTTTTACAAATCGAATGTAACAAACTCACAAAGCGCATGCCATCCTGGGTAGAGGTGGATGACAAATAAAAAAAAACAAATTTACCATCAGAAATAATTTAGATATTTTTGAGACTAGCACGAAAAGCTTCATATATAATTAAAATAACCAAATGTGCTTTCGTGTTATACTACGTTATTTTGAATAACAGTGGATAGTCGTAAAATAACTACGGAACGTCAAATTATGTTATCACAACACATTTTGTTATTGCTGGTATGTTTAAAATCTATAAAAGGAAAAAGCAGTCGACACCCCATCTCCCCTATCCTCTATGGAAAATAAGGCTACCAAATAAAATATATGGTTTGTCATAACATCCGAGACTCTTCCCAGGACCTTCTTCAGAGACTGAATTCTCATAGATTTTACGATTCGTGTTGTCCTGCTGTTTTCCTTTTCAGCGGAGTCTAAAAGAGTTTGGATAAGTTAATTTAATCAAAACATTCGTGAAATACGCCCTTATCGTAAATCTCATGAATTATTATGCTCGATATATTGAAGTAAAAATTTAAACCTCTACAGAAATAGAAGCAATAATTACTATAATTAGCGAAACTGGGAGGACGAGCGCATACTCAAGATTGGCTTAACAGATCAATAATTGGTATCACATAACAATATTGAAATGATTTAAAATCAATAATACTATTAGAAGATTTTCAACATTTACTGCATTCTTCACGAGCAGTAACTCATAGTCCGCTAGCACCATTTCCGAAACCATTTCTTACATCTGGGACTGTTCGACTGAAATATTCATTGAAATTTAATAAAATACAAAAACAGTAAATAAGAAACAGGCAGAAAACTATTAGAAGTCGGAGAAAAAAAAGACAAGATTAACATTTTGTACGACAAACAACCAAACATCAACAATGTATATAACCAATGATATACAGTCAACTCTCTCTAACTCGTTATTGAAGAGACCATCGAGTTAGGAAGGTATCGAGATACCGAACACATATTTTCAATTTTTGAAAATTTTGGCAAGATACATTCCAATTAGTAATATTAATGTGCAAAATAGTAAAATTTTCAAAACATTTATCTATTTGACACTCTTTTAGACTAATTTTCAATACTTCTTCATCCTGAAATAAGCTGTGAACCTTCATTTTACTATAATAATAATTATAATTTTCATATTCATAAATTTGATCAACATTTGGAAGCCATTAATAAAAATAAATTATGAAAATATCGAGTTGGAGAGGTAAACTTGCATAGCAAACTAAAAGAGTTAGAGTTAGAGAGTATCGACTTCAGGGATCGAAGTATGCTACATTGAAGGGACCGCGCGAGTTGGGAGAAATATCGAGTGTGTATTACAATGTACTACAAATAAGCTTCATTGTGAAAAAAAATCAGAAAAAAAATATATGTATTTAGTAATGCAATCAAGAATCATATATAGAACACTATTGACATATAAACTTATATACATAAACTGCAGTGATTGACAATACATTGAAAGCGTCGGACCCAATCTATCTGTATCCATAACATATTGTTGTCTACATCTATGTCAATAGCCTGAATAACACAAAGTACACCGTGAACATCAAACGGATAACGTTTCGTTTCAGGTTTCCTTTCAGATAATCCATTATATTGAGCATTGTTAAACTTGAAGATACAAATCAAAAAACGCACATTCGGTAATCCCAATCACTCAACGGAAAAGAAGAATCGCATATGCTGAAAATCACAAACGTATCGAGGAAGCCATCCTTAATATGCTGAATTTTTTAGATTTAAACTTGATTAAACTTAGGGAGGGAATGTAGGATCTAAGCAATCTCTGATTTATTTTGTATCTACCTGCACAGAATAAAACTATCATTATTAGTTGGCACTCAGACAGGAGTAGACGTCTCTACACATATGCCACCTTAAACCAATGAAAAGGTGGGGCGTTGGTAAATGCTTACTTGCCTACAGTGAATATGTGGTGTGTTGTCGTTTGGCCGATGAACCTGTGCACTTCCTAATTTCTGTAAAGGAATCACCCGGCGCAAATGGCCTGTTGTTAGTTGGGACGTGATCACTTACCGGTTGCAGCCACGTATTTGCTATACCCCAATCCCACCTAATGGATTTGACAGTAGCCAAGATCATTTGAGTATCCGCATTGATAAGCATTTGAGTATACAACGGTTGCTTTGAACATGTTGGATTCGAAAATATGGCGGCGCCGCATACTGCTGGTTGCAGCGCAGCCGTAGGAGAAACTGGTGGTGTTGGATCACAGCCTACTTATGCTATGCCAGATTTGAATAATGATCATGTCGGCTGTGTATGTCGACTATGCGTCGGCGGTATTATTCTGTACACTGTAAACTAGTACGACGGAAATAATCAATTTGTCATCCATAGGCCACACAACTCAGGTGTTTATCAAAATACTGCTTCCATCTTTCGCATGTTCCTGCCCTTATCCCTGTACATTTGGCATTCGAAATGAAGTATTCAATTAATGCATCTGATCTGAGTTTCTCTAAATTCTACTTACACTTCTCATCAAGAATTGATAGCTCCGTCGACGTCGCTACACGTATCAGTCGGAACATTGATGGCTGCTTTCACTGTATTCCAGCAGTCCTCAAGAGAGCACCTATCAAGTTCAACTTCTTCTAGCAATGCAACCTCGAGTTACTGCGAGCAGATGGCGAACTCCGCTGACGAAATCTGCTTTTAGGCATTGAATTTGCAGGCATCGCAGCAGAAACAGATCCAGAAGTTCATGGAGACGGAGCCATAGCAAGAATGATATAATTCTTAGGAGCAGCCTATGTTTCTGTTTGCATGTCATGTCATGAATAAGAGCAATTTCGGGCTGGAGATATTTTTCTTGCTTTACAATCCGAGTAGATTTTTTTTTCAATTGATCCAATTGACAACTATGTACTTCGTTTTATACGAACCTCGACTCAAACTTGTCTGCTAAATCGTTGATGCTGTACGTGGAGAAACGCCTATGCATGTTTGTATACGTCAATGTCATTCAACGATGTCGAAGCGCAATTTCGTGTTTTTTCTCTCTATTTTTCTGTAGTCGGCAGTCAAATAAATCGTGCCGTCGTGGATCGAAATCGGAGGAAAGTAAGGACGAGTGGGATTACTGCTTTATGCCAAACACACATCAACGTCGACAGTTTGACGAAAACGTCGTCAATTGTGTCTGGGCGCCCGATTCGTTGAATGGCAAGCTTTTCGAAGCAATAACTACCATTCAAGGCCAGTGTTGAAAAGCAGAATCCAATGTTCACGTAGTACTTGTGCTGTCGGGGTAAATGTGGGGACATGTATTTGTAGACGTGCTTTTCTCGAAGCATGTCGTACTGCTGCCGAGAGCAGGGGTCATATTTCACATCACACATTACATCACTGCCGGCGTGTGCTGATGCTGGTGTGAGGTGGCATTAAGTAAGAAGGAACACCTACATACACCTACTGTTTACATGCCACATAAATTACATGGTTTCAGAGAAGGGAAATTTCTGTAACTCGGTTGACGTTGCATCGGGTATTTATGATGAGGCCTCCGGGGAGCAATTTCCCATTCATCTTGTCAAGTGTTTTGCGGTATTGAATTACATACGGTAATGTAGAATTTCCAGTGAGGCTCGGGAAATTGACGCTGTAGGTGCCTACAGCTTCAGGAGTACGAATCGATATTATAGGGTGCGCCTAGGATGCATGGGAGGATAAACTCTGCATAAAAGTTCATCTAGCTCTTTGAATCGTTTGTCGGAATAAGAGATGAATAATAAATGAAATTGTACAAATGATCCGATTAGGATTAAATAAGCTGAGATAAGATTTTATTGTCCAGCCGGCAGCTGGTAAACCTCTCCGATGAACGATAAATAGATGTACTCAATATTTTATTAAAAGTAGGCATCCAATGGCAAACACTATACAAGGGCGGAAGAACGGATAAATCACAAGTGGGAATAAGGTTCTGTGGGGGGAGTAGTGTGAACAGGGCAGGGAGTAGGAATGAGATTTTCATTCGATTATATCCGTTCCCGGGTGCGATAGTCAGAGCACCTATAGAAGCCTTTTTACAGTACATGAATAAGAAATGAATCACAATTTTATTTCATGCTTTGAATGTCAATTGTATCAATCACTTTCTGTTATACTTGTAATATATTTACACATTTAGTGGCATATACAGTCAAATCTCTTTTTACAATGCCTCTTTAAATATAGATGACAAACTAATGAACTGAGGAACACTGTTATGTGTTTGAAACTTCATCCTTTAGGGTTCAAAATCAGACATGTTGTTTTCAAAAATTGTTATAGGTCTTAGTCATACCTGTACTCGAATTCAGTAACTGAACTTCATTAATACCTGGAATGTAGATCTTCAGATTTGCATCTATGATCAATCATAATTTGCTGGGTTCTGCATCTGTATCCGTAAGGGTTTTATGTAAATTTAACCCTTAATTGTAGTGCATAATTGTGAATACAATACAACCGTTTTCTTATGGTTCAGAATAGTTAACCTCATAATACTCAATTTCAACGGATGATTGAGATCGTTTAATGACTTCGTCAAGTGTAATAGGAAATTACTTACATTTTTACAGCAGTCTATGTGTGTCTAAGTGACATCAAGGTATACATAGCTCGAAAAAGGGCTATAAGATGGTCCGCAAAGATTCAAAGCAGTTTCAAAAATTGTACAGGGACTCCCAACATTGAGGTCTTTGGAGATTTTTTATGAAATTCTCTGCAGAAATAGCTACAATGTTTTTTTTTGGGAAATTTGTTGAAAAAAATTTGAAAAAAATCTTTGGAATTTTTCAATGACGTATTCTCAAACGATATCCAGGTTCATTCTATTATATACAAATTTCCAGGACTCAAGATGCTTCAGGAAAATGTATACATCGATTTTAAAGTAAATTTAGGAGAAATACTGAAATTTGAAATATATGGATAATAAACCAGTGGTTTTGAAATGTATTCGAAGAAATTTTTTTTTAATAAGTGAATAGACTTCTGAATACTGTCAATGCGTTAAACGAAAGCTTTCAATGCTTGTTTAGTAAGAAAGAAGAATTCTGATTTTGAGTTCGCCATTTACGTTGATTTCTACCCTCCACCTCCTATAGTCGAATTCAGAAATATCATGACGAAATGAAATGCAAGAGAGCCTAAATTTTAAGCAATATATTTTTCTTATATTATTTTCTCAAAAAATTTAGCAGTGTCGGAGGATGTTCGCATACCATTTCAAAGCATTTATTTTAAATACTAAACAACTAAATTTTTGCCTTGAAACTGTACTTAATCTGGGATGGTGAATACTGGTTTTATTGCGAAAACCAGCACATCTTCCTTATTCATTGTTTTCTTATAAGTTCATGAAAGTTTGGAAGGTCTTATCTATGAGAAGAAACATGAAAACACAAATATTTATTCATCTAAGTCATTCATAACCAATGCAAATCTCCCCAAAAGTACTTATTAATTGTGGATAGATAATTGTAACAATACATATTTAACATGTTGTTGTTACTGTAACCTGTTCTTGTGTAACCAGTTAAAATTTATTGGCGCTATAAAACAGTATAATGGAACAGGTTTTACCTCAATACCCCAAAACTGTCACAAATTATTTAAAGTGCCTCCCAAAAGTCTTGGTTAGCTAAAACAATTTGTTTTTTGACAATAAACTTTGGTCAAATATAAGTAAAATACTACTGAGTGAAGGAAACACCAAATGCGCACAACTAGGTCTTTGTTAAAGCCATTTTTTTAATTGTTTGTTGTGCATTACAAAATTAACCTTCATCCAGCCAATATACTATTCACATGCTGAAAAACACACTAAAATATGCATAACTTTTTGATTTCTCGGTGGATTTTGTTCTTATTTTCAGAATTTCCCGAAAACTTTTACAGTTTATGATCTGGACAACTTGGAATTATGGTCTTAGTGGTTCCGGGACTATTCCGGATTGTCTTAGGATACCAAAATTGGTCATATAATGCATTCAACGGATATCTCAAGACTCTGAAGAGTAGAAGGTTAGTGTCTTCGGCAAATTTGTTCAAGGCCATCTGGCAGTAACAAATCTAGTTGTGTCTAGTCGTGTCATGGGGTGTAGATTCAATTTCCACCTTGGCCATTAAAACTTTTCATCAGGAATATTTCTCGGATGCGCCACTGGAGCATTAGGGCGATTCAAAATTTGAAAATGTTTTAAAATCCAATCTTCCATATATTTTTTTACCATCCTTACCATAAACATAGTGTTCTAAGGAATTTTAAGCTTTTTCGGTGATGGTTTAAAGGTGGTGGCCTAAAGACAACGTAGGTTTATATGGGAATTACTATGGAGAAATTTTGAAAAATGTTTCAAACAGGTTAGTACTCTAATGAAAGTACAAACTTTTCATCATTACATTCATTAATGAAGGATGTTGCTGAAGTAAAAGTCCCTTTTGAGTCAAATTGGGTTTTTTTAGTTGTTTGCAGGGCTATAATCCCATATAAAACTAAATACTAGTAAACAAACTCAACTCAGCCCGCCTTTCATCCGTTAAACAAATTTGAAGGAGACACAAACTTTGCTTATCACGATCTCGAGAAATTGGAAATTGAAAAAAAAAAATACTAGCGCCACCTAGCGGATATATCCCAAGTTGTTATTTTACTGCCAGACAGCCCTTGATCTACTGAGCAACTTTATCGAAGACACCAACCTTCAAGCTAGTCAGGCAAAAATATAGAAGATTGCTCGAAATTTGTCACAAGCGCCATCTAGCAGATGAATTCCCAATCAAGATCGTCATTTCCAGTTCACCGTTGATCTTCTGAGCAGCTTCGCCGAAGACAGCAACTTTCCAGCTTATCAGGATCTCGAGAACATTAAAGGAAATTTGTTACGAGCGCCATGAATTTCTAATTAGATTTGTTACTGCCAGACACCATCCTTCTAGCTACCCAGGGTCTTGAGATATCTGTTGAATGGATAAATTTGGTCAGTTTTGGTACCATAAGACAATCCGAAAATACTCTGGAACCACTTGGACCAGATTTCTAGATTTCTCCACATACCTTAGGTATATGAATTTTTTTCAAAGATTTTTTTTTCAGTGGTTATTTCAGCTGTTTCTTTAGCAGCTCAATTGATAACTCCATACAATTTTCCATGAGTTTTTACAAAAATGGTCGAGAATTCCTACCACATTATTTTCTAGTTGCTTCTACGTAGATTTTATAAGAAATTTTGAGCGCTTGTACAGGGAATCTACAGAATTTTCCATTAAGTATTTAACTGATATTTCAATGAATTCTCCAAGACTCTCTCTGCTAATATAATAGAAATTTCATTTATTGAAGGAAAAGCGTATGAAATAAACTGCTGTCATGAATTGAGGAGATTGGAGGATTTATTTAAGATATGTCTGCAGAAACACTTGTAGGAATCGTTGCAAGAACTCCTAGAATAATTGTTTTGAATATTTTTGAAACAATGCCTAAAATCCAAGTAACGTAACTCTTATAGGTATTTTTAGAGCACATTATTGTGAAATTCCTTAAAAACGCAAAACAAGTGTTTGGGATGTTGAGAAAATCCCTAGATAAGGCAGCGTCCATTTATTACGTAACGCAAAAATTGGAAATTGTTGACCCCATCCATTCCCTCCGTAACGCTTTTCGTATGAAAATAATCAAATTTTTGTATAAACCGTAACGCTCCCTCCCTCCCCCAAAAGCGTTACGTAATTTATGGATGCCGCCTAAATTAATTGAAGAAAAAACTCACTGGAATCAGGAATGGCCAAATAGAATCTACGCATTTTCGATCCGTTAGACTAACATATAACGCCTATGAACCTGTTTTGAACATTTTATTTACTCCTTTGCAAGCATGGGAAAATTCACTCACTCACCCGAACGCTACCGATAAAATATCTGCAAAGTATTTGCTGCCACTGAATGTTCAGTGACTGCCGAACGCTACTAGGGTGAGCGCAATCCCGACGAATCGCACACGATTGAGATAAACCGAAAATGAAAAGATATACGGAGCGGAGAGAGCACCTATCCGCTCTTATATGGGAGACACGAAAAAACGCGTTCGCCATTCAATCACTGAATGCTTCCTGCGAAAAGTACAGATTTTGCGTTCACTGAATTATTTCGCCTTGTGTATTCCTAGTCAGTGAACGCTCTTCAGCTCTCAAACGCGAATGCCACTCGTGCGGAATCGGAATGTAAAGAATCATTTGCTACAGCAATCGGATGCCTTCGGCACAAGGAGTCGATAGTGAATCATTCTGTTGCCGTTTTTGTCTAACTTGTCGCTCGGCGAACAAGAAGATAGCGCATTGGAAATTGAAACACTTAGCTTGGTTGGAGAAACGGCAATTTTGCTCTTGACCGCTTATGGAAGTGAGCGAGAGAAGAAACGCAATATTTGAGTGAATGTTTCCCATGCTTGCTCCCTTGAACATTGTATTGGTTAGTTAACTTATTTTGGGAGTTTCGGCTTGCAGTCTTTCAAAATTGCTTTGATTAATTATTTATCATCGTTGACGTTTCAGTCCGGCTATTGGACTATCTTCAGGGCTGAGTTAATAAATTGTCCAGTCGAAACATATTATCATAAACGTTTTGGTTAGTGATCGCTGGAAAATTTCAGTATGTCGTTTAAAATTGTAGAAATGGATATCTTTGAGGATTCGAGGATGTCTTGACGATTTCTGCTCTAATTTCATCTCTCAAAATTTTAGAGAATTTTTTTTTTGAGATGTTGAATTGTTGTGCTTAAACCTTCTCAAGCTGACAAGAGGTTGGGTGTTCGGGCGATCCGTTGTAATTTCTCAGGCTGTTTTGACCATGTTCGCCTGTTTTTTTATCACCATTCAAATGATCCTCGTAGTACAGTTTCTACCCTTTTAATAGATTTTGAATTGGAATATTGCAAAATCTTGCGAAAATTATTACAAACATTCGCATGAGCGCTATCAGAGAAACAAGTGTCAGTTTTATCTATATAAATAAAAATGGAGTGGTGTTTGTATGTCACGAAATGGCTTTAGAAAGGGCAATCGGATTTTGAAAATTCTTCCTTTGTTGTGCTCCTTATGTGTTTCGACGTGTTCGTGTATATAAAAAGACTAGAATTTTCAACGCAAAATTTGGAGAAACGGGAGTGAACCGAAACTGCCATTTTTTACAGGACTTTTCATGGCGTTTTTAAACAGCCTACTTGATGCAAGACGAAGTTTGCTGGGTCCACTAGTATTTTGATAAAAATGGGCTAAAGTCTTACACTTTTTTTTACACATTTTTGTGTTATTTTCGAACAATATAATGTGAAGTGATAATCATGGACTATCATAATCCAACCCTCTATTGGAACGATTTTTAAACGAAATAAGAGCACTTGGTGAATTCTGACTGAACAGTTTCTTGGCAAATAACAATCATTTATTAAGTAGATGAAAAAACCGAATTTAGTATTACACCATTTAATTCCACTAGAGTTTTTAATTTAATATTTGCATGGTCAAAGTGCGTTTATATCTTAAAGATCAACATTACCTACATTCTTCGGCATTATTGTCGTAAAGTCTCCAAGAATTCAAATCTTCAATTCTGAAATTAGTGACATTATGATAGGTGAAAACTTTTGTTGTCTTAGGGCATCAAAGACCAGAAATATGCAAATAGGTATTTAATCAGAGTGGACCAAGTGAAATCTTATGCATTGGCTAAAATATACTGGTCCAATAAGCGGGTTCTATACACATACGCCATGTACAGTTAACTCTCCCTTACTCGATATTCCGTATCTCGATATCGAGTTAGAGAACCAAAGTTAAAGTTCGTTTTCATGGCTAACTCGATGGTCCCTTCCCAAGTAACACCAAGCATTATAACATTACACGTATTCTACTGCATATCAACAATACTGATGCAACATTGCTTTTAATTGACAAGTTACAAGAGTTGTCAATCAAAAGTGTATTAACGCTACATTACAAATGTATCAATGCTCTAATATTACTTTATGAATTGCTTGGTTGCTTTATAAACATTATTGCATTAGTTCGACTGTACCCGGGCCTTTTCTACTTTTAAACTACTTTAATGGTAGGCTTACGGCAATGTAGCTGCTTTATATAAGCAATGATATAATGCTCCATGGTTACTTGGGTTGGATCGCAGTTGCATTGGTTTTATGTTCTGTAACTCGATACCTCCCTAACTCGATGGTCCCGTCAATATCGAGTAAGGGAGAGTTAACTGTTACTAACGGAAACTTCTATTGAACTCTGAAATCGTATTGTAAAAATTTTAGTTACCAATCAGTTCATTGCTTTTTGACACTTTGACCTGTCTGCACATAAATTGATGCAATTTCTGATCAGCTATCCATATATGGTAAATTGCCATAGATCAAAATCAAATGCAATGAATGATGTAATATTTATACATTTCTATTGATGGATGAGAAGAAGGTCATGCGATACCGAAAAATCTGAGATAGCCTCGGAACGGCTTGATTTTTTTGCACTCCTCAGCGCACTGATGTTTATTGTTGATATGCCAGAAAGCACTTGGTCCACTTTAACTGCATACTTTTATCGATTTTGATTGATCATCCAAAAGAAATTTGATATATATTTCACGTAGTTTACAACTTTCCTAAAATCTGATCAAAGTGAAATAGAGCTACGGTAATTTTGCATCTCATGACATAATAATCCATTTTGCCTAGTTTTGTACGCCGACCAGTTTTGTTTTGAAATTGGGCTGTCTTGAGTTAAATTACTTCTGAAGATGAAGAAATTCATCGATATCAAATAACTGAAACACACGAAATTATTGAAAGCTTGAAAACAAATTAATTATCACATATATGCAAGTGCTATAATGATCGAAATTTTGAAACCGTACGTTAACGACTTACCGATTCGGCTAGCTGCTTGAGTGATGCATTGATCTTGTCCGGATTGCGAGGTGGTGGCTCGGGTGGTTCAGATGAGGCAGCCATCGTTACCGTGCCATTCAGTTGCATTTTCGTAGGTTGGAACGTGAGATGGATTTCGCCTTAGAGTAATTGTTTCTAGTTGAGCATTGTAGGCGACCTGTGGATAGAAAAGAGAGCGAATGCTGATTTAATATTTTATTTTTCTAATATTTGATAGCTAACGCAGTTCATCAACCTGCTCATTTATTCACGTTCGTTATGTATAACATTATAACCCAAACCTGTTCCATTCTTGTTAACAAAAAATCCCGTCACGAAGCATATGGTATGGAAAAATAAGGAGCACAAATTCCCAAAAAAGAAGCGCCCAAATCTCTGCTAATAATTATTTACGCAAGAAGCAGATACCTTTGTTCGGCTGTGCAAATTCAAACATATAAAAGTTCTGGGCAAACAAGAAGCATCGTTTCTGCACTGAATGAGCAGCTGGAAAAATAATCTTCGTTAATGGCACAGGACGCACCATCAGTGCAGGCACGATAGGGTAGAAGCACCGATTTTGAACATTGCACTAATTGTATAATAAGGTTTACGTTCAGGAGACGGCGTTGGTGGTCTAATGGCTACCGCTTCTGCTCCATAAGCAGAAGGTCATGGGTTCAATCCCAGGCCCGTCCCTTTCCTCGTACTTTGTATCTTTGCTTCTATCTTTCATTCTCAATCTATCACACTCAAACTATATTCGTTCATAGCAAACGCTAGAACCAGAGATGAACGAGAAACAGTTTCCCATACGCTTCCATTCTTTCACGCGCATGCCTTTCCTTACGCCTGATACATAGGCAGTCGCTAACCACAAAAGCAAACCTCTCTGCCTTGCCTTTTCCCCAATCCATACACTTCCGCATGCACTGGCGTAGATGCAGTGGACTCCACGGTCTACAGTGGGCTAGTATAAGTGCAACATCATTTCCTCCCCCTTCCACATTGGGCTGCACTCTGACGTGGCAGGCACCTTTGTCGCCTAAAAAATAGAAGATCACCAGCACTTATACACTGAGGGAGTCTGTTAGTCCGAAACAGTCATTCGGTTGGTTCCTTGTGTAAGTGCAGCTGATCTGGAGATATTGGAGTAGCATCCACGGGCGGCCAATCAAGCTCAAGCTCAATAAGGTTTACGTTCAGTTCCGATTCAACATACAGAATATGGATTGAAAGCTTTCTTTTGGCGTACTTACAGAACATTATGATTATACATCTTTTTCTTCTTCTTGGCATTACGTTCTCATTGGGACAGAGCCTGCTTCTCAGCTTAGTGTTGACTGAGCACTTCCACAGTTATTAACTGAGAGCTTTATTTGCCAAAGTTGCCATATTCGCATTCGTATATCATGTGGCAGATACGATGATACTCTTTGCCCAGGGAAATTAAGAAAATTTCCATTTTGAAAAGATCCTGGACCGACTGGGAATCTAGCCCGGACACCTTCATTATGGCTTTTCTTTGTAGCTCTAACCACTCGGCTAAGGAAGGCCTCACATATATAATTATATATCTGGTATGGAAAAGAATAGGCTGGCCAGAATCGGTGCATCTACCCTATTCCATTCACAAATTGATGCCATCATTAGGTCTGATATTACGACGAACCAAACGACGTGCGGTACCTATACCACTAACTGTTACGGTTTGGTTCTAGAAAAAATCTCATTGAGGGCAAATAAAACGGGTGTTTCCTGCAATGCAAGAATGTTGCCAAATAGCTATGGGTTTAATGGGCTATCCGAAGGTTGACATTTTGTTATAATTGAGTAATTTCGTGGAAACCGTAAAGCTCTCCCTCAGCACCGTGTGACGTGTTTATGAAACGTGGGATGTTGAGCCATTGATATGCTTTGTGTTACATTGTTTCTAAAATTATGTTGCCCTATTATTTGTAGTTCGACGCACATCATCTCATTATTATCCATAGAACATTTCAATTAGAATGCAATCGCATCAACATGTCACGATGTCAAAGGAATTAGTTAAAATATCGAAGCATTGTCAATATCAATTTTTGTTTGCAAAGAAATGTTAACATCGAGATTTCTATCGAAGTATGTTTCATATTCATTCCAGTCGGCTCGAAAATAATTGAATGTGGAGCTGATAGAATTGAGAATCGCTTCATGGGATATTTGAAATGTAACAGGGACATGACCAGAATCAAAATCAGCATGAGTGACTAGTTGGCTACAAAGATGACTAGAGTCGGTTAAGGTGATTATAGAACGAAGCCACACCTCAAATTTTCAAGAGCACAAGACTTGAGAACCAAACATCGCTCCGCGGAGAAAATCTATCCCATTGGTCACCACCAGCAAGCAAGCAATTTGATTGGTTTTCAACGCGAACTGTTGTCAGATACTCTCGTCTTGTGCACTTGAAAATTCAAAGTTTGGCTTCGTTTTATAATCACCTTAAGACCAAGTCAATCGTAGATGGATTTCTAGAAGAGGAAAAACACGTAGGGCTATCAGGGTATTGAATTGAGAAATATCCTGAAAAGCACTCATCAAATAAAATCTGCCGCTGGAATTACTTTGAGAATTATTCCATGACCGGTTTGGCATTGAAGTCACCAATGACAACAAATTTTGACTTATTGCGAGTCAATTTTCGCACGTCAGTTTGGAGCAAATTAATTTGCTTCCCAGTGCATTGAAAAAGCAAGTAGGCAGCAATGAAAGAATTTTCGGTAGACGAAGAGGCGGGGTAGAAGTTACCTGTGGCGGCAAGGTTTTTTCCAATTGATTTGAAACAATTAGAACGGTTACTCTTTTTATGAAAAGGGGACGAGTTTAAATTAACTGCTATGATATCAGCTTAGAATTTTCCTTGGGTTTATCCTTTTGATGTTAAAAGATTCCAACGGCTACCCGACGGAATAAAATTAGTTTGTGAATGAGTTTTTTTTAATCTTCCTGATGGGTATGATTCATAATCAAGCAATCGTTAACTGAAAAATGAGCATTGTTCGATACTCTATCAGGCAAATTCCGGAAATGACCATTGTCGTTCATCTGCCTGGCACGAGCCTCGACGACTCGCCTACGCTACGGGCAAGCCCAAAAATTTGACTTATGATTGCCCCCACAATTTGCGCATATGAACTAGTCGGTATCTTCCTTCACTGGACAGACGTCCTTAGCGTGAGAAGAACCTCTACAAATCATGCATTTAGCATCCATGCGGCAATTTTTTGTACCATAACCCCACTTTTGGCACCAACGGCACTGAGTGGGGTTCTGGAAATTTCCTCCAGGTTTCTGGAAATGTTCCCATGTCACACGGACATCGAACATTAGTCTAGCTCTTTCTAAAGTAGAGATGGGCAAAAAGAATCGGAGCCGTTCAAAAGAATCAGATCACTCAAAAGAACGAGTGATCCGTGGCTCTTTTTTGGCGAGAGTCGATTCATTTGATAAAACACAGTTTGCTGCAGCTTCGCACTCTCAGCATTACAGCCAAACAGCTGATTTGTCACGCCAAATTGTATGGAGGCATATGAAATATAGAGAGAAAAAGTGCCCACTTGAATGGCAAAGCACATTTTGCTTCTTCCTTTTGTTTCGGGTAGGAGAAATCAGCCGAGTTTCTATGGCAGACATACGATGAATGAGAGAGCAGAAGATACGAAATCTACGTCGCGCAAAACGGAGTGAACCGCTTTTTTTTCTGCTCGCTCGGTTCAGTCCGCTCTTCCTTTGTGATCCGCTGAATCACTGAACCGTTCAAAAGATTCGGTTCACTAAAATGAGCCGTTTTGCCCATCTCTATTCTAAGGCTTTAATATTATTTACATCATTTTTTGGTAAAATGAACTAAATAATAATCTCCAGAAAGCCCTTTCCGAACAATGCCTGATTGGGTTCTCATTTTCATAATGAGAAGCTGGGGAAAATCGAACTAAATCATTTATTCCATTTTTGATCTCTTCAAGTGACTTATAGTCACTTGAGTAACCATTCAAGACGACTTTAAACAAACGTTCAGTTTTGTCGTCATAATTAAAAAAATTTGCTTCTTCTCTTCAAGATGTTTGAGAAGAAGTTCGCGATCTTTGAGATTTTCCGGCAAAACGCGACAGTCTCCTTCCTTTGCGATTTGGAAGAAAACCTTGATTCTTCTAATGGAGTTCAAGATCTCCTGCGTAAATCCCCCAAATTCGGAACAACTGACCACGATAGGCGGCACTCTTTGCTTCCTCACTTGAATCAAAGCGCCTGGGCTAGAGACTGCTTCGATTTGGTGTTCGGAAAATTTGTCTAGAGCATCGAACTGATTGTTCATTTCGATGCAATTATCAATATTATCCATTTCACCCTTGGAAGAAAGTTCGCATTCCGGAGAAACGTCCTCTATTTCATTCTTGCCACGTTTAGTGACAGTTTTAAACTCCACTTTTTTGGAAGGAAGTTGTGAATCTTATCCTTCCTTTTGTTTGTTATTGTAACCATGTTTAGTGAATACACGGAACAAGACGTGACCTTCTAAGAGTTTTTTTCACAACGAAACGGGTCCAACGAAAAATCGAAGGCACAGGTCCTAACAAGGATTGCAAAAGGATTAACTTGTAGAAAAAAGTAGCACAGAAATGTATAGTTTGCACTGGAAAGTTAAGTAAATTCACAACCTGAAAATTACCTTAACAAGTACGCCAATTGAACCCACAGAACACACTTTCTAAGCTGTTCGACAAACTTGCTCTGAGCAATACATCTGATAAAAGTTTCTAAAATGCTTTTCTTCGATACTTCATGCGGTTCAAGTTCCGAAAGATGGAAACTTTAATGTGCTTTAATCCATGACGAAAAAATCACACAGCCAATCCCCGACCGCTTCCTTTATTTTGGAAAGGGGAGCTCTCCCCGCTGTTCGAGGTTATCTTGAACCGATTGTTAACTCTTCAGCCGCTGCGGGGAGTGTAATTTATTCGGTCGTAAAGATGGAGTTTTAATGGACGAACTTCAGCCCAATCGGTAAATCAGCGATTGGGTCAAACGAGTGGAACGCACTGGATTGGGTGGTGTAGCTGTATGCTTTTCTCAAGCTTAGCAGGGGTGAAATTCTGGGCCAATTTTATGACTCTGCGGAAAATTAGAAAAGCAGCTGAAGTAGCAGCAGTAATCGAATTTATTGCTGGACGTAGTAGATTAGTAAAGTTAATCAGTGTTTTAGGATACTTTATGGATTCATTAAAACAGATTTCCAAATAGAGTGGAAAATTGAGACGCTGTGAACGGAGTCGTCGCCGTATTTTTAAGAATTTTCAAGGCGACGCCTTTCGTAGAGAATATTTTTTTTTAATTTTTTAGATGCGTTTTTGAGAAATAAGAAAGACTTTGTCAAATAAAGCTCTGTGGAAATGCTAATTCAACACTAAACTGAGAAGCAGGCTCTGTCCCAGTGAGAATGAAATGTCAAGAAGAAGAAGATCGTACAATATTAGTCTAACGTACAGAAAACTAAATTGCGATTTCATTTATAAATTAAAAAGATAAAGCATGCACAAGATGTCCACTTTTTGAAATGAGCTATCCTTAATCCATTATGACTACAATTGGCGTTATGGCCAAAACTGGTGCTACCATGTAAATTTTATCAGGGGCTGTACAAAAACCACGTTGTATTTTTTTTATGTTTAGATCCTCCTCCTCCTCGTGGTTTTTTGTCAATATAAAAATTTTAAAATATGGATAGTGGTAATTTGCCAGACCCTCCTCCTGACCACGTATTTTTTGGACGACTCTTAGATGTTACATTCTTCAACTGGGTACTGCTCACTTCAATCAACCAAAATCCTACAACTAGTCATTTTAATCGAATGTCAACTACAACTTATCCACATCGGTGAGTGAATTTTGATTACATGCTTTTACCAAATTAATGTTCACCTCGTTATTTATATTCTCAACTCAAAGAGCAATACCGCAACATTCCAAAGCAGCACAGAGCTGTTTCCACCTGCTGTACTGAATTTTGTGCCCGAAACGTTCCAAATTATGTAAATAGTTTTCTCTCTCCGAAAAGTCTCTCTTAAACCGTAAACCAATGTACCTGACTTGGGTCCCTTCCTCAAATGGAACACTAGGTTAGCTAACAACAAAATATCCCACCACGCACATACTCAGTGTACATAACCTATCACCATCAATCTTAGCTTTGTGAAGTGAGCATCCTGTTGTGCTCTGGAGCCTAACTGTTGTTCCTCGTTGGGAGATTCTGCCGCCTTTCATCCTGGTCCCATCGTAGTTATAAGTATAAGGATGGTCCAGCCAAAACGTGACACGGATACCGACATTGCTCCACGCTTTAGTATGATGATGGTGATGATTTTGCGGTACTCGGGTGGATGGACCAGGTCGGTTTGTAAGGACTACTCGGCACGAAAAGGTACTACTAACGAATAAATTTCACCTTTCTCGTGTCTCCTTGCTATGAACTTCGTTGGTACGCAGCAGGTCATCCCCATGCCAACAAAAGTTTGTAATTTTTCTAGAGAGAACGGATGCGAAGCTCTGATGAGGATTCAGGTTACACTAGGCAACACTGTAGTGATTCATAAACTTTTGTAATGGATTGAATAGATTATGGTCGGATGTGAAGATAAATATCCCATCTGTATCGGTCCATGGTCGACAATGTTCCGCAAGCTGTAACAAGCTTGATAAATGACAGTAACGAACAAGAGCCCAAAAAGAGAGATCGTAGATGAAATATTTTTTTTTCGTTTATTTGTCTCTGGGAGTAGGTGTTTTATTTCACTGGCATGCATGTGGTTAAAAAAACTTCGAAAATTGTCTTACATAATAAATGGACAGCCCTCATTTAAGTCTCAACCCAGCAAAACCCGTAAGGTGAATTGTTGATGTTCCACTACTTTGCTCCTTCGGCTACAGAAAGTGATTGTCGTTGCGGAGAAAAGATCCTATTTAGACCCTCATGTATTACCCCATTTTGAAATGCCACATTTGTGCGTAAATCTATTTAAATAACCACGTGTGATCTTTGATTTCATGTTTTGTCAGTTAATTGTTATTCAAGAAAAATATCTTGCAACGAAATTTTACTAACAGGAGCGAATATTGACATAGGGGATTGAAAATAGCTTTGAAATAAGCTTTTCAATTCACGTTGCATTTTAAAGTTTATTTGTTTTTGCCACAAACAAATCAAACGTTATTGAGTGGAAACATGTAGTTGTTAAGAAAGGATACATAATTTTATGTGATTCCTAAATATTATTTACCTTAAAGAAGTTTTTACAGTTGAGCAACATGAAATAGGAGAATTTTAACATAGTTACCTGAATACATAAAAAAGTGACATATATTTTGAAGAAATTCATATTTTTGTTTGCACTAAAATTTTTATCGAAGGGGGGTCCCGTAGCCTCGAGGTTACGCTTTCGCTTCGCAAGCGGAAAGTCATGGGTTCGATTCCCAATCCCCCCACACAAAAACTCCGTCCAGCCACCAGAAGACGCCGCACGAAGGACCGTGTATTGGGGAAGAGCACCTCCATCCTTCGTCAGTATCGGATGGTGACTGAGACAACCTGACCCTCTTTGTAGGCTGTTGCCTCACACGACACATAAACATGGCAAAATGAACCACCGCACACCAATGGACATCGATATGAATATGGATTGGACCAACGACAGCACTCTCCTCTACCTGCTCGGTATGAGAGAAATAGCAATAAGAACTATAAATAGATTCTGTATATATGATACTCGGCATAGTAGTGGCCAAGTGCACGGAGTGCCTAACAAATAAAAATAAGGAAAAAAAAAAAAAAAAAATTTTTATCGCTTTTTATCAAAGCGTTTGTATAATTTGTTTTTAAATAGACATCGTCTAGCATTATTGTTGTTTTCTTCTTCTTCATTCTGACGCTTCGTCCCAACTAGGACTCAATCTGATTCTCAGTTTTGTGTTTCTATCAATAGGGTGCAGAACTACTTGGGCACTTCTATGATTCACTTTGGCATCGGGGATATTTCTCGGTTGAATTGCCTGAAACTTCTCAATAAGAAGCGCTTCAATATGACGCATATTAGGGCCAAATTCGAGCTCTGTAGCTTTCAAAAGACCCCACTGTCGAAGTGAATCAAAAGTGCCAAGAATAGGATCTGGCTCCTACTATTAACTGATAGCTTTCTTTGCCAAATGACTATTTTTTGTACTCGTACATCATCTGGTAAGTAAAAAGATACATGTCCTACCAGATGAGCGTCCATGGATAAGACAAACGTTACAAACGTTAGGACTAATATTGAAATTGAAAGTGACTATATATTAGGGGCCCAAACGCAAAACGGTGTAAGTGACAGACAGCTAAGTTTGTACAAAGTTATGAATATTGCATCCAACCCCTCATTTTCATATCACAAGACTAATAAAGCATTTCATCTTTAGGATCATTCATTGTCTACTTTCGAAGTCATCTATTTTTAACAATATAAATATAGTTTATATTTAAATCATTTTAAATTGAGTTTCATTAGAATAAAAAATAGACTTAAATAGACTAAACTACCCGCCTTCTTAATCGGTGAGGTTGTTCTGTTTTCCTATTTTTTCAAGAAATACTGAAGATTCTCGAATAATGTGTCATCGCGCAGAATTTCCTTCGCTGGAATTTATTCTACAATATTGAAAAAAAAAAAAAATGTTCCTGGAAATCTTTTTAATCTGCTCTGAATATTTCTATGAAAAATGCCTTAAAACATCAGTGGGAATTTTATGAAATGATATTTCAGGAATTAACTAAATCTACTTCCAGAAGTTGCTACAAGAATTTCTGAAGAAGGTGCTTCAGGAGTTCTACAGGAATAGCTCTGAAAACCGTAAAAAAGATTCAGCAAAGCTTTAATAAATTATATTAAGAGGACTCTATGACACTATCCCGAACGCCACTACCCCGAATGCCACTACCCCGAACGCCATTACCCCGAAAGCCATTACCCCGAATGGGTCATTACCCCGAACGCCACTACCCCGAATTGGTCACTACCCCGAACGCCATTACCCCGAATGAATAACATTTTGAGACTTATTCTAGTTAGAGAGCGAGGAGATAGTTGTACGATTCCTTATCAGTATTTTACTAGTTTGGCTCAACGATGTATTTTTCATATGTTCAAAAAGCAGCTAGTTTTTCAACGAATAATTTTTTTATGCTAAGTTTTGTTTGGATTTGTTCTCTTATTTTGGTGAGATTCTCACAGCCACATTGTAATGCTCTGAAAAACAGCCTATTTCGAAAAGAAGGGTAAGTTTGTTATGAAAGGTATAGGATAGCTATAATATGCACAAACTAAGGATGTAGTCAAGTCTATTATTGGACGCCGGCATCCACTTCCTTTACGCATTTGTGTAAGTGTCGGTCTACTAGCATTAAGATCTTCTTAAAGATTTCGTTTCGTAAACGATGGTAATGGAAGATCACCCTGAGATAGTCGCTGCAAGTGTTGTTCTATGGACCCTCTTAAAGACTATCCTGATAGGCAACCATTCTGCTATAGCAACGAAACGTTAATACACTTGTACATGTTAGAAAAACGGCGGCCTCTGATTACCGCTACAGTAAAAACTATCGTTGGTTTGTGGTATCATTGATTTGAATTTCGATGAGATAACCACAATTTATTTTCGAGCCAATGAAGAAATTATGAGGCAGAAAAATGGTGAGCAAATCCATAAGCGACCAGTCTGTTTTAATACAAGTAGGTTAAAGAAAGGGAAAGTTTCTGATTAGTATTATAGCAGGATTTTCTTTAGTGAGTGTCCTCAGGACATATTTCTTTGAAAAATAGCTGTTCTATATGGAAATATTAGTGACTAGCTTATCCAACGAAATCTTGAAAGAACAGCCTTTTCAAGAAAGAAGGGCAAATTTCTGGTGAAATGTTTGCAGCTATGACGTGAATGATCGCTGCAACAACGTGATGCTTTGGCACAACCTATATTCAAGAGAAAGGAAAATAGTTGTTTAAAAACAAAATTGAAATGTGAAAACCACCAAGAAGTACAAATACCGGTGAGCACGCAGCTGTTCAGCAAGACCATATTGAGGGTTATGGGCCACACTGGGGCAGATTGCTGTTTTCGACGGCCAAAACCTCTAGTACTCTAGATATGCACCCTAGAGGTTTGGTGTCTTCGACAAAGTGTTTTGGAATAACTTGTACTATATTTTGACACATTCAGATTTGATCTAGATAAGTGAAAACTGATCTAGATCAGTTTTATCTTTTGATAGGAGTGTCCTAGCAAAAAACTTTCTTCTGCAAAGTTGTTCATTGAGGCATTTTTGACATTTCTTCGGAAGACACTTACACTCTATCACTGACGTGGATTACGATATATGACAATTTAGTAAAAACAGTCAAAAAATCGATTTTGACCATTTTTTCATGAAAAAAAAAATATTAAAACATTTTTTGTCATCAAGTATTAGAAGCTTAACTATAGCAAAGTAAATTAACATCATTCACTAGCAAAAATTTCAGATTTAATTATATTTTTGGTAAAAACAGTCTAAAAATAGTGTTTTACAAAATCCAGGATAACTTATGAAGCGGCAGATGGCGGCAGCTAATTTTTTGTATACGACTAGCCAAGAACATAAGTTTCATTGTCGCGAAGAAAGAAAAGTGGGGCCACGTGGGGCTTTTTTGTTGTTGTGGTTTGAAAATTCGATGAAAATATGTTAAACAATGCTTATATTTGTGAAACTTTTCATGAATTTATATTTTTCAAATGTATTTCTGAAACATATTGCGTGTTGACGAAGTGTTTTGAAAAAGTCATCTCCAAACTGGTATTCCAATAAACTTTTAAACGAAATTCAAGATAAATTGTCCCATGTGTGTATCTACCTATATATCTATCCTTTGATTTTTATTTGAGTAATAGTATTGTGTTTAATAAAAGCCATATTATACGATACCAGTTTGGATGACTTTTTCAAATCACTTCGTCAACATGCAATATGTTTCAGAAATACATTTGAAAAATATAAATTCATGAAAAGTTTCACAAATATAAGCATTTTTTAACATATTTTCATCAAGTTTTCAAACCACCACAACAAAAAAGCCCCACATGGCCCCACTTTTCTTTCTTCGGGTCAATGAAACTTATGTTCTTGACTAGTCGTATACAAAAAATTAGCTGCCGCCATCTGCCGCTTCATGAGTTATCCTGGATTTTGTAAAACACTATTTTTAGACTGTTTTTACCAAAAATATAATTAAATCTGAGAATTTTGCTAGTGAATGATGTAAATTTACTTTGTTATAGTTAAGCTTCTAATACTTGATGACAAAAAATGTTTTAATAATTATTTTTATGAAAAAATGGTCAAAATCGATTTTTTGACTGTTTTTACTAAATTGTCATATATCGTCATCCACGTCAGTGATAAAGTGTCTTCCGAAGAAATGTCAAAAATGTCTCAATGAACAACTTTGCAGAAGAAAGTTTTTTGCTAGGACGCTCCTATCAAAAGATAAAACTGGTCTAGATCAGTTTTCACTTATCTAGATAAAATTTGAATGTGTCAAAATATAGTACAAGTTATTCCAAAACACTTTGTCGAAGACACCAAACCTGTAGGGTGCATAACTAAAGTACTAGAGGTTTTGGCCGTCGAAAACAGCGATCTGCCCCATTGTGTGGGCGTTGAGCATTTCCTTGGCAACCCTGGGCATAGAGGCACATGTATAAAAATGGTAAATTGTCAAAGAAAGCTCTCAGTCAATAAAAGCCTTATTTTATTAAAAGCCCATTCACAAATTTTGTAACGCTGAAGGGGGCATCAAATGTTGTGGGTTGTTCTCATACATAATATGTGAAATTTCCATACAAAAAATGGTACGAGGGGGTGGGTAGGTGTAAAAAATAGCCATTTTTGGCGTCTTTGTGAATGAACCCTTGAACTGCGAAGGTGAGTTGATAAACAGGCACTCTCTCAGAAATAATTAGAAGAAGGTAGTTGCTAATCCATTAATTACCAGTTTTCATTAGAGACACATTTTCGGCCGCAAAACCAGAAACTGCACTGTATCTCATACTATTCGGGGTAATAGCTCATTCGGGGTAGTGGTGTTCGGGGTAATGGGATGGAGCCATTAAGAGTTATTGTTGCGTTCAGGATTCGCTAAATCACCACAAATGTGCCGTATATACCACAATTAGTTTGAGTTTAATCTATTACTTTTTCCAAATATTGCTCAAAAATCTTCTGATAATTCTATATGAATGTTCAAGAAACTTTTCAAGAACTACTTCCAAAAATACTCCCGGAAATTTGTCTCAGAACATATGCAGATTTTTTACAAAAAAAAAAGCATCGATTGTTTCATTCAGATATGCCATGGAGTATTTATCCATTAGTTTTTCTAACGATTAAAGAATTTTGTTGTGACAATTCTTACAGTTAGTTTTCCTGGATTTTCACTATAGATATAATCGCTTGTCAAACAAGCCAAAACTGTGGACGGTCATGAACAAACCGTGTCACATTGCATGAGACAACCTTATCATGTCTTCCATCCTCCATAAGCATAAGTACAATCGTGATCGAGTATGTAGGCATACTGAACAGATGACAAATAGCTTGATTTTTGAACTTTCTAGTGATCTTTGTTTTTTTTTTGTTGAATTATGGGTAGGACAATCCTTTGACTGCCCTACACAGGTGTTTTCGTGCGTAGTACATGTCCTACCCACTTTCCTCGCCATTGTGTCCTACAATTCATCAAGAAAACGCTCATAAAATATTTAGCTGCAGATAAGGCTCTGTCCCAGTTTGGACGTAACACTTGATGAAATTAGTTTTCAAATAAAATAATGGAATTTGTTTTTTGCAAAATATCAAAAGCTCTATTTCAAAGATCAATACGACTTAATGCAAAAATAGCCTATACACAAGAGCAGATTATTTTTCGTTTAAAATGTTTAAGGCTCTAACGCAAAAAAAATCTTTTCACAGCATAGCTCAAATGAACAGCACATCTTTTAAAGAAAATATTTGTGGCAAAACTTTTCATCGATTCAATATTAATTCTAATTTCAGAAGTGTACATCAAAAATACCGTCTATTATCGAGAGAAGGGAAAATTTGTGATTGAAATAATATTTTTCTAGCATATCTCGGAAGGAGATCACGCGTTTGCCCCGAAAAAAGTGTATATTGAATATTGGCAGGTTCTAAAGCAATTCTAACAACACATCTGGCAAGAATTGATAAAACAGCGAAACATAAAAATGGTCATCATTTAGCTTTACTAAATACAGTTAACTCTCCCTTACTCGATATTCCGTATCTCGATATCGAGTTAGAGAACCATAGTAAAAGTTGGTTTTCATGGCTAACTCGATGGTCCCTTGGAACGCAGTTGCACTGCTTTCGTGTTCTGTAACTCGATACCTCCCTAACTCGATGGTCCCTTCAATATCGAGTAAGGGAGAGATGACTGTAATAAAATTTAAAACAGTTTAAATTTGAAGAACATCCTGTTTCTTAAAGAAGGCAAATTTATAATTAATTCTATAGAAGAATGGATGCCAAAAATTATAGCGACATAATAAAACGAAAAAAAATTATAAAAAAGTGCGTTCAGAATCATCGAAGTGATTATGCTACTTTTCACCGAATGCCATTTCCCCGAATGGCTGGTTTCCCCGAAAAGTTGTGACGAGAAAGAACGATAAACAGACAAAAGAAGGAAGTATTCTGTCATTCTCAGCTATACACATGTTGACAAAAATGCTGAGGACGGTAAAACTCGAAAGAACCGCCAATTAAATAAAGAAGGGTGCATATTAAATGGTCAGTTCCACCCTGAAATGTGTAGAGTTACGACAATTATGAGTGCTAAAAACTTTTCGGGGAAGTGGGCTAGTCGGGGAAACGGGATATTCGGGGAATTGGCATTCGGGGAAAAGTAGCACAACCCATCGAAGAAACTGCAGTAGTCGATTTCTCTTTCCGCTGATAATTTGAGCAGATCAATGTTATCGATTGCCGCCCTTTTGTCAATTGGAAACAAAAAAAATATTGAAAAATAGCTCCAAACAACAGCCTATGCATAAAAGAAAGAGAAATTTATTGAAATTTTAAATCAACAGTTTTCATACTTATATTTATGGTTACATCATATTTAGAAGAAAAAATAATAGAACAATTAAAAGAAGGGTAAATTTGTGCTAAACATATAGAAATATCCAGTGCAAAAATTTGTTCCAATATTGAAACTCAAAAGAAGAATAACATTTGAAAGAAGTGTAGTTTCTTGATAAATAATAAAATACTTTTGGCAATAACTTTCCTAATATGCTAAAATTTATTCAAGAGCGAATGATTGTTGAATAAAGTGTCATTTTGTATCAATTGACTCCAAAACAAGCCTGATGTCATGTCATGTCAAATTGAGAAATTCTTGGTTTGAGACTCATTATGCCAAACGACCATTATGCCTAACGACCATTATACCAAACGACTTTATGCCAATCGACTTCATGCCAAACGGCTTTATGCCAAATGACTTTATGCCAAATGACCTACCACCAAATGGATGACCCATCGGCCTATCTTTTGAGTCAACGTCTTATGTCGTTTATTTAATCGCTACAATTTTTTTTAAAATAGAAATATAATCAAACAATATTGCGAATTTTATGTGACGAAATTAATGAAATGGTGCAATGTGACAAAATATTAGCCACTAAATATCACTCTTCATAACGTCGCTGCAATGCTTACTATTGCAATAATTCCATACTTTCGGTGGACAGTGTTTATTGATCTATATGTTCTTTAGAGCTACGTTCTTTTTACAGTAGAGATTCTGTAAGACGTTAGATATTTTTAAAGTGGTGGCGCGCAATATCAAGTGTACGGGCCCAGGTGATGCCATGGTGGAAAGAATATTATTTTTAATATTTCAAGGTTCATCTTTTGCAAACTTGCGCAATAGATGTTTCCAAACGGTTGACTAATCGGATTGCATGTGACAGTACTGAATTCTGAGTACTGGCATATTTTATTGAGTGTAATGAATATTTTCATTTGAGTGTTAACAGAAAGGCATATTTGTTTGAAAACCATTTTATATGATAGTTATTCAAAGGTACTGCAGGATTCGATGCATAAATCATTCAATAGTTGGGCTCAGGTGCCGTCTAGCTTGACAAAGCCAATATTACACTTTGATATCAAAGAGTTCTTGTATAAAAATTGGATATCAAAGAATTTACATGAAAATGGGTTAACCACAGATGATAAATAGTGCTCAAAATCCGCAATTTGGTCGATCAAAGTGAATTATCTTGATTGAAATAAAAAAAAATCTACTTTAAGACTTTTTTGTTAATTTTGTGTAAAGTGGGATCACTGCAGTGATTCACACAGTGCACTGTGGGGTGTAGACATGGTCGGCAGGAAATATGCCTAGATTACAATTCGCCACCATGGACTGACTCGATTGTTCTTCGCAAAGCGAGAAGCTTAAGCGCCATCCCGTTAGAGGACCTCCCGCTCGTGTTAATTTTATGCCCGGTCTGAGACCCGCCTAAGTTGATCCATTATACATCCTTTTAAAAGGTTTGAAGAACAATCCTGCCCACTCCACTTTCCTGGTGTCCGACTTACTAGAATTCGATAATCCAGCAGCAAACAATACTCTATATATGTATACAATACACTTTAAAAGCTCATCATCACTGGAAGATTCTACCACCGCACCACAGATGGCGACACCGATACGAATGTACATTAGTGTGGGACAAATTTTAGATTCTCGCTCCAGCCCACTTTTTGGATTGCACTTAGGTCCCATACCAACTGTGCAAAATTTCAGCCCGATCTGAGAAACCATATTTTAGCGCCGGCCGTTCAAAGTTTGTATGGGATTTACTATGAGAAAACTTACTTTTGCAAAGAAAAATCGCCAGAGGTCGCCCATTGACCTCTATAAAAATTCTGAACACTGACCTCGATAGCTATTTTTACAATGGAGAATATTGCCGAGGACCGCGAAACAATCCGACACTTGTGAAAAAAGTTATTCAATGAAAATCTATTGGTGAGGCGACGTTGATTAACACGTAGAGGAATAACAATAATAACAAAATTGGGCGAAATTTCCAAATAGTCTGTGCTTAATAACTTTTTACACAAGCATCGGATTGCTTTGCGGTCTTCGGCAATATTGTTTATCGTAGAAATACCTATCGAGATCTGTGTTCAGAATTTTTATAGAGGTCAATGGGCGAACTCTGGCGATTTTTCTTTGCAAAAGTAAGTTTTTCCATAGTAAATCCCATACAAACTTTGAACGGCTGGCGCGTAAATATAGTTTCTTCGATCGAGCTGAAATTTTGCACAGTTGATATGGGACCTAAATGCAGTCCAAAAAGTAGACTGGAGCGAGAATCTAAATTTTTCATATAACCGTGTCCCACGCTAATATACATCATTCAACAAAACTCTCAATGAAAGATGGTAAGCGCCAAAAGGAGACCGCACGTGTGAACCAAAGACTGAACATATTACGTAATCGGTAGGCTGGGCTTCATTCGTTAGGGAACAACACAGGGGATAATTTGGAATCTATGACATTTGATCGGAAGACATTTGGTCGAATGACATTTAGTCGAATGACGTTTGGTTGAAAGTACATTTGGTCGAACGGACATTTCGTCGAATGGACATTTGGCCGAAAAGGTTTAGTTGCAACAGAAAGCATATGATATTTGGTCGAACCGACATTTCGTGGAAAGGATATTGTTTGAATCTCAATAGTATGGAAACAAGTTTTACGTTTAGTCTGACTTTCGTCGAGAGTAGCATTTTTTCGCTACTACAAGAGTGATTGACTAATTGAAAAAGTATCAGCCATTTTACCAACAATCTATATGCGATTAGCAAAATTTTCCCAACATATTGATTAACCTCTTGCGTTTTTGACGTTTCATGCTACTTTCTCGATCAGGCATGTTCTGCAATTTGAGATAAGCTGATCTTAAATGGAAGCAAACCAACTTTTGTCGCCTCAGTCAGCTCTTCTACCCTTACCCGATGCATAGAATAAGCACATCTTTTAGTTTTAGTAATTCAGAGTTTCTACTGCGAACTCTGTTAATCACCCGAGGTTATCAAAACTGTCACTAATGCCGTATAATTTCTTAAAGTAATGCCGAATAATTGCTTAAGGAATGTTATTAAGAATTCACAATAAGCCAATAGGCCAAAGTAGAGTAACCGACACCTAACATTCACTTCGCTATAAAGGTTTTCCTTAAAGCAAATTTTACCTGTCGTTTTAATATTGATTTACGCATTCAAAAGTTTTACCCACGTCCGTAAACTGCAAGAGCCGGAATTCAAAGAATGATCCCGAGCACTCTCTCCGATTGTTACATCAGATAAAAATCATCAGTTCATTATGAAGAACGATGGTATTTCAAGGGAATAATAAATAATAAAAACTTTATGTTCACATCGTTGAGTAATAAAAAAACTTGTTAAGCAATTTTTACAGAATGATGATATATTTAAAGAATAATAAATTCACTAGAGCTAAATATTTCAACCAATGTACAAAAAACTACTTCTGAAAAATTCATTTGAATAATCATCGAAATCCTAGTGGCATCACTTCAAATTACAATTAAAAAGATGTATATTTCTATTCAACAACAGTTAATGCTTCAGATTATTCAAAAGGATACGTTATTCTATCAATTTTATAAAACTTAGAAAACAATAATAAATTTCACCAAGTGATCTTTCAATAATCAATTTGAAAATAAGCTTTCAACCACATTTCCGTTCATCTAAACATCATTCGACCAAAATAATTGTTCCAAAGTAATTCGACAAAATCCATTCGACCAAATGTTCTTTCGACCAAATGTACTTTCGACCAAATGTCATTTGACCAAAAGTCATTCAACCAAATGTCATTCCACCAAACGTCATTCGACTAAACGTCCTAAAGCCGATAATTTGAATATTTCCGATTTTATTTCCTATTCCCTCTATGAGTTCCTAAAATTTCTATTCTACCTAAGCGTGCTCTATAACTTAACTTGGTCATAGAGCTGCTATCGGAGACTTGTGAATTTTCCGCAATATCGCAGTGGAATCTTAAAATTCTAAGAATATGCTTCGGTATCCCAGTTGGTTCCTGTGGATCACCTACGAGCATCTCAAAACTTCTAATGACTGTTCATTTTATAAAATGGACACTTTGTTTATGCTATATTTTTTTTATTTATTGATAAAATCGAAATTGGTTTTCTGTGCATCGTTCAACTATTATTCTACAATGCTATGAAAATATAAGATCTTAGAAAATGCTTTTGGTTGAAGAGCTAAATAGTTTTTCCAAAAACTCATAAGAAAAGCTTTTCGTCAAAGATTAACATTATTTTTTCGCAAAACCAAAATCCAAACTTTTATGAACAAATTGTATGTTTGTATTCTTTACTATTAACTAAAGGTAAAGCTTTTAAAATATCAATTATATTCCACCATTCTCTGACATTAGGTAACTTAAGTGATATACCTACTTATGGCCAAATTTGCTGACACACCATCCTTTCACTCCCCACAAAAGAGAAAAGTAAAAAGCGTGTTCAAAACTAGTTTAGATTACTAAAGAAACTATATTTGTACAAACGAGAGCTAAATAATGCGTTTAAACCATAGTCTTGAGTACAAATTTTACTGTTTATGGTAGTTTTACTAAAAAGTCTCATACTTTTTAAATCATGTACGCATATTTATCGATCTACAGCAAATTGTAAATGGTTTTCTCCAAATATTTCGATTGGTAATCTCAGAATAATATAACATGAAAATAATATGTGTAAAATTAACTCGATTTTATTACAGCAGTGTTGCCAATTTTGATGATTGTCAATGTACTTTGAAAGATCTTCTAAGAATAAAACCATTTTTTTTGTATTGTGCTTTAAATGTGACGTGGGGACTAAATAAGCAACTTTTTGAAGACGTCAGTTATTTTTCATATTATTACTATATTAGGACTTCCGTCAGGACATACTTTTAATCGAAAACTCCTACTCATATCAGTTTTCTTCAAATTTAAAATAGTTTTCTCTTAAAAATATAGGAGAAAAATAATTTTATTATATCTGTAAAATTCTTGTTCCAAATATAACTTGATATTTTTCATCAGACTTCTGATTGATGTTGCTTTTGAAGAACAAGCCTTTATTGAAAATAAAAAAAAATTTCGAATTTTCCAGCCAATTTCTGACAATCATTAATTTTGATAACCTCCAAAAATCGACCGTTTCAATCGTTGTTCCATATTCGTGTGAAATTTAATTATTTTGGAGAATTTTTATTATCACAATATTGTACAATACTAGTCGAACGATGTGCAGAAAACCGATTGAAATTTCATTGATAAATTTAAAAGATACAGCATGCACAAGATGTCCACTTTATAAAATGAACAGTCCTTATCGAGCTCTTGGGGTTTCAAAGTGGGATCTTATGAATTTCTGTTGACTTCATATGGTTGATTTATAACATCTATCGAGGTCAAATCCATAGAATCAATTGAAACTCTTTTCAAATAATGATAATAGATGTTTATTTGTGTATTGTATAATACACAGTTTTGAAAAATACAGCAATGATTTCAGACTCTTATGTTTACCCTTTTGACTGGAGTCAATCATTCGATAGAAGATGCTCAACTTTGAGAGTAACAAAATTTTGGAAACTAACCTTTTTTTTCAAATTTGACGTGCAGAAGATGTACCGGTTTGACTCATAATCCAAACACTTAAGGCCAACAGTGGCTTCAAATACATCCGATAGCCATGAATTAGAAGATATTTGTGAAAATTTTAATTTCATCACAAACTATAACTGATAGATGTTGGGTTTGCTGATAAAATGGTTTATTTGAACTTGTTAAGTATTGTTTTAAGTGATAATATGGAATAACATTTTGATTGAAATGCCGAACACTATGCTCATTCTGTCTCATATTCCGAACACCTTGATTCAAGTTCCGAACAGCACGAATAAATCGTATTCAAATGAATAATTTCGCAAATAGGAACAAATAGGTTCTGATTTCCGATTTTCGACTCACTGTTAATATACACATTAAACACATTCCTAGTATGGATTGATTTTGTGGAACAAAAAATAGTTAAATTTCCAGGCAGATATGAGTTTTTTTTTAATATTCTCGAGAAGTGTACGCTACGAAACTACGAAAATTCCGCGACAATTACAAACAATCAAATTGCGGATTTTTTTTTTTTTTGATTGTATCGCCTAGTGTTATTTTTGAATCTGGGGAACCAAAGGATATGATAACACGTACTTATACCAAATGAAAGTCCGGAAATAATTCTTTACAGACATATTCGGAGACTTTCTATCTCGGTCATGGAGATTTCTAGTTTAATTCCTGAATCGGCCCATAAAATATCGAGCTGAAAATTATCATGAATTCTTATACAATTTCAAACGGCATGTGATTGATTCTGTCTCAGTGGAAATATGATGCCAATAAGATGTACTAGAAAAATAGCAGAAGTAGTACAAGAACACATACACACATCTGAGAAACGTCAAAAAATCCAATACCCTCATGGCTCGATTTCATTTTCCTCGAATTCATCTCTCGAAAACGCAATGAAACGCAAACCCATAGAACCGAACAGCAAACCCTTATGTCCATCATCCCTCTGCAAATTTAGGCTATCCATCCAATTTGGAGAGCTTCCCTTCTATTTACACATTATTCCTGCCCCAATTGATGGACACCGGCCGGCAGCTGAAAGCATTGCTGATCCTTCGATGGGAAAAAAGAAAGCCTCAAAGGAGTTCGGAGTATGCGGTGTGTGGTTGAAAAGAATTTCCCGACCCGTTTGCCAAGCTCCCGGAAGGTGCTATTCGTAGCCCCATGTACGGTTCACGTGGGCCGAAAAAAAACCCCGTTCGAGTTCAAGTTTGAAAAATGGCAAAGAAATCCTGCACAGAAGTTGGGTTTGTGAACGGTGGGTTTCGAGGTGCGGGACCAGCGCTTGAGAAGGGGGTCGATGGTTTACCGCTTTTCAGAATTAAATAATTGAATCCCAGTCAATTGCTAACGATGCGGATGATGGTTTCTCGGAAGAAACCGGCTTCTTCGGGAGTTTCGTTTGCAAAGTGAAGTGGATTGTTTGATATTAATCAAACTGATACTACACTAAAAAAAAGTTTTATTAAAAGAATCTTTTTTTTTGAACTACGAAACCAAAAAAAGATCATAGCACGTTTATCACCAAGTTCGTAATAGTAAAAAAGTGGTTTTTATGTAAGAGCCAAGAGCTTCAGAACACTTGTAGAGCCAATATTCATGAGATTTTGTACTCCGAAAAGTTGACACACGTCGACCTTCTCTTACGATCATAAAAAATCGGTTGTTAAAAATAAGGTTGAACCCTGTTATTAACCAGATGTCAAAATACGGAACCAAGATATTCGGCAAAGTTGAAGCATGATACTTTAGTTATCGAAAATGGCAAATGATTCAAAAAAATCATGTTTAGGATTCCGAACAAAATAATGTTCAGGATAGCAGAAGAAAATCATAAAATCCTGCAAAGAATTCTAACAACATTCTGCCCATGATTTCAGGAACTTCTATAAAAGGGCTACATCTTGAAATTACCATTACCAAAAAGAACATTAATTCAAAAGAAATGATTCATAAAACAATAACATAAATCATTACATCCAACCCTCCATCAGAACTTTGCATTGCTTTCGCCCAGTCAGTGGTGTGAAGCTCGTACGCGTGCAGCAGATTTATTTAATGCTCATTGTTTCTTACGCTTCCTTGAACATACAACTTTCCCGTTTCAATTCTCGTGTACGTCATATTCCCCATTCAACCATCGTCCCCGTCTAACGCCAACGTATGGCTGTGCAAGAAAAACGTGAAATCATAATGGAAACCCCTCCGGGTGATTACGGACCGAAAAGGGAGCTTGTAAATTTTTGCCTACAATAGTGACATCACAAAGCAATACACTCGATGGTCTGGTATTTTTATTTCCGCTGCCTTCCTACGAAAGAATCAAACGTCGGAAAAAAGGGAACGAAACATAATTCACATTTTTATGATCTGATACATTTTGGGGCTTTGAGATTTCTCAGGCTCTTGGTGGTCGAATGAGGGTGGAACATATATTTGAAATGGGAGCCCAACAGACCAAAAATCGACTTTTGGATTGCGGAAGGAATGCTATGCAATGTTGGGCTGAGAACGTTATGGCCGATTTTTTAAACATAAAATGCGGTCTGTCTTTTGTCTGCGTTGGAGCCCTAATAATGCTCATAAAAAGAATTCCGATGAGAGCAAAAACTCTGAATAATGCTTCTGGAGGTTTTCCGCTTTTTGAGTTTTGCCAGAGGTGAAATTTATGCATATTTTATGATTGTTTATTGTATTCTGAAATCTGTTATCATCTAATTCTCATTATTACCATGACGAATGTGTGTTCTGAAAAAGCTTGAGAAGCATTTTAAAGGATTTGGTCTCTTCAACCTCATAGGAATCATGCAAAGATTGCTACCCAAGAGACAATTGTAATCGGAAGTGTCACAAAGCTTGACTGCAATAGCAAGTCCTCTCGTGTGCTAATGGAAAAACTTGACTATGACAAATGTTTGCATAATTTACCAGAAATGTGACCCACCCTCCGAGCACAGGAGCCTACTGCTCAACATCCAAACCGAAACTGACCAGACACCACCAGGACACAAGAGACCCGAATAGACCACCCACTCGAAAAAGTACAATATTTCAATTTCATTCTAGTCGCTATGTTAGCATGTGTCCTCGTCACAGTCATTGCGGTTGCCATTACATATGCAATAAGTTTATCCTTAGGCGTTCTGCAGCTGTGGGGGCAAGTACCCTCTTTGAACGCTTTGTTAACAACATAACTTTTATTGCAACGAGTGATTATTCTAGTTCGATGTGCATCTCAAAATCTATGACAGCTTGAAACAATTTGAATGGATTCAAAACAATGGTTCAATTAAATCCAAATACTTGTCAGTATTTGCTTCACTTTAATTTCAATTTACAACCACTTTTTAACGGTCAAAATACAGATTAACGAAAGTTATGAAAAGAAATCAATATCTTCATAGGGTCACGGTGCTCCCCTGACCGTTATTATCAGAAAAAAATCTCCATCATATCTGTGCTCACCAGTCGTTTTCTATGGCTTAGTTGCATGTCTGGGCAAAATTTAAAAAAAAATCGTAGGGCCCGTTTTGAAGTTACGCCCTTTTGACCGTTAGTCTACTAATTCAAAGGAAATCTGAGAAATTTGAACGGATTTTCATTGGCCGTGATTATCACAAGAAATATACCATTAAAATTAGGTTCAAAGTTGGTTTGTTTCGTTATTTGTAACCACCTTGCGGAGTTTTGAATGAGATTATAGACGAAATTAGGATACACTGCAACCCATAACCGAAAACTCAACTCGT